>NC_079316.1:13867801-14467801 GCF_029931775.1 Euleptes europaea
GAATGGTGCCTAGTTTTGACAGTCTAGACATTCTTATGATGTTTGCTTTGCAAGAGCTGTTCCCATCTCAAGTTAGTGACATGTGGTGGTTCTCACCATGCCAAGAGCCATGCCAAAAAGTTAGGTCCTCCTATGATTATTGGGCGGTAGAATCCATAGCCAAAGATTGTCTCACACTCTTCATCATGACTTCACTTAGGGCTGGTTTACCACTTGATAGCTGGGGTTGCCAGGTCCCTCTTTGCCACTGGTGGGAGGTTTTTGGGCGGAACCTAAGGAGGGCAGGGTTTGCGGCGGGGAGGGACTTCAATGCCATAGAGTCCAATTGCCAAAGTGGCCATTTTGTCCAGGTGAACTGATCTCTATCGGCTGGAGATACATTGTAATAGCAGGAGATCTCCAGCTACTACCTGGAAGTTGGCAACCCTATTGATGGCTAAGAATCAACCATCAGACCAAGGCCCATCAAGTCCAGCAGTCTGTTCACACAGTGGCCAACCAGGTGCCTCTGGGAAGCCCACAAACAAGACAACTGCAGCAGCACCCTGCCTGCGTTCCACAGCACCTAATATGATAGGCATGCTTCTCTGATCCTGGAGAGAATAGGTGTGCATCATGACTAGTATCTATTTTCACTAGTAGCCATGAATAGCCCTCTCCTCCATGAACATGTCCACTCCCCTCTTAAAGCCTTCCAAGTTGGCAGCCATCACCACATCCTGGGGCAAGGAGTTCCACATTTTAACTATGCATTGGGTGAAGAAATACTTCCTTTTGTCTGTTTTGAATCTCTCACCCTCCAGCTTCACCTTCTAGTATTATGAAAGAGGGAGAAAAGCTTCTCCCTGTCCACTCTCTCCACACCATGCATAATTTTATCAACCTCTATCATGTCTCCCCTCCACCAGCTAGAAACGTGGCTGCTGAATGTATAAATTGACACCACTGAAGAGTAATGAGCTGTATCCACCATTCTGTAGTACTGATGGCGAAGCTTTCTTCCAGTGGAAAGTGCTCCTTTCACTGCCAGAATGGTCTGCCATCAGCGCAATGAAATCATGGATACAACTAAGTGAAGATGAGGGAACACCAGAGGATATGGAAGTTCTAGAGAGTAGGTCATAGAATCATAGAGTTGGAAGGGACCACCAGGGTCATCTAGTCCAACCCCCTGCACAATGCAGGAAACTCACAACTACCTCCCACCTACCTCCCAACTACCTCCCACCCAGTAATCATAGGAGGACTCCCAAGGGGTCCAAGGACTCCCTTCCATTAACAGCCCATTACTGAAGGGGGGGCAGTTGGGCATGGCCAGGAGCGGCGCAGCCGTGCCGCCTCCACAGAGGCTCCCCGGCCGCCGAAAATAAAATAAAAGGTTTCAGTAAAATTTAAAAGGGGGAAATGCCCCCGTAGAACAAAGCAAGGCTAGGCCACCAAAAAAGGTGGCGTAGCAATGCCGCTGCTCGAGGGGGCGTTCCCAGGGTGAAAGGGGTTACAAAGCTGCCTAATGGCAGCTCCACCCCCAAGAACACCCCAGGAATGCCCCCCCATGCCGGTGTGGGCTTTCCCTTCAGGGAATTCCCTGCCGGCGTGGCTGCATTGGGGGCAGGGGCCGGCACAGCTCTACGGTTCCCCAGAGCCGGTGTGTTTGCTCCTGGGATGGTGTAAGTGCCCATTATCCCGGGATAAATGGGCACTTATGCTGGCGTGGGGTCACGCCAGCTCCTAAGGCGCTTCCCCTCACCTACATGAATGCCACCATAGTGAGATAGAAAGCTGTTCCCCAAACTTCATCTCATTATGGCACCTTTGCACCAGCAGAGGATATTAACAAGATTCTTCCACCTGACAGATAGGGTTGCCAGGTCCCTCTTCGCAGCCGGCGGGAGATTTCAGGGGCGGAGCCTGAGGAGGGCGGGGTTTGGGGAGGGGAGGGACTTCAATGCCATAGAGTGCAATGGCCAAAGTGGCCATTTTCTCCAGATGAACTGATGTCTATCAGCTGGAGATCAGTTATAATAGCAGGAGATCTCCAGCTATTACCTGGTAGTTATGCGTTAATACTCATTTCATTTATTGACCCTGAGTGGCAATGTTGAATTAAGCCCTGCGAGGCATTTTCCCTGTGTGCTGTAACATATTACTCTTGAGTAAATGTTCTTTTTGCTTTATTTTTTGCTTGTTGATGAATGAAGTATAACTTTGGCCCTTCATAATACACACACACACACATTATATATATATATATATACTTTTCGTTTTGAGCCTCGTGCTGCCTTCTCTCTCAGTCTATACTACTTCAGCATAGGTTACCACTTTTCCTGGATTACCTGGTAGTTGGCAACCCTATCTCTGCCGCAGCAGCAGAGTCCATCCCGGCCTTCAAAGCCAACTGCCCAGGCATGGAGGCCTCCCTGGCTTCCTCTACCAGACCCTACCGGGAACCCTCAGCTCCAGTTACCAGCAAGAGCAGGAGCCCACAGTCCCGGGGGGTACCAGCCCTGCCCACCTGCTGCCTCACTGGAAGGTGCAGCAGCAGAACTCTCCTCCTCAAGGCCAGCAGCTGTGCAAAAGCACTGGCTGCCAAGCAGGGAGGAGAAGCTGATGAAGGCCTACACCTGGGAGGCAAGGTCCCAGGTGGAGGGAGCGAGGGAAGGCCAGCAGAGTTGGGGAAGATGGCTCACAAGTAGCCCTGGGAGGACAGGGAGAGCCAGACCAAGGCTGAGACAACCATGGGTTAACAGAGGCACAGGGGAAAAGGAAAGCACCTGGGAGAAAGGGGTGGGGGCTGGGATTGAAGGGAGAGAGGGATAAAAGACAGCAGAAGGAGCCAGAGAGTGGACTGAAGCCTGACCAACAGACAGTGAGAGGCTGCAGTCCTGGGCTGTAAGATTGGAGAAATAATGTCTGCACCCATTCTGAGGCTGGCTCAAGCCAGGGATTCTAAGTAGGGTTGCCAGGTCCCTCTTTGCCACTGGCAGGGGGTGGGGCCTGAGGAGGGTGGGGTTTGGAGAAGGGAGGGGTTTCAATGCCATAGAGTCCAATTGCCAAAGTGGCCATTTTGTCCAGGTGAACTGATCTCTATCGGCTGGAGATACATTGTAATAGCAGGAGATCTCCAGCTACTACCTGGATGTTGATTGAGAAAACCAGCAGCACCAAGCTCAATTGTTAATTTTAACATGACTTCTGAGTGAAACAAAAACAACAAATACTACCATGTAGACATGAGCATATATTATTCACCATATATGTTGTAATGATTACAGTCCAAAATCTCCAGTAAGCTACTGAAAATATACAATAACTAATAAATGTGTTGCTTCAACATTCAATAGAAAAATAGTCTCAGGGTATGTTCCATCACACAGTTTCCAAAAGGTTTTCTTCAAAATAATAATATCAAAGGATTGCTCCACAGTATCGGTGCATGTTCCAAACGTAGGTACAGAGAAATTCAAACTAAGGAAAATCCAAAGGAAAAGTCCAAAAAAGTCCAAAACGACACCTCCGGGTTTAGTGTTCGTTTCGCGATTGCTTCATCAGTTGTCGTCTCCTTATCAATTCATGTCGGGTTAATAAACCTCTAAAAAATAATTTTTAATAGCCCAAAGATCACAGTTAACCATACAGTCTAAATAAAACAATCCATAAATTAATTACTACATTTTAATTAGGCATAGAACAGCTTACCATCATTTGACCAGCGTCCCGTAGGGTTTCTATCTATCTCTGATAGCTGGTAAGAGACCTCATTGCAAGCCTCCATTAAGAGACCTAGGTCTACCGGCACAGCTGAGTGAAATCAAGACCACATAGAAATTTTTAAAGAAAGATTGACAGGTCGAACTCATTGTTCAAACCAGCGGGGGAGAGCGATTTAAATAAATAGATATGTCTAAGTTCTTGCTGATGTAAAATTAACAATTGAGCTTGGTGCTGCTGGTTTTCTCAACTAACGTTATTCACCATTCGTTGTTATTGTACTACCTGGATGTTGGCAACCCTAATTCTAAGGCTGTCCAGACCGGGATGGGAGAGAAGGACTGAGAGGGCGACGCCCAGACTTACCCTTCTGTTTGCGCCTATAGCTATATAAAGATTCCAAACATCCTTCTTAGCACAAACATGCTTGGTTTTCTTGATAAACTAAAAAGGCAGCACTTATAAGCCCATAACCTTGGCAATGGGGAAAAAACCACAGTGAAAATATTGAACAAGGAAGTTTGGCTATGCCTCACAGATGTGAGAGATAAGTGGGGGAACCGACCTCTTGCGGGTCAGTGTGGTTAGAAGTGGTGGAGTCTAATCTGGAGAACCAAGATTGATTCCCCACTCCTACACATGAAGCCTGCTGGGTGACCTTGGGCTAGTCACAGTTCTCTCAGAACTCTCTTAGCCCCACCTCCCTCACGAGGTGTCTGTTGTGGGGAGGGGAGGGAAGGAGATTGGAAGCTGGTTTGGTTCTCCTGAAAAAAGGTAGAGAAAGTCAGCATATAAAAACCAACTCTTCTTCTTCCTCTTGCTCTTCCTACAAGCCTGATGGGTCCCCACTTCCTCCAACAAATGTTCCGCTTCCTTCCTTTCTCCTAGAGTGAATGATCTACAGATACTAACTTCTTTCCCTTCTAAAAATTGACTCTTTGATCTGGTTTTTGCCATGCTGCTTCGCTGAAACTGCTCTCTCAAAATTTACAATATTCTATTAGATAAATCTACAGGCCTCATGTCAACCCCCATTATTCTGTGGGTAATGCCATTGTATCCTGCTATTTGCTATCTGTATTGTATATGTATATGTATATCTGTATTGTATATGTATATCTGTATTGTATATGTATATGTATATCTGTATATTATATATTGTATATATAATATATACATATATAATATGTATATTATATATTGTATATGTATATCTGTATTGTATACAGATATGTATATGTATATCTGTATTGTATACAGATATGCTATCTGTATTGTATATTTGCTATCTGTACCTGCTCAACAGTAATTCTCTCTTCTCTACTGTGGAAAATGTGGCACACATATTCATTCCAGAGACACTGTTTTTGCGACAGGTGACAAATTGAGGTGACAAGGCATAGAATCACAGAATAGAATCCTAGAGTTGGAAGGGGCCATACAGGCCATCTGGTCCAACCCCCTTCTTAATGCAGGATCAGCCTAGAGCATCCCTGACAAGTGTTTGTCCAGCCTCTGCTTAAAGACTGCCAGCTATTAGGAAGAATTTTGTAACAGAGCGGTTCCTCAGTGGAACAGGCTTCCTCGGGAGGTGGTGGGCTCTCCTTCCCTGGAGGTTTTTAAGAAGAGGTTAGATGGCCATCGGTCAGCAATGCTGATTCTGTGACCTTAGGCCAGAGATGGGGAACCTTTTTCCTGCCAAGGGCCATTTGCACATTTATAACATCATTTGGGGGCCATACCAGGTGTAGATCTCCTGGTGGGGGGGGGGAGAGGCTAGGGTTGCCAAGTGTCCGGCCACCACCTGGAGTTGGCAAGCCCAGGGGAGCCACGCAGAGAAGGTCTGGAGGGCGCCCCCGCTCCTCCCCACTACCAGGCGGAAGGGCAGCCAGCGGTGGGCCCGAGAAACAAAGCGCCAGGGGGTGCAGCCCACAGTCGATCAGCAAGGGAGGAAGGAAAACAGAGAAAGAGGAAAAGGGAGAGAGGGAGAAAGAAATGGAAAGAGGGGGAGAAAGAAACGGACGGAGGGAGACAGACAAAGAAAGAGACAGAAAGAGAGGGAGAGAGAAAAGCCTGTCCCCCCCACACACACACCCGCTGGCCCCACGCGACCTGGCCCCAGGCTCCATGCCCTCCCACCCCCAGAGTGCACAAAAGGCCCCCCAAAGCCCGATCGGCTCCTGCACGCATGCTCTCCGCTGGGAGCCGCGGGCCTCTTTCCCCCTCTCCCTCTCGCTGCTCAACAGCTGACAGGCAGCAAGAGGGGCTTACAGTGTGCCCTGGCGTTCCTGCACGCTGCAGCTATAGGGGGCAGCCTTGGGGGAAGCGTCCCTCCCCCTCCTCTCGCCGACCAACAGCCATCAGTCGGCGAGAGGAGGTCCAAAGGGCTCCGCAGTGCCCCTGCAAGCCGTGGCCCCAGGAACACCCTCAGGGAGGGCTGCCCTGTGCCGCGCCTCCGTGGCAAGGCCCCAGAGCTCCCGAGGGCCACAAAAAATGTCCTCGGGGGCCGCATACGGCCCCCGGGCCTGAGGTTCCCCATCCCTGCCTTAGGCAGATCATGAGAGGGAGGGCATCTTGGCCATTTTTCCTTTTCTCCCTCTCATAATACTAGAATGCAGGGTCATCTGCTGATGCTGGAGGGTGAGATTCAAAACGGATAAAAAGGAAGCATTTCTTCACACAACGCATAGTTAAATTGTACCCTCATATAAGTAAATAATGAATTCGGGAATCTTATTTACTGTTCTTATGCATTACTTTCATACAATTTATCATCGAGTCAACTACATTTTACATACAGCATGTCGATACAGCATGTCAATTTCATATTGCCCCTCAAGAGTCCAATATATAATGGAAAGTCCTTCAAATAGTCCCACATGTAGTCTGACTTTCCATTATATATTGAACTCTTGAGGAGTAATATGAAATTGACATGCTGAATCAATGCTGTATGTAAAATGTAATTGACATGAAGATAAATTGTATGAAAGTAATGCATAAGAACAGCAAATAAGCTTACTGAATTCATTATTTACTTATATGAGGGTATATATGATTTAGCCATAGTAGCTACAATTTTCAGTAATAGTAGCTACAATTTCCAGTAACCCTGCTAAAATGGCACAGGTGGCAAGCCTAAAGTCCCTCCTTCCCCCTTGCAGTGTTGGAGCCATGCAGAACAATAGAGAGGTTTTAAAAAGCTAGTCCCCACATGAAGGTGTCACTGAGAGTCCGATCAAGCACCCTTTACCTAACTTGTGTCACCCATAAATGTCTATTTTGACGAATGTCTATTTTGACCATTCATCTGCACAGTCTAAATAAGGGGGCAGCTTATGGCTAGATTTAGTTAAAAAAAGGTGCTCCTCCTAGCAACAGTGCCAATCTGTTTTTGCATCAACAAAGCCAGTGCAATAGCACCCCAAGCTCTTGATCTACTAAAGAGAACTTAATCCCATCCAACACTGCAAAATCAGCGCACGCCAAATACTCTGCCTTCTTGAACAGTAGCACATGGACCCACATGAAGCTGCCTTATACTGAATCGGACCCTTGGTCCATCAAAGTCAGTATTGTCTACTCAGACCTGCAGGCTCTCCGGGATCTCAGGCAGAGGTCTTTCACATCACCTCCTTGCCTAGTCCCTTTAACTGGAAATGCCGGGGATTGAATCTGGGACCTTCTGCATGCCAAGCAGAGGCTCTACCACTGAGCCACAGCCCCTCCCCTAAATGAGCACATTGAAGCTGCCTTATACTGAATCAGACCCTTGGTCCATCAGAGTCAGTATTGTCTACTCAGACCGGCAGCGGCTCTCCAGGGTCTCAGGCAGAGGTCTTTCACATCACCTACTTGCCTAGTCCCTTTAACTGCAGATGCCGGGGATTGAACCTGGGACCTTCTGCATGCTAAGACGTACTATGATAACACAATGTTTCAAAATTCCTAAGATTGTTTTTGTGTTGCCTCAGCTAAACACTGGGAAATACATGACATCCAAGTGATATATGGCCCTCAAGAAATGCATGTAATCTGCAATAGTCCTCAAATATCACCTTCAACTTTATTTTTAAAATATAATTTTCTTCCACCTGTGATCAGACGTAGAGTTGCCAACCTCCAGGTGGGGGCTGGAATGAGAAATGTTATCCAGATGACAGAGATCCTATTCCACTGGAGAACATGGCTGCTTTGGAGGGTGGACTCTATGGTATTCCTCACTGAGGTCCCTCCCCTTCCCAAACCCTCCCCTCCCCAGGCTTCTCCCACAAAATCTCTAGGAATTTCCCTAACCCTAGATCAGAGTGATACATTCGAAAATGCAGTAGCAAAAACATATTAAAGGAGAATAAAGGAGGAATTTTTTTTAAGTTCAGAGTCCAACCTGACAAATGTTTTTAGTCGTGAAGATTTTTAATTGTGATTTAAAACCACGCCACTAGTTTTTCATATTTGAGGGTAGCCTTTTCAAAACCAAAGTAACTAAAATATATACCACTTTTGGTTGACAGCTGATAACTTCAAGGATATGCAAAGCTGTTTGCCTTTGTAGCAAACAGCTAAAATATTCTGATTGTGGTCCTATGGTTTGTGATAGATTTTCCAGCGCGGCCCTCGGGGCTAAATAAGTCACCAATCCTTGATTTAGAGAACTGTGTGAAATTGTCCGTCAAAAGAAACAGACAGCAACCTGTGCATGATGAGCAAGTTTGAAAGAAGGTCTACCCATTTAGCCTTAAAAGTGTTTTTTGCCAGGTTTGAAGCTGTTATGACAAAATTACACCACTGTTTCTCTTGATCTGTTCATAACAGGAAGTTATAGCCCCAACTATGGCGAATAGTCTGTTGCTTTTCTAAAACAGCAAATTGACTTGTCATGGAAACCAGATATATTTTCCTTCTTATCCCAGTTAACATTTTTTTTTCCTCGCTCTGGGATTTGTCTGTATATTTTTTTTGTTTTCCTTATCCCCTAAGATCTATATTTATCATTTCTGGCCCCTTCTTGTATGTATGTTAATTCTCTTCCCTTTGTCTGTGACCTCCCATTTCCCCTCTACCACCCGTGACCACTTTTCCCTTGCCTTTCTCTTTTTGTTCCAGATACATTACCACCGGATTTTTTTTAGCGAACGCACACTCTAATGGTGTTTCCCCCGCTGAGCTCTGAACAAACACGACTGACCACTGGAGCAATCTGTGTAAACTTAATATCACGTGCCGGTTCCAGATGGACAAGCTGAGTTGTTTGATTGCTGGAGATTATCTCAAAATGAGGGTGAATTATAGCTCTGCTACATGTTTGTGAGTATTCTTAATAATACAGTGTCATGTATTAATAACAGTGTCTCACACATAACAAAAGCGATAGCCGAAGGTACATCTGTGGGGCCATTATGAAGTCGTATTTGTGTGGCTCCGAGTATAAGTTATAAGACGAGGCCGCTTCTAACTCTCATGCTTCTATTTTACACATGGAATCAGTGGGAGCTATCTTGAGGTGGTGTTTATTTAGGGTTACTTTGACACCGGGCTACATGCTGGGAATTTACAGGTCTGGTCACCGCACCTAAAAAAAGAATATTGCTGAGCTTGAGAAGGTGCAGAAAAGAGCAACCAAAATGATTAGGGGACTAGAGCAACTGTCCTATGGGGAGCGGTTAAGACGCTTAGGGCTGTTTAGTTTGGAAAGAAGGCGGCTAAGGGGTGACATGATAGAGGTCTATAAAATTATACATGGTTTGGAGAGAGTGGACAGGGAGAAAAACTTCTCCCATAATACTAGAACGCGAGGTCATCTGTTTAAGCTGGAGGGTGACAGATTCAAAACAGATAAAAGGAAGTATTTTTTCACACAACGCATAGTTAAATTGTGGAACTCCCTGCCCCAGGATGTGGTGATGGCTGCCAACTTGGAAGGCTTTAAGAGGGGAGTAGACATGTTCATGGAGGAAAGGGGTATTCATGGCTATTAGTTAAAATGGATACTAGTCATGCTGCATACCTATTCTCTTTAGTATCAGAGGAGCATGCTTATTATTTTGGGTGCGGTGGAACACAGGCAGGATGGTGCTGCTGCCGTCGTCTTGTTTGTGGCTTCCTGAAGGCGCCTGGTTGGCCCCTGTGTGAACAGACTGCTGGACTTGATGGGCCTTGGTCTGATCTAGCAGGGCCTTTCTTATGTTCTTATTAATTTGGCTAGCGACTAAGTATTAGTTTGTGGTAGTGATCGGTGGACTTCCACAGTCTGATCCATTTGTGGTCTGTGCTTAACAATCTCCTTTTTTGGAAAAAGATCAGTTTCTTGCCTCCTCCTGATTTTTCACCTTGGCTCATGCGTACTGTTGCATGAGCCAAGGTGAAAAATCAGGGGACCTCATATTGCTTATCACAATGATGTATGTAACCGTTTTTGTTTAATCGAGCTCATTGTTGGTTATATGTCTGTACTGCAGCTGATTAAAATGTTTTCCCAAACAAAAGATAAACCTTGCTTTTGGATTTGCTGCTTAAACAGCCTAGCGTTGTAGGATTGTTGAGGATGTTCACACTTGCTGAAACTTACTGAAATAGAATGAAATTGTAATAAATTGTGCAAAGGTAAAAAAAGTCTCTCGCAGGGTGGATAGAATAAAAAAATAAGTCTGCAATATGATGCATACCTACTTAGGAATAAACGGTGTGTAAGTGCCGTCAAGTCGCTTCTGACTCATGGCGACCCTATTAATCAATGTCCTCCAAAATGTCCTGTCTTTGACAGCCTTGCTCAGTTCTTGCAAATTGAGGGCCGTGGCTTCCTTTATTGAGTCAATCCATCTCTTAAGAACATAAGAAAAGCCCTGCTGGATCAGACCATCAAGTCCAGCAGTCTGTTCACACAGTGGCCAACCAGGTGCCTCAAGGAAGCCCACAAACAAGACGACTGCAGCAGCACCATCCTGCCTGTGTTCCACAGCACCGAAGATAATAGGCATGCTCTTCTGATCTTGAGAGAGAATAGGTATGTGTCATGACTAGTATCCATTTTAACTAATAGCCATGAATACCCCTTTCCTCCATGAACATATACACTCCCCTCTTAAAGCCTTCCAAGTTGGCAGCCATCAACACATTTTGGGGCAGGGAGTTCCACAATTTTATGCGTTGTGTGAAAAAATACTTCCTTTTATCTGTTTTGAATCTGTTACCCTCCAGCTTAAACAGATGACCTCGCGTTCTAGTATTATGGGAGAGGGAGAAAAACATCTCCCTGTCCACTCTCTCCAAACCATGCATAATTTTATAGACCTCTATCATGTCTTCCCTTAGCCGCCTTCTTTCCAAACTAAACAGCCCTAAGCGTCTTAACCGCTCCCCATAGGACAGTTGCTCTAGTCCCCTAATCATTTTGGTTGCTCTTTTCTGCACCTTCCTCAAGCTCTGTAATATCCTTTTTTAGGTGTGGTGACCAGAACTGTACACAGTATTACAAATGTGGTCTCACCATAGATTTGTACAAGGGCAGTATGATAGCAGCAGTTTTATTCTCAATTCCTCGTCTCATTATGGCCAGCATGGAATTTGCCTTTTTTACAGCAGCCGCACACTGGGTTGAGATCTTCATTGAGCTATCCACTACCACCCCAAGATCCCTTTCTTGGTCTGTCGCTGCCAGCACAGATCCCATCATTGTATATATGAAGTTTGGGGGTTTTGCCCCAATATGCATCACTTTACACTTGCTCACATTGAATCTCATTTGCCATTTTAATGCCCATTCTTCCAGTTTGTAGAGATCCTTTTGGAGCTCTTCATAGTCCGATTTTGTTTTAACCACCTTAAATAATTTGGTGTCATCTGCAAACTTGGCTACTTCACTGTTTAACCCCAACTCCAGGTCACTGATGAACAGGTTGAAAAGTACCAGTCCCAACACAGATCCTTGAGGGACCCCACTGCTCACATCCCTCCGTTGTGAAAACTGACCATTGATTCCTACTCTGCTTCCTATTTTTCAGCCAGCTCTCAATCCATAAGAGGACTTGTCCTCTTATCCCATGACTATGAAGTTTGCTTAGCAGTCTTTGGTGGGGGTCTTTGTCAAAAGCCTTTTGGAAATCCAAATACACAATGTCCACAGGCTCATTCCTGTCCACATGCTTACTGACACTTTCAAAAAACTCTAACAGGTTAGTGAGACAGGACCTACCTTTACAGAAGCCATGTTGGGTTTTGCTCAGCAGGCCTTGCCCTTCTATATGCTTGACAATTCTATCTTTAATAATTCTTGAATTGTCGGGTCACCTTCTTTTCCTGCTGCCCTCAACTTTTCCTAGCATGACTGTCTTTATTTACTTATCAGATTTATACCCCACCACTGCCTCGACAAGTGAAGCTCGGGGTGTCTTACATCAAAATATAATATCATACAATAAACAGTCTTAAAAGCAGTAATAATAATAAATATATAACACAATGTAAAACCGACACTATAAATCTCCTATTGAACATGCCTGCCTGCATCTCACAACCCAACAGTAAAATGATCCTGTGGAAAACATACAAGAATCACAATGACTAATTAAATGCCCTTTGGAAGAGCTCTGTCTTGCAAGCCCTGCGGAAGCTAACAAGGTCCCTCAGGGCACGCGTATCCTCTGATAAAGCATTCCATCAGGAGAGCCAGCGTGGTGTAGTGGATAAGAGTGGTGGATTGGAGCGGTGGACTCTAATCTGCAGAACCGGGTTCGATTCCCCACTCCTCTACATGAGCGGTGGAGGTTAATTTGGTGAACCGTGTTAGTTTTCCCTCTCCAATACATGAAGCCAGCTGGGTGACCTTGGGCTAGTCACAGTTCTCTACGAGCTCTCTCAGCCCCACCTACCTCACAGGGTGTTTGTTGTGGGGAGGGGAAGGGAAGGTGATTGCAAGCCGGTTTGATTCTTCCTTAACTGGTAGAGAAAGTCAGCATATAAAAACAAACTCTTCTTCTTCTTCCCAGCAATATATTCATTTTTGCAGTATTTTCAAGAATCCCTCATTGTTAACTAAGGCCCTAGTTTGGTAATTTTGATTGTATTTGCCTAACCAGAGAAACATCACAGAAAGCACCTAAGAATGAGAAGGAAAAGGTGTGGGTGGGAAGTGTTTTTGTCTTAACAGAACTGCTTCAGTCATCCAAAAACACCTTAGAAAAAAAGCAACAAGCAGTGGAAGAATAAGCATATGAAAGAAAAATACCTTGTTACATTTTTGGGGGGGGCGGCAAGCGAAGGAGGGGAAAGGGAGCAGTCACAGGCTGATAAATTCAAGATGATTAACAATTCCAAGTCCCTCTCTCATAATACAAGAACGTGGGGTCATCTGCTGAAGCTGGAGGGTGAGAGATTCAAAACAGATATAAGGAAGTATTTCTTCACACAGTGCCTGGCTGAGTTGAGGAACTCCCTGCCCCAGGACGTGGTGATGGCTGTCAACTTGGAAGGCTTTAAGAGGGGACATGTTCATGGAGGAGATGGGTATTCATGGCTACTAGTCAAAATGGCTACTAATCATGATGCATATGTATTCTAATATCAGAAAAGCATGCCTATATTAGGTGCTGTGGAACACAGTCAGGATAATGCTGCAGTCGTCTTGTTTGTGGGGGTTCCTGGAGGCACCTGGTTGGCCACTGCGTGAACAGACTGCTGGACTTAATAGACCTTGGTCTGATCCTTTCTTGTGTTCTTAAGGCTTTAAGAGGGGAGTGGACATGTTCACGGAGAGGGCTACTCATGGCTACTAGTCAAAATGGCTACTAGTCCTGATGTATACCTCTTCTCTCCAGGATCAGAGGAGCATGCCAAATATATTAGGTGCTGTGGGACACAGGTAAGATGGTGCTGCTGCAGTTGTCTTGTTTGTGGGCTTCCTAGAGGCACCTGGTTGGCCACGGTGGAAACATACTGCTGGACTTGATGGACCATGGTCTGATCCAGCATGGCCTTTCTTAAGTTAAGGCTTTAAGAGGGGAGTAGACATGTTAATGGAGGAGAGGGGTATTCATGGCTACTAATCAAAATGAATACTAGTCCTGATGTATACCTATTCTCTCCAGGATCAGAGGAGCATGCCAAATATATTAGGCGCTGTGGGACACAGGTAGGATGGTGCTGCGGCAGTCGTCTTTGTTTGGGGGCTTCCTAGAGGCACCTGGTTGGCCACTGTGTGAACAGACTGCTGGACTCAATGGACCTTGGTGTGATCCAGCAGGGCCTTTCTTATATTCTTATGTGAGCAGGTAAATCTGACCAGGCTGGGTGCCCGCTTCTCGGTTTCTCCTTCAGACGCTTTTTAATGGGGGATGTGAACGAATTCCCCATCCCAGCCGCCTTCTCCCTCACAAAGGCCATTTATGCATAGGGGGTTTCGCCTTGGATTTGCCATTCTTTAGATGCATATTTTTCCCCACCCATGTTCTCAAAACTCAACAATAAGCCCCCATGCAGAGTTTTGAGAATTGAGATGGGGGAAAATGTGCATCTAGAGAGTGGCAAGCCCAAGGCAAAACCTCCCATGCATAAATGGCTAAAAGGTTTCCCCTAATGATGAGGTGGTGGTGTCGCTGGCACCAAGACATTAATTCATGCCGTCGTATTCCCTATTACTATGTATGGGTGTGAAAGCTGGACAGTGAAGAAAGCTGATAGGAAGGAAATAGATTCCTTTGAAATGTGGTGTTGGAGGGGAGTGTTACGGATACCGCTGACTGCCCAAAAAAATAAATCAGTGGGTTCTAGATCAGATCAAGCCTGAACTGACCCTAGGAGCTAAAATGACTAAACTGAGGCTGTCGTACTGTAGAAGGGCAAGGTCTGCTGGGCAAAACCCAACATGGCTTCTGTAAGGGTAGGTCCTGTCTCACTTATGTTCTTATGTGCTTTGGACATGTTATGAGAAGACAAGAGTCACTGGAAAAGACTGTCATGCTAGGAAAAATGAGGGCAGCAGGAAAAGAGGAAGACCCAACAAGAGGTGGACGGACTCAAGAAAGATAATTCACAGTGGGCTGCCGTGTTAGTCTGTCTGCAGTAGTAGAAAAGGGCAAGGGTCCAGTAGCACCTTAAAGTCTAACAGACATATTTTCTGGCAGGGTATGAGCTTTCGTGAGCCACAGGCTCACGAAAGCTCATACCCTGCCAGAAAATATTTCTGTTAGACTTTAAGGTGCTACTGGAGCCTTGCTCTTTTCTACTACTGCAGATCTGAAGAAGTGAGCTGTGGCTCACGGAAGCTCATACCCTGCCAAAAAACATTTTTGTTAGTCTTTAAGGTGCTACTGGGCTCTTGCTCTTTTCTACTGACTCGGTTAAGTAAGCCCCACTGAGTTCCCCCCATGAAGCCAGCTGGGTTATCTTGGGCTAGTCACAGTTCTCTTAGAGCTCTCTCAGCCCCACCTGCGTCACAGGGTGTCTGTTGAGGGGAAGGGAAGGTGATTGTAAGCCGGTCTGAGTCTCCCTTAAGTGGTAGAGAAAGACGGCATTTAAAAAACCAGCTCTTCTTCTACTATCTTAGTAGAAAAGGGCCAGAGTCCTGTAGCACCTAAAGACTAACAAAAATATTTTCTGGTAGGGTATGAGCTTCCGTGAGCCGCAGCTCCTTTCTTCAGAAAGCTCATACCCTGCCAGAAAATATGTTTGGTAGTCTTTAAGGTGCTACTGGACTCTTGACTCACATCATGAGACGACAAGAGTCACTGGAAAAGGCAGTCATGCTGGGAAAAGTTGAGGGCAGCAGGAAAAGAGGAAGACCCAACAAGAGATGGATGGACTCTATCAAGAAAGCCACGGGCCTCAGTTTGCAAGATCTGAGCAAGGCTGTCAAAGACAGGACATTTTGGAGGACTTTGATTCATAGGGTCGCCATGAGTCGGAAGCGACTTGACGGCACTTCACACACACAACAACACACTCACACACAAGAACAACAGACGCCTCCTGAGGCAGCGCGCGCCGCCGCCTCTTTCCCGCCTTTTGGTGGGGCTGTTGCTGCTTTACGACACGCGACAGAGGCCTTTTTTTCTTTCCTTTACGGCAGGAGCCGGGGAGCGGAGGGGGGCGGAGCCGGGGAGCGGAGGGGGGCGGGGCCGAGCGCGGGAGCGAGCCCGGGCGGAGGGGGGGGCGCGCGGAGGTCGTTCGCTTCCGTTTCCCCCTCGGCGGGGGCGCGCGGGACCATGGTGAGTGTGCGTTCGGCAGCCGGTTGCCTTCCCCGCCGGCCGCCTTGCGAGGGCGTCCCCTGCCGGGCGGGGAAAGGCGTGCTCCTTCCTCCCCATCCCCACCCCCCCAAAAAGCCCTGCTGATGAGTACTGGAGGCGCTGCTTGCTGGATGGCAACGCGGGGCGCGCGGGGCGCGGCACGCGCTTCGGTCCCGGGGTCGGCCGCCGTGGTGCTTTTCGGTTTGCATGCCTGGGCCCGGGCCCAGTGGGCCTCTTATTTGGGGCTGCCAACCTCCAGGGGGTAAGCAACCAAAATTAACACCACCCCGGTACTATTTCCACAGGTTAGGAAGTAAGCACAGGGACGGCTGCAGTAAAAGAAGGTAGCTCTATGATGAACAAGATATATTAAGGTGCATAAGGTGACTAATAGACAAAAACAACAACAATATATGTACAACTATATCCATATCTAAATAGTCCCAGAGGTACACATATTAATATGTGTACCGGGACTATTTAGATATAGTTGTACATATATTATTGTATTATTATTAATATTAATATTATTAATACTATGTTAATAATATATGTACAACTATATCTATTTCTAAATAGTCCCAGAGGTACACATATTAATATGTGTACCTGTGGGACTATTTAGATATAGTTGTACAGATATTATTGTATTAATATTAATAATACTATATTAATAATATATGTACAACTATATCTAAATAGTCCCGCAGGTACACATATTAATCTGTGTACCTGTGGGACTATTTAGATATAGTTATACAGATATTATTGTATTAATATTAATAATACTATATTAATAATATATGTACAACTATATCTAAATAGTCCCGCAGGTACACATATTAATATGTGTACCTGCGGGACTATTTAGATATAGCTGTACATATATTATTGTATTAATATTAATAATGTTAATGTTAATAATACTATATTAATAATATATGTACAACTATCTATATCTAAATAGTCCCAGAGGTACACATATTAATATGTGTACCTCCGGGACTATTTAGATATAGTTGTACATATATTATTGTATTAATATTAATAATACTATATTAATAATATATGTACAACTATATATCTAAATAGTCCCAGAGGTACACATATTAATATATTAATATATTAATATGTGTACCTGCGGGACTATTTAGATATAGCTGTACATATATTATGTACAAGTATATACATATGTACATATATATGTTCAACTATATCTAAATAGTTCCAGAGGTACACATATTAATAAGTGTACCTCTGGGACTATTTAGATATATAGTTGTACATATATTGTTGTTGTTTTTGTCTATTAGTCACCTTATGCACCTTAATATATCTTGTTTATCATAGAGTTACCTTCTTTTATTTCAACCTCCAGGTGGTGGCTGGGGATCTCCAGCTGTTACTCTAGATTTCCAGGCAGCAGAGGTCAGCTCACCTGGAGAAAAGGGCTGCTTTGGCAATTGGACTCTATGGCATTATACCCCTCTGAAGTCCCTCCCCCAAACCTCACCCTCTTTAGGCTCCACCCCCACAATCTCCAGGTATTTTGCAACCTGGAGCTGGCAACCCTACCTGTGCAAGGCAGACCTTTAATTGAGGAGGGGTAGGGGATGATTCCCTTATTACTCTGTAAACTATTAGAGGGGTAGCTGCCAGGTTGTGCTAAATGATGGGCTCCAGCATGTTGAAAGGAAGAGAGCCTTGGCTATGGGAAGTGGGTTTAAAGTATGATTTGAATGTGATGCTGGTGGGGCGGAAGGGTTTCCTATGCAGTTCTGCACGCCGCCAGTAATTTGTGTATTATTGGACTGCTGCTTTCCTAAACTCACTGCCTGCAGATGTTTACATGGCAGAGATCTATAGCCCCAGTGGGTATTGTGTTGGCATGCTGCTGTGACACATAAAATGTAGCTGTGTGTGCAGTGGCCCAGTATAAGCAGGACTCTGGGCCTATGCAAAGTCTCATGGGTAAGCAAGGCTCTGGGCCTATGCAAAGTCTCATGGGTAAACCAGGATCGTGTTTAATCTCTCTTAAAACTGTGCATCGAGGAGAGCTCTGTCACTTGTCTTTCTGAGCTGGGGTAGTGTAGTGGCTATGGAAGTTATCTGTGATCTGGGGTGGTCTACAGATCCTCATTTCTGGTACAAACTCGCTTGGTGACCTTGGGCAGGCTATGCTCCTTCAGTCTCAACTCTTCAGTTTTAATGTTGGGGTTAATAATCCTGGCCTACTTTACCAGGCGGCTGCAGAGATGAAGTACACTGACACTGTCATGGTGGTCAAATGAAATTCCAGGTTTATACTGAGTGTCTCTGAGAAAAAAATATATGCTGGGGATAAACAATGAAGGACTATCCAACTTTTTCAAGGTCACTTTGTGGAACTCCCCGCCCCAGGATGTGATGGCTGCCAACTTGGAAGGCTTTAAGGCTTTAATGCTTTAATGATGCATACCTGTTCTCTCCAGGATCAGAGGAGCATGCCAACTATATTAGGTGCTGTGGAACCCAGGCAAGATAATGCTGCCTCCGTTGTCATGTCTGTGGGCTTCCTAAAGGCACCTGGTTGGCCACTGTGTGAACAGACTGCTGGACTTGATGGGCCTCAGTCTGATCCAGCTTGACTTTTCTTATGCTCTTAATTCCAGAAATAGTCGGGGAAAGGTCTGGTCAATTATTGTCAAACCTTTTAAACCTTTATTACATGTTTGATACATGTTAATTAAATGTTTGATACATGTTAATTACAAAAACAAATCTGTTAAGGGTTAGGGGGAAAGGATGACGTTGACACTGAAAGTTATATTTGAAATGACCTTTGGCAAGCTAGCTACTTATGTTCCTGTTTGGAAATGTCAGTAAAAAAAGCTTTACCATGCTGCTAGGTTTCCCTGTGGTTGATGTAGAAGCAGGGAGCAAGTCTGTCTCACTCCTGCCCATGCTTACAAATGGCATCACCGTACAACAGGGTGGATAAAAATCAATGATTTGTTTGAGAAAAAAAATTAATTGGATTTTAAAATTTTAAATCAGATTTTTTTGGATTTAAATCAGCATTTTCGGTTAATCACTAGTGGGATGTTGACCCAATTCCAAAAGGCAATTGAATTGTTCTTAAGTTGGTCATCCTGATCTGTTCTAGGTTAACTAACTGCTAAAGGCCCTGACCTGGAACGCCCAGGCTAGTCTATTATTGTCAGTGAAGCAGGGTTGGCCTCATAAGAACATAAGAAAGGCCCTGCTGGATCTGACTAAGGTCCATCAAGTCCAGCAGTCTGTTCACACAGTGGCCAACCAGGTGCCTCTAGGAAGCCCCCAAGCAAGACAAGTGCAGCAGCACCATCCTGCCTGTGTTCCACCACACACAAAATAATAGGCCTCGATTAGTACTTGTATGGGAGATGACCAAGGAAACCCAGGGTCGCTACTCAAAGACAGGCAATGGCACACCACGTCTTCACGTCTCATGCCTTGAAAACCCTACAGTTTCACCATAAATTGGCTGCCACTTGAAGGCTCTTTCCACCACCAACAACTGCTAGCGTCCAGCGTGGTGCAGTGGTTTGAAGCGGTGGAGTCTGATCTGGAGAACCAGGTTCGATTTCCCACTCCTCCACATGAGCGGCAGAGGCTAATCTGGTGAACCGGGTTGGTTTCCCCACTCCTGCACATGAAGCCAGCTGGGTGACCTTGGGCTAGTTACACCTCTCTCAGCCCCACCTACCTCACAGGGTGTCTGTTGTGGGGAGGGGGAGGGAAGGTGATTGTAAGCTAGTTTGATTCTCCCTTAAGTGGTAGAGAAAGTCGGCCTATAAAAACCAATACTACTACTTCTTCCTAGTCCTGGATTGGCTGAACTTGTGTGTGTGTGGGGGGGGGAAGCAAGAAAAAATGTAAAACCTAAAACCACTATGCCTGAAGAAAGCCTCCTTATCTCTGACCACTAACTTGCTGCCTCCCAGGAAAACTACTCTTAAGATGGTAATTATTTACAATTCCATGGGAGCTGCTTTCCCACATGTGCTCCCATGAGACCGGGAGCTGCGATTAAAAAGGCACAGCCCATAGGAATGGAGACAATCACAAGGGGTTTTACCCATGGATGTGGCACAAGATAGCATTATGTCACTTCATGAATGCAAGGGGTCATAAAGGGTTCTTTAGGTGAACAAAACTAGGAGTCAGACACCAACCACAGATACGTTACTTGACTTTGAACATGCCTCCAGCACAAGTACATTAGATAAGGCGTAAAAAGCATTCCATCTAAATATATACGCACACAAAAATAGTTCACTATGTAAAATAAAACCCAATTTCTTTTTTCTTTTCTTTTTTCAATTCTTTTATTAAGAGAAAATAAAACCTAATTTCATGGGTAAACTTGAAGAACTGGTATCATTTTGCCCAAGGCCGTTTAGTTAACCTATGCCTGAGGATGAATACATATCTTCCCAAAGCCCTGTGTTCTGACAACTGGTTCAGAGAGCAGTTTGACAGCGAGAAAGGGAAGTTTATTATTTATTTACTTCATTTATACCCCTCCTATCTCCCCAATGGGGACCCAAAACGGCTTACAACATTCTCCTCTCTTCCGTTTTGTCCTCACAACCACCCTGTGAGTTAGATTAGAGGGAATTCCAAAGGGAGATTTCCCCTATGTTCATTGTCCACTAAGGAATAGGGTTGCCAGGTCCCTCTTTTCTACCGGTGGGTGGTTTTTGGGGCGGAGCCTGAGGAGGGCAGGGTTTGGGGAGGGGAGGGACTTCAATGCCATAGAGTCCAATTGCCAAAGGGGTCATTTTCTCCAGGTGAACTGATCTCTATGGGCTGGAGATCAGTTGTAATAGCAGGAGATCTCCAACTAGTACCTGGAGGTTGGCAACCCTACTAAGGAAACATGTTTTGCCCTTGAACTGTAAGATACAGAGAGATAGATCACGATGGGTAGCCGTGTTAGTCTGTAAATAGCAGTCGAAAAGAGCATAAGATCATAAGAAAAGCCCTGCTGGATCGGACCAAGGCCCATCAAGTCCAGCAGTCTGTTCACAAAGTGGCCAACCAGGTGCCTCCAGGAAGTCCCCAAGCAAGAGTCCAGTAGCACCGTATAGACTTAACAAAATTAGAAGAAGAGTTAGTTTTTATATACTGACTTTCTCTACCACTTAAGGCAGAATCAAACCGGCTTACAATCACCTTCCCTTCCCCTCCCCACAACAGACACCCTGTGAGGTAGGTGGAGCTGAGAGAGCTCTAAGAGAACTGTGACTAGCCCAGGGTCACCCAGCTGGCTTCATGTGGAGGAGTGGGGAATCAAAGCCGGTTCTCCAGATCAGAGTCCACTGCTCCAAACCACCGCTCTTAACCACTACACCACACTGGCGGATATGAGCTTTCTTATCTGAAGAAGTGAGCTGTGGCTTACGAAAGCTCATACCCTGCCAGAAACGTTGTTAAGTCTTTAAGGTGTGACTGGACACTTGCTCTTTTCTACTGTAAGATACATAGACTGATATGCAAGCTTTTGAATTAAACAACATATCCGTCAGGACTAAATTTAAAATGAACACACACACATTTTGTGCCCTTGTAAAAAGGAAGCATTTTTATATTTCAGAACATGCAGACACGATTTGTTCCTTGGCCCAGAAGTTTATTTCCGTGGTTACTTCTAGCTGACCTTTTCCCCACAGGACTTAACCGTCAGCAGTTACACCTTATCCAGTTCTAATGCAAGAAGTGCTTGAAAGCTGACTATTAAAGCCCTCTGTAAAGTGTAAGCAACCTTTATCCCCATCCATTTTATGGAAGCTTCCGAGTGTTTTTCTTTTATCCCTCAAACTATTTGAACCCCAACCGTAAGTATACTTAATGCGTTGAAATGACTGCTTTGTCGCTTTTACAGTATTGCTTTCCCCCTTCCCTTTTTAGGCTAGTACTATGATAGCCGTCGGTCTGACCATAGCTGCTGCTGGATATGCAGGTTTGTGTTTGGATTGCTTGTTTTATTTCAGGCTGCTTGAAGAGCCCTGCGCTGTAAACGGATAATATCATTACAGCGTTAGGTACAGTGTGTGAGTCTCTGAGGGCTACCGTGGTTGATTATCATGAGCCGAAAGGCTGTAGCAAATCCATGCATTTTAAGTGGCATGTTTCGGATTTGTTTTTGGTTTTAAAAGAATCTTGTGCATGGAGAGCCAGCATGGTGTGGTAGTTAAGAGCGGTGGACTCTAATCTGAAGAACCGGGTTTGATTCCTCACTCCTCCACATGAGCAGCAGATTCTAATCTGGAGAACTGGGTTGGATTCCCCACTCCTTCGCATGAAGCCAGCTGGGTGACCTTGGGCTAGTCACAGTTCTCTTCGAGCTCTCTCAGCCTCACCTACCTCACAAGGTGTCTGCTGTGTGGAGAGGAAGGGAAGGCGACTGTAAGCCAAGTTGAGACTCCTTAAGGTAGAGAAAAGCAGGGTATTAAAAACCTTCTTCAAATAGCTAAGGGTCAGAGCCATGCAGCAATCCTCTCCATCACAGAATAACCAAATCTTGCTGGCTTCCCATTCTTCCCAGCATGTACGCAAAGAGAAGCAGCAATTGTGAGACTCGTGGTGTGTTGTAGGGAGGGGAAGGTGATTGTAAGCCGGTTTGATTCTTCTTTAAGTGGTAGAGAAAGTCGGCGTATAAAAACCAACTCTTCTTCAAGAAGAAACAGAAGGGCTGCACCAATTGGAGCAAAGAGACGAAGAGATAACAATGATGTGATAGGAAGATTATTTTATTCCAATATGATGGTAACCCCTACATGTTTTGCATTCGGCTTCCTCAGGGGAATTGGTGGGAGCATTTCTGCTGTTATATTTCACAGATCCCCAAGGAAGCTCAATGCGTAGGGGTTTATTATCACATTGGAATAAAACCATCTTCCCACTGCACCATTGTTTTTCCTTTGTCTCTGCGCTGAGATTTATAATCACACAGTGGATTGAGTCTAGCAAACTTGTTAACACCATCTTTCCCCTTCCCCCTCCTCACAGCCCCTCTCCCACATGGCCTTTCTCCATGCAAGTCTCATGATCCCCAGCATAGTCTTTTTGGTGGTCAGGGGGGATTTCCTCTTTGCCTTTTCATCAGCTGACAAGCTGGTTGGATCCAATCTAGTCTTTTGTTGCACCAGATGAAGTGGACTGTAGTTCTTGAAAGTTTGTGCTGTAATACATACGGTACTCTTTAAGGTGCCGCAAGACTTAATTTTTTTCATAACAGACTACTCCTCATCTGAGATTGGTGCCCATGTTTCCTGACTTCACATCCTTTTGCTTAAACCTGTTCATCTAGGGAGGGGCCGTGGCTCAGTGGAAGAGCATCTGCTTGGCATGCAGAAGGTCCCAGGTTCAATCCCCAGCATCTCCAGTTAAAGGGACTAGGCAAGTAGGTGATGGGAAAGACCCCTGCCTGAGACCCTGGAGAGCCGCTGCCAGTCTGAATAGACAATACTGACTTTCTGAACTTGTTGGTAAACCTGGTCCTAAACTCAAGTTCTTTTTTCTTGCACTGAAGTGGCGTGTATATATCCATGCAAGGGCTCCGCGCCGGCTGTGGATAAGGATCTGTTCCTTTTGCTGTGCTGGAAAATTTCTTAAAAGAACTAAAAGGAAAACAAGTAGCAACTCCATGTGATCTTCCTTGAGTCCCAGTGAGAAAGGCAGTCTATAAATAACATAAATTTTAAAAAATGCATTGATAGGCTGGAGTGGGGAGGAATCATATCTCGCCAACCTCGTACGCTAGGAGGCAGTGAATCCCAACTGAAGAAAAAGGGGAACAAAAAAGGGGGAAATTCACTAGGAGGCAGTGAATCCCAACTGAAGAAAAGGGGGAACAAAGAAACTCAACCTAAAAGTCAGCAGAAACCAAAGGGGTTGAGCTAAACACTTTCTAATATAGTAACCAATAAATCTAATTTTATTATATATTGTGCACAATCGGATTTAAAAACACAGGGCCTAATATACAGGCAGGAGCCCCATGGCACAGAGTGGTAAGCTGCAGTGCTGCAGTCCAAGCTCTGCTCATGACCTGAGTTCGATCCCGACAGAAATCGTTTTCAGGTAGCCGGCTCAAGGATGACTCAGCCTTCCATCCTTCCGAGGTCGGTAAAATGAGTACCCAGCTTGCTAGGGGTAAAGGGAAGACAACTGGGGAAGGCACTGGCAAGCTACCCCGTAAACCAAATCTGCCTAGGAAACGTCGGGATGTAACGTCACCCCATGGGTCAGGAATGACCTGGTGCTTGCACAGGGGACCTTTACCTTTAATATTCCTTAAAAGTTACAAATATTTCCAACTCATAGCAGTTGATGTTTGTACATAAAATGACAAAAAACTGACCAAGACGCGTTTCGGCCTTTTGAGGCCTTCCTTAGTGGTCATACATACACAATTTTACAATACGCATCCTGACACTTGTGTTGTACAAAGTAAAAAATTCAGTTCCTCACGTTTGTTGATGTTATACACATCCTGAAACAAGGTGTGAGCCGTGAGCCATGTTTTAAAGCACATGGACAAACTATTTTAACATGAAACCAAACAGAATATGAGGCTTCTATATTTTTTACCTTGTACAAAAAATATGGTCAGTTTTTGGGCATTTTATATACAAACATCAAGCGCCATGAGTTGGAAATAGTTGTAACATTTTAGGAAGCCTGTATATTAGGCCCTGTGTTTTTAAATACAATTGTGCACAATGTATAATAAAATTAATTTTTAAAATTATTTTATAAAAAAAGGTACAGAAAGGAGAAAAAGGGAAGGGGGAAAAAGAAGATAAAAGATACGTCATCCTCCAAGCTTCTACATAGTTTTAATTTAAAAAGTAAAAAAATAAGTGCTCCCAAATATTATATTATTCAAAACATTATATTATATTATATTATATTATATTATATTATATTATATTATATTATATTATATTATATTATATTATATTATTCAAAACATTGCTTCATCTCAAGATTCTCTAGGGTGAATAGATATATCGATTAAGCTTCTACATCAACTAAGCTTATAAAAATCTAATACTATATCTTCTATTTAAATTTCATTCAACCTTATTGACTAATTTATTAACCTCTTAGATAATAGTCATAGAAAGGCTGCCATCTCAACACAAATTCATCTGTTGATTTCATGTTAAGTTGCTTTAGTTTATTATTCTACTCCTTGATGTCGGGAATTGTATTAGCTTTCCAGTATCTGGCATATACAGTTCTAGCAGCTGAAGTCAATATATAATAAAATTAATTTATCGGTTACTATATTAGAAGGCAGTGAATCCCATCCAGTTCCTCCTGGGCATGCACGCAGAGCTGGTGCGAGGTCAGTTGCCTTAGCAGAAGTTGTGGTTTGTATGCTTGAGTCGCTGAATTGGAATTCTGCCCTTTCTTCAAGGTCGTTACGCATTACAGGCCATGAAGCAGATGGAACCGCAAGTGAAGCAGGCTCTTCAGTCTCTGCCAAAATCTGTGAGTTCATCTTGTTTAATTTAATCTTGTGTTGACTTTTGCGGGCCTCTGTAGTAATACCATTGCGCATTGTTGGACTGGGATCCAGGCAGCTCAGTAAGCAAGTTACTGGGATTTGTGTTGGGGCAAATTCCAGGTGTTTTTGGCCAGAAAATGGACCCATGCCGATCGATAGGCAGGTACAAGTGGGGGAATGGCAACCAAATTTTGTAGTGGTCAAGGGGCTGAGGGAGAATAAATTGAATCCAGATAAGATGAGAGTGGTACTGATTGGTAAGGTATCTGCATTGTATGGGGTACTTTTCTCCATTACTGATCAGGTGTTTTATTCAAAGGACTCACTTAAAACTTTGGGAGTTCTAATATGTCCAGGTCTCCTGTGAGAAAAACAAATAAACAGCAGTAGCTGAAAAAAAATGCCCCCCCCCAAGCAGCCTTTCATTAGGAAGCTGTCCCTGTTTCTGCAGACACCAGATTTTGCCATGCTGTGGTAACCTGAAGGCTAGATTACTGTACAAACTCCATATGGGGCTGCCCTTGAAGACTAGGAAACTTCCCTTGGTAGAAAATGCAGTGGCCCATTTGTTATTGGTGGTTGCTCATTGGAACCCTGTTACAGTGGTCCTGAAGTTTCTTTACAGAATCAGACTTGGAAGGGGCCATACAGGCCATCTAGTCCAACCCCCTGCCTAGTGCAGGATCTAGAACATCCCTGACAAGTGCTTGTCAGACTGCCAGTGAGGGGGAGCTCACCACCTCCCTAGCTAGCTGATTCCACTGTCAACAACTCTTACTGTAAAAAAAAAAAAAAAATCCCCTAATATCCAACCAGTCCCTCTCCGCCTGCAATTTAAACCCATTATTGCGAGTCCTATCCTCTGCTGCCAAAAGGAACAGCTCCCTGCCCTTCAAATATTTCAAGAGAGCAATCATGTCTCCCCTCAACCTCTTCTTCTCCAGACTAAATATTCCCAACTCCCTCAGCCTTTCCTCATAGGGCTTGGTCTCCAGGCCCCTGATCATCCTCGTCGCTCTTCTCTACACCTGCTCCATTCTGTCCACATCCGTTTTGAAGTCCTCCATAACTGTACACAGTACTCCAGGCATGGCCTGACCAATGCAGTGTACTGGCTGCCTATTTATTTCCCGGTCCAATTTAATGTGTAAACTTCTGTCCCAATGTGAACCTGTGCAGACATTGGGGTCCTGGGGACCAGGTCTCTTAGCAGTCCCCTCATTCTCAGAGATCTGATATGGCCTGGGCCCAGACATTTGCTGTTGCCGCTCATGGTTCTATGCAGATTAAAATATTGGTTTAGGAGCCACTGCCACCACACTGTTTGTTTTATTCTTGCTCACTTTGTTTTTGCAGTTTTTTTTATATATATATATAATTCTCTCCTTCCTGCACCTGGGCTTCCCCTGTACATGTGGCTTCTCCTCTTGCTGCGCCATTTTATGGTTACGCCCACTGCCCACTATCAGACTTCCAAAGATGCCCACAAGCTCAAAAAAGGTTGGGAACCCCCGTTTTATAACCATATGTCTTATTTCAGGCCTTCAGTGGTTATTACAGAGGAGGATTTGAACCCAAAATGACCAAGAGGGAAGCTGCTTTAATATTAGGAGTCAGGTAAAACAAATTTTTTGGGGGGTCAAGGAACTAACACTGTGAGTTAAATAACGGGAGTCTTTCTCCGAAGAGCCCCGTGGTGCAGTGTGATAAGCTGCAGTACTGCAGTCCAAGCTCTTCTCACGACCTGAGTTCGATCCCAACAGAAGTCGGTTTCAGGTAGCCGGCTCAAGGTTGACTCAGCCTTCCATCCTTCCAAGGTCGGTAAAATGAGTACCTAGCTTGCTGGGGGTAAAGGGAAGATGACTGGGGAAGGCACTGGCAAACCACCCCGTAAACAAAGTCTGCCTAGTAAACGTCGGCATGTGACGTCACCCCATGGGTCAGGAATGACCCGGTGCTTGCACAGGAGACCTTTACCTTTTTCTCTGAAGACCCAGAATCCCAGCAGCAACCAGTGACCAACTCTGGACGTTTTCATGCCTGGCTACATTACCTGGAAGGGTGCTGAAACTGCAGGGAGGGGTGGATCTCCGTCCACATAGCTACAGAGAGCTATGAAAAGTTTCTGCGTGGGGTTTTCTTGAACCGTTTGGTATCTCAGAAGCAAGCAGACTGTAATGCAGGCCTTTTCACGACAGCCAGCCCTGGTAGCAAGGCTGTTGATGACAGAGATCCTGGTTGCACAGGGATCAGGGAAGGTGATAAACTGTCAGATCCAGCGTGATGTTGAGAGCCAGCGTGGCGTAGTGGTTAAGAGCGGTGGTTTGGAGCAGTGGACTCCGATCTGGAAAACAGGTTTGATTCCCCACTCCTCCGCATGAGTGGCGGACTCTAATCTGGTGGACTGGATTTGTTTCCCCACTCCTACACACGAAGCCAGCTGGTGACCTTGGGCTAGTCACAGCTCTCTCAGCCCCACCCACCTCACAGGGTGTCTGTTGTGGGGAGGGGAAGGGAAGGCGATTGTAAGCTGGTTTGATTCTTCCTTAAGT
Organism: Euleptes europaea; assembly: GCF_029931775.1. NCBI lineage: Eukaryota > Metazoa > Chordata > Lepidosauria > Squamata > Sphaerodactylidae > Euleptes > Euleptes europaea. Next base: position 13,895,824 of record NC_079316.1, read on the forward strand.
GGTAGAGAAAGTCGGCATATAAAAACCAAACTCTTCTTCATCCCTTGAACTGAAACTTCAAATCCTGCCTTTTGACATAGCTCCAAAGCAGGGGAGTTTGGGAAAGTTTGGCAGGTGGTGGTGACAGATCATCCCTTTTGCTATGTATTACATTAGGGTCAGGCAGCATTTTGGGGGCCCAGGTCTACCTATGGAAATGTTGATGTGCCCGCAAACAAAAGGAGTGGGAGAGGTGAGGGTTCCACTTGGCCAGACACACTTGGAGGAAGCCAGGCCTCAGTGGGACACCTGGCATCTCAGGGATTTGCCTTGGACTCAGCAGGTGGCTGAGTTGGTCTGAGTGCCTCAGTTACTTAGGAGGACCCTCGGAGCCAAGCAAAGTGGTCATATGTGCCGGGGGTAGCCTATCCCTATCCTGAGAGCCAGCATGGTGTAGTGTTTAAGAGCAGTGGACTCTAATCTGGAGAACCGGGTTTGACTCCCCACTCCTACCTTAAAGGTAGAGAAAAGGGGGGTATAAAAACCAACTCCTCCTCTTCTGTACCATTAACGAGGCAGGGAGGAGGGCACAAGAGAGAATACAAGTATTCCTGTCCGTACTCTTGCAGAACAATTAAGTAGGATGAGGTGTTTCTTTTTGCACCTGCTGCTGGAATTTCCTAAATATCATTGTGTAGCTTGCAAATACCTCTTACATGTGGACTGCAAAAATTCTGTCAGTAGCCAAACTGAGTGTGCAAAGTTGGAGCAAATGGAGAAGGGGGGAGGAGAGAGAAATTCAAAAGCAGCAGCCTAGCCCTGACAGAAATGAGGTATGGAAGGTTTTTTGAAAATAGCGTAGACCTAAGTTAAGTGGTTAAGAGTGGTGGTTTGGAGTCTGTTCTGGAGAATCGGGTTTGATTCCCCACTCCTCCACATGAGCGGTGGACCCTATTCTGCTGAACTGGGTTGGTTTCCCTACTCCTCCACATGAAGCCAGCTGAGTGACCTTGGGCTAGTCACAGCTCTCTCAGCCCCACCCACCTCACAGGGTATCTGTTGGGAGGGGAAGGGAAGGTGATTGTAAGCCGGTTTTTATTCTTAAGTGGTAGAGAAAGTTGGCATATAAAAACCAACTCTTCTTCTTCTAACATAGTCTTCTCTCTCATATTTTTGAACAAGTAGTCCTACAGCTAATAAAGGAAAAATCCGAGAAGCTCACAGACGAATTATGCTTTTGAATCACCCCGATAAAGGTAAATGAGAGAAGAAATTGATTTTGTTTGACATAAAATCATTGATGCCATTCCCTTTGCTCCTCTAGTGGACTGTGCCATCTGTTTCATATGTTCAGTGGAATGAAAGAGGCACGGGAACTTTCCTGACCTCCTCAGGCAGGCCGTTCCACAAGGTGGGAGGCAGCACAGAGAATGGGCCAATCTTCCCCATATGCAGGGTGGCACCTTCAGAAGGCTTTGGTCGAATGAGCAAAGCTGTCGCAGCAGAATATAACAGGAGAGGCGATCCTGCAGGTTCATATGATGAGCTAGCATGATGTAGTGGTAAAGAGCAGTGGACTCTAATCTAGTGAACCGGGTTGGTTTCCCCACTCCCATACATGAAGCCTGTTGGGTGACCTTGGACTAGTCACAGTTCTCTTTGAGCTCTCTCGGCCTCACATACATCACAAAGTGTCTGCTGTGAGGAGAGGAAGGAGATTGGAAGAAGAGTTGGTTTTTATATGCCGACTTTCTCCTTGCCGACTTTCTCCTTCCCTTCCCCTCCCCACAACATTGGAGATGCTGCTTTAACTGGATATGCTGGAGGTTGAACCCGGGACCTTCTGCATGCCAAGCAGATGCTCTATCACTGAGCCACAGCCCCTCCCCAAATCCAAGTTTGCCTGGGTCTTTACTTGTGCTTGCAGCCAAGTACTTGAGACGCCCAGCGGGAGAGACCTGAGCCGCTGCTGTTGCTCCGAAAAGCAGAAGTGACTTAAAAAACTGGTTTTCCTTCATCTCAGCTTTAGGAAAAGTAGCTCTGAATAATGATAAAGAGAACAATCACAATGCTGTATTTACTGCTGTGATGCAGTTCCTAAACTTTATTGTTCTTCATATTTTTTCTGCTGTGCTTTTTGCTATCTTATTCACCGCTGCTATGCTAGTTTTGTTTTTATTATTATGTTGCATTTTTGGAAAAGGTAGGCTAGAGATGCGAAGGCCCAGAAAGCAATATAAGGAAAATAAGGCAAAAGTGAGTTTAGTATTCTGTTTGTAATTCTGAACTTGGCCTCTGAATATAGCTCAAAACAGCCACACAGTAGGGCACTGGATATTAAATTCTCAGGTTTGCAATAAAACAAGGGTGTCAAACTCAGTTGTTATGAGTGCCGAATATGATGTAAATGTCACTTGGTCAGGCCATGCCTCCCCAGCCCAGATCGAGAGTGGGGGGTGGTGGCTGCCTCGGCTGGCTCATGGGCCAGATAAGAGCTTTCAAGGGGCCGGATCTGGCCCACGGGCCTTATGTTTGACACCCCTGCAATAAAAGGCTGGAGTAAAATTAGCTATAAGGATTCGTTTGGCTGGCTAATTCCCTCTTCTTCCAAAACTGCAGATGCTTAACAGCCTGACCATTGGTCCAGCTCACTCTGGGCTGACCAGCAGTTTACCATCCAGGATCTCGGGCCGATGCTTTTCCCACCTCTGCTACCTGTGATCCTTTACTGTTCCCTTTATGGTTGCTGATTTGACTATTTTGATTTTTAACTGGTTGTCTCAATTGCAGTGATTTTAACTGGCTACTTACTGATCTATTTAAACAGCATCAGAAGCCCTTGCCAGGAGAGTCTCTTTTAAAAAAAAGATAACTAGATATACTGTAACTGAACATGCACGCAAAGGATGGGCCTGTCCCTAAGCAGCAGCTTCTCCCTGACTCTTGAGCTTAACATAAGAACATAAGAAAAGCCCTGCTGGATCACACCAAGGCCCATCAAGTCCGGCAGTCTGTCCACACAGTGGCCAACCACTTACCTTTAGGAAGCCCACAAACAAGACAACTGCAGCAGCAGTGTCCTGCCTGTGTTCCACAGCACCTAATATAATAGGCATGCTCTTACTGTATTCTTTTATATTTTTCTAAAAAGTTTTAGAGGCTTTTCTCAGCTATTGGACATTGTAGAAAAGGGCAAGAGTCCAGTAGCACCTTAAAGATTAACAAAAATATTTTCTGGTAGGGTATGAGCTTTCGTGAACCACAGCTCACTTCTTCAGATACACCTAGAATGTGAATCCATCTGTCTTTAAGTAAAGGAGAGTGAATTCAGACAAGCATTAGTATGTAAATGTTAACACTATGTAAATGTGAATAGCAGGCGTGATGGGATTAGGTGTGGTATGCAGAAGAGTCTGTGATGTCCAGGGGAGAGATGGGTGTGGAGAAATCAGCATTGGTAATGAGCCATGAATGCAAGGTCTTTATTCAGCCCAGGTAAATGCATTGACTTTAGTTTGAATATCAACTGTAATTCAGCAGTTTCTTTTTCCAATCTCCCTTTGAAATTCCTTTGTAAGAGAACTGGTACTCTTAAATCTGCAACAGAATGTCCTGGAAGGTTGAAATGTTCTCTCACTGGTTTTTGAATATTGTGGTTTCTGATGTCAGACTTATGTCCATTTAATCTTTGTCTAAGAGACTGACCTGTTTGTCCAATGTAGATTGTGGAAGGGCATTGCTGGCATGTGATGGCATAAATCACATTAGAAGATGAGCAGGAGTATGAACCTGAGATAGTATGGCTGACATTGGTGGGTCCAGAGATGATGTTCCTAGAATCTATATGAGGACAAAGTTGGCACCTTGGTTTGTTGCAGGCCTTGGTGCCAGAGTCCATGCTCCTCTTCTGCATACCACACCTAATCCCATCACGCCTGCTATTCATATTTACATACTATTAACATTTACATACTAACGCTTGTCTGAATTCACTCTCCTCTACTTAAAGACAGATGGATTCACATTCTAGCTGTATCTGACCCTACCAGAAAATATTTTTGTTAGTCTTTAAGGTGCTACTGGACTCTTGCCCTTTTCTATTACTGCAGACAGACTAACATGGCTACCCACTGTGAATTGGACATTGTGTGCGAGAAGCATAGAACAAGACTTTTGTGAAATGACTTTTCATTTTCCTTTTGGCCAGGTGGATCTCCATATATTGCAGCCAAAATCAATGAAGCTAAAGACTTGCTGGAAGGCCAAGCCAAGAAATGAACATCTTACCTATAAAGAAAGTTGACCAGCTTGGCAAATGGTATGGAATGTGATGTGAGGAACTACTGAATTTTTACATCTTCTCGGAACTGAATCTAAAACTACTTTTGCTAGAGAGATTTGGGGGGGGGGGAGGCTCTGGAATTTGATATGTCCAGACATGCCCATGGGTTCCCCCCATTGAGCAGCTTTCTGAAACGTTGGACCTACTTAAGGTTAATCAGATGCGGATATGGTTTTGAGATGTCATTAGTAAAGTGATAATGCTGATCTATAACTCCGGGTTGAAATAACCTGAGACTTATCATGTGGTGGAATAAAGTGTTTTAAGTCTTTATATTCTTATACTGATAAAAGTGGGGCATTTGCACTGAAGTTGTCTTCTCATGGAATTTACAGCACACTCCAAACATGACATTTTCCGCCAATTGTCATGGTTTCTAAACAATTTAAAAGGGCAATAAAGTTATTATGGGAGTCTTGCCTGTATGACGTTGTAGTTAGAATCATAGAGTTGGAAGGGACCATACAGGCCAACCGCCTGCTTAATTCAGGATCAGCCTAGAGCATTCCTGACCAGTGTTTGTCCAGCCTCTGCTTAAAAGATTACCAGCGAGGGGGAGCTCACAACCCCCTAGGTAGCTGATTCCACTGTTGAACAACTCATACTGTAAAAAAAAAATTTCCCCTAATATCCCTCAATCCAGGAAGGAAACGAGATTAGTCTGGGGACAAATCCGTTATCACCAAGTTGTCCTTCAGATGCTTGCAGATTGATCTCTTTACTATCTGCTCCAGTATCTTCCTAGGGACACAGGTCAAACTGACTGGCCTGTAGTTTCCTGGGTCATCCGTCCTCCCTTTTTTTTTTTTTTTAAATGGAGATAACTTTCACCCTCCTCCAGTCTTGTAGCACATCTCCTGTCCCTCCCAAGAGGTCTGGAAGATGATGGACAAAGGCTCTGCAAGTTCAGATGGAGAACATCTAAACTAAATTGCATGTTTACAGTTTGTTTTCTCACTTCTCTCACCCACCCCATTTACTAACAGACCAATTTAACATTTGCATGTAGACTGAAAATATGCCCAACGTGAATGATATAAGGGTACCTTGTTTTCTCTGCACCCAGAAACAGCCACATAGTAGCAATATGTTATACAAGCTGGATACTTTTGCTGTCATATTTTGGGGATTCTGGATAACTTTTCAACACTGATTAAGGGAAGGAACAGAAAAAGTTAAGGGGGCTAGTCTGTGGGACAAATGGGCATAGACGAAGACATTAGCTCGTGCCCTTTAAACACTGCGGCTTACCTGTACAGCTCGAAGGGCTAGCAACATTCCCTTTCAGATTTGGAATACCAACAGATCGTGTTTGTCCAGCATTTCTAGGATAAGTTACATTCCTTCATAGTTGTCCTGAAATGGTTCGCAAGACTTCAGTTTTAATGGCTCAGCACCTTATTTTCATATTCTAAACATGCTACTAATTCAAGCTTAACATAAAGGGCTTACACAAAATTTCGGCTAAAGAATCTAACCTCAAAACTGTAACGGTTGTATACTAGGAGCATAAAAATTTACATACTGTGAACAAAGGGAGTCACTGGATTGACCTGGAAGAGTGGCAGTTCTGGAACAGCTTGCATAAGGGGAGCAAAACAGGGAAGTCAGTTTTTAGGCTCTGCAATGGATCTGTAATAAAAGCATGTGTCTTATCTACCTGTGGGGTAACTCATCACTAAATAAAGCCAGGATCCCCAAAATTGGCCAACAGCTTCAAGATAATGATGGGAGTTTTAGTGCCAAAAATGAAGGGGACCCCAGCATCCTCACCTGTCTGCTATTTGCAACGGAAGTGACAGTTTGCTCACTATAAAACAGGGTAAGAGCAACAGACAGGGAGGATGGAGAATATCCTTCCTTTATACAAGAAAGCTGGTCAGAATGGAGCGGCTGCAGAGGAGAACAACGAGGATGATCAGGGGCCTGGAGACCAAGCCCTAGGAGGAAAGGCTGAGAGAGTTGGGAATGTTTAGTCTGGAGAAGAGGAGGTTGAGAGGGGACGTGATTGCTCTCTTGAAGTGTTTGAAAGGCTGTCACTTAGAGGAGGGCAGGGAGCTGTTCCTGTTGGCAGCAGAGGGTAGGACTTGCAATAATGGGTTTAAATTGTGGGAGGAAAGTTACCAGCTGGATATTGGGGGGAATTTTTACAATAAGAGTTGTTCGACAGTGGAATCAGCTACCTAGGGAGGTGGTGAGCTCCTCCTCACTGGCAGTCTTTAAGCAGAGGCTGAACAAGCATTTGTCAGGGTTGCTCTAGGCTGATCCTGCATTAAGCAGGGGGTTGGACTAGATGGCCTGTATGGCCCCTTCCAACTCTTTAGGATTCTATGAAATCCATATCCAAGTGCTGTATGTTTTTATGTTCTAAGGATAGTTATTTATCAGTGTATTGGACATATTTATAGGAGAAAAATAGGACAAGATACCGCTATGTTGGGGTTAAACCCTTGGAGAACAGAGAGGTAGAGCCATTATAAAACACTGAGTGAAGCGAGCAACAGGAGTTAACTAATGGAGTGACCAGGGCAGGCCCCTGGCACTTAAATACAATAATAGAATCATAGATGAATACAAGCTAAATACAATCATAGAATCCAAGGTAGCTGATTCCACTGTCAACCGCCCGGTACCTTTCCTCCCGCAATTTAAACCCATTATTGTGAGTCCTCTCCTCTGCTGCCAAGAGGAATCGCTCCCTGCCCTCTAAGGGAAAGCCCTTCAAATACTTAAGAGAGCAATCATGTCCCCCCTCAGCCTCTTCTCCAGACTAAACATTCCCAACTCTCAGCCTTTCCTCATAGGACTCGGCCTCCAGGCCCCTGATCATCCTCGTTGCTCTCCTCTGCACCCGCTCCATTCTGTCCACCAGTGCCAAACTTCATGGGACTTTTGATTAGAAACTTTCAGTTTAAAAAAGCCCCCCCCCCCCATGCAGTTGCCTTGAAGGTCAGGGGACAAGTCACCCTCTCCTTGCCTCTTCTAAAAATTTAAGCAATCCCCTCTGAAGATGCAGGGAGCACCATGGGAAGAAAGGCAGGTCGACGCGCTGTCCCTTGACCCTTGTGAAATTAGCAGCTTTCACAGCAGATAAACTGTTTGGACACGCTTGGATTTTGACTCCAAATCCGACACGTTACCGTAGTCCATATTTCACGAGTGTGGAATGTAGTTAAGGATCAACCAGTGGAAGATCAAAGTTTATTTATTTTTTTTCTACCAGCATACAAAAACATATTGCACATCAAACAACCAAAACAAAAATAAAAATACTCTAAGGACTAAACATATGTAGTTTATACAGAATAAACTTTTCTGGAAATTGATCTTTTTCAGTAGTTCTGGTTATGTCTTAATGGACATGACTAATTTAGCTGAAGTGTTTTAACTAAAGCTATGTTTGATTTTTAAATACTGTACAGTTTAATAAATAAATCAAACAAAGCCTCAATGTAGAACAGTCACTGCCAATGTCGCCCAATATCCCTGCAGATTTGAGAATTTAATAAATGTATTCCAGTGGCCTGCAGTTTCCCCCCACTACATACAGCATTTTAAAAAACATGTATTAAAACAGACCAGTTTCCAGACTAAACTAATGGAGAAATTACAATTCAGTGCAAAATATTTTAGACTGCATTTTTCTAGTTTTTTTTCCTCAGGTGAAGAAGTGGTTGCATATTATTAAAAATGTAACAAAAGCAGCTAATGCTTTCATAAAGAAGGTTACGTTAGGGATCCCCCCGCCCCTTCCACATCTCTGCCGTATTTTGAAAACAAAATAACATTTCCTATAGCCAGCAATTGTTTTTTTGTTTATTTAAATGTTACATATACTATTCTCAAGGCACATCTGATGATATTTATAACACAGTAGGTGTCAAAAAAGGTCTGTTTTGACATTGGATTTCTTCTTCAGGACCCCTCTCCCCTTTCTGTTTTCCAAAACAGAGGAACTGAAAGTGCGGTGTCATGACTCGCGATCCGTATTCTATCTTTGGCAAGCTTATACAAGCACTATTTGTAAAATGTGATGTAAAAAGAACTGTAAACTAGGAACTCTTTATGAAACCCCGTTCAGCACAGCCTCTTCCTGCTTATTTTCATCTTCCGGGATAGCGCTTGGCCTCTCTTCGGGACTCTTCGGCAGCTTCGAAGGCTCGGGCTCGGAAACGGCCGCTGGGCCGTTCATGGCCTTTTCCGAAGAGCCGACTTCTTCGATCACATCTTTTGCCTTTTAGAAGGAAACACAAGTCCTACGTTGAGCAACGAGGCCGTTTGGGAACCAGGGCATGCCAGTATCTCACCCCTCCCCAAGTTCCACTGAGTTGAACACATGACGTTTACCCGCTTATACTTATTATCTGACAACTCCTTGTCTTTCTAGAGCCTTCTGTTTAGCCAGACTGAATGCTAACCCCTCTATGGTTATGCAAGGCAGAATTTTGAATATACCATACCCAGAAAGGACCTGTCTTTGCTCTCCTGGCTCTATTTATTCATTAGCTCATGCCCTTTTAGAATGCTGCTTTTATGAGAAACTTCGATCATGTTATATCTCTCCCCTTTTAATATGTAAATCTAATGCCTCTGTGTCTTGATGTAATTAATGCCTTTTTTACTAAGTGACAGGGATCCCAAGGCTACATTGTCAGTGGCAAGATTTCAGCCCTTACATCCCTCAACCATTAGATTTAAAATTACGCTGCTCAAGATCAATGGATCAAGGAGCTTCTAAGGGATAAAGGAAAGGAATTCAACCCTTGGTCCATCGAAGTCAGTATTGTCTACTCAGACTGGCAGCGGCTCTCAGGCAGAGGTGTTTCACATCACCTACTTGCCTAGTCCCTTTAACGGGAGATGCCGGGGACTGAACCTGGGACCTTCATGCCAAGCAGAGGCTCTACCACTGAGCCACGGCCTCGCCCCTCCCCTAGTTGTTCTCCTTCCAACTCTACCTGGCATCATCCATTTCCAGTGTTGCAGGAAAAGCCGCGGAAGGAATCTATGGGTTAATCAGCCCCTAGTGTAAGTCTCATTTCAAGTCAAGAGCATTTTCAAAAAAAAGAACTGCGGCAATGCGTTCCACACGTGAACTGCGCGCGTAAAGGATGCGTTCCACACATGAACTGCGCGTGTAAAGGGAGCTCTGACTCTCGAAAGCTCACACTCCGAAAATCTTATTAGTCTCTAAGGTGCTCCTGGACTTGAATCTAGCTGTTCAACTGCAGACCATCATGACTACCCCCTCTGAAACCGTTTTCACCCTGACACTCTAAACCTTCACTGTGCGAGTTGAGAATGGATGTGGTTGTGCCATGCTCTCAGATTCTGAAACACTATACATTTACCAGACACCTATCTTCTACCTCCAGCCTCCTTCCCCACTCAAGCCCTTCAAAGGTGGCAGATTGAGGATTCAGAATTATGTATGGGCTGGGGAGGGGCTGTGGCCCGGTGGCAGAGCATCTGCTTGGCATGCAGAAGGTCCCAGGTTCAATCCCCGGCATCTCCAGTTAAAGGGACTAAGCAGGTAGGTGATGTGAAAGACCTTTGCCTGAGACCCTGGAAAGCCGCTGCCGGTCTGAGTAGACAATGCTGACTCTGATGGACCAAGGGTCTGAATCAGTATAAGGAAGCTTCATGTGTATGTTCTAGAAGTAAGACACCAAGACAACTTGACAGCCAGGGCTTCTGCTAGTACTGCCAGACACAAATACACAAGCCTTTCTTGTTCTCTGAGCAGGCTGTAGTCAAGAGGATTCAGGGTTTCCTTGTGCCATAATTTGAAGCAACTATGGACACAGTGTAAGAGCCAAGCCTTCTTACAAGTTAGGTTGCCTTTCAGCTCTCTTACCATCTCTTTCTTGTTTTTGGCCAGTGTGTCCCTTGGGAGATTTCTTTGTCTGCTCTGAGATTCTGCTCTTGAGATATAATCAGCAACTGTGACTGTGAGGGGAAGACAAAAGCAGTATTTTCAAAACTAATTCATGATTAAAATCCGAGCTGCAATCCATGCCACTCAGGCTCATGTGCATACACTAACATTTCCCATTCTCTCTCTCTCTCTCACACACACACACACACAGCAAGTCAGTAGATCTTGGAGCTGCATCAAAAGATGCTTCTCTCAAACTCCCTGACTTTAAGAACAGTTACTGGGTGGCACAGGTTCATCAGATTCTCAAACCCAGTTGTGTGCCTAAAGTTCAACATGTGGTGCAGGATGTCCTGACTCCCTGTCTCATATACTCCTAGATTGCCCCCTACACGACAATCCAAGAGAAAATCTTATTAAACCTCTAGTCCCGAACTTTTGTCCAACTAACAGGACAACGCTTCTCAAACTACTAATTGATCGGGATCCAGAGACTACAGAAAACATGGCAAGATTCCTGTTGAAGGTAGTCAATCAATGGGAACTCAGTCTCAAAAAGGACCACAACATCGAGGAATGAATTACATTTAACTTATATTTCTATTTTTTAATCTGAGTCTACTGTACTTTATAAAAGTACATTATAAAAGTGTATTATCCCAATAAAGGTATTTGTACTTGTAAGTTCAACATACAGATTTCTAGTCTGAGGCTTTACTGAACTCTCAAGGATCCAGACTCAAAACAACTCTGACAAAAATCAGAATTACTCACATTGCATCCTCTTATCTGGAAGCAATATAAGCAGGAAAGCTTCAGTCCTGAAGCCCCTTAAATGCAGAACTCACCCAGTACAGACAACATCCGCCAAGTTTTATAAGGTGTTTCCAAGTTTTGTTATTTCTCTCTGCCGGGAATTTGTGATTTACACCGTTTCCAAAAAGAGGACTATAAATGCTTACAACTTCTGCCTCAGTGATATTCTTCAAAGAGAATAAGGACAACTGAACACTAGTAAGGTTTTGAAAAGAAGCCTGGAGAATAATAAACATGTCTTGCACTAGGTAGGAAGAGGGCACTGGGCAGGTCACAGCAGGTGATATGATCAGTGGGGCTACATCCGTGGCCCGAGTTCTAAGTGCCAAACTTAGTTGGAGATTCTTCTGGAGGGGAGGGGCCCTGGCTCAGTGGTAGAGCTCCTAGGGTCAATGCTGGCGTCTTCTATAAGAAGGAGGATCTCCGACAGATGTTAAGAACGACCCTTGTCTGCCTGTGACCCTGGAGAGCCACAGCCAGAACAATAAGCTAGCTAAATCAATGGTTTGACTCTTTATAAGGCAGCTTCATGAATTCATACTCTCAACTGCTTGTTACTGCCAGAGGAACAAGCAATTCTGGACTCCGCCAACTCCTCCACAGGAGAGGTGTGCTGTCACTTGTTCTCTCTTTTTGGCTGCCTGCACCTCTACAAGAACAGCCAGCAAAAGGGAGGGGGGAGAGGGAAGAGAACAATGAATGGTTATAAAAGTTGTCCTGACAGTTGCTGTGAAGCAAGAAAAATCCGCCAATTCATGAACAACTGCACATACTGAGAGACTGAACAAGAAGCATCAGGTCTCATTCTAACTTTAAGATTAAACCCATGTTTTCACATCAGTTAATCTGCTAGAAGATCCTGTCGTGATAACAGTTCTACATGCCCTTCAGGTACCTTCTGTAGCTTTATAGTCCTGCTGCAACAACAAAATCTCTGCCATTTTATAACACATGCAGATGAAGAAATAATAAAAAGCAAAATTCAGAAGATGTTTTGATTGGTTCCATTCAAGGTTTTAAAAAAAAACCAGCTTCAGTGAAAGAAGAAGAATTGGTTTTTTATATGCCAACTTTCTCTGCCACTTAAGGGAGACTCAAACCAGCTTACAATCACCTTCCCCTTCCCACAACAGACACCCTGTGAGGTAGGTGGGGCTGAGAGAGTTTGGAGAGAACTGTGACTAGCCCAAGGTTACCCAGCTGGCTTCATGGGCAGGAGCGGGGAAACAAATCCAGTTCACCAGATTAGCGTCCACCGCTCATGTGGAGTGGGGAATCAAACCTGGTTCTCCAGATTAGAGTCTACCGCTCCAAACCACTGCTCTTAACCACTACACCATGCTGGCTCTCTGTAGCACTGACCTAATCAAACTTATGTCTCTTGCTGATATGAAAACCAATCTTCTCAAATTATTTCATGTATTATGAAACTTCCTGTCTGCCTTAATTGTCCAAAGGTATTTCGAGGTGGGGGAGGAAGGTGAAAATACCACAGATCATCATTTCAGCAAGATACAGGAACACTCCAACAGAAAGTTAACTTAGCCCAACATTGCAGGGATTTACATTTAGAACAGCTACATAAAGACACTTTATACCTTTTAAGGGATATAAGATGTTAGTACACATTAAAAAATGCATCAAGCCGTAACACCAAATGAGAACATGCAACTACTGTAAAAATAAAAAACAACCCACTGCAATTCGTTGTGTCCTTAAAAGAGACAGAATCATTATTAGATGGAATCAATCATGGGACAGGCAAGAATCATGCAAACCCCCATCCTCCATACCAGTTTTGTTAGAGCGGCAAGAATCCGAGCAGCATCCGTATTACTCAGAAGGCCCACGGAAGAGACGCCTAATCATCCGGCAACGTCTCTTGCAACTGGGATTAACCCTCAAACACCAACATCCGTGGATGTTTGGCAGAACTCAAAAGAAAAAGGTCGTACAATACACTTTACGCACTGGAGGGATGCCGGATAAAAAGGTATCAGCATTAGTTTCATTAAGCGTTAAAAGTGAACAAAGGGTCTGCTGACAAATGTTTTCATCCCACAATTCCGATTAGTTATTAAGCAACCATTATTTTACACGAGGCAGCTTCACACGCGTTTAAGGAGGTACACGTAAACAGCGAACATCCCCCTTCATGCTGGTGACCCGAGGCGGCCCACATCTCTTCACTCAAGTTACCTGGCTGTCTATCTTCTGCCTGACCCCTGAAGCGACGCCTGCGACTACGATTGCGCCGCTGGGGTTTTTTGTCTCTATCATCTGCAATTGCAAAGTTGACCGTGAACCGTCTCAAGAGATAAATCGTTCCGCCAGCACTTCCGATGCACAATTCAAAGGAGAAGGGGTTCTGAACAGCGGAAGCGCCTCTGACAGTTTTATACCTTTTGGTACTGAGAAGAGCAACGGCACAATTCAGGGTTTTAAAACTTGGGATAAAGTCAAGTTTGCACCCAAAACATTAACATGGGCTGAAGGAATTAAATTATCCATTGCATTAGGTACAAGCTACAAAAACTATATGCCATCACAAACCTCAACCTTAAGGCCACATATGCAGAAACTCCACTGATTTGTTTGTTTTAAAGTGTTTGGGAGGTTAATTTTAGAGAAGCCAGAAACCCCTCCACCTTGGCACACGGAAGATTTCATAAAATCCCATTTGCGGATAGAGTTTGCCCTTGCGGGAATGGTGAAATTGAATCACTTGTGTGTGTCCTTTTTAATTGTTCCTTTTATGCTTGTAGCCGATTCCAATTCGTTGACCCGCTGTTTGTAAACAGGGAATGGCTTTCTGATGAAATCAGGACATCCTATCTTATGACCATACAAAACCCAAAAATAACTTAATCAGTTGCGAGGTTCTTACAGTTAGCAATCAGATATTGCGAATGGTGTGCAGCTTTCCTTAACGGCTGATTTGGGATGGTTTTATCCAATTTTATTTATTTGTACTCGGATTTATCCTAATGTATGTTCTTCCTTTTTATATGCCAATAAAGGCGTGCGTTGTGTTGTGTGTGAGAAGACAGAAATCTGGGCCTTCTGGCTATAAAACAAGGATGCACTTAGCTGTAACTGTTGTTCATCAAGTGGTCTTCTGTGCAGGGCACAGATTGGCCTGGGACTGCAGAGAAGCCACAACGATGAACTTCAACTTCTTTCTTTCCAAAGCTTATTTAGCAAGTTTCACGAAACATACCCTGGCCAAGGCAACAGGGACATCAATTTCAAGTGTGTCCACTTTTATGAAGCAGCCAAATTTCCCCGAGGGTATGGACTTGCTCATGGGACTTTCTGACCTCAAGGTCAGTCATGATATTCACTTGTGAATGAGTTCAAAATTCATACCCTGCTATCCCACCAAATCCTATGAGGAAAGGTTGAAGGAGCTGGGTATGTTTAGCCTGAAGAGAAGACAGAGGGGATATGATAACCATCTTCAAGTACTTGAAGGGCTGTCATATAGAGGAGGGTGCCGAGTTGTTTTCTGTTGCCCCAGAAGGGCAGACCAGAATTAATGGGTTGAAATTAAATCAAAAGAGTTTCCGTCTAAACATTAGGAAGAATTTTCTAACAGAGCGATCCCAACAGACTTCCTCGGGAGGTGGTAAGCGCTCCTTCCCTAGAGGTTTTTAAACAGAGGCTAGATTGGCCATCTGTCAGCAATGCCAATTCTATGATCTTAGGCAGATCATGAGAAGGAGGGCATCTTGGCCATCTTCTGGGCATGGAGTAGGGGTCACTGGGAGAGATAGTTGTGAATTTCCTGCATTGTGCAGAGGGTTGGACTAGATGACCCTGGTGGTCCCTTCCAACTCTATGATTCTATGAGCTGAAAGTGGATGTATGAGTACCAAGTGTCACAGTCACTGATCATATAACCTCTCCCATTCGGGAGAAAGGGCGAAAGTCCCATGAAGTCAACCTTACACAGCCCTTCTAGATTCCATTCAGCCAATGGCATTCTGGTTCCAATTTAAGGTTGCTAGAAATGAAATATTTTAGTACTGAAAGAAGAGTTCAACATGGTTTTTAAGTGCAAGAAAGGAAAGAGAATGAAATGCAAGTCAACAAAACAAACTGTTCACGAAAGGCCCAATGTGATTACACCAGCTTCTGTACAATTCTGCGCGAAGCAATGTATGTTCCAAGTTCTGTCCACAAGCTATTCACATACCTAAGCCATTCTCATTAACTGAGGCAGTGTCAGATTCTGTCATCCCATCCATCAAGACAGCATCTTCATCAGTCCTTCGCCTGCGGGATCGCCTACGCCGGTTGGTGCTGTGGTGCGATTCACTGGCGTCTGTGTCCGCGGTCTGATCAGACTCTGTGTTGTCAAGTAAACTGTAAGGGTTGCTGTCTGGATCTTTCAGCACTGAAGTAAATGTCAGAAGAAAAAGAAAAGAGCATCACATAAGAATCAGCTGTGACACACCCAACATTTTAAACCAATTGAAACCATCTTCAAGAACAGGAAGAAGCAGTCTAAGCCAGGACATGAGCCAAATGGAGGCCCTTTTGGGCCTCTGCCATCATCAGAATTTTACGATGGGTAGCCGTGTTAGTCTGTCAATAGCAGCAGAAAAGAGCAAGAGGCCAGGAGCACCTTAAAGACTAACAAAATTCCTGGCAGGATATGAGGGGAGGGGCTGTGGCTCAGTGGTAGAGCCTCTGCTTGGCATGCAGAAGGTCCCAGGTTCAATCCCCAGGATCTCCAGTTAAAGGGACTAGGCAGGTAGGTGTTGTGAAAGACCTCTGCTTGAGACCCTGGCGAGCCACTGCCGGTCTGAGTAGACAATACTGACTTTGATGGACCAGGGTCTGATTCAGTATAAGGCAGCTTCATGTGTTCATGGGTGAACTGTAGCTCATGAAAGCTCATACCCTGCCAGAAATTTTGTTAGTCTTTAAGGTTCTACTGGACTCTTGCTCTTTTCTACTGTATCAGGATTTTACATTAGAGACGAATGTCTCAGACACAGTCTGCAGAAGGGGCCAAACTATAAAGAAGAAGTTAGCTGAATGGGAGAGGTCACTGTGGAACATGAAACAGGAGGGCAAGGGAAAGGACAGACACACCCAAATCACTGCCCAGAGTATTTACCGTATTTTTCGCTCCATAAGACGCACTTTTTTCCTTCTCAAAAGTGAGGGGAAATGTGGGTGCGTCTTATAGAGCGAATGTGCGCACAGAGCCGGCTGGGCGCGCTGGGAGGCAGCCAGGGAAAGCTGCCTCGCGCCGTTCCAGCGTGCCCAGCCGGCTCTGTGCGCCCGCCCAGCCCGCTCTGTGCGCTTGCTCGCCTCCCAGCTGGGAAGCGGAGGGGGGGCGGCTTGGCGCGCCCGCCCGCCTCCTCCCCGCCCACTCTGAGCGCTTGGCGCACCTCTCCCGCCCGGCTCCTCCCAGCTCGGTCTGAGCTCTTGGAGCGCCCGCCCGCCTCCTCCCCGCCCGCTCTGAGCGCTTGGCGCCCCCGCGCGCCCGCTCCCTGCCCGCGTTTTTAGAGGAGGAAAACAAGATTTTTTCTTGTTTTCCTCCTCTAAAAACTAGGTGCGTCTTATGGAGCGGTGCGTCCTATGGAGCGAAAAATACGGTAAATGCCTACAGATGCTATGTATTCCCTATCCTCCTGAAAACCCAGAGGTGGGATTAGCAACAACTGTCTACTTCCTTTAGCAAATCAGAAACCCCAAACATGAATTTATCTAAGTGATTTTCTTGGTACCCTCCAAATTAATCCATCAAGTAAAGAAAAGTAATGAATTATCTGCTCCTATTCGGCTGCACATGAAGCAACTGAGGAGACGCAAGTTCAAATCCTAACTCTGCCATAAAGCTCACTGGGTAACCTAAGGCAAATCACCTTCTTTCAGGCGAACCCTACCTCACAAGGCTGATGAAGGAGGCATGTACAATCCGGCTGAGATCCTTAGCAGAATGCTAGGACAAAAATGTGTTTGGAATTGAATTGTAGGAAAGCTGATACTGCAGCACTTCACAATCCACTGCAATGTTTGAATCAAGACAGCCTGCTTGCCAACATCCACTTGCTGCTTGTTGCCTCTGAAGAATTTCTCAGTTACGTACCAGAGCTAATTGACGACTTCCCACCACGGGGGCCACCGCGTCCACGACCCCCAGAAACACTGCGCCCTCTTCCCCCGGGTGGACGTCTTCTGCTGTCACGCTGGTGTCGACTCTCCCTGTCATCATCTCCCGCTAACGACCAATCGCTCAGCTCATCTTTTCTTTCAGACTCTGTTTCGGAGGGATTCGACAGCTCAGAGTTTGTTCCTTTAGAAAGATCACAAAGAGAGGAAGAACATGGTGATAAAATATTGTATGAAGAGAGAGGAAGAACATGGTGATTAAAATACTGTTTAAAAAGACAACAATCTAGAGTTCTAGTATAAGGTCAGAAGCGCTCAAGTCACAAAGGAGTTGAAATATGTGCAGTTCTCTCAGGCACAGGGGTGAAGGTTTGTTCCACAAAGCATCACTGTTTCTTGGCACAGACACACACCCAGTCTGTTATAACCAGTATTGGTAAGTTAGCATGAAGAGGAAGAAGAAGGAGAGTTGGTTTTTATATGCCGACTTTCTCTACCACTTAAGGAAGAATCAACCCGGCTTACAATCACCTTCCCTTCCCCTCCCCACAACAGACACCCTGTGAGGTGGTTGGGTCCGAGTGTGACTAGCCCAAGGTCGCCCAGCTGGCTTCATGTGTAGGAGTGAAGAAACAAATCCAGTTCACCAGATTAGCCTCTGCCGCTCATGTGGAGGAGTGGGGAATCAAACCCAGTTCTCCAGATCAGAGTTCACTGCTCCAAACTACCACTCTTAACCACTACACCACACTGGCTCTCTTTGCTCAGACTACTCATCAGTATTCTCTATCAGCTCCTGAAACCTTGCTTAAACCCTACTGTAGGCATAGTTTCCTCTTAGGAAATGCTTCTTGCTTAGGAAAATCGCATGATGACAACATCAAATCAAACAATCAGCATTGTTTTGTAATTAAACAGGAATGTGGTTTCAATAATCAAAAGAAAAAGATCCTCATTCCACAGCAAGAAAAAGAGAAGCCCCTAATCTCCAACAGGCTTATGATAGCTTGAAACGTCCCACTAGGTGAAAAGATGGGGTTTGGATGCTGTAAGCCTCGCCAGCTGTCTAAGCAGGGCATGAAGATTTTTAGCATGCTGCCAGCCCTTTTCACAAGGAGTGCAAGGAACCAAACATGGAAGAATCCACAATACAAGAGGGAATGAATATATCACATTACCACAGATGATGCTACTTATAAGGTGCCTCACCCCTCTGAAACTTCCCATGTGAGATAACATGTGGAGCACTGGTTCCCAACCAGGGGTCCATGGACCCCCAGGGGTCCGCGAGAACTAAATTAAGGTCCGCGAAACAAAGTTATAAACCCATAATAAATTAATATTTTCAATTAAAAGTTCTCTATTATAAAAATATATATTCAAATATTATTCTAAGTTTAATGTTTAACTAACACTTATGATTAAAGTTTATTTTCAAATTCTCGGAATTTTTATTTTGAACCTTGGGGTCCCTGCACCGAACAAAAAAGTCCTAGTGGTCCCTGGTCACAAAAAGGTTGGGAACCATTGATGGGACCGTGGCTCAGTGGTAAAGCCTCTGCTTGGTATGCAGAAGATCCCAGGTTCAATTCCTGGCATCTCCAGTTAAAGGGTCTAGGCAAGTAGGTGATGTGCAAGACCTCCGCCTGAGACCCTGGAGAGCCGCTGCCGATTTGAGTAGACAATACTGACTTTCATGGACCAAGGGTCTGATTCAGCATAAGGCAATACATTTGTTTCTTAAATTGTCAGCATGCTAGGTCTAACACGACAAATTACATTTTTGAAAAACAGCAGAAAAGAGTAGGAGTCCAGTGTCAAGGAGGTCCGGCCTGCCCTCCAGCAAACCGGTTCCTCCTTGGGTCAAAAGTTGCCAAACTCCCCACTGGGCTTCAGGACTCTCCCTAAAGCACAATGCGGGTAGACTCTGTTACCTTGTCGAGGAGACTCGGTCTGCTCTCCAGCAGGCCGACTCCTCTGTAGTTCAAAGTCACCAAATGTTTCCCTAAGGAAACCCAAACTTCCCACTGGGCTTCAGGATTCCCCCTAAAGCACAATGTAGGTAGATTCTACCACCGGCTCTCAATTCCAAAAGGCTGGCTTTCCCAGGGATGAGCTGAGAGCTACTCTTCCCCAGCCAGTTTCCCAAAAGTCAAAACAAGCAAAAACCGTCCTTGCAGAGTAGAGCTTCTGCCAGGGGAGGCTTATTGCCACAAAACACTAGGGTAGGTGGTTTCTCTCACACACACACACACACTCAGGGACTTGGATTTAGCCCTGAGACCCAAAAAAGGTTTCTCAGACTTCAATATAAAGTCTATAAGTTTATTTAATAAAATGTGCTCGTTACAGAAAGGAAATGGTTTGTGAGGCAGATAGCATAAAAACAAGAAATCTTAGCAATCTCTAACTTCACAGTAGTTCTTTAAGTTTCAGGCAAAATAGGCAAAGTTTCCAAGAGAGTAACAAATGCAAGGTTTTAGTTGATTTATAGTTACCAAGAACCAGGTTTTGGTCCTAACACGCAGAGTGTCAGCCCTTCATGGTTCCCAGATGATGATCGCTTGGTGTCAGGCTGCTATCTCGGTTTCGTTATTGCCTCCGTCTCTGTACTGTATTGTCTGCCCCCCAAGGTCGCATGCCTAAGCCTGGGAAAACTCAGCTCCTGGGAAACTGTATTCCTGCATGTAATCTCCCGCCTTTCCTGCCTTATAATATCTCCCAGCTAGTGAGCCTTTCATAGCTGTCATTTTATCCGTTTGCACTGTATGCCTATTTGATCAGTAAAAACCACCTGTTTGGACTCTATATGACTTTGTGGTGATTTCTGGTTCTGTGGGCCAAGGGCTGACATTATGACAGCTATCTCACATCTTCACCGTTCTCCTAGCCAGGCTGGAGCCCAGGGGGGTTCGCCTGCCACTTGGATGGGAGCTGTGCAGCTCTCCAGGTGATCTACTACCCTGGAGCCCTTCTCAGAGGACCCTACTCTGTTACAGGACTTAATCGCTGAACTTTTCCGGACGAACCGAGAGGTTTGCCGCTTGAGGGGACTGGTGCACGCGCAGTGGCAATCTCTTACAGGACGTCTCTGGATGTTAACATCGGAGGACACTGATGCTCGTTTAGATCTTCAGGACTTGGATCAATTACTGGACGATGCCCGATTGGCGACTGAGGATTTACAAATATTAACTGGACTTTTGGATACTCTTATTTCTCGACAAACTCTTTCTACCATGGCGGGAGCCCCGCCGGAGGGTTTTTCCCTGATCCCGGATGCGGCCAGCTGCCAGGCTGAGGCCAAGCGAGTCGCTGTTAGCACCGCTCTTCTCCTTGTGGAATGTACAAAGGACACCCCGGTAGCCACCTTGACTCAAGTTTTGACCCCGACGTTTGGAGCCGAGGCATCCGCACTAGCGGTTCGAGTACAACCTCTGCTGGGCGGGGAAGCTGACCCTATACTCTTGCTCCTCGAGACAGAACTTTTGCCGCGCATTACAGCAGAGGCTGCCCTAAGACTTGAGAACGCCAAAGTTCTTGCGGATCAGCAAGCCGCCGAAGCGGCTAGGGTCGCAAGAGAGAGAGAGGCGGCGGAAGCAGCCAGGGCGGCTGCAGCACGAAATCAGGCGAACGTGGACACGCGCCCCAAGGACTATGTACTGGGACTATCAGGTCTAACTTTGTCCCCGGCGTTTGCCCCGTCGCGTGCGACCCAACGCGCACGCCGTTTGGCTGACCGACGTCGAGACTCAGATGAGTCTGAAGACGAGGATTTATATGGGGATAGCTCTCAATGGGCCACGAGCTTCCGAACCAGTAAGCCTCATCTTACTGGTGGCCCAAGTGAGGAGGTTCATCTTTTACGAGCCCAGAATCGGGAGCTCTCCGACCGTGTTGATCGACTCCAAGAAGTAATGGAACTTATGCTTCACGAGAACAGGCAATTACAACAAACCCTGATAGCTCAGAGACAGCCCGTTCCGATACCGGGTCAAGGGGTACCCGTACAACCACCCGCTAATGTGCCTGCTCCACCCTTACCTCCTGGAGCTCCTGTTGCTCCTCCGCTCAGACCACCTGTGCAGCCACCGGCTAATGTGCCCGCTCCACCCTTGCCTCCTGGAGCTCCTGTTGCTCCTCCGCCCGGACCACCCGTGCAACCGGGTCAGCCCGCGCCCGGCCCTTGGAAGCAACTCAAATTGAGGACTACGTATGACGGATCTCTTGAGACTTTGCCTTGTTTCTTGCATCAAGTGGACAGTTATATGCGAGAACAAGGTCAACTTTTCCCCACGGAAGATAGCCGGGTGCGGTACGTAGCTTCCCTCCTGACAGGCAAAGCGGCTGACTGGATGGTTCTCCAGTTTGACACCCGCTCTCGTGCGATTCGTTCCCTCAACAACTTCATGACTGCCCTGAGAAGGAGGTTTGAGGACCCCTTCCTGGGAGAAAGAGCCAAAACGGAACTCTTACAATTAAAACAAGGCTCTGCTACAGTTCGAGAATTTGCCGATGAATTTCAGCGACTGGCAAGTAAAATTGTAGGTTGGCCCGAGACCACCCTAATTCATCATTTCAGGGAAGCCTTGCATCCTGACATTCTGAACTGGTCTTACATGCGGGGCGATCCCGATACCCTCGAAGGCTGGATCCTATTAGCCGAGGAAGTGGAAAGCCGCCGCCGTTTTATTTCTCTCGTCCGTCAAAAGCACAAGGAGAAGGGCACCCCAAAGCCTCAACCCAAGGCACCACTGCTCGTCCCACGAAATCCCCCACGTCCGCTCCAGGAACGTGAAGCCCGATTTCAGAGGGGTGCCTGTCTTACATGCGGAGAAATGGGCCACTTTGCAACCGTTTGTCCACGCCGCCAGGAATTATTTCGTCCCAGCACGACAACCCGCGCCCGAGGTCGTCCACCACGCAGAGGCACCGCGGCCACCCGCAGCACAGCTCCGGGAAGACCCACACCCTCTGCACTCCATGCCGGGGACCCAGCCTCCCTGCCTGCTTCCAACGACCCCGCCGGGTCTCGGATTACAAGTGCCCCATTGGGGGACAGCTTTCCCTCTTCGGATGAGGAAAACCCTTGGATTTCTCCAGCCTTAAACCTGGAATCTCCCCTCGACTTGTCAAAAAACGGCTCCGGTCTGTGGTGAATGGAGCATCTCCACAGACCTCTCAGGATCTTCCTATCAAACCGAATGCTCCTACCAAAATCAAAGAAGTGGACTCCACCGTCTACGTAGATGCAGTTTTACAACAGCTTAACGGAGGTCCTCAAATCCCCGTCAAAGCACTAATTGACTCCGGTTGCTGTCGCACTCTCATAAGCGAAGCCACGTTTGCTGCACTCAGAGCCGACTCAGAGGCTTTACCCGCCCCCGTCCAATTTGCTCAAATGGACGGGAGCCAATTCCAGGGGGGTCCAGTTGATCATCGCACCATAGGGGTGGCAATGGGAATTGGTTCCCACTGGGAACAAATAGACTTCACTATAGCCCCTATCCGATTTCAAGTGGTCTTGGGGATTAACTGGATTAAGGGACATAGTCCCAGTATTGATTGGGACACAAACACTATCTCTTTCGCTAGTCCCACCTGCGACCAGCATCGGCAAAACTTTGCTCTGCCATTTCCGCCCGTTCCAGCATTAACATCTACTGCCCCAGTACCACCGGCTCTACCCACTGTGTACCGGGACTTTGAAGATGTCTTCGACCTTAAGGAATGTGATGCCTTACCCCCCCACCGGGCCTCAGACTGTGCGATTGAAGTAGTAAAGGACTGCACATTAACCAAAAGTAAGATTTACCCTATGAGCGCTTCCGAGCGCACTGTCCTCCGGGACTTTTTGGACAAAAACCTCGCCAGAGGGTTCATTCGCCCTTCGAATGCCCCAAACTCGGCCCCCGCGTTTTTCGTCCGGAAAAAAGAGGGCGACCTTCGCCTGTGCATTGACTTCAGAAAGCTCAATGCAGTTACCCAGACCAACGCCTATCCTATCCCATTAATATCGGATATTTTGGGACAATTACAGGAAGGCCGTGTGTTCTCTAAATTAGACTTGGTGGAAGCCTACTACCGAGTCCGTATCCGCGAAGGAGATGAGCACCTCACTGCCTTCTCTAGCTGTTTCGGAATGTATGAATTCCTTGTGATGCCGTTCGGATTAAAAGGGGCCCCGGGGGTCTTCATGCAACTCATCAATGAAATCCTACATGACCTTCTCTATCGTGGGGTGGTGGTCTACTTAGATGACATTCTCATTTATTCAAAAACTATGGACGAGCATGTGACTCTGGTCAGGGAAGTTCTACAACGCCTGCGTAACCATCAACTGTTCGCTAAACTAGCTAAGTGTGAATTTCACCAAAGCCAACTCACGTTTTTGGGATACATCATCTCCCACCAAGGTCTTCGCATGGACCCCGCCAAAGTCCAAGCCGTCCTCGATTGGACTCCCCCCACCAACCGCAAGCAAGTACAGCAATTTCTGGGATTTGCAAACTTCTATCGGGGATTCATCCCTAACTTCGCCCAAGTGGCTCTACCCATTACGGACCTGCTGAAAACTAAGGGGAAAGTAAGCTCGGCTGCCTTGCCCTCCGCAAAAATCCTATGGACTGAGCAATGCCAAGCCGCCTTTCTGGCCCTCAAACGCCTTTTCACTTCGGAGCCGGTGCTACGGCACCCAGACCCAAATCAAATGTTCATTGTGCAAGTCGATGCTTCCGATGTAGCCATGGGAGGGGCTCTCCTCCAACAAGGACCGGACGGTCTTCTTCACCCTTGCGCTTACTTTTCAAAAAAATTTGCGCACGCTCAATTAAACTGGCCCATCTGGGAGAAAGAGGCCTCTGCAGTTCATCATGCACTGACTTTATGGCGGCAATTCTTGGAAGGGTCTAAAGTACCCTTTGAAGTTTGGACCGATCACAAAAATCTAGCTGCCCTCACGGGGTCCCATAAGCTGTCGGCGAAACAACAACGGTGGGCGGAGTTCTTTGCTCAGTTCCGTTTCACCCTGAAGCACGTCCCTGGGAAGCAGAACGTTCTCGCGGATGCCCTCTCCCGTTTACCACAATATCCGGTAAAACTCGAAAGACCCACCAACTCTCTGTTCACCCCTATGCAACGTGGGGCCCTACCTATGCTGGCTGTGCAAACCCGATCCCAGCATCAACACACCTTCCCTAACTCGCAAGCTCCGCCAGCCCAACCGGCTGCCCAGCCGCCACCGCAACAGACCGGAGTTCCCGCCCCTCCTACCCCTCCGACCACTCAGCCGCCTGCAGTCTGCGCGCCGCCGCACGTAAGCACTAACCCTATAACTGTTTCTCAGATCTCCAGGACCGACGGGGGGGCTCCCTCCAAAATCCCCATCTCCGAATCCTTTTTAACTATCCTTCGGGACCAGTGCCTTTTAGAACGTTCCGCTCATACCCTACCTCCTGGCGTTTTGGAACAAGGGGGGTCCTGGTACAAAGACTCAAAATTGTATGTACCCAAAGCTCTCCGGAAGGACGTTTTACATTTAGCTCATGGAGCCAAAACAGCTGGGCACTTTGGGTTTCTGAAAACCCTTCACTTATTGCGCAGACAATTCTGGTGGGGGGGAATGCGTTCCGACATTGACTCCTTCATCCGCAGCTGTCCCGTTTGTGCCGCTGCGAAACGATCGCAGGGCAAACCCCCGGGACTGCTACAACCTCTTGAAACACCCAGCAGACCTTGGGAAGTAATTGCTATGGACTTCATGACTGATCTCCCTCTCAGTGGGGGTAAAACTGTGTTGTGGGTTGTTACTGATTTGTTTTCTAAGCAGATACATTTGATTCCATGTGCAGGGATCCCTTCTGCGCAAAAACTGGCCCGCCTCTTCGTGATGCATATATTTCGTTTACATTCGTTTCCGCGTAAAATAATTTGTGACCGCGGAAGTGGTTTCGTTTCTAAGTTTTGGAAAGCTTTCCTCAAGTTGGTGGGGGTGGAACAGGGATTGTCTAGCGCATACCATCCTCAAACTGATGGTCAAACTGAACGTGTCAATGCTGTACTTGAATGTTATTTGCGTTGTTATGTTAACTACCACCAGGATAACTGGGTAGAACTGTTACCTTTAGCAGAATATGCCTACAATAATGCCATGCATCAATCCACAGGTTTTAGCCCGTTTTTTGCTGTGTATGGACAAGATTTCAGTCCCATCGTTCCTACAGATGATGTAGAGGGGGAGGGGAACCCCGACATTGCCTCCTGGGCACACGCCCTCCGTACCACTTGGCCCTGGCTCGTTAGCAACCTCGACCGGGCCAAACGTAAATACAAAGAGCAAGCTGACAAACATCGCTCCCCCGGGGGTGATCTGCAAGTGGGTACTTTGGTTTACCTTTCCACCAAAAACCTCCGTTCCACCCAACCGTGCCATAAACTCAGCGCCAAATTCATTGGCCCTTTCCCCATTACTCGGGTCATCAACCCTGTCACAGTGGAACTGGCTCTCCCCAAATCCTTGAGGCGTGTGCATCCTGTTTTTCACATAAGCCTCCTCAAACCCCATGTTGCTTCTCCACGGTGGCATCCGGACCCACCGCCTGCGCAACCCATCATGGTGGGGGGGGAAGAACACTTCGAAGTCTCCAAGATCCTTGACTCCCGTATTCACCATGGCACTCTCCAATACCTAATTCGCTGGAAACATTTCCCCCCTGCCTATGACGAATGGGTGCGCGCACAGGATGTCTCCGCCCCCGACCTCGTCGACGCCTTTCACATTGCTTACCCGGACAGGCCAGCCCCCTTGCGAACTGGGAGGGGGCCTTGAGGGGAGCAGAATGTCAGGCTGCTATCTCGGTTTCGTTATTGCCTCCGTCTCTGTACTGTATTGTCTGCCCCCCAAGGTCGCATGCCTAAGCCTGGGAAAACTCAGCTCCTGGGAAACTGTATTCCTGCATGTAATCTCCCGCCTTTCCTGCCTTATAATATCTCCCAGCTAGTGAGCCTTTCATAGCTGTCATTTTATCCGTTTGCACTGTATGCCTATTTGATCAGTAAAAACCACCTGTTTGGACTCTATATGACTTTGTGGTGATTTCTGGTTCTGTGGGCCAAGGGCTGACACTTGGAGACATGACCAGCATGTCTCCCTCCCAAGCTTCATGATTTTGATTAGTTCATATTTATCTCTCCCATCTCATTGGGTGATGGCCATTCCGCCCAATGAGATGTTGGGGACGCAATAAACTTGTAAGATATTTGGCATGACACCTCTAGGCCTTTTGAAGTTACAGATGTATTTGCATCTCTGCAGCAATACAAAACATCTGGGCTCCTTCAAGCTTCTGAGATGTCAGGCTTCTAACAGGATTGTCACCAAAAGAACAGATAGCTGATTTACAATAGGAAGGCTTTGAAATGGAGGTGCTTTGAAGTGGAGGTGGCAATGCCTCCGGTCTCCACACCTTCCCCCCCCCCCCGAAGTGAAGTGGCTTCTCATGGGAAATGGGAATGGTTTCTCATGGGAATGGTTTGTGAGAGATCTGGTCATCAGCTCACAGTTTGATATCAAGACATTGAAGACATAGAAGGCCACAGACTGAACCAAAGTTTGGTGATCAGAAGAAGAGCAAGGTTGCTTTTCTTCACATCTTCCCCTTTCGGGGAGATGAAACTACAGATGCAAGCTGAGTTTCATCTTAAGGAAGTTCTAATCTACAACAGTCAAGCAAAATCACCCAACAACTAAATAGGAACATAAGCTATTATCTAAAACACATATGAGGCATATAGGCCTTAGAGCAACACGTACACTCATGGCATCATACTGATACAGACAAATCACATACAGAAAGCAAAACAGGGTTAAACAGCAGAATCATGACTGTATACTCAAAATATCAGAACACAGTACAAAAGGGAAAACAAGATTAAAACCTTTTAGCTTACAAAATAACTCAGAGCTCTCACAAAACACGACCTCAAGGTAACAGGACCAGGAAGAGTGTCAGAAACTTTATTAAAATACTGCTTTGGTCCTTCAGCTACTCCATCCGTCAGTTGAGCTAATCCATGGCACAGCACAGGCAAGTTGTCAGCAGCCATCAGCTTATCAGGTTGCCCAGAATTCATGCAGGGTTGAGTCAAACCCTCATCATTAGGAGTCAAACCCACACAAGGATGCGAGGGGGAATTGGCAGGCTTATGGGGTCCCATGTCCCCCCTCCTTTCCCCTCCCTCAGCCTTCATTGACCCCTGTTGGGTTGGCACTTCGCAGGGTTGTGTGTTTACAGGCAAGGCCTCCCCAGCAATAGTTACATGATTAATCCTTGCAGTTCTCCCAAACCGATCGGGATTTACTGCCCCAAATTGTTCCACCATCACATTCAGCCTATCAGCTAATATGTCCCTCACAGCCGGATCTAGCCCCATCTCCTCTGACTCTCCAGGCAGTTGGCAAGCAGAGGATATTTCTAGCATCCTAGGGATTTGTCCACAGCATCGTTCCAGGGGATTTACAGGGGTTTTTAGCTGCAAAAAAGTTTTCGGCCTTTCCTGCCCCTTAAGTGTATCATTTGCATCCATAAGGGAAGAATGTACAGGGCCGTCTGGCCGCAAGGCCGGTTTCAGAGTCAAGACTGGGAAAGAAGGATCCCCCGCTCCTTTTCTTTCAACCACAACATTAGCATTTGCAAGGGAAGAATTCACACCAGTCTCTGCTGTAGGAGAAGAGCTGGCTGTCAGCACCGGAGAGGAATTTCTCCACCCCACCCCACCTCCGTTGTTTCTCCCTTTCCCACAGGGTTACACGTCCTCCCAACCGTAGTATCATTCCCCTTCAACTCACAACCAAAATCAATAAACGCCATCCGTACAGTCTCTAAACCTCTAGACGTCCCAGCAGGCACAGTTTCTGGCAGCAGTTTCCCGGCAGGCCGCTGTCTCGCTGGGTCGCTTGAAGTCGTCGCCGTCGCCCTACTCTCTGTAGCGATCTCAGCTTCCCAATCTCCCACCGCAGGTTGTTGACTGGGTTCAATCAGACGCATCCTTGGAGCAGGAGTGGGGGGTGTAGATTTCCTCCCCTTCCCTCCCTGCATGACAGGGCAGTCAAGTTTCTTGTGCCCCCTCTGTTTACAAACGAAGCACAGGCCGGATTCCACAGAGACGCAAGGGTTAACTGCTCTTTGGGATTGGGCCCAGTAAGGAGAAAAATCCTCATCTTCATCCGAAGTGTAGTAGTCTCTCCTTCCCCTCCTCCATCGCTGTGGGCGCCTCAGGGTCTTCCCTCCCGCCGTCAAGGTCGCCCCTCGCCGCTCCGGGGAAGATGCTCTCCGGCTAGGTCTCCAATCCCCTCCTCTGTAAGTCCGCTCTCGGTCAGGGTAAAGTCGGGATTTCCTCCCCTCTTCCCTCCTGACAAAGTTTCTCTGCCTGGGCCGCCCTCGCTCTGGTGAATCCCTGGGTTGGGGTTTTGGGGAGTATTCTCGCACCACTTCCCCTCTCCCTTTCCCAAACTCACCAAATTCGCCTGCAGCACTATAGGTCGTCACGGTCGGTTCCTTTGGCACACAGCATCTCCGCTCCCGGCTGCCTTTCTCCAGCTCTTGGGGTCGGGTTACAGGGGAATCCGCTCGGAAAGTCCTTTCCTTCCCCCTCCCGTTTGCTCACCAATGTTGTTATCGGCATTCAAACGCAGTCGCCTCTCCTTCCAGCGGCTTGCCCACTCTTCCTTCGGGTAAGTCCAAATGGTGGGTTCGGCCACCGTTTCTTCCAAAAGGCCAGCCTGGTCAACCGTCTCGAGGTTGCTTTCCTCCTGGCTCTCAAACGACAGCCTGCCTATTGCCTTTGCTGTCCTAACTCAAACTTCCAAAAATAACAAAAACTTGCTAGGTGCCTCACGCTGCAACCTCAGCACAAAATTGATTTAAGGAAACCTTTCAGGGTCCCAATTCAGATCACGCACGCTGCCACCATGTCAAGGAGGTCCGGCCTGCCCTCCAGCACAAGAAATCTTAGCAATCTCTAACTTCACAGTAGTTCTTTAAGTTTCAGGCAAAATAGGCAAAGTTTCCAAGAGAGTAACAAATGCAAGGTTTTAGTTGATTTATAGTTACCAAGAACCAGGTTTTGGTCCTAACACGCAGAGTGTCAGCCCTTCATGGTTCCCAGATGATGATCGCTTGGAGACATGACCAGCATGTCTCCCTCCCAAGCTTCATGATTTTGATTAGAACAGAGTTCATATTTATCTCTCCCATCTCATTGGGCGATGGCCATTCCGCCCAATGAGATGTTGGGGACGCAATAAACTTGTAAGATATTTGGCATGACACCTCTAGGCCTTTTGAAGTTACAGATGTATTTGCATCTCTGCAGCAATACAAAACATCTGGGCTCCTTCAAGCTTTTGAGATGTCAGGCTTCTAACAGGATTGTCACCAAAAGAACAGATAGCTGATTTACAATAGGAAGGCTTTGAAATGGAGGTGCTTTGAAGTGGAAGTGGCAATGCCTCCGGTCTCCACACCTTCCCCCCCCCCCGAAGTGAAGTGGCTTCTCATGGGAAATGGGAATGGTTTCTCATGGGAATGGTTTGTGAGAGATCTGGTCATCAGCTCACAGTTTGATATCAAGACATTGAAGACATAGAAGGCCACAGACTGAACCAAAGTTTGGTGATCAGAAGAAGAGCAAGGTTGCTTTTCTTTACATCCAGTAGCACCTTAAAGACTAATAAAATGTCTGGCAGCGTATGAGCTTTCATGAGCCACCGCTCACTTCTTCAGATGACAGCTAGAATGTGATTCCATCTATCTTTAAGTAGAGACTTGTGAATTAGACACACAATGTCAATGTCAAAAGCAAGTAAATGACATCTGAAGGCATGATTGGATTAGGTGTGATATGCAGAGGGGAAGTAAGCGTGGTGAAATCAGCATTGGCAATGAGAGAGGAATCCCAGATTTCTACTGGTCCCAGAAAAAATGTTTGAAGAACAGTCCATCATCTCTTGAAATCATGGAGGACAAGAAAGGGTTGTAAACACAGGGGGTCTATTTAACTTCATTAAGTGGCGAGAGCATCTTTTTAATGGATTGCAAGGCAAGGTTTGAAAGTGCATTGCCAAGCACTAAATGGCCAGAAACAAGGAATCCAATTACCAAATCTACATTCAAGCTCACACGTCTTCTCTTAAAAGCTGGTAAAAGGTTCGCAATGATATCAAAGCACGCTGCATACCCACAATCTGCAGTTTGGCCTCTGCCATCTTCTTGTCCATGATACACCAACAAGAACGAGAGGAGCCAAACCAACACATTATACGACAAGCAGGAGTATCATTGAACTGGCCCTCGTTGTTGAACATGTACTCACCATAGCCAGAGGTATAATTTGGGCCTCTCCGTCCTCTCCCTCTTCCACTATAGGACCTGGAGCCTTGTACGGAGGCAGGAGTGCTATCATCAGTGGTGTAGCCTTTCTCCTTTTCAGGACCTCGGGTGGACGACGGCCGAAAACCCATGCCAATTTGCCGTAGCTGCTCGTCAATCTGGAGTCTCTCCATCCGCAGCTGTTCCACTTCCTGCATTGACAGTAAAACTAAACGTTAGCAAGTCTACAGCACTGCTATTGGAGGCAAAAAAGTAACATTTTGGTAGTACCCGGACAACTCAAGGCCCTAAATGCCACTCTCATTTTTATCCCACCTGTCCTCCAAGGCCACATACACAGTCCTCCCTTCGCCATCTTATCCTCATAACAATCTTATGAAGAAGGTTAGGCTGAGAGTGACTGGCCGAAAGCCAAGTGGGGATTTGAGCACAAGTCTCACATTGACACTCTAACCACTGCTCATTCTAGCTCAAATTAAAACTGGTTGCTTACATGCTAAGCTACAAAACTCCAAGCAGGACATCATAAGAACATAAGAAAAGCCATGCTGGATCAGACCAAGGCCCATCAAGTCCAGCAGGCTGTTCACACAGTGGCCAACCAGGGGCCTCTAGGAAGCCCACAAATGACTGCAGCAGCATTGTCCTGCCTTTCTTCCACAGCACCTAATAGAATAGGCATGCTCCTCTGATCCTGGAGATAATAGGTATGTATCATGACTAGTATTCATTTTGACTAGTAGCCATGGATAGCCCTCTCCTCCATGAACATGTCCACTCCCCTCTTAAAGCCTTAAGAACGGATCAGACCAAGACCCATCAAGTCCAGTAGAACCTAACCCCCCTTTCAACCTGGGATGGTTTTCATCGCAACTACTCCGAAGCTGCACAGATTTCCAACAGCCTGTGGGATTCACATTCGTTTACTGCAATGACTCCAACACTACAAGTAAGCCCTAAGAAGCCACATACCTTGACTGAGAGGCAATTCCAGCATGCTTTCAGCAGCCACTTTAGAACACAGGCCCTCTAAGAAGGGACAGTCACTTTGGTGCTTTCTAGAGTACCTAGATCTAACTTTTGAATCGACAGATACATGAAAGTAGTAGATATAAGACTCTGAAAATCCAGAGTTTATACTGTGCTTTATGAGTATTCAAATGATCCTCCTACATTGTATCAGCATCCAAACACTAATCAGGGCCAACCTTGCTTAGCTTCTGAGATCAGGCTAGCCTGGGCCATCCAGGTCAGGGTTTTCAAGAGGTGTGTGCGTGTGTGTTAAGTGCCGTCAAGTCACTTTCAACTCATGGCGACCCTATGAATCAATGTCCTCCAAAATGTCCTATCTTTAACAGCCTTGCTCAGATCTTCCAAACTGAGGTCCATGGCTTCCTTTATAGAGTCAATCCATCTCTTGTTGGGTCTTCCTCTCTTCCTGCTGCCTTCAACTTTTCCTAGCATGACTGTCTTTTCCAGTGACTCTTGTCTTCTCATAACGTGACCAAAGTACAACAGCCTCAGTTTAGTCATTTTAGCTTCTAGGGTCAGCTCAGGCTTGATTTGATCTATAACCCACTGTGGGTTTTTTTTGTTTTTTTGGCAGTCCTCAGTATCTGTAAAACTCTCCTCCAACACCACATTTCCAATGAATCTACTTTCTTCCTATCAGCTTTCTTCATTGTCCAGCTTTCACAACCGTACATAGTAATAGGGAATACGATGGGATGAATTAACTTGATCTTGGTTGCCAGTGACACATCCTTACACTTAAGAGGTAGGGCAACATTATTCAAAGATTAAAAAACAAACAAAAAAAACCCAAACCCAGTGTGCACCGAAGGACAAAATTAAAAGTTCAAGGCAAAAACACTGAAATAAATTACACTATGATTCAATTTCAAAGCAACGATGAACTGGTATCATTAAGGTACAGCACAACTCAAGAGTCAGGTAATTTAAGACCGAGCACGACTGCCCTGCTGCCTACATGCAACACAGCAGGTGAGATCCCAAATTATTTTTCAAATGGGGGGCACACCAAGTTCCTCTAACCCTTCTTTTATTGAACACAGTTATTGTTTTTTTGTTAAAACAACTCACAATACAATCATTGTAATATAGAGAACCTGGAAGCAGAAGGGGCAACTTATCTGCAACTAACAGATTTACATGTTAGACCTCTGGAAGCAATAGTTATTCCACAAAAGCCCATGCCCTCGCATTAAAATTAAAATAAAAACTTACCTTCAAGTAGGCAATATGGTATTCAAGAAGTACTTGGACGTTCCCAATGCTTTCTTTCGTACCCACAAAGACAAAAGGGACCATTCCCTACAAGAATAAAGATACAATTGTTAAGAACAGAAGAAAGTCCAGCAGTCTGTTCACACAGTGGCCCAACCAGGTGCCTCTAGGAAGCCCACAAACAAGACGACTGCAGCGGCATTCTCCCGCCTGTGTTCCAAAGAACCTAATATAATAGGCATACTACTC
Organism: Euleptes europaea; assembly: GCF_029931775.1. Taxonomy (NCBI): domain Eukaryota; kingdom Metazoa; phylum Chordata; class Lepidosauria; order Squamata; family Sphaerodactylidae; genus Euleptes; species Euleptes europaea. Next base: position 13,928,852 of record NC_079316.1, read on the forward strand.
TGATCCTGGAGGGATTAAGTATGCATCACGATTAATATCCTTTTTTACTAGTAGCCATGGTTAGCCCTCTCCTCCATGAACAAGTCCACTCCCCTCTTAAAGCCTTCCAAGTTGGCAGCCATCACCACATCCTGGGGCAGGAAGTTCTACAGTTCAACTATGCGTTGTGTGAAGAAATACTTCCTTAAGGTCCATGGCTCAGAGGTAGGACTTTTGCGCTTCACATGCAGAAGGGCCAAGATTCGGCCCCTGACATCTCCAGTTAAAAGGATAAGATAAGCAGGTGATCTGAAAGACCTCGAACCAAGATCCTGGACAGTAGCTGCCAGTCAGAGCAGCCAGTACTGATCTTGTTAGACTAATGGTCTGACTGGGTGCAGAGCAGCTTCATGTGGCTACTTGCAAGAACACCTATACAAAATCCAAGTCACAAGCAGATAATGGATCCATTTTGGTAACCCAGCAAGCAAAGGGTTAAGGAAGCTTAACACTATGATGTGGCACAATACCCCAAACTGACAAGCCACAGTTGTTAATCACCCAGCAAACCAGAATCAGAAACCATGGTTTGCCGAGAAGTCTGAACTGACAAGCTAGATACAGGCATAACATCCAGAAATAAAAGAGTTCTAAGCAGAGCAGTAACAAAGTACACAAACAACTGTAGGTCTAGAAACGAGCTTTTCCTACTATTCGAAAGTTCAGTGTCACTGAAGTCAAAGCAGTTGTGTTCTAGATTACAGCCTTTCTTTATATTACCTGTATTTTGTAAAGAAATAAACTGAACAGCAGTTGGAATGATATAATTTAACTTCTCGGCAGAACCCAAGCCTTAAAAGGTAACAGTCCCCTGTGCAAGCACCGAATCATTCCTGACCCATGGGGTGACGTCACATCCCAACGTTTACTAGGCAGACTTTGTTTACGGGGTGGTTTGCCAGTGCCTTCCCCAGTCATCTTCCTTTTACCCCCAGCAAGCTACCAACCTCGGAAGGATGGAAGGCTGAGTCAACCACGAGCTGGCTACCTGAAACCAACTTCCGTTGGGATCGAACTCAGGTTGAGGCCAGAGCTTTTGACTGCAGTACTGCAGCTTACCACTCTGCGCCACTCTGCGCCACGGGGCTCTTAAGCCTTGAGGCTGAGTTAATCCTGAATTAGAATAAATGCCTTGAAGATTACGTAGTTTAAAAAATCACCCTTTGACCTTTCAAATAGAACCACTCTATTGCCAGCCCACAGGCAGCAGCACTCATGTGCCCAGACACCAAATGGAAAATAATGTAATTCTGCGGTTTCCAAACTACCTGCCTTCAAGGACTCTCCCAAATCGACCCCTTAGTTGAGGAACCCTGGCACATCTGCTATGGAACCCCTAATGTATAGCAAAACCTTTTGGGACATTATCCAGGACAGTGATAGTCAGCCTTCTCAGATCCATGAAGTCACAGGCCATCATAGTCACATGGCAGGGAGCTGCCAAAGCTACAACCTCAACGGCATGGAGTCCAGAATCATGGTCTCCTACCCGCAAGAGGCGAGGCCAGAAAACAAACCAGGTGGTGTACCACAGCGAGGAACAAAGCGGCATTGAGAGACCTCCCTCCCCACAAAAACGGCGCGCCTTTTTCCTCGCCTGTCACCCCAGCCACCTCCACCAGTGATTCCTCCCATGCTTGCAGCATGAAAGATCCACTTCCTCTGAGAGAGGGAACTCTCTACTACAAGAATGTGCAGAGCATGGGAGACATCACTGATGGGGGCTGGTGTGGGGAGAGAGACAGAAAGTTAGGGAGGGCTTTTCTGTACCACAAGAATGTTTGGGGAGGACTGAGAGGATGGGAGGCAGCCAGGCTGAGCCAGACAAGCAAATGGGAGAGTTTTTAGCACAGGTGAGGGGAAGGTGTCTGAATCTGCCAGTGTTACGAAGAAATCCTCTCCACCACTGAGTGAGCTTGTCTTGTTGTCCTGCTACTCCTCTCAGTGTGCATGCAAAGAGAAGCACCAAACAAGCTTCCTTCGCATGTGCCACGGCTGGATTAACCATTAAGCAAAATAAGCAGGTGCTTCGGGCATCAAGGGAAGGGGGGCACCTCAGAAATTTTCCACTGCCGGATTTACCGTGGACAGTATGGCGCAAAACTGCAAATGGTGCAGCTGAACCGGGGTCCACAAAAAGAGGCCCCCCACAATAAATGAAAAAATTAGATACATAAAGGGATTCAAAAAAAAAAAAAAACCCTGAACATCACAATTTTTATTCTTGGCCATTAAAGAAAACATAAGGACGAAGAAACAGTGGGAACTGAGAATAACCACACTAATCACACTAGGCTCAATACGGGTTGAAATTAAATCAAAAGAGTTTCTGACTAGACATTAGGAAGATGGGAGTCCATGTACATAATAAATCAAGGAAAGGTTGAAGGAGCTGGGTATGTTTAGCCTGAAGAGGAGAAGACTGAGAGGGGATATGATAACCATCTTCAAGTACTTGAAGGGCTGCCATAGAGAGGAGGGTGCCCAGTTGTTTTCTCTTGCCCCAGAAGGTCGGACCAGAAAAAACGGGTTAAAAATAAATCAAAAGAGTTTCCGTCTAGACATTAGGAAGAATTTTCTAACAGTTAGAGTGGTTCCTCAGTGGAACAGGCTTCCTCGGGAGGGGGTGAGCTCTCCTTCCCTGGAGGTTTTTAAGCAGACTAGATGGCCATCTGTCAGCAATGCTGATTCTATGACCTTAAGCAGATGAGAGGGAGGGCATCTTGGCCATCTTCTGGGCATGGAGTAGGGGTCACTGGGTGTGTGGAGGGGAGGTAGTTGTGAATTTCCTGCATTGTGCAGGGGGGTTAGAATAGATGACCCTGGTGGTCCCTTCCAACTCTATGATTCAATGTATCATTTTATTTTTAAAAAATATATTAAATAATTTAATATTAATTGTTGTTTTGTACATATATGCTTTGGGCCTCTAAAGGTCTTAATCTGACCCTGGCATGTGCACTGATAGCTCCTTCTCCACCCCCAAAAGCAAAATAGAAACTCTTAGGGAACAGGACTTAGCAGGTGTGGTTCTGCGGCCCACTGAGGGTCCTAACCCATGTGAGCACTCAGCATGGACGCGATCTAAAACTTCTAGGGCCTCTCCATTGGCCCCTGTAGCTTCTAACAGTCCATAAGTATAACCTAGAACATAACAGCTCTCCCTTGTAGGAGAGAGCGTAGGAGAAGGGGAGCCACCACAGGCAAACTGTTTTTAAAAGGATGTTTGCCCACCATTTGTTTTCTTGGTAAACTTCAATAACCCCCATTGTGCCCTGCGACACAATCTGAAAGTCGCCGCATTAAAAGGCATCACTCCTCCACAGGACTTCATGTGGGTACAAATTATTTGGGCTACGACCAACCTTCAGTTCACCTGATAAATTCTGTCCCCCGCCCCCCACCATTTCAAAAGTTTGCCTATCAACAAGCAGCAGCATAATTACCAGAAACAAACCAGTTAAAACATAAGTATTTAATTTCTTACATCTTCCCTGGGGAGTTTATTCTCATTGTCTCCTTCAATTCTCACTCGAACAACTCCAGACTTGTCCACAATCTCCTGAATGACTTTGCCGTTTTTTCCAATAACTTTCCCTTTAATGAATAAAGACGGTTAATCAAGTTTTGAACGGATCACGATGCAATGAGATTAAGACAAGTTTTCCCCTTGTTATCTCAAAATACCTTGGATGGCTGCTTATGCTTTTTAAAAGGAGTTCCTCAGTTTGGTCACTTTCTTGCAAAACAGGCTAAGCAACGCTGGGTCATACTGAAGCAACAATACTAATAAGGCATTCCCTATTAGAGAAGCACTCTTGCTCCTTTAATGGAGTACAGATCTCATCACAAAAAAGGAAAATGTTTTGCAAGACAGGATCAACACATTTCTGTATTCCTTTAGCTATTGTGTTCTGGTGGTATTTAGATCTGATTGTTTTGTTCTCTTCCAATCAGTCTCCAAGTTCTGTTTAAAGCAGAGTTCTCAAACTAGTTTTGATAGATATGTTCCCTAATCTGTTCATAGTTACATCAGGTGGGCTATCCATGTAAGTGGCATTAAACACACACTAGCATTGGCTACAATACTCTTGTGTTCATGTGTTGCACAATTTTGTTCATTAGAACCTCACAAGATTATCCGAAAGGGTAAAAAAAACCAAAGTGAAGGAGTTTGCATCCTGCTAGATAAATCCCGTTTCTGAATATGAGCAGAGGAGCATTGTAGAAGAAGGCCCCTTCCTCAGGACCAGGACTAGAACTTACACAAGGAAAGGGGCTCTCCCTCACCTCTCTCAGCAAAAGCTGAGAGACACAGAAATAATGATCAACAGGAACTTTCATAATAAAGAAATGAAGATTCACCTAACTGACAGCCATACAATTTTTTTTCTACATGAGAATATTCCCACAGGGTTGCAGAAGCACTAGAGCTTCTGAAAATGGGCAGTAATTTCCCCCCTGAGGTGCCCGCGGGGCCAAAGACAGTTATTAATCGATAAGGTAAGGGTGGTTTAGTTTAACCCCTAAGAACCCTACCAAGGGCTCCAGACCTCCTTGAGCTTCAGTTCTCTTAAGGTAAGACTTGAGTCACTGCCACATATGCAAGTTACACCAGTTCTTCTCTCAGTCATGGAAGAGTTTGGGTACACAGACAGCAGGACTAACAGGCAAATCACAATTTGTTGCAAAGCTGTATGGGAAGGGAAACTGTCCTTTCCCACAAAAAGGCCTCCAAGGGCCAACATTCTTCTCACAATCAGAGAGACAATTATTTGGAGAAAGATGAAGCTGGTCTACTTCCTTCTTGACCTGAGGCTATGCCCTTGCATTTGCAAAACAGGGTGTCATCCAGAGCAATGGCAGCCAATAGTGTTAAACCAGAAGCCCTGCGGAGGACATCTTACAGAACTGCAGAATATGTGAGAGCTTTGCACTAAGGGGAGGAAATGCATCTTTCCACAACAGTCTACAAGAGTGAGGCCATTTCACGTTATAGATCCTGTTCACAGTGACGCTGCAAAGACGTAAGTATAGACAGGACCTCCTCCTCTGAGTAACCAAGACAAGCTTGGTGAAAACTGCTCAGTCACCAGGCATCAAACTACAGCAAGCCCGGGTCCAGATGTGTAGTGATTACGCAGGCAGGCCAAGATCTGGAAGGCTCAGGTTCAAATCCCCGCTGTGCCACGCAAGCTCACTGGCCGACCTTGGGCCACTCACACTCTCGGCTTAACCTACCCCACAGGGTTGTTGCTGTCAAGAGGGGAAAAGTGATGTTTTAAAAGTTACTTTGGGTGCCCATAGAGGAGAAAAGTGGAGTAGAAATATCTAAACAAACAAGATGCAGAAGTGAGGATAATCTCCACCAGTTCTAGAATGCTGGGGAATCTCTAGGACCAGAAAGAGATTATTAGAATAACTTCAACCAGTTTCTCCCAAAGAGTGGGGATGGGGCTGTGGCTCAGTGGTAGAGCATCTGCTTGGCATGCAGGTTCCAGGCTCAATCCCTGGCATCTCCAGTTAAAGGGACCAGGCAGGTAGGTGGTGTGAAAGACCTCAGCCTGAGACCCTAGAGAGCTGCTGCTGGTCTGAGAAGACAATACTAACTTTAACGGACCAGGGGTCTGATTCAGTATAAGGCAACTTCATGTATTTGGAAAAAGCGGAACTAGAAGAAGGGAATACAGTGGGAACCATGGCCATGCTAAACATCTATATTTTCTGCTCCCCTTGCTTGATATTTGTGAGGAACTGAAGTTCACGATTTTCTGGACCAGCAAACAGATAATTCCAAGAACTGCTAGTTACTGAGTAATCCAATGAATACTCTGAAAGACTGTTCCACTATGTCCACCTGCTTTCTATTTAACCAACCTGATGTCAGGTTCAGTTTAGAATTTCTGATCAGGACAAAAGGAAATCTCCCTGAGGAGGCTGGCCACTTGCTCCCCATCCCCCCCACCCCTGTCTCGCTTCTCTGTCGGAAGAGGCCTTTGTTGTCACACTGACTGCTTCAATTAGGAAGCAATTCAGGAAAAGTTTCTCAAAAGCCAGACCAAAAACTCGAAAGGTTCCAGAAGATCTTTGCTGCTGCAAGCTTTTTTATGCGGAACGGTCCAGATCTACAAGTTAACCTCAGCCCAGCAGACCGGCATTCATCATGAGAAGTATCTGCTCCGCTAGAGAAGCCCCTGTGAGAAAATGATGCGACTGCAACCACCACTGAACAGAGATAACGGGGGAAAGCGACTTGCACCTCCTGGTGATTCAATAACGTATCATGTAAAGCTGAAGCGGGCAAACACGGAACCTGCCTCAAAGAACAAAGGCTTGGATCCAGCCACGCGTCAGCAGAAACAAATGGACTTGGTGCAGTTCCACTCAAGCTTTTCTCTTTATATCTTATATAGTGCCCAGCAACTGGGGAGGGGCTGTGGCTCAGTGGCAGAGCATCTGCTTGGCATGCAGAAGGTCCCAGGTTCAATCCCTAGCATCTCCAGTTAAAGGGACTAGGCAAGTAGGTGATGTGAAAGATCTCTCTGCCTGAGGCCCTAGAGAGCCACTGCCGGTCTGAGTAGACAATACTGACTTTGATGGACCAAGGGTCTGACTCAGTATAAGGCAGTTCCATGTGTGTTCATGGTTGCACAACATCTCGTACAAGTGGAAAAACAATTAAGGAGAAGCTGTTTAACTTGGTGCAAGGGGCTAGTGTGAGATTTTTTTTGTTCACACTTCTGCTTGTGTAAGAGGAAATCTCTCCCAGTGGAACCCCAGCCAAATTCCTGAACTGACTCCTTTGGGTACAGGAGCTAAGCCAAGCCTGAGCACCTTGTCTGCAAACGGAACCTCATTACCGCCTGCACTCCCTCAAAAGACAGACTGTTGTAGCTGTATGTTTGAAGGGTACAAAAGGGATGACTTTCCCCTCATCCTTTAACTCCACTTGCATGACTGAAGCAATCTCCCAAAAGGTTTGTTCCCAACAAACGGATTGGTGGTGACGCTGTTCTTGAATGCCTTCTTTGCTGGCAAGGTTCTGAGCAAAGGGCAGCCTGTATTACAGGCCACGATTCTGGGGGAGAATTTAAAAGCATCAAGGAAAGATCCACTACAAGGGCAGAAGATTAAAATCATTTAATTCCACTAAAGAGCAACCTGTTAAAAGTGATGCCCATAAGCTAGTTTGCCCAGAGGATGGATACCTGGGCAAAATCCATTTAGCTGGCATATTTTTAGACTCAAGGTGAAGATACTCGGTTCTGATGGAATATGCAGAGGCAAATTCCACAAACATCTTTCTCACTTCTGCTGCTAGGCTTAGGAGACTAAGGCCATTAATGCATGGTGGTTTCATCGCAGTCACCCCACTGACTTCTTTAGGGCTTTGCTTTGATTATGCGTTTTCTGGATGCTGACTAAACATGAAACAGGGGAGGGGCTGTGGCTCAGTGGTAGAGCATCTGCTTGGCATGCAGAAGGTCCCGGGTTCAATCCCGGCATCTCCAGTTAAAAGTGACTAGGCAAGTAGGTGATGTGAAAGACCTCTGCCTGAGGCCCTGGAGAGCCGCTGCCTGTCTGAGTAGACAATACTGACTTTGATGGACCAAGGGTCTGATTCAGTATAAGGCAGCTTCAGGAATCCAGAAAACGCAGGAAAAACATGCACAAACGCAGGGGGAGAGCAAGGCGACCTCTGACTGTCGGAAAATGCAAGCATAACTAAAGCAAAGCCCGGAAGTAATCAGCAGGGTGACTGTGAGGAAACAGCCATGCATAAATGGCCTAAATGGACAGCCACTGATGACAATGCAGTGGTACTGAAGGACCAGCTTTAGGACCAGCCAAAACAGTTAAATACCCTTGGGAAGAGAACAGGCACAGCTTTAAGGGACGGTGCTGCCTACTTCCGCTGCCCTGCCTAATGCGGATCATTCAGGCAATATCAGTTTCCCCTTCCTGCCTTTTAGGCCCCTTTCCACAATGCTGGGCACTATATCCAGTGGCCTTAACACCCATTACAGAAAGCAATCTGCTCTATATGTGCTCCAACGCTTCAGGTGTAAACAAAGCAGCTTTGGGTGAAACACCGGTGGTGGTGGTGGTGGTGGGGTTGATATGTACTGGCCTCCACCCAGGTTGCCAAGCACATTAAACTTTCATCAGTGCTACATACCCACAAGACTTCGAGGAACCTGAATGAAGTCCTCCACGAATTCCAAATAGCTTCTAGCCTTTTTTACTGCCTCAGCACTCTGAAAATGAACAGAACCCATTTGTAAAAAACAGTGCATTAAAAATTAAATCCCCTTTCCGCAGCCTACATACTCCTTAGGAAAAGCCTTGTAATTTAAAATGTGACAGGGATACATATAATCTGATTCAAGCATTATAATTCGTGAGCAATGGCTGCATTCGAAAAGACTAGCGAGGGAAATATAAAAGGAGAGAAAGGCTATTTTCCCACATCATTTGAAAGAGAACTGTTAGCTGCAGCCAACCCAAGTGATAACTCTTTTATATGATGGCTGGTTACTTTTTAACAGTGCCTGAATCTCTATAACAAGGAATTCTTGTTCAGAGGAATGATTGGATTTCCAGGGCCAAAATTCTTTATATATCCAGGGGCTACAGATCACTATTTCATGTTGATGTGTGCTCTAGCCTCACCACCATGACCTACAGCCTTTTTCCCACGATGCTCCTTTCGTGACCTTGGATTCTCCCAGGGTATCTACCACACTGCCGTCAGCTCCTTTAGGCCAATCATGTCGTCAGCTCTTTCAGGCCAATCATACAGAAGAGGCAGTTTCGTCCTGTGTTACTACTAGGGGATAGGAACAGTTCTGTAATAGATGATCTGGTTCTACACACAGTTTGAGGACTGCGACATCCCCCTGGGCTAAATACTGAAAGTAAGGGAAAGGTGCAAAAAAAAAAAAAAGTACTTTACTTGGATAAACAATCCCACATCTACCCTTCTGCCACTGCAGCAAAAATAAAAACAAAAAGCGATGGGAGGTTCCCTCTCACTAAGAACTCATATAGAGATTCTGACAAGTAACTAATAGGAAAGCAATTCCTGTACAAACCACACAAGTTATCCTTCTGAATTTAAACAGAGCCAGATGAGAACCAGTATGGGGCAGAGTGTAGACCCTAACTCAAACGCCCCACTCTTCACGGGAAAACTCAGTGGGTGATATTGGACCTGTTGCTCTCTCTCTGAGCTTCCTAGAGGCACAGCCAGATAAAAATATAATTTAAAATCTCTGGAAGTCAACTGCTTGAAGGGAATTTGAGAAATTAGGTTTTTAGCAATACAGGACTAGATGGTGACTATCTAAATTTGGCCTTTCACTCTAGCAAATGCTAGGTGGCAGCTAGTGATGGAACTCCATTTCGGGTAAGGCATTTTAAACATCTTATGTGTTTCCCTTTCTTTAAAAGTCCTTTTCCTTCAATAACACAGTGATCCTTCTCCTCACCCTCTGACCTCCCCATTCACACCCCAACAAGAAAAGAATGAGGCATGGACTCTCCAGACCATTAGCGATCAGTCAGGCTCTAAAAGTCAGCATGACAGAATTGATGAAGTGTTAGACTAGACTCTCAGGAGACCCGGGTTTGAAATCCCACTTCTACCACGGGACTCTCGCTGGGTGACCTTGGGCCAGGTCACATTCTCTCAGCCTAAGGTACTTCACAGAAGCCCCATGGCGCATAGTGGTAAGCTGCAGTACTGCAGTCTAAGCTCTGCTCACGACCTGAGTTCGATCCCAACGGAAGTTGGTTTCAGGTAGCCGGCTTGAGGTTGACTCGGCCTTCCATCCTTCTGAGGTCGGTGAAATGAGTACCCAGCTTGCTGGGGGTAAAGGGAAGATGACTGGGGAAGGCACTGGCAAACCACCCCGTAAACAAAGTCTGCCTTGGAAACGTCGGGATGGGCCGTCACCCCATGGGTCAGGAATGACCCGGTGCTTGCACAGGGGACCTTTACCTTTTTAAGGTACTTCACAAGGTGGCTGTTGCACGAAAATTGGAGGGGGACACACTTTGAGTCACCATTGGGAACAAAAGTGGGATATACATCAATGTATATGTACATTGTATGTAAAACAGAAAGGGCCACTGTATTTCCCAAAAAGGCAATAATGACCTCGCTTACTCTAGTATCGCCCATTTCAGTCAGCGAACCCCTAACACCACCCAAAGTAGTTCCCAGAGGTTAGCCATGTTGGCCTGCAGTAAAATAACTAGATTCAAGTCCGGTAGCGCCTTGGAGACCAACAAGATTTTCGGGGTATAAGCTTTCAAGACTCAATGTTCTCTTCATCAGATACACAAGGCAGTTAAGAACACAAGGAGCTATGTTCACAAAACACCACATGCAAAACTTCCATATGGAGGATACAAAAACAAAATACAGCAATTCAGAATTCACCGATCTGAAGTTCTACACAACGGACAGAAGTACAGGCAGAAAGAAGCAAAGTGGTGGCAACAATTGTGGGTATGTTTTTAGTTGTGGTACTTGGGCAAAGAGAATACCAGGATCTTACACAGTGTTCCTTTCCAGCAAATGAATGGCCTCTGGGATTTGTGCATTCCATCCCATGTGTGTGTAAAGTGCCTTCAAGTCGCAGCCGACTTATGGCAACCCCTTATGGGGTTTTCATGGCAAGAGACTAGCAGAGGTGGTTTGCCAGTGCCTTCCTCTGCACAGCAACCCTGGTATTCCTTGGTGGTCTCCCATCCAAATACTAACCAGGGCTGACCCTGCTTAGCTTCTGAGATCTGACGAGATCAGGCTAGCCTGGGCCATCCCATACTGGGCAGCAAACCAGTAAGCAGAATACCACAAAGCTAATAACAAGGGAACAAGTTCTTCCTTACCTCTCCATAGATCCTGAAAGTACCAGTATCCTCCTCAAGCTCAATTGCAGTAACTCCTGGAACCTTCCTGGCTTGCTGGATGTTGCTCCCGTGTGTTCCTATCGCAAGGCCCATTAAATCTTCTCTGACAACAAATTCCTCATGAAATGCTGCCGCAAGCTGTTTTGTGCACTAAAGAGAGGAGGCAAAAGAATGTGTTTACTACTACGCGGACTTCAAACACGAACACAGCGAACAGACTATCCAAAGTGAAACCAGAAAAAGCCACAGTGAGGACAAACTCACCTCTAAATGCTTTGTGGCTTCTTCATTTCTTGACATGAGCATTAGCTTGGTTCGAATGCTGCGCAAATGCATGTCACTCAGTATAGTTACTCTTTTCACTGTTGCCTCACTGGAAGACTGCAAAAAAGCAATATAGAAACAGCATTTCCACTTTATAAAACGCAGTATAATCTAGAGAACTCATTAGCATTCTAATTATTACAATTCATCTCAAGTTTTAGAAAACAGCTTCTCTCTTAAAGGTGCAAAATTTCAGGAAACTCCGAAGTCATGGTTTAATCCTCCACAGAAAAGCAATGGAAATTTGGGGGAAAGCTGAAATATATATCATTCTTTCATATCAACTCTAAACTTATTTTACCGCCTCAATGCTATAAAATACATAATATACAACTTAAGCATATTTGGCATATGTATGGAATTTAACAGCATGTCTGTTTTTTATGTGCAAATTTGTAAATATCCAATATTTGAGAGGCAGAGAGAAAGAACTGCTGAACTCTATGTTATGTTTAAGTACATGTCTTGCAAACTGAAGGCTGTGGCTTACTGTCAACTCATCTCAAGTTGGGTCTCCCTCTTTCCCTACTGCCTTCAACTTTTCCTAGCACTACTGTCTTTTCCAATGAGTCTGGTCTTCTCATGAGGTGACTAAAGCAGGATAGCCTCGGTTTAGTCATTTTAGCTTCTAGGGAGAATTCAGGCTTAATTCGATAAACGATCCATTTATTTGTTTATTATTTATCCGTGGGGATGCGGAGTGGTATAGTACAGCCCGATCTTGTCAGATCTCGGAAGCTAAGCAGGGTCTGTACTTGGATGGGAGACCACCAAGGAAGTCTCTGCAGAGGAAGCCAACAGTAAACCACCTCTGCTTAATCACTTCCCTTGAAAACCCTATGGGGTCGCCATAAGTCGGCTGCGCCTTGATGGCACTTTATACACAGAGTATCCATAAAAGTCTCCTCCAACACATTTCCAATGAATCAATCTTCTCCCTGTTAGCAGGAAGAACACACACACACAGTAATACACACAAAGCAGGCGTTTCTTTTAATTAAATTTTGTTTCATTTTCACTGACTGCACATGACCACCACTCTTGAGCAATGTATCAGCATCATCGCTTCAAGGCATACAAACCTATATGGGATTACTTCTTTATACAACGGGGCCTATTTTTGGCACAAAGCCATTTCTACCCAAATGCAAGAGTTACAGCATGCAACGCAGGGTAGAGCTTCCTGCCATGTCATTTCAATGTTTTTAAAATTAAAAAGCTTTTATATTGTTAATTAAGGTAATACTAACTGGATTTTCACTCCTCCTTTTTTTCTCCTTCCAAAGGGCGTTTATTTTTTTCCTTTCTTGAACAATGTTTATGTATATGTCAGGATGTATATTGTGAAACTGTGTATGTATGACCACTGAGTAAGGCCTCTAAAAGGCCGAAAAGCATCTGGTCAGATTTTGATCATTTGATGTATTAGCATCAACTGTGTATGCGTTTGTAATATTTGTAACCACTCATTCTTTGTGCTTTTTAGGGAGCCTGTATTTTAGGCCCTGTGTTTTTAAATACAATTGTGCACACTATACAATAAAAATATACACTAGATCAGCGGTTCCCAAACTGTGCTCCACGTAGCAACTGGTGCTCCGCAAAACATCTCCTAGTGCTCCGTGAAGAGATTGGAAAGAAAAATACTACTGTCGTTCGGTTTAGAATATAGGTGCTGGGTGAAAATTAGTGCTCCATGACAAATTTCTCTCCTGAAAAGTGCTCCATGACTCAAAAAGTTTGGGAACCAGTGCACTAGATAGCGTTTAGCTCAACCCCTCTGGTGTCCACAGGCAGAACCTGTGCCAGACAGAACAGGTGCCCAAACCAGCATGGTACAGGCTGGGCTTTATCTGGCACTGGATCATGTGCTGGCTGGCCCTACTCCACAGCACACCCAAACTCACAACAGTCCTTGGAGTAGGTTTCCCCCTTGCAAATGGAAGAGTTGCCTCAACATACTGAATTACTGAGTAGTTTCATCTACATGCCAAAACAAAGAAGCGAGACAATTTGCACTCTGAGAAGAAAATATCTTACCAGTACTATTAACTGAGCCGTTTCAGCTTGGTAAAAAATTCTGCAGGCTCCCACTGCTTTCTTAAAATCCTTATGGGCACTTTCAAGAGCACACCTAGGGGAATGAATTCAGGGGAAAATGTTATCAACATGTTCTCTACAAAACTGAAAGGAATGCGATATCTGAAACCAAAGTACTCCAAAACCAGGAAACTTGCAGGTATCTCTGCATACGGAAATATCACGTATTGTTAATGAGTTGTCTTTTACTGGATCAGCCTTTAGTGATCAAAGTACAGGAACCTCCCCAGGGTCCAGTGAGCAAAGTGAGATAATGGAAAGGTATACAATGAATTGATTCCAGTAATGGTGTTTTTACTAATGCAACTATTTTGATATCTTCAAGAAGTTACCCAACACAATTCTGCTGAGAAGACGATGAAGATGCTTCCATGGAAGAGTAAGAATTCGTACCTGGATCTCCCAGGGCAAAATCATATGTGATGGTGTCCTCAGGTCAGACACAGGGAAGCTGCCACTATTGTCAGTCTGACAGGGGTGATTTAAAATGTTGCAAATGGCCTGATCATGGAGGAGAGGGCTATCCATGGCTGCTAGTAAAAATGGATACTAGTCATGATGCAGACCTATTATCTCCAGGATCATAGGAGCATGACTATTATATTAGGTGCTGTGGAACAGAGGCAGGATAATGCTGCTGCAGTGGTCTTGTTTGTGGGCTTCCTAGAGGCACCTGGTTGGCCACTGTGTGAACAGACTGCTGGACTTGATGGGCCTGGGTCTGATCCAGCATGGCCTTTCTTAAGTTCTTATGTTCTAAGCCCGCAGTGCAGCAAGACGAGGCATTCTTGTCCCTCCCCTTTTCAAGGGCCAACCCCATCTGCAGTGTTTCAGCACTAAAAAATGTTGGGGGGACGACGACAAGAGCACCGGGTCTTGAAACACTGCAAGCCTGGTCAGTATCAGGCCCTTGTGGCATTTTTTCAGCCATCCCCATTAAGCTCTAAAATGGTAAAGGCATCCCTGATTTGGACTGAGAGACACATCTAGTTGCCTGGCCCATCTTGTTCCCTTTGCTGTAAAGATTCGGCAAAGCCTACTGAATTTTTCATCTGACATTTTCCTGCCCTGAGGCTTCAGATCCTAGACAAGTTTTATTCCATCAATTATCGGACCTGAGACAGTAACATGAAAAGTTTTAGTAAAGTTACTCACGCCTCTCTTAGGTCTTCAGGAACTTCTACTGCACATTTGAAAAAGGTATTCTTGCTAACTGGCTTATTTTGATTCACAGGTCGAAGTCGTTCAAATGTGACTATTTCATTGTAAGTGGCATCACAAGCAGCATATTCGATGACATAAAACTGCGAAAGAATGAGAATGTTGTAATTCTTTTGAAAATTCAAAGCGATCACTTCAGGAAAAAAACAAATTACAGTGAAAAGTGAAACAAGACGAAGGACAGAGTCATAGGAATCGGTGTAGGTAAAAAATGGAGCACTATTACAAACTGCTAAGGAGAGCAACATTTTGTGGTTTGGGGCCAGTCCCTTCTCTTTCCCCTTCCACAGGCCGCTCCCCACCCATGCTTTGGCAAGTGTTCCATGGGGGGGGGGGAGAGTTGCTGCACACAGTGTAATATAGGTATGTCCCTTTCCCACAAATCATTACATGCAGGTCTCATGCTCCCTTTGGCAAGCACTTGCAACACCCAAGTTTTACCCCTACTTACCTCCCCTTTCATCATTCGAACTTTTGCTAGCCACCATCCACAAGGCTCTTGGTCATTTGCCCTTGAGTAAACCTGGAAGGAAGTCATACAACACATTTAAGGACTCCTAATATAAGAATACGTTAACCTACAAGCTCTGGTACATCTCTAATTAAACCCACTCAGGAAGTGCATACAAGATTAAGGCCCTTGAAAGACAGGTTTGCCACCTGTGTATGTCAACATTATAGAGCAAAAAATACATTTAATCATGAAGCAGCCTTCTAAAATTTAAGTTCACACTGCAACAATGCTCCTTTACCAAGATTGGGGAGGGGGGGAGGGAGGGGTCTACAACAAAACGGCATTTTACATTATGATATGAGGTCGAAGAAAACAACAAGCCCCAAAGTGCATATTAACTGCATATATGATTAGTTCTGACAATGAAAGAAAAGGCTGAATACCAGAAGTGTGGCAAATAAGATTTTGGTGTTTGGTTTCTGCTTCCGGCACACTTTGCCTGGATTAGAAAGTAGCTCTCAGGTCTCAACATAGTTTCACTCCCTGCATCCCCCCTTCCTTTAACAAGACAATTTAGGTACAATTAAACTAAGTTTCTCACCCATCTTCCTTTATATTACCAGATGCTATTCTAGCAAAACAGTGAAGGTTTGGCTTCTAGTGGTATTGATTGCTCATTGTAAGCCGCCCTGAGACCAGCCTTTGGCCGGGGAGTGAGGGCAGGGCATAAAACCAAACAAATAAATAAATAGGTTCGCTGTATATGGGGGTTCCTTGCTGATAAGAGTTGTTTGTGATAATTTTAGTGATCTATCACATATGTATTTAACAACATATGAGAGATACCTCTTTAATCAAGTAATATAAAGTACTTCAAACTCTTAAGTTTACCTCCTGGTTTCTATTAAGTAGATTACTCCTGTTGAGTAAGTGCTCAGGGCAAACTCCTGGTGAAAGAAGTAACACTCCTCAACCAGTACTCTTTTAGACTGAAGTACTGATTATCATTCAATTTTATATCAATAAGAAGCAATTTCTATGGTACGTCAACATAAAAGACTGGACAATATTTAACCAATTCATTTCACAAAGATAAAGTAGGCAAAGTACAATAAAAAAAATATAAAGTCTAGTCTACCATCTACACACATATAGCTACAACACAGCTTATGTGCATATTGTGGAAATCCCAAAAATCCAATGATCCCAATAACATTGTTAAGAAGTCAACAAGCTAAACATGCCTAACCAAATCTACACCAGTTATTAGTGACGCACAAAATTCCACTTATTTCAATCAGATAGATAAAATGTACAATTATGAATCCTACAGCATATCTACCGAAAACAGTACTAAAGTACTATAATATTCTTCCCCCACTACCAAAATACCCATGTGGGCACAAACTGTGGGCTAAAAGGAGAAACACTTTCTCCATCTCAACTTATTCACTATGTGTTTTCTTCTGGCCCCCTTAGTTTGGTTCTTAAAGTTGTTTCTGCAATAACTCCATTTCAAACTGTGGGCTTCAGAACAGTCTCAGAACTTGACGACACACTGTCAAAGTTGAGGCCTTTTTCAGTCCCTGGATGGGAGTCCAGGTACGTAATAAATCCAGTAACAAATTCTAATGCTTTTTCTACCAACGACAATAATTCTTGAAGCCAGAAACGTATTTAAGTATTAGCACAAATGTCACACATTCATATTAGAAGAAGAACAGATGGTTTTTATGTCAACTTTTTCTACCACTTAAGGGAGACTCAAACCGGCTTACCTTACCCTCCCCACAACAGACACCTTGTGAGGTTAAGTAGAGCTGAGAGGGTGTGACTAGCCCAAGGTCCCCAGCTGGCTTCATGTGGAGGAGTGGGGAAACAAATCCAGTTCACCAGATTAGCCTCCGCTGCTAATGTGGAGGAGTGGGAAATCAAACCCGGTTCTCTAGATCAGACTCCACTGCTCCAAACCACCGCTCTTAACCACTACACCACGCTGGCTCTCCCACACAAAAATTTGTACCCAAATAAAATGTACTGAAAATAATCATCAAAATTTCAACTTCAGCATCTTAAGTTCTGAACAGCCACTGATCCTAGCAGAAAAATTAACATCCTGTATTATGCACTAACACACATGATGTCAGTTACCTATCTTCTAAATAAATGAAACACCCTATTAACCTGAAAGAACAACTAGTTTTTCCCCCAAGAGTGCCACCAAGAAAGCTAAGGGGTAGTCTAAAACTCGCATACAAATTACAGACATGTACCAAATTAAACTTAGTGTGAACAGCCTGTGGGGAGGGGGCTCATCTTACATTCAGATCCCTCATCCTTTTGGGTAAATTCACTGCCACCATCCAACAAGAATGGGCTATGCAGGCATGGAAAGAATTCATGTAATCTGGATGAGAGGTTCCAGATATTACAGTCATTATATGGGGACTGTTCTAACTCAGCTCATAAGGCTGGCTGTGTCCTGAGAACAATGGCCTCTTTTAATAAATATCTATATCACAACTGGCTAAGTGCAGCTCCTGTTAAATTCCCATTAATTCAATATGATTTGTGTAAAACCACCAAATTAGAAAACAGTACCGCTGAATATCTCTTGCCTTGAAAACCCTATGGGGTTGCCATAAGTCAACTGTGACTTGACAGCAAAACAAAAAGTAATTTAAAAAAGTTAAAACAAAAGAAAGGACGGGATGTGGAATGTTTAGCAGAGCTCAGTCTTGTCAGATGTAGTTAGCTAAGCAGGGTCAGTACTTGAATGAGAGACCACCAAGGAAGATTTTGCAGATGAACGCAATTGCAAAATCACCTTTACTTAATTGCTTGCTTTGAAATCTCTATGGGGTCACCTTAAGTCAGCTGAAAACTGACAGCACTTTACACACACACACAAGAAAGGAAAGAAGTTTTTACATCAACTCACCTCCACTTCATCCCCTTCACCGATTTCTTTCTTAATATCGGGCGGTGGAGGTAATCTTACTTCACTGAAGGGAACCTGGCGTTCTGGCTGCCAACTGAAAGTTGAACAAGTATTACATATTATTCCAGTGTCACAAGGAGAAGAAAACCTGGTCCACTGTTACAATCATATTTAGAAGTGAAACCGGACCACAAATGGGATGCTGACAGCTTTAATATCAGATACAGAACCCTGCTATCAGCTTTCCTAGTAATCCCAAATACGCTGTTAGCCCACATTTTCATTAGCTCTGCTCTCTACACATGCTTATGTAAATAATTGCAGGGTCACCAAGAGTTTGAAAAAAACTTACACACATTACTCTTCCAATTTATGGTAGCACCACTGCTTTCGTCACCCAGAGGCAAATCTTACACCAAGCTATCAGACAAGTGGAAATTTAAAGTGTGCCCATTACCAGAGTTAAGCAATCAGTCATTATTATTATTGTGACACACAAACAACTTTTAACGTATTTTCCTTTCCCATTTACATTGAACGAACTGTGTCTGCAGTCTTTCCCTCTCTAGCAAGTCAAAATATCACCTGGGGTTTTTTATGGGGGGGGGGGGGTAATTCTTTAACTGAATAAACAAGACCAGTACATATATTTTGCATAATTTTTTTTTACACAGTACATACTTGTTTTCGAACACAACTGTGAGAGAATCTTCATGAACATCTTTGATGAACCCCTAGAATAAAGAGCAAAACTGGGTTAGAAACATCCATATTTAACCGATGTACTATGAAAAGGCCCTATTGTACTGGCTTCTTGGTGTTTTTATTTTAATGGTACAATTTCTACTCTTAATGGAAGCCAAAGGGAGTTGCCGCATTATGTATTCCCAGCGATGTATTAAGAGTTTGAAAATGTTATAAAAAAATACTGTTCGCACTTTGTTTGGCCCCTTTAGCTGTGAAGATGTTTTCCAACCATTTTTTAGCCATTTATAAGCCGTGGTATCCAAAAACCCTTTTTTTTTTTTTTTTTTTATAAATTTTTATTAGTTTTTTTTTATAACAACAAAAATAAGAAAAAGAAAAATAACAACAACAAAAAACAATAATTATAATAATAACCAAAGTAACAATAAGAAGAAACCAGGAGTATCCATATATATTCAATAATACAATTAAAAATATCACTATTAACTCTATTAAGATACCCCTTTTCCCACCACCCACCACCCTTTGTGACCCTTCACCTGACTTCCGAAGAAGTGCTATGACAGTTTCAAACTTATTTATTACTATAAAATATAAAAATGTTTTAAAATTGCTAATTTCTATAACTCAGTAAATAATTTAATAAAATCCGTTTTTGCCATTTTATCCCAATATGAGGCGGCCTTTTTCCACATATTTTTAAATTCTTCCATATCCTTTCCATGAAGGAATTCCGTTAATTTGGCCATCCTCATATATGTCCATAATTTCTCTCTCCAATCAATTATTAGAGGTTTATTCACTTGCTTCCAAATTTTTGCAATTACAATTCTTGCAGCAGCAAAACTATATTGACATATAATTCTATCATTATTATTCAAATTTCCTTGTGGGATTCCCATTAAACAAAATGCCGGTTTTCTTTTCACTGTAGTATTAATCAAGTTGTTAGTTTCCCTAACAACTTTTTTCCAAAAAATTTTAATTTTTTTACAAGTCCACCATGCATGCATAAAGGTACCTCTTTCCTTTCCACATTTCCAACATAAATCCGTCTCCCCTTTTTTTATTTTAGCTATCATCACCGGTGTTATATACCATCTATAAAACATTTTATATAAATTTTCCCTAATTTCATTCGTAATTGTAAATTTAAACTCTCTTTTCCATAAATTTTCCCAGATATCTAATTCTATATTATATCCTAATTCTCTCATCCATTTCACCATTACTGGTTTAATTCTTTCCTGTTCTAAATTGATTTCACTTAATATTTTGTATATTCTACCAATCAAGCCTTTATTTCCTTTCATTAATATTTTTTCTAAATTAGATTTAGATTTATTAAAACCCAATTGATTATCTTTATTAAATATCTCTTTTAGTTTATAATACATAAACCAATCTTTAATATTAAGTTCTTCCTTACTTTTTAACTCCCATCCTCCTTCAGTAAATTTTATAATTTCACTATATCTTTCTATGTCTAAGTTTAGATGGGTTCCTCTTTTCATAAATGCTTCAATTGGATTAATCCATCCTGGAGTCCTAAATTCCAAAGTCTTTTTATATTTTTTCCAGATTTGGAATAATCCTTTTCTAATAATATGATTATTAAAATCTTTGTTTACCTTTTCCTTTTCATACCATAAATATGCATGCCATCCAAAACGTAGATTAAAGCCTTCTAATTCTAAAAGTTTAATATTTTCTAATAATATCCAAGTCTTTAACCACGTAAAACAAGCTGCTTCATAATACATTCTTAAATCCGGTAACCCTAACCCTCCTGTTTCTTTTAATTCAATTAAATTATTGTATGCAATCCTATGCTTTTCCTTTCCCCATAAAAAATTTAAAATGTCTCTTCTCCAAATTTTAAATATTTTAACCCCTTTTATAATTGGTAAATTTTGAAACAGAAAAAGCATTTTAGGCAAAACCATCATTTTTACCACGGCAATTCTTCCCCATAATGTTAATGGTATTTTGCTCCAATTTTCTAAGTCTTTATTAATTTCTTGCCATATTTTGACATAATTATTTTTGAATAAATTAAGATTGTTAGGGGTTAACCATATACCCAAATACTTTATTTTCGATTCAATTGAAAATCCTGAATGTTGTGATAGTTCTTGCTGCTGCAATATCGTCAATTTCTTCACCAATATTTTCGTTTTACTTTTATTTATTTTAAAACCTGCCAGTTTTCCATAAACCTCCAAAGTTTTATTCCATTTTCCAATTTGATCATTAGGATTAGATAAAAAACAAACTAAATCATCAGCATATGCTTTAACCTTAAAGTAATTTTTCCCAACTTTACAACCAGTTAATTCTATATCGTTTCTAATCTTACACAATAATACTTCTAATATTAGTATAAACAATAATGGGGATAACGGACATCCTTGTCTTGTACCCTTTTGGATTTCAAATTGCGACGTCATACTCCCATTAATTAACAATCTAGCTGTTTGATGAGTATAAATTTTATCAATAGCTGTTCGAAAGTTTTTTCCGAAACCCATGTATTCTATTACTTTTTTCATAAATTTCCAATTAACATTATCAAATGCTTTTTCTGCGTCTAAAAAAATAATTGCAATAGGTTCAGTAGTAGATTCTGCATATTCCAAAATATCTAACACTATTCTAACATTTTGATTAATTTGTCTTCCTGGAAGAAAGCCAGCCTGATCTTCATGTATAACCTGATTCAATACAGTTTTAAGTCTGTTTGCTAAAATAGCTACAAATAATTTATAATCATTATTTAATAAGGAAATTGGTCTATAATTTTTAACATCCAGTAAATCTGAATTTGGTTTTGGGATTAACACTATATTTGCTTGTTTCCAGGTTTGTGGCATGGACCCCGTCTGCAAACATTGATTCATCACTTTTAACAGATGTGGAGCTAATTGTTCTATAAAAGTTTTGTAATAAATTGCTGTGAAACCATCTTCTCCTGGTGATTTATTTAGTTTACTTTTTCCAATAGCCATTTTTAATTCCTCCATAGTTATATCAGAATCCAATAAATCTTTATGTTCTTGCGATATCCGATCCCAGTTAAATTTATTTAAATAACTATCTATTTCCCTCTCTAGCTCTACATTTTGTTTATATAAATTCGAATAATAATCTCTAAATATGTCCATAATTTTTTGTTTATCAGTTATTATTTTCCCATCCCTCTTAATTTTTAATATTGGTAATTTCTTCTCCTTAGATTTAATTTGCCATGCTAATAATTTACCCGCTTTATTAGCATGTTCAAAAAATTTCTGTCTATTATACATAATTTTTTTTTCTATTTCCGAAGTTAATAAAAATTCATATTGACATTGTAGCTTTTTTAGATTTTCCAACTGTTCTTTTTTTAATAATTTATCTTGCAATTTTCTAAGCTGCCTTTCTCCTTGTTTAATTTCATCTAAAATCTTTTTCTTTCGCCTCTCCTTTTCTTTGAACCATCTTGAATTTTGCTGTATCAAAAGTCCTCTAATTACTGACTTGCTAGCATCCCATACTATTTCATCTGATACTCCATTCTCTACGTTTTCTAAAAAAAAAATCTGTATATCTACTTTTAACTTGTCCACTATTTTTTTATTTTTCAGTAAATATTCATTTATACCCCATGGTTTATTTCTTCTATCTTCAAGATGAATTCTAATCAAAAGCGCATTATGATCTGACAATACTTTAGGCAATATTTCCGGGGTTTCCGATCGTCCTGTAATACTTTTAGAAATCCAGAACATATCTATTCTTGAATGAGAAGAATGTCTAGATGAATAAAAAGTATATCCCTTTTTTTTTCCATTTAACAATCTCCATATATCAAACATTTCCCACTGTTCTATAAGATTATTAAAAATATCTGGTAGCTTACCCTCGCATTTACCCTTTTTCTTCTTTGAGGATCTGTCCAACCTAGGCTCCATAACCCCATTAAAGTCTCCCATCCATATCATCTTATCATTTGCATATTCCGCTAGTATCAATGCTATTTTCTCATAAAATATTTTTTGCTTAGTATTTGGAGCATAGATACCAACTAACAAAATTTTTTGAAAACCAGAGACAATTTCTACCAAAAGAATCCTCCCTTCCTTATCCGCATATACCTTCTTGGGTTCTAATATTAAGGGAACATACATAGCTATACCATTTGTTTTTTTCTTCTCATTACATGATGTAAATAGTTTACCCAATTTTGCCTGTTCCAATCTTACAATATCTTTTGGTAAAATATGAGTTTCTTGTAAACAAAAAATATTAGCTTTTAACTTTTGTAAATGATAAAATATTTTTTTCCTTTTGTTGGGAGAATTTAAACCATTAACATTCCATGATATTATTTGGAGCATTTCGATATTCAATCAAACCCTATTCTTTATTATTATTCTAAAATCACTCCCCTTCCTTCCCTCCCCCCCTTCCAATATTTTCCCTATAACATGGTTCAGCCATCATCTTCCTCTTCCGACGATGACTGTTTGGCCCCCCCGCTTGCTTCTGTGGCCTTCTCTTCTTCTGGAACCTTTTTTTCCACAAGTTCTTTCGGTGTTTGTTGTGGTGGTTTACGTAAGTCCCCTCCATATCTTCTCAAAAATTGATCCGCTTTTACAGTATCTGTGAGCTTGAATCTTTTAGCTTTGTAGAAAAACGAGATTCCCAGCGGAAATTCCCATCTGTGTTGGATTCCATTAAATCTAAGTCTTTCCACAATCTCTGCAAATTCTTTTCTTTTTCTCAACAATCTTCCCGGGATCTCCTTCATCAGTCTCATCGGTGTACCTTCTATAGTAAGTGGAGTTTGATAATGCTTGTTCAGAATTAGGTCCCGATGACTTCTGGAAAAAAATTGCACCAAACAGTCCCTTGGAACTTTGTTTTTCTTTGCGTATGCAGAGTTAACTCTGTAAACTGTTATAATCATTCCTTCAACAATCATTTCGTCCTCCTGAAGAAAATCAGCCAACAGTCCTTTCAAATAATTTTTAAGATCTTTTCCCTCCACTTTTTCTCTGAGACCGCGTATACGTATCCAGCTCTCCTTTATCTTTAGTTCCAACATTGCAGTGTGGTCGTCTTGTCTTTCTTCTCTCTCAGCACGTGCCTCCATTGCCATCTCTAAACCGTCAACCCTTTTTCTGGTTTCTTTATTATCTTTTGAATGTTTCTGAACTTTCTCTTCCAGGTTGTTCTGTCTTACTGTCAGAGTTGATATGGAGTCTTGCAGTGCTGAAATAGCAGCAGTGTTTTGCCCAATCACTGCTGTATTTTGGAGCAAGCCTTGTTTAACTGATTCTACCTCCTGCTTCACTGATGTCATCTCTTGCTTTACTGAAGTCATTTCCTGCTTCATAGCTGTCACCTCCTGAAGAGTTTTTGCCAGCATATCTTGTATAGAGTTCAACGTAGCATCCGTTTTTTTTGACATCTTTGCTGATAATGGGACCAATGCTGTTGGTGAAGAAGCTGGTGAAGCTGCAGGGCTAGGAATGGAGGCTCTTCTGTAAGGCAACAGTGACTGTTGAAGCTGCAACTGTTTAGATTCTTTAATAAGTCCTTTGGGATGCTTTTCTAAGTCTTTTTTTTCTTTCTCTTTGTCTTTATCTCCCATTCCCCCTTGCAGAAACTATTTATAATCCACAAAGCAGAAGATGTGAAAAAGAGATTGTAGTTTATATCGTTAGCTTAGTAGTCCTTTACCACAAACAGTCTACAATAATCAAATAGATTCCAGCTTATTAACAACTTGTAATCCACAAAGCAAGAGGGTGGGAAGAGAAGGTGTAATTTATATCATCCACTTAGTAATCCTTTGCGACAGATTTACCTTGGCTGCTGATAATCCACAAAAACAGGAGTGGGGGGGGGGAGCTGTAGTTTATATCATCAGCTTAGCGATCATTTGCCTTAGACAATAGTCAGATAGAGTAGCACATTAGCACATTATTGTTTATTCAGCTATTTCCTGCCAGTATTGCAACCTTCTGAATTTCCCTTGGCACAATCGTGTTAGATTGCCTGGCACAAGCAATTTCAAGTGCGTAACAGCTGGCAAAAATCCAAGTTTCAATTTCAGTCCGTTAGCGAGTCCAGAATACAATCCAGCTTGCTTTCAGACTGTTTCCTTACTGTCAGGCACCTCTATGTGTATTTTATTTTAATTTTATTTTTTTAAAAAGAAAGAAAACCTTTTGAAAGATCCAAGCCTCCGCACCGCGCCGGCTCTTTAAAAATGGCGCCGGCTCCTCCGCTCACTCGCCCGAGCGTTCCGTCGCCGCTGTGGAGGCAACGGCCGCTCCCAGGGCAAAGAGCCTGCCGGCGCACCAGTCAGCATCCCCCCCTCACCCGGGGGGCGCCGCGAGCCCGATGTCAAAGGGGGGATTTTCCCTCCCCCCCGGGGCTGCGCTCGAGCCGATGTTTTTTATAACATTTTCAAACTCTTAATACATCGCTGGGAATACAAAGTTCGGTAACCCCCAAAAACAAGGCTGAAAAGTGCAAATGTTTACAGGTGACAGCCAAGCAGAGATATTTAATGGAGCACAGCTGGACACAAGCTGTCCTATCATTAATCAAAGCTGAACTTACATCAGTGATGTTTCAGACAATTCAACCTGTATCTATTCTAATCTTTACCTTTAGGTATCAGAAAGACATCAGAAAGAAGTTAATAAGAGTTCATTACACAATGATGAATGCATTAGTGCAGTGGTTCCCAACTTCGGGGCGAGGGACCCCCTGGGGGAGGGGCAGAGTTATTGCAAGGGGGTCAATAAGGCCATCTGCACACTAAGTACTGTTATTTTACCTTTTTGTCATTATGTATTTTTTCAATCTATGGATGACAACCACTACAACTACTATCATGTGGGGCCATCCACGAAAAAAATGTTAAAAGTGGGTCCTCATACTCAAAAAGGTTGGGAACCACTGCATTAGCATTGCGTTATATACGTAGCTCTTCAGAAAGCTAGCACACAAAATATTTTAAATAAATATGATTTACCACTTCAGAAGTGAGTTAACAAGGTGTCCCACTTTTCCTTTTAGAAAATCCCAATAAGCCCTACAACAAGCTGAGAGCTATCTGTGCTATATTAAAGGGTCCCAGTCACAATGAAGGTTCAGTCTTTGTACTTGAAAGTGGAGGGGGAGAGAGAGACAGAAATGCCTTGCTAATTAAAACCTGCTCTTTAGCATTTTATAAAATGTAAAGTCTCACAGTAGCTTACAGTTTGAAAATATTTTCTTTCTCTTTTTTTGCTGACATGTTGCAGCTGACTTATGGCGACCCTGTAGAGTTTTCAAGGCAAGAAACATTGGAAGATGGGTTGCCATTGCCTTCCTCTGCCTCATGACCCTGGTATTCCCTGGAGGTCTCCCATCCAAATACTTGCCAGGTTCAAGGCTGAGAGTGTGCAACTGATCCAGGCCACCCCTCAAGTTTCTATAGCAGAGTGAGGACTTGAACCTGGGTTCCACAGATCCTAGTCCAACACCTTAACCACTATACCATGCTGGGTCTCATTTTTCATATTAAACCCAATTTAAATGGTTAAAACATTTGTCATATAATGCCAAACACATCAAGCCAACTCACAGCTCAACCAGCAGACTCCACATTATGAACTAACTAAAATCCAAGCCCAGACAGCCATGAGTACCTCTACACAAAAACTTCAAGCTACTTGAAAGGCAGAAGAGAGTCAAGATGGGACCTCCCTTTCATAGGCAGTTCCACAACTACAGCATCACCACTGAGAAGGCCCTAAATCTGGTAGCCTCTCACCAAACTTCAGCCAGCAGAGACAATACGCGGAACTTCCTGACTGACCCTTAAGACACAAGGGGGTATATACACTCCTTCAGACTCTCTAGACCAGTGGTTCTCAACCTGCGGGTTGGGACCCCCAAGGGGGTCACGAAGTGTTTTCTGGGGGGTCGCCGCCACTGTCCTGGGAAAGCCCCCATCCTGGGCTGTCCAGGACTAACCCAGACGCCCTGTAACCCTGATCCGTCCGCGAGGGCAGGGAAGACCCCAAGTAGAGAGGTGAGGAACTGACCGACCGACAGCCAGAAGGAGCCGGACTGCAGAGACGCGGCGGCGTGCCCCCGCACACCAGCTGTAGCCCCGCTGCCCAGCTGAAAGGTGGGCGGGCCAGCCCTGGGCGCGGTCACACCTGCGCCGGGCGGATGATGCGGCAGGATGTGTGGGAGGCCGAGGAAGCTCCCCTGGCTCGGCCAGTTCAGGTCTCGGAGGAGAAGAGGGCGGTCCCCCTTGAGGCCGCTACAGCCACGTTGTTTTTACTTTTAGCCACGCTCAGGTGGGGCGGGAGCTTCAGCCTGGAATCCAAGTGCCATGTCTGTAGTGTGGCTTTGCTTTTCTGCCCTGAGTCATCAGTTCCACTCTGCGCTGAGTCATCAGTTCCGCTCTGGCAAGGCCAAGGGGGAGAAAGTCGAGGTGCAGTTCGGGATTTCCCCGAGTGCACAGGTTCGGTGAGGCGCAGAAGGAGCGGTGACTGGCGGAGGGGAGAAAAAGGCACGAAAAGTCCGAGTGGGATAAGCGGCCCTTGGCTCTTTCCTGGCCCTTCGCTCTCGTGAGGTGATTAAACAGAGCTCCGCTTTGAGGGATAACTGCAGTTCTGTGCACAAGCAGTGTCCCAGTCACAAGAGAGGGGGTTTCCTCGCGAGAGCCCCGGCCTGCTTGGAAGAGTTTTTGGGGAGAGAGGGGAGGACAAGGAACACAGTGCATGCTCAAAGGCACTCTTTCCTCCGTGCCAGGAAAGGTTGCCGCGCCACACAGTCACAGCCGCTGTGCAACAGGTGGTAGCACCGTTTGCTTGTTTGTTTTAAACTTTAAAATTTTAATTAATTATATATATGGATACCCTGGACTGCCAAAAAAACAAATGTGTTTTTTATCCTATTGAAAATGTAATTTATGCAAATTTATGCAAATATGACGAGGGTCGCAGGTTACTTGGCAATTGTGAAAGGGGGTTGCGACTCGAAAAAGGTTGAGAACCACTGCTCTAGACCCAGGGCCCAAAGAGCTTTAAAGGTCAAATAGAAGATGCCAATTTGAGCATACAAAGGTAACCAGTTCAGCTCATTTTCCTTCAGGATCAATCAACTTGCACCAGCTAAAGCTAAACTTTCTTCAAAAGGCAGTCCTATGCACAGAACACTGCAGTAATCTAGTGTAGAGGTTACCAAAGACATCCAACACTACAGCTAAACCCTAATGTCATCCCAGAGGGACCACAGCTGGCACACCAGCGATACTATTAAGAGCAGCTGTTGCCAGGTGCAATATTTTAGAATAAAGCAGCAAAGTTGGATTGAAGAGAATTCTGAAATTGCAAACAATTCTTCAGGAGAGAGCATGGTCCATCTAGGACAGCCACTCAACTTACCCCCAGGTTAAATGTCCATTCTAAACAAGGAGGAGGAGAAGACTTGGTTTTTATATACCAACTTTCTCTACCTTTTAAGGAGAATCAAAGCGGCTAACAATCTCCTTCCCTTCCTCTCTCCATAACAGACACCTTGTGAGGTAGATGGGACTGAGGGAGTTCAGAGAACGAGCCTTGGATACTCACTGTGAAGGCTCCTTCTGCTCTGGAATACGGAGGTCATCTGTAAAGTGGGTGTTTCC
Organism: Euleptes europaea; assembly: GCF_029931775.1. Taxonomy (NCBI): domain Eukaryota; kingdom Metazoa; phylum Chordata; class Lepidosauria; order Squamata; family Sphaerodactylidae; genus Euleptes; species Euleptes europaea. Next base: position 13,957,244 of record NC_079316.1, read on the forward strand.
GTTCCTCTTGCTTCTGGGAGGCAGGACTAAAAACTTTAACTTCCTGTCTCTGGGGAAACGCCCCCTCATTTCCAGTTTGAAAACTTTCCGAGCTATAGGGCACAAGAACACTTAGATTCCGCCCCCTTATTTATTTATTTTTATTATTATTTATTATTATTTTTGGAACAGGAAGGTGTAAATAGAAAGAACAACAGTAACTGTGAGAAGAAACAACAAGTGTTAGTAACAGCAACTCAATTAAGAGCCATGGCTCCGTTGTGGATAAGGCAGGAATTTGCTAGATCCCCAAACGAACTACCTAATCCCGAACAAATGCTAAATTCCTGAGAGGTGGGCCAGATGACCTCCGTATTCCAGAGCAGAAGGAGCCTTCAAGTGAGTATCCAAGGCTCGTTCTCGCTCTGGAAGAGGAGGTCATCTGTAAAGTGGGACTTACAAGAGCTGTCCCTAGCCCGGGTGGGTTAAGAATTTTGCAGAATGCTCTGGAGGACTCTGCGGCCAAAGGCCGCGTCCGCAGAAGCGAACAGATTCAATTTATAATGACGGACAAAGGTGGAGACGGAAGACCAGGTCGCCGCCTTGCAGATTTCCTCTAGGGAAGCCTGTCGGTGGAGGGCGGCTGTGGTAGCAGCACTCCTGACAGAATGGGCCATGATGCCTTGTGGCACGACCAACTTGCTGGAGCTATAGGCCTGGGAAATGCAAGATCTGATGGTGCGGCTTATTGCTGTGCGAGACATGGGCTTGCCTTTATTCGGGGCTGACAAATTGATAAACAAGGCTTCAGAGGTCCTGATGCCCTCGGTGCGTGAGATGTAGATCTTGAGAGCCCTCCTGAGGTCTAAAGTGTGCCATTCTCTCTCCTTGGGATGCTGTGGGTTGGGGCAGAAGGAGGGGAGCACTAATTTCTGGTCCCTATGGAATTTGGTGTTAACCTTAGGGAGGAAGGACGGGTCTGGGCGGAGGACTACCTTATCCCTGTGAAAGGTACATAGTTCTGGTCTGACCGAAAGGACCCCCAACTCTGAGACCCTTCGAGCCGAGGTAACGGCCGTTAGGAACAAAACCTTCATTCTCAGGTGTCTTAGGTCGGTAGAGCGTAAAGGTTCGAAAGGTGCCTTGGTGAGGGCGGACAAAACTGTATGGAGACTCCATGTGGGTAATCTATGGGCTACTGCTGGGGAGGAAAGACTGACCCCTCTAAGGAAGGCCTTTATATAAGGATGTTTAGTTATCTAGAAGCCTGAGATCTTTGGGACCAAGGTGGCTATTGCGGCAAGTTGTCGGCGAAGGGTGGCTGGCTTGAGACCCTTGAGTTGTCCATCCTGGAGAAAGGACAGCAGGTGAGAAACTCGAGGTTTTAACGGGTTCACGTGTTTGTGGGTGCACCACCTCGCGAAGGTCTTCCAGGTCGTGCCGTAGATGCGACGCGTGGAAGGGCGCCGGGACGCAACGATGGTGTCCGCGATGTCTGGATTGTAACCTAAGGCTAAGAGCCGGTCCCTTTCAACAGCCATGCGGTCAAGCGGTACCACCCCGTGTCTGGGTGGCAAATAGGGCCCTGTTTGAGTAGATCGTGTCGCACTGGGAGTCTCCAGGGATCGCAGATTGACATCTCCACCAGGGTTGGAAACCAGGGGCGTCTCGGCCAAAAAGGTGCGATTAGAATGATTGACGCTTTCAGGGTCCTTACCCGTCTCAGAACTCTGGGGATGAGTGGAAGAGGAGGGAAGGTGTAGAGAAGAACCTTCGGCCACGGAGACAGTAAGGCGTCCATCATTTCCGCCTGAGGATGATGGTAACGGGTAAAGAATCTTGGGAGCAGGTGGTTTGAAGCTGACACGAAAAGGTCTACCTGCGGGAAGCCCAGGTGCTGGGAGAGGAGAAGGAAGGTTTCCGGATGTAGGGACCATTCTGACTCGTCCAGAGTCCGCCTGCTCAGCCAGTCCGCTTGTGTGTTGACTGTCCCCTGTATGTGTTCCGCTGAAATGGAGGCGAGATGTATCTCCGCCCATGACAGAATGAGCTTGGCCTCTCTGTGCAGGTTCAAGGACCGAGAAACCCCATTTGTTGATGTGCGCTTTCGCTGCCACATTGTCGGTCCTGATGAGAAGGTGTTGGTTTCTGACCTGGGCATGAAAGTGTTGTAGGGCCCTTCGGATGGCTCTGATTTCCAGGGCGTTGATATTCATCAGTCGCTCCTTCGCGTTCCAGAGTCCTTGCGCCGGTTGGTTGAGAAGGGAGGCTCCCCAACCCGTGAGGGATGCGTCGGTGAACAACTGGATCGGAGGGGGAATGATATATTGAAGACCCTGAGAGAGGTTGCTGGGACAGGCCCACCATCGAAGGCTCGACTTGACGGTCTTGGGTAAAATCAGGCGTTTGCGAGACCTGAGGGAGATCTCCCTCTGATATGGGCGAAGGAACCACTGCAAGGTCCTGGCATGAAGTCTGGCCCACCGTACTGCTGGAATGGTGGAGATCATGAGGCCCTGGAGTTTTGCTAGGTTGAAGATCTGAGCTGACTTGGAGAGAAGAGTGAACTTGGCCAAGGAGGAGATCTTGGTTACCTTGTCCTCTGGCAGAGACAGAGTGTTGGAGACTGTGTCTATGTGCACGCCCAAGTGAAGCAGATGTTGGGAAGGGGAAAGATGACTCTTTTCCTTGTTTATGAGGAAACCGTGGGCTTCCAAAAGTTCCAAGACTATCCTGGTGTGGTTGAGGCACAGATCCCTTGATGACGCACAGATCAGGATGTCGTCTAAGTAGGGGTGCAGTCGAATTCCCTTCTGCCATGCCCGGGCTATCAAGGTAACAAGCACCTTCGTGAAGACCCGGGGGGCGGATGACAGGCCGAAGGGAAGCGCCCGGAACTGGAAGTGTCTGTGTTGGAAGCAGAAACGGAGGAATTTTCGATGGAGGGGATGGATCATGACGTGCAGGTAGGCTTCTTTTAAGTCGATGGATGTGAGGAAGTCCTGTGGTCGTAGAGCCTCTGTGACTGAACGCAGTTTCCATCCTGAAGCGTCTTCTGAGGATGTGTCTGTTGAGGAACTTGAGGTCGAGGATAGCCCTCCAATCTCCGTTTCTCTTTGGCACTGTAAAGAAATAGGAGTAGACTCCCGATGAGTGCTCCTGTGGATTGACTGCTTCGATGGCTTGGATGTCGAGTAGGTGGCGGATGGCTTCTGCTGTTCTGAACTGCTTTTCTTTGTTTAAGGGGCGAGTTGATGCTACCAGACGGTCTGGGGGAGTGGAAACCAGTTCCAGCTGGTAGCCCTGATGGATGATGTTCAATACCCAGGCGTCTGGATGGGAGGTTTTCCACCGGTGGCGGAATTGAGTCAGCCTGCCCCCCACAGGCTGGGTGGGAGTGCCATTGTTTTGCTGGACGGAAGGATTTGTCGTTTCTTTCTCCCTGGAAGTTGGTGAAGCGAGAGGGTTTGGAAAAACGGCCCCCTCTCCGAAAGGAACCCCTTGAGGAGCTCCAACGACCTCTTCTTTGTTCCGGTCTGTACCTGGAAAGGGTGTGGGAGGTGCGAAAGGAACCCTGGGAGGAAAAGCTTTTTTGTTCTTTACTGAAGACCTTGGGTAAGGCCTTCTTCTTATCTTTGGTTTCAACCAATATCTCTTCCAGCTTTTCCCCGAAAAGCTTCTTTCCCTGAAAGGGGAACCCCATTAAAACTGTTTTGGATCTGTGCTGTACTTGCCAGGAGCGGATCCATAGCGCTCTTCTGGCCGCCGCCGTGGTCGCCATGGCTCTAGCCGCGAAAGTCATCGTGTCTAGGGAGGAGTCTGCTAGAAAGGACACTGCTTTTAGAATTCTAGAGGCCCCCTCCAAGGCGTTCCTGTCGTCCTCTGGAATAAGTTGACCCAGTTTTCTGGTCCAGACTATTGCCGCACGAGCAACAAGGGCTGAAGTGATGGAAGCTTGGATGGCCCAGGCTGCTGCATCGTGCGACTTTTGCAGGCCAAGTCGGCTTTGCGGTCAACGGGATCCCTAATGAGGCCCTGGCCCTTCTCTGTGACTAGGTCAGAGATATGGAGAGCAGTAACTGCAGGTTCCACTAGGGGGACCTTGAATATATCAGCAGAGCTATTGGCTATGTTATAAAGCTTCTTAACTACTGCTGGAGGTTGGCGAGAAGCCAGGGGTTTATCCCACTCTGCATTAATAAGGGTTAAAAAATAATCAGGGACGGGGGCGACACGTGGGGTAGCGTGGTGCATATGGAAGAACTCTTTGGTCCCTAACTGCTTTTCTTGAGGCTGGGAGTCAGGGGCTGCATTCAAGTCAAGGGCTGCTAGGGTCTTGGAAAGTAGTGATTGATAGTCATCGGGACTAAATAACCTGAGTTGCTTTTCCTCTGGAGCGAGGTCCTCTCCTTCGGAGGAGAACTCGCCTTCTTCCCTCTCATCATCAGAGGAGGCAGGGGAAAAGGTGACCGTGGTGGTGACTGACTTGGTCGGAGGGGCCTTAAGAGCTGCCTTGGTAGGCCACTGGCTCCCTCCCTCCTTTTGGGGTGGTTGGGAACTGGGGCCCTCCCCCGGGTCGCTAAGTTCTGAGGAACCATGGACTGAGGAGGTAGGGGAAGCGAGCTGCACCGCCCTGATGCCTTCTGCAAAGGCCTCCTTAATTAGTGCCGAGAGTTCTGCCTTAAGAGAAAGCAGTCCCATCGCTTCTATGGCGGCTAGGGGAGGGGGCGCGCTACCCTCCGAGGAGGGAGTCGGCGCCTTACCATCTGGAGGGTTCTCCGAGGTTGTGGCTTGTGGCGCGGCTGTAGCCGTCTGGTTTTCCGTCCCTGTCGTCGCGGGCGGGAGCCTGCGCGGCGCAAGAGAGCGGGGAACAGAAGTTGCGCGAGCCCTTTTGTTACCTTTAACATGGGCCGCATCGGTTCCCTTCCTCTTAATGGAACCGTCTCCCCGCTTCTTCTTGCTCTTCCCCTTAGAACCACCGGAGTGGCTGCCAGGGGTTTTTAGTTGGGCTTGCGGGGCTGGAACAAGCAAGCCGGGGTCCAAATCTTCCTGCGCGATAAAGGCATCAGGAGGGGCGTCCGCCATTTTGATTTGGCGGGAAAGCCACAACCTGACTAAAAAAGGGTCTATACTGTGCAGCAGGAGGACAGAAAGAGAAATAGTATAGATTAGAAAATAGACCTGAGAAAAGAAAGAGCAAGAAAAGTTAGAAAACTAGCCTTCTAAGAAGAGTTAGCAGAGAGCTGCTGATAAAGCCTGCTCTCCCAAAGCGAGGCAGGAAAGAACTGGAAATGAGGGGGCGTTTCCCCAGAGACAGGAAGTTAAAGTTTTTAGTCCTGCCTCCCAGAAGCAAGAGGAACGGAAACACCCACTTTACAGATGACCTCCTCTTCCAGAGCGAGAACTGTGTCTAGCCCAAGGTCACCCAGCTGGCTTCATGTAGGAGTGGGGAAACCAACCTGGTTCACCAGATTAGAGTCTGCCGCTCATGTGGAGTGGGGAATCAAACCCTGTTCTCCAAATTAGAATCCACCACTCTTAGCCACTATACCAAGCTGGCTCCGTTTTATCTGGAATGAGATTCAGTTTATTAGGCGCCATCCAGCCATTACCAGTTCCAGTCCAGGGACTATACTGTCTCACCAGGATGTGAGTGAAAGGACACACCTAATTTCTAATCCTCACACAATTTCCCTCACATTAAATAGCACAGAAGACAAGACGGAAGCTTGCAGTATCTAACCAAAGCCAACACACAGTGAGTGTAGCAGCAGCCCCCAGTATCATCTTCAGAATGCTGTGTTCCTGCAGGAGCAGAGACACAGAGTGTGATGTCCCGAACTCCTGGGCATGATGAGTGGTCCAAGAGAATACCACAACTGATTGCAGTGAATGCTGTCAAGAGGTCCACGAAAATCCACAAAAGTCACATATTCCCTAGCCCACATCAGTCTCTCTCTATTTGAATACTGTCCGCCTTAGAGAAACCATGACCGTTTCAATCCCAAAATCTGGATACCAGATTGAAATGGGTCTACAGAATAGTTGTAATCTCTGGAGCTGGTCCACCATCACATGTTCCACACCTCACCAAAGTACGGCAAGTTTGAGATTGTCTGGTAATTTCCTGGATCTGCAGAATCCACGGTGAACCTTTTCAGATGCTGTCTACAGTAATTATGGTCTCCTTGAAGAAATCAAGGACAACTCTTTCCATTAAGGGTGAACTTACTAGGGACCTATTAGGAGATTCAGCCATTCTTTCCAAGCAACTCAAATTAGTCAGGCAGATCAAAGAGCCAGAACACATCTGGATTACCAAACTACTCCAGGGCCTTGCTAGCTACTGCTGGGAGACAGAACATTGAATTAAATAGGACCTTGAGTTTGCTCTAGCAAGCAATTTTTCACATTCACAAAGAGCCTAACCCTACACATTTGTTCCCGGGCTCTGCTTAGCTGCCCCATACTATCCAGCAAAGGAAGCTTTCACTCTCAAAAGCTTATATCCCGAAAATCTCGTATGTCTCTAAGGTGCTACTGGGCTCAAATCTCGGTAGACTCCTTTCCTTTTTTCATTGACAAAATCCTTCCCGCCCCACCCCCAAAACCACCAACATACTAAAATTCACCAGGACCAAATGTCTTGGATCTCTGATGAGGGGGTAATCTAAACAGCACACTGATATCTCCTCCCACCCCTTGCAATAAAAGTTTCCACTTGCACTGCAGTTTGGGGAAGGTAAGATGGCCCAGGCTAGCTCAATCTCATCAGATCTTGGAAGCTAAGCAGGGTCAGTCCTGGTTAGTATTTGGATGAGAGGCCACCAAGGAATTGCAAGTTCTCTACACAAAGGAAGGCAACGGCAAACCATCTCTTTCTTGCCTTGAAGAGGGAGGGGCCGTGGCTCAGCGGTAGAGCATCTGCTGGGTATGCAGAAGGCCCCAGGTTCAATCCCTGGCATCTCCAGTTAAAGGGACTAGGCAAGTAGGTGATGTGAAAGACCCCTGCCTGAGACCCTGGAGAGCAGCTGCCGGTCTGAATAGACAATACTGACTTTGATGGGCCAAGGGTCTGATTCAGTATAAGGCAGCTTCATGTGTTCATGAAAATCCTATGGGGTCGTCATCACCCCATCACTATGGGGCTGCAACTTGACAGCACTTTCCGCACTCATAACAACTGACTCCTCCAAGCCAGCAACAGAAAATCTTGTTACTTCTAACCTTCTGTGTGTGAAAAGGAAACCACAAATAATTACTTGTAAGTGAAGCATTTAACTACATACTGCAGTTTTAGTCTCTGACTTCACTGCAGCTGTTTTTAAAAGTATTTTTCCCCACTAAAAAGCAAGCTAAAAATGTTTTAAAGCAGATACACGCTTTTCGATTCCCCACTGTTCAGACAAAATCAGATTCCAAATTGACCTACTGGAGCACACACCCTTGCTCCAATACAGTAGTTTGCCCAGACTGGAACAAATCCAGACTTGGGAGCCCCTTCCAAAGCTTACCAGCCTTACTGAAACAGTACTAGTGGAGACAGGGAATGCAAAAAACACAACACTGCTTGGTTTATTCTCATAAGGTGCAATAACCCTGTTTTTAAAGGTCTATGTATTTATTTCAGCACATGCATTTGTATTTTCTAGGTATTTCTGCAGACGGTTCCTCCTCCTCTCTTCAGCAAAGAACTACTGAATCTGAAGCCAGGCAGACTTATGAGAAGACTAGAGTTGGGTCCACCCACCCTCACAAACTGCTGAATAGGAAAATTTCTCAAATACCATTTTGACAGTTACTGGGGAGAAGGGAGCCTCTTCCAAACTATGATAATAAGCTTAACCTGGACTAGTCAAGAATACCCAACATTAAATTAAGTACTATTATATGAAAGAAGCCATCATTGAAAAGCGGTTTTCATTATTTTTCCTTGCCACAAATCTATGTAAAAAAAAAAAAAATTCATAGCACCATGATTTATTAGAATCACCAAGGTCAACTGTTCAAATTGCATAGACCTGTTTCTATGGCAATTCCTGCGCTGGCAAAGCCCTCCACGGTACCATCCTTGCTGCCTGTTACCTAGCTAAAACCCTCATTTAAATATTCAAGCAATACAGCGCTGGTTTGACACACAAAAACCTGATGCTTAGTTTTTCCAATGTTGAGCATCTTCATAGTCAGAGACCATTTGTGTGTGTGTGTGAAGTGCCGTTAAGTCGCTATAAGTCGTTTCCGACTTTACTGCTGTACAAAGCAAGTGCTCTAGCATTCATAGCACTGCCTTTCTTGACTGGCTACTACACTAATCCCACAAAGAATTATGGAATCAGCCATCATCAGAAATCAAAAGCAATTGAACCAGTGTAGATTTCAGAAAAAGTTGGTCTACGTAACACCACATTCAGAAGCCACCATAGTAGAAAGATCACACAAAGCTTTCTCTCTACATTTTGACAGTTTATCCTATATTTTCTTCAAAATTCTTAGTGAAATTTCTAAAAGCAGCAGCCTAACCATATCTAACTCCTTCAGGATTCAAACACCTCCTCAAATGTGAATATAAGATAAAAATCCCCTGTGCAAGCACCGGGTCATTCCTGACCCATGGGGTGATGTCACATCCCGACGTTTACTTGGCAGACTTGGTTTACGGGGTGGTTTGCCAGTGCCTTCCCCAGTCATCTTCCCTTTACCCCCAGCAAGCTGGGCACTCATTTTACCGACCTCGGAAAGATTGAAGGCTGAGTCAACCTCGAGCTGGCTACCTGAAACCAACTTCCATCAGGATCGAACTCAGGTCGTGAGCAGAGCTTGGACTGCAGTAATGCAGCTTACCACCCTGCGCCACGGGGCTCTTAGTCAAAAGTGAATAGAACTGCTTAATTGTAGTTGTCATTTCACCAAGCTATCCATTTAACTTATGTTCAAATATAGACAATTCTCCGACTCAGCTGGTGCTGCATTTTAGGATAAAGGAAAATGCAACACAGTACACATGGAAAAGCCAGGAAAGCTGCTATTAAATTTATTGACATCAGTCTGCAAAAAAAAAAAGATAGGGTTCTTCTGGATCAATTCTAAGCCAGGCACTGATGGACATATTATATACTTGAAAAATAATAGGTGGGGCATGTGAGTAGGGAAGGATTGTAGAGACCATAGGTACAGTAATTCTGTGTCCTCTGCAAAGAAATAGTCACTGCATCACCACTGTGGTCTTCAACCCAAGAGATTGGGATGGTCCCCTACATTGCTCTGATCCCCTACGGAGATGCTTTTGTAAGCACTGCTGCTAGTGTACGTGGAGAGATTACTATGCCTTCTGCTTCTTTGCAGATAGTGGAATAAGCATCAGGACAGAAATGCCACTCAGTGGTAGAGAGGATTCCTTTTTAGCACAGGAAGATACACGCAAACCCCTACCTACAAAAGCTTTTCTGTTGGGGAAAGCCGTGGCTCAGTGGTAGAGCATCTGCTTGGCATGCAGAAGGTCCCAGGTTCAATCCCCGGCATCTCCATTTAAAGAGACTAGGCAAGTAGGTGATGTGAAAGGCCCCTGCTTGAGACCCTGGAGAGCCGTTGCCGGTCTGAGTAGGCAATGCTGACTTTGATGGACTAAGGGTCTGATTCAGTATAAGGCAGCTTCATGTGTTTGTGGGCCATCTCTCCCGCGCCCCCATACACACACCCTGCATCAGTCCTCCAACGCTCCACACATGCTTGTGGCTAGAGATGTACCGGGGGGGGGGGGGAGACACGAGGGGGGACAGAGAGATAAAGGAAAACTTTCCCCATACTGCTCTTCCCAATAGTTTCAATTTTTTAAATGGAAAAACTGGCAAATTTGGGGGGAGTACTACATTTTTAAAACATCTTTTTTTCCTTTTCTTTCTGAATGAGTGAAATGTGGTAAAACAGCATGAGGTACAGCAATGGGTGCATTTGCTCTGTTGCTTGTACAAAATTCAGGCTTTTTAATGTTTTAGATTCCATAAACAAGGTAATTCAATTGTATGGTAAATTTCTAGCCACACCTATGCCTTGATCCCATTTATACCTCTACCCAAAGCTCTAGTTGTGCCTTCGCTGATAATGCTTCTGAGCTCTATTAAAATAAGAGTAGAAACAGGGGTTTGACTGAATGAAGAAGTGCATTTGTAGGCATGATAGCCTCAACAGGAAATAATTAAATCTGACTCTCCCAGGGCAGGGCAACCTCCAACTTCAAAATTTACATTTGGTCAAACCTTCACTGAAGTGCTGAACTGTATTACCAGGAGTTCCCCTTTTGTTTTCTCTTATTCCTCTTGCTTTTCTCAAACTCACCTGCACTAAGGTATTGAACTATTTCCTTAACAACATGCCAGGAACTCCCTTTTTTTGTTTAACATTCTTATCTATCAGCCGTTAATAATGCTGTTAATGGTGGAATTTTTCTTCTATTGTGCATTTCCTACATTGGCTTCCCCTTTTGTCTGCTACTTCCTATAGTATATGAAAACCAGTTCACCTGAACTGAGACAAAATACGAGTCTGGACTGCCTCTTGCGCTATCTTCATTTCCAAGTGAATATACCATACTGGTGATGGTGGTGGGAAGTGCCATTAAGTCACAACATACTTATGGTGACCCTATAGGGTTTTGAAGGCAAGAGACGTTCAGAGGTGGTTTGCCGTTGCCTGCCTCTGAATATCATCAGGCTCCTGCGGGACCTTCAAGAGTTCCACCGGGCCTGTAAGACGGAGCTTTCCCGCCAGGCCTATAACTGAGGAAAGCCACGGGTGTCATCTGCTGGCCTCCCTACCCACCCACCCCCAGTTGGCTTTGCCTGTATATGCATTATGGGAGGGGTTCTGTCTGACTGTAAGCACTCAGCAGCAAGTTCTTAATTGAGCGCTATATACTGTTTTTATTTTGTGGGTAAGGTTGTCTGATCTTTGTTTTAATGATATTGGATGCTGGTTTAATGTGTATGTTATGTTTATACTTATAATTTTATTGTTGTTACCCGCCCTGAACCTGGCTTCGGCTGGGGAAGGTGGGATAGAAATTTGACGAATGGAGAGGGGCTGTAGCTCAGTGGTAGAGCATCTGCTTGGCATGCAGAAGGTCCCAGGTTCAATCCCTGGCATCTCCAGTTAAAGGGATTAGGCAGGTAGGTGATGTGAAAGACCTCTGCTGGAGACCCGGAAAGGCAGCTTTAAAAGGTTTTAAATAAATAAATAAATAAAATGTCTCAAAACAGTCATGTCAGTGGGTACATTATTTATGCAAGAGTCTACTAAAGAAAATTTATATATATATGAATGCAAAATGTTACAATTCCATTACTTTGTGAATGACTGCATAATCATGAGCCATACAACATATTTCAAACAGAAGTATTTAGAACCTATGGGGAGGAAAGTGCTACCTTTAGTGGAAGAGATCCTTGGGATCTAACTATTATTCAGGAGTTTTATCTTCCTAAGAAGCCTTAAGGATCCAAACCAGAGCACTCTGGAAGCTGACATTTATCATCTAAGTCTCAATGAAACTAATCAGTCACACAGCATCAAAGTCCTTTGAAAAATCACAGCAATACAGAAAGAAACAATTCTTCTGAAAGCTTCTACATTTGTCTGAATTACTTTAGCTGTCCAGAAAGTTATTATTCCTGCTGTACTCCTTTTAAAGTGTATTACAAATGCTACTTTTCAAAATCACATTACAGCCACTGAAACCACCCAAAAAGTAAATGAAAAAGATTAGATCTTTTTCAAGTGACAGAATACAGAAGAATGAATACTTAAATTAATATTGAAATTAACTTCTGTCCTCTTTAGAGCCCCCTACTATCAGAACCAGATAGCCTAAAATAACCTTACAGCTATGCAACCTGTCAGTGAACGTGAGACATCCAAGCAAGACTCAATCCAAAAAGAGATATATGACTCACAGGCAGCAGAAAGCAATTCAAGCAGTGGCAGATTACACACTGATCAAATCAACCGTTTGAAGGTTGGAAGCTTACTTTCAAAGTTGCAAAATACAGTGGTCTTTTTTTCCTTTTTTAAAAGGCTTGCGATGTCTTTTCCTTCAGAAACGGTATACACTGTCACAGTTGTCCAGGCTCACATCACCTTAATGTGAAACAGAACAGTACAAGCATTTCGTTTGCATGTTTTCCAGATCTTCTGGAATCAACGATTCTCCACCATCAGCATTCAATTTCCCATAAGGAAGATTCTTTGCAAGTTTTGTTCGATTAATGTTATTTGTAGTCCACCTTTCTGAGGCTCAAGGCAGATTACGTAATGCAGTCAGTACAATCAATAGGATGAGGAGACATCTAATAAACAATGTAACAGGCCTAGGATTGCAAGACAATTTCCTAGGCAAAACCAGTCCTGACAGGACATTGGTAAATATAGCTGTAGTCCGTTCTCCTACATAAGCAAAATCCTTCATGAAGCCACTGCACCCATTCACATCTCCAAACTCAATTTAAAATATGCAGGAAAGCATTTGTCACCTGAACACAAAAAAACTATGAAGTCATGTAACACACAGTAGTTTCTATTATAAACTAATCACAAACTCAAGGCATCTTCCCTCAAACACTCAAAAAGGCAGCTATCTATCCACTACTAAAAAGAAAATCCCCACAGAAACATGCAGCCAATTACTGCCCTGTCTCTAATTTGTCCTTCCCAGGCAAAGTGACTGAGAGAGCAGTAGCAGACCAACTCCAGGTCTTCTTGGATAACTCAGACCCGGCTATGCGACAGGGACGGATTTGCTGGATTTAGCTGATGACCTCCCTCTAAATGTTGACAAAGGTCAGGGTTCCCTGTTGCTCCTGCTGGATTCATCTGCTGCCTCTGACACCCATCATGTTGAGGCGCCTGGAGGCGGAAGTCAGCATCAGGGGTTGCTCAAAAGGCTTTCTGCCAACTCAGCCTAGCTTGAAAAATGGTCCCTTACCTTGATATGGCTGATATGGCCCCCTGGATCCATGCCACGGTGACACTGAAACTAGACTCTACGTTGGTCTCCCCTCACAATCAATTTGGAAACTCCCAGATAGTGAAGAATGCTGCAGCTCAGCTATTATCAGGAGCTAGATGGAGTATGCAGAGTACTCCCATTCAACAGTCACTCCACCGGCTGGCTCAACAGTTACCAGGCTCAATTTAAAGTATTAACTACCAATATGGGGAGGGGCCAAGGTTCAGTGGCAGAGCATCTGCTTGGCATGCAGAAGGTCCCAGGTTCAATCCCCAGCATCTCCAGTTAAAGGGACTAGGCAGGTAGGTGACGTGAAAGACCTCTGCCTGAGACCTTGGAGAGCCGCTGCCAGTCTGAGTAGACAATACTGACTTTGATGGACCAAGGGTTTGATTCAGTATAAGGCAGCTTCATGTGCTCACATACAAAGCCCTTCATGGCCTTGGACCCTCATATCTACAAGACCGTCTCCCCCTACGCCTCACCACAACAGCTTTGCTCACCTGAGCAAGGCCTTCTGCAGGTGCCAACCTGCAAATGGGCAAAGTCAACAACTGCCTGTACACATGCCTTCTCAGTTGCAGCCCCCACCTTATGGAATGGCCTGAGAAGGTCAGGAAGCATCCCACTCTGCAAAACTGAATTATTCAAGGCTTTCCTATGTAGGCAATAGGGTAGCACTATTACAAAAGGCTTCACAAAGCTACTCAAATAAATGATTAGGGACTGAGGTCTAATCTTGTTGATTGTATTGACTCACTCTGTGTAATTCACCTTGAGTCCCAGACAGAAAGGCAGAGTATAAATAATGTCAATAAAATAAAATAAAAATAAATTCTCTACACGTTTTGTTTGATTTAGGTTATTTATAGTCCACCTTTCTGAGACTCAAGGTGGGTTACATAATTTAGTCAGTACAATCGGGTTACATAATTTAGTCAGTACAATCAATAGGATGAGGAGACATCCAATAAACAACGTAACAGGCCTAGGATTGCAAGACAATTTCCTAGGCAAAACCAGTCTTGACAAGACATTAGTAAATACAGTTGTAACCAGTTTTCCCCAGGTTTTTCCACATAACCAAAAGCCTTCATGTATCCACTGCACCTCTTCACATCTCAAAATTCAATCTAAATTATGCAGGAAAACATTTGTCACTTTAACACAAAAAAATAACATTTTCTGTCATATTTACTTACATTTCAAAACACAACGTGCTTTATGATTGATGTTTTAAAAAACGTATCGCCTTTTTAAAAAGATCCTCAAAACAATGTACAAACGGATAAAGAGAAAAACATTATTAAAAATACACACAGGAACAGCAGGGCTTTCAAAGATCTGTTTCATCAATATTTCAGAATGTGGAAACAAAGGTTTTCACAAGATACACAAAGCTAAGCAAGAAGGTGACTTGACTAGCACCATAAAATATACAGCGCAATCCTGAGTGGAGCTGTGTCCTTCTAAATCCATTACACTCACTGGGCTAGGAAGGGTGCAGCTCTGCATGGGACTGCACTGATAGTTGCCTATAAGGATAAGACTAGAACTTCAGGACCAAGAAATGGGTTCATATTTATGCAGCAACATTCAGTTTGCTTAGCAAGCAGCCAGAAATTTTTCAAATTTTGCATACAGCAAATCAGAACCGAACAGGCTTGACTTTTCTATACACCAGAATTTGTATTTTGTTACATACGTGCGTGGAACCATTTGAACTTGGGTCTGTATTAGCTAGCCTCTTTGGGCTTACTTAATACACAGTTGGAATACCATGCTGTTGTTATGAAAAGTCAAAGGGGTCTCCAACATGGTGCCCGTCGACACCTTTTCCGTCACCCACCAAGTATTTTTAGAAAGTGGACAAGGACGGTTGGGGCTTTTGCCCAACAGGGCTTCTGACTGGCCAGTGGACATTCCATTGGCTGTGCACAAGATCTTCAGTGTGTGACTGAAGGTAAGCCGAGGCAGCCATTTTGCGGCAACCTCCGCCTCTTAAAGTAGCCATCGTGTGGCAGCCATTTTGTGACTGTGCTCACCTTCCGGTTTCAAAATTTCAAATGTGCCCAGAGGCTCAAAAAGGTAGGAGACTACATAACTAGAACAATAACTACCATAACAGGCCATTAAGGAAGGTGCCTTCAAGTCGCAGCTGACTTATAGCAACCCCTTTTGGGGTTTTCATGGCAAGAGACTAACAGAGGTGGTTTGACAGTGCCTTCCTCTGCACAGCAACCCTGGTGTTCCTTGGTGGTCTCCCATCCAAATATGGCAGAAACCATTTGACGGTGCCATACCTGCAAGTACTACACCCAAACACTATACACATGACATGATCAATTTGGAAATTCTTTCCCAACTGCAACACTGTTCAAGAACTTTATCTTCTAACCCCCCCCACCCCACACACAAACCTACCTGTTTTTATTCTTTTGTATCTTGCATTGCCTCATCTAAACCATTCACTAATTCAGCTTACATAAAAAGACCACTCCATTTTGCTTTCAACCTTTTTAAGGGGCCTGACTCTTGTTCCTTTTAGAGCTGGAAAGACATCTGATTAACCACTGTTTTTATATTATCAAATGAAGATTGCCTTTCTTGCTTCTTCATTTCAGAAGGCTTCAGTGCAACCAAACCAGTTACAACCAGCAATACCTAATCTAAACCAGTATACAACACATGCTACATAAACTATAGATCACGGATGCCATTTTCCTCTCACCCCCTTGCCCCCTTTTAAAAACAGCCTAATTAAGAGTTCTGGAGAACTCAAAAGGCAGCATACCAGTTTGCGATATTTTGGTTGGTCCACATAAAAGTTATGGCATTACTTTTATTTTTATCACATAAGACTGAATGGCAGACTGATATGGGAGAAAAGCTTAACTATGTTTGTCATAAGAACGTAAGAAAGGCCATGCTGGATCAGACCCAGGCCCATCAAGTCCAGCAGTCTGTTCACACAGCGGCCAACCAGGTGCCCTAGAAAGCCCACAAACAGGACGACTGCAGCACCATTATCCTGCCTGTGTTCCACAGCACCCAATATATCAGGCATGCGCCTCTGATCCTGGAGAGAACAGGTATGCATCATGACTAGTATCCATTTTTACTAGCACCCATGAATACCCCTCTCCTCCATGAACATGTCCACTATCCTTTTAAAACCCTCCACGCTGGCAGCCATCACCACATCCTGGTGCAGGGAGTTCCACAATTTAACTATGCGTTGTGCGAATAAATGCTTCCTTTTATCTCAGTTGAATCTGTCATCCTCCAGCTTCAGCAGATGACCCCATGTTCTAGTACTGAGAGGGAGAAAAGCTTCTCCCTGTCCACTCCACTATTCAATACATTACCTCAGACAGCCTTTTAAGGTGTGGAGCTAGTGAAAAATTACAAGATACCACGAGGTATTTCTCAGTCAAAGCAGCAACAGTTTTATATGTATGCCTGGATTTCTCCTGCATATTACACATGCATATATGCATGTATTTATCAGATAAAACTTTGGCAAATACAATCTAACAGTTTAGAAAGTAATTCCATCAAGTTACATACATTTGAGCAGGTCTATGGAGTGTGTAGCTGTGAGCCACTCAAACCCATGTGCAGCCTTTAAAGACACTTTTTTGGCCTCCTTTGTCACAGAACTGTTAGGACAGCAAAAACTGCTAGAAGAACAAGAGAAAGTTGCAACTCCCTGAACCACCCCACCATAAATCATGATTCCTAACTGGCTGCATCAATATTTTCACATCTAAGGTTAACCACTGTACTTTCAGAACAAGCATAATATTGTACAATTGCAACAACTTTACTAACTGTAGCATGGCATCTGCAATGCAGATTAAGTGATACACCAGCAAGTATATTTTAGTTGCATGTGACTGATACAAAGAAACAGGAACTTGTAGAATTGTGTCACATTACATAGGTGGCCCTTGCGCATAGAACAGTTTTACTAGTATGAACCATCATCCTGTTTACAGAATCATTTCCCTGAACCAGTGATTTTCAAAAGTTTAAACAGTCCAAGAAACGGTTTGCCTTAGTTCAGGGACCACCTGTAACAAATCCAGTCCATTTTGCTCTAACTGTTCCCCAAGTGTACTTCCTGAACAGAGCAGAGAGCAAGGAAAGGCATGTGTTATCAACTGGAAGTTACTCTCCTACAGTCACATCAGACCGGTGCAAAGTCAGCTTAATGGGGATTACAAAACTTAAACGTAAAAGATTACTCATTTTTCTTTAACTGGACAAACTTCTATTGAAGAACATTCTACTACTGGGCACTATCTTACGCACTTTGCACCTATGTTCACAAGTACTGATTAACACTGAACTAGTATCTTATGAGTCTGGACTGCCTCTTGCACTATCTTCATTTCCAAGTAAATATGCCACGCCGGTGATGGTGGTGGGAAGTGCTATCGAGTCACAACATACTTATGACAACCCTGTAGAGTTTTCAAGGCAAGAGAAGTTCAGAGGTGGTTTGCCATTGCCTGCCTCTGAGTAACAACCCTGGACTTCCTTGGCGTCTCTCATCCAAAGCCCTACCAGGACAAACACTGCTTAGCTTCCGAGATCTTATGAGATGGGGCTAGCCTGGGCCATCCCCATCAAAGAGCCAGTGTAGTATAGTGGTTAGGAGCGGCAGTCTCTAATCTGGAGAACCAGGTTCGATCCCCCACTCCACATGAAGCCTGCTGGGTGACCCTGGGCCAGTCACAGTTCTCTCAGAACTCACTCAGCCCATGAGGAGGCAGGCAATGGCAAACCACCTCTGAACATCTCTTGCCTCGAAATCCCTATGGGTCATCATAAGTCAGCTGTGACTTGATGGCACTTTCCACCACCACCAATATCTTATGCTTACCTGTGAGTAAAATTTAAAAACAATGTATTAGAACTGATTTCTTCAAAAGGCTATCAGAAACAAACACAGGTCACAGTGAGGCACACAGGTTTCTTAAGCACACTTAAGGGTCCTCAGCAGCCCACGGGGTAGTAGCCAACATATACCACAAATGTTAATCGTTTCATAGGTTGGAAGTTGAAGTGACTTTTTTTTAAAGAAGCCTTGAGGGGACGGCTAGCCTCAGAGAAAGCTTGTCCTTAGAGATCAATTCCACGTACATACAGATGTAGAGACCCCTCGACCCTTTCAACTGTGAAAGGTAAATTCCCACACTGACTTTAAGAGATAGCGGGGGGGGGGGATTTATTTCATTTCTATTGCGCCCGCTCCAGCTGGAGCCAGGCATCCTACAATCAGTTATGCATATTAATTAAACAATAAATCAATGGTAAAAACCTCATTAAAACAAGAAACAATAAAACAAATAGATGGAGCTCCATAGGGAGTAGTCACTGTTGAAAAATATTGGAAAATACTGACAGATATTACCCTCAAAAGAGACATGCCTAAGGGTACTATCTTACAAGGGTCCAATTCCCACCCCACTTTAGCCACTAGCTTCCCTTCAGCCCCACCCAAGGGATCTCACCTATGTACTGCTTTCTGCTACCCATGTTTTGAAGCAGCATAAGGTAGGAATCCATGGGAACCTAGGGCCTAACGATTTAGAGGGAGAGCTCAACCATCTTACTTTTTCCTACGTACTGACAGGAGAGCATGCAGGAAAATCTCATCTGCATGTGGGGAATCCCAGCTATTAAGACTGAGTGAAAATGGGGCAGACACAATATGAAACAAGGAAATAATGAACTTTAAAAAGTGTAGCTACTTTGCCAAAAAAAAAAAAAAGACTCTACCCAAGGGGCAGGCACCAATATTTTTCTGTACCAAAATGTATCGGGCGGGGGGGAGTGATTAACATTGGTCACTATGTTTAACTTTCTTCAGAATCCAACATTTTAGAAGTCTAGAAGGATGATCCCACAACAACTTATAACACACACAAAAAAGTTTTTAAATTTTTATGTGTTTTTCAAAACTGTTTAAGTAGCGCATGCATGGTAAGTGACAAAGAAGTCAGAGGTCACCTGTGATGTCACAGCTTGAACTGCCTGCAAAGCTGCATCAACCCCAGTAAATTGTGCCACTGTAGGAACCACTGAATGGAAAAGAATAATCACATTTGACTAGCAAATATTTTTTGGCTCTCCAGGGTCTCAGGCAGAGGTCCCTCACATCATCTCCTACTTGATCCTTTTAACTGGAGATGCCAGGGATCAACCATGGGACCTTCTGCATGCCAAGCAGAAGCTCTTCCCCTGAGTTACAACCCCTCCCCCCTAACCTGAATTTTAGTGAAAGGGAGGAGGAGACTTCCCTGCCACAGAGGCAGGAAAGCTCTTTCTATGTACAAAGAAGTGCTCCCAAATCTTATACAGGCTTCCTTTAAACTTTGTGCTCAAAAAGCATGCAGCTAAAAAGTTTAGGTCTGACGTTCACCAAACAAACGAAGGAAAGCTCCAGCCAAAGTTTTCCAATAAGTTCTAACAGAATCAATTCCATAGAAACTAATGAATCACTGAATTGGCATATACCACTTTTTGAAAGTACTCATGAAAATTTCAGTGGTAATGGTTTCTAGGGCCAGGCTCCCTGGGCCACTAGAAGTTAACTTGAATGCCCTGAAAAAATAAATAACCAGAGTAAACGATTTGCTAACTTATGGACTATGCTGTATTAGAGCTCTTCTATTTTTAAAAATATCCCTTCTCACTGGTAAATCATTGAGCCCTCCCATGCTCAAGAGTGATGTTTACGGCTGCCATTAAACAACAAGGAGCATTTTTCCTCCACAGCAGTGCTCTAGGGCAATTCCTGTAGAGGAACACTTGAAAACTAGTACAATAAAATGGAACATTGATTGGGGGGGAGGAACTAGAAGTGTTTACAAATAGAATGATAAAATATTACAGTTTACTTCCTCCCCCCAAATACACATGGATCTCGCATTCTGTCATTTATGACCTTCACAAAGATCCAATCCAAAGAACTTCCAAGGCAGGAAAAAAACTTATCATAAATGGCCTTCGGTTGGCTGCAGTGGAGAAACTGCAATTTCATTAATCATAAAAGTGTTCTATGGTTGCCTAAAGTATTGATCAACTTCAGCTCAAGTGAAAATTTATGTATGTCATTTTCACTGGGATCAACAAGGAATCCTGCTACTGGCAACAGCTGGGGTCTTTTTTCTGGGATCATATCCAACTCATATATCCTGCTCCCAACTCTTAGGGCTAATTTCCTAAACCAACCCCTCCCCTCCAAGCACATACAAAAAGAGAAAACAGTTGCAAAAGCAAGATGTTGTGGTAGCTGAATGCAGCAGTTGGAAGATTAATTAGATTAAAATATTATTTACTTACCAAAATAGGACTTTCTGAAATGGTGTGAATTTGCATTAAATAATGAGAAAGAACTTAACACTATGGAATTAAATCTGAATGCTGCAACTTTTTGAACTAATAGACTTGTCATCAAATTACATCTCACAACCTTCTGCTGGTGAAGGGGGTTTCTTCCCGATCATTAGCATTTTTAAAATATGTTACGTCATATCAAGTATTCCATTAGGTACAAAACCAAAGTATGGCTTCAATATGGGGTTCAAGGTCAAAAATAAGTCAAATGCAGGAGTGCTGTTACAAATGCAGGAGTGCTGTTATTATCAAAATAATAAATATGGTTTACAAGATGGTTGCTTGGAATGTTACCTAGTAGCAATCCTTTAAATGCCAACCACATTTATAGAAAGTTCCCACAATACTAAGCAAAATACACCATACACTACATCGACCCCAAAATATGAACAGTACTTTGACAGGAACAATACTACCATACATTTATAACATATATACATAATTAACCTACAGAGAGGCATGAGAAAACTAGCATTCACAATGCTGGTTGCTATCAGTGCTCCTGTAAAGGAATACAGAGGCCTCACACCATAAAAAGGTCTAGGATTCTCAAGCATCCAAGGCTTGGCTTAGGGAGAGAGACTGACAGGCAACAGCTGAGAGTATCCTGTATTGATCCTGTAACATCCTGGCATTCCAGGGAGGGTGGCAGTGAAGGAAGCTTTCTGGTGACATAAATAAACTCCACGTCCTTACAAGCGTTAAAGCCACCACACGTTTCTAATTCTATAAGGAAGCTGTACATTTTACCTTTTGGCGACCAAAAAAAACAACAACTCCACAGATAAGGCACATTTGCTTATTTCAAGCCACATTTTATAAAAATCTTCTCCATACCCACCACCATGGGTCTGCACTGTCAGAAATACAACTCCATGTTTCAGAAGCCTGAATCGAGCATTAGTAAAGAGTTAGAAAAGGTGTCATGAGTAAAAGCAATGGGAATTCCCTCCCTCCCGATCCCATGAGTTACTCAAACCCACATGCCTTTCCGACCCCGCCCCTATTGTAAAACCCCTCCCCGCACTAAAACTTTAAAATTAGCACACACACCCCACACTACCAACAAGGAATACTTACCCAGTAGCTCAAGGTTATCAGGTCAAAAGTTTCTTTTTTTTAAGAGGAGGGGGGGAAAACCCATATCCCTGAAGTGTTCCCCCCCCCCCAAAAAAAAATGGTTTCAAGGGCATCCCCAGACCTCCCAGCCCCACCATTTTCCCTGGGGAGAAGGGAAACCCCTCACTTCATCGAACTACAATTTCTTTTCAGGAGAGGGCAAAAGGTCTTACCCCATTGAACACCACTTGCACCGTGGGGAGATAACGGGTTTGGAGAGCCCCTCCTTCCAACACAGACCCCCCCCACACACACACACACACCAGCACCTTACCTGCGACCCCCAAGCAAACCACCCACCCACCTTCAACCCGCTCCACCTTCCCTACTTGGCCTGCCCAAGAGGCCTCCCCCCACCACCACAGCTGCCTTTTCACGAGGGCCAGCCCCAACCCTCGACGCCGACCGCCTCCCCGCCGACCGAGCGACCCTCCCTTTCCCCCCCCCCCAGGTGCTGGACGGGGGGGGGGGCGGCGGCGGCGGCTCCCACCTTGTAGAAGGCTCCGTTAGAGCCGCGCACTTCCACCGTCAGCTCCTCCATGTTGGGGCCGCAAAGGACGCCGGGACGGGCTTCTAGAAACTCCCGCCCCCCCCCCACCTGGGAGGAGGGAGAAGAAGAAAAAAGGGGGAGGAGGAAAGAGGGCGGTGGGGGGGGAGTCGGGGGTTGCCCTCGAGGCTTTCCCCCCCTCCTCCTCCTCCTCAGGCTGGGGCGGAGGGGGACGACGGAAGGCGGGGCGGAGGGGGTGAGGCGCCGCCCTCGGCCTCCTCCGCCGGCGAGGCGGAGGGATCCGGCCCGTCACGCGGCCTTTCCCCTCCGCGCGCCTTGAGGGCGGCTGGCGGCGCCTCAGTTTGCCCCCCGCCCCGCCCCCGGGGTCGCCTGTCGCCTCACGGGCGTGGCAGGCCGCCGTCCCCCCCTTGGGGAGCCGTTGGTTCTGTTGCCCCACAGATTCATGGGGGGGGGGTGCGCCCAGACTGGAGGCAGAAAGGGTGTGTGTGGGGGGGGGAATTCCTTTATTTCCCCAACGGTTTCTGTGGGGTGATTTTTTTTTTAAAGAACTCGGCTTTTGCGAGAGGGGGGGGAGGGGCGCGCGAGGAATGGCGGGTCGGCTTCCGCGCGCGCGCCCGCGTCGGAAGGGGGGGGTCGCTCTGTCGCTGTGGGCGCGCGCGTGCGTTACTGCTGCCGCCCCACAGATTCGTTGGGGGGGGGTGTCGGTTTCTGTGGGGCTCTGCTTTGCTTTTTGAACTCGGCTTTTGCAAAACCGTGGGGGGGGGATGGCGGGTCGGCTTCTGCGGAAGGGGGTCGCTCCCTTGCTTGTTGCCCCACAGATTCATAGGGGGCACCCAAACGGGGTGCAGAAAGGGGGGGATGGCGGTTTCTGTGGGGGGTTGGTTTTTTTTAAAACTCGTTTTTTTTGCAAAACCGTAGGAGGGAAGGGGGGTGTGGGGAATGAAGGGGGTCGCTCCCTTGCTTGTGCACGCTTGCATACGTTACTGCTGTTGCCCCACAGATTCATGGGGGGCGGGAGCACCCAGACGGGATGCAGAAAGAGGGAGACGTCGGTTTCTGTGGGGGTTGTGATTTTACCGCAGGGGGAAGGGGGTGCGAGGAATGGCGTGTCGGGAGGGGGTCGCTGCCTTGCTGTGCGCTATGGGAGGTTTTTGGGGAGGGGTTTGGGGAGGGACTTCAGTGCCATAGAGTCCAATGCCCCAAGGGGCCATTTTCTCCGGGGGGAACTGATCTCTGTCACCTGGAGATCAGTTGTAATAGCAGATCTCCAGCTAGTACCTGGAGGTTGGCAACCCTACTGTGCACGCGTGTATACATTCCTTCTGTTGCCACGCAGATTCATGGGGGGAGGGGCACCCAAGGCGGGATGCAAAAGGGGGGGTGCCGGTTTCTGTGGGCTTTTGCTTTTTGTAAAACTCGATTTTTGCAAAATCGTAGGGGGGGGAAGGGTGTGTGAGGAATGGCGTGGACGCATACATACGTTACTGCTGTTGCCCCACAGATTCATGGGGGGGGGATCTAGGCGGGAGGCAGGAAGGGGGGATTCCTTCATTTCCCCAACAGCTTCTCTGGGGGGGGGGTTGCTTTTTTAAAACTCGTTTTTTGCAAAACCGCAGGGGAAGGGGTGTGTGAAGAATGGCTGTTGGCTTCTGCAGGCATGTAGAGCTGTAAAAAAGGGCAAGGGAGGCATTTGCTTGGGGCTCTGCCTGGGGCGCAGGATAAGTATAGCTAAAATATGCGCTGCAAAGAGCAAGGGTCCAGTAGCACCTTAAAGATGTAACAAAATTTCTGGTAGGGTATGAGTCACAGCCAGGGTTTCCAACCTTCAGGTAATAGCTGGAGATCTTCCACTACTACAGCTGATCTCCAGCCGATAGAGATCGGTTCACCTGGAGAAAATGGCCCCTTTGGACTCTGTGGCATTAAAGTCCCTTCCCTCCCCAAACCCCGCCCTCCTGAGGCTCCGCCCCAAAAACCTGTGGTGAAGAGGGACCTGGCAACCCCTAGTCAAAGCTCACTTTAAGGCTCTATTGGACTCTTGCTCTTTTCTACTGCAGACTAATATAGCTACCCATCGTGATCTAAAATAAACATGTTGATACTCTTGTTATCTTTGTATTTACCTTTCTACCAAAATAACGACTATGGAAGTATGGGGGTGCAATTTTTGTATTCTTGCCTCCTGCAAAGTTAGCCAGTTATGCTTCTACACACATGGTTGGTGTGAACCGGTTGGCTGCAGTGGTTACTGACCGTGAAGTGGCGGGATCCGTGGCTGAAATAGGCCCCCGCAGAGGAAGAAACGGCTGCCTGCTTCAATAATTCAATTCATGCATGCCTATTGCAAACCTGCTTCACTTTGGTGGCTGTTGTGCGTCAATTTGCGCTAATGACGGTGCCCCCTTTCCTAGAGTCCAGTTATGCCAAATAAAGTGCCCTGTTTGTAAAGAAAAGGGGATTGTCAGGCATGGGAACTTGGCATGTTCTCAGAGGTGCTGAGCTCTAGATGGAAGAATGCCTCTAAGCAGAGGGTGGTAAGTGCTAGGGAAGGTGGGGTTCTCACATCCAATCACAAAGCAGTGTGTAAAGAGGTGGGGATTCAAATGCTTCCTGGGAACTCTTTCTGAGCGGAAGAGAGGCTTTTTAAAACAGGACTGGATTTCTACCCCCCCCCCTTTCAGATTGCTCCGTTTTTTGTTCTTAAAATGCTTTTTTATGTGGCAATTGGGTTGGGGGGGGGATTTTCTCTCACAGTAAGCACTGTGAAGTAAGCAAATTACAAAGGAGCGTTTAAAGGGGCGGTGCATAGATGCCCAGCAGGAAAGTGTGGGTCCAGCGAGCAACGAACCTCAAGTAAAACTCCCATGCATAAATGGCCACAAAGGAATTCCTTCACTCAAGGCAATAAAAATGGAAGCCAGTGGCATGTTAAAGACTTTATTCCAGCATAATAAATTGGCTAGTCAGGATGCTCTTCATCAAACGCACAAAGTAGTCCACTGTTTGGCAGGTGTGTTTAATTACACTTAATAGTGGAGTAATTGTGGACATAGCCAAGGCCATCAGCATAGGTGGTTTTTAAAAGGGTGGACTCATGGAGAAAGAGATCTATCAATAGCTACTAGCCATAGCGATCAAAGGCTGGTGTGGTGTAGTAGTTAGAGCAGGGGTGTCAAAAATAGGGCTCATGGGCCGGATTCAGCCCCTTGAGAGCTCTTACACAGCCCGCGAGCCAGCTGAGGCAGCCAAAAAAAAAACCCCGCTCTCAATCTGGGCTAGCGAGGCCCGGCCCAACCAAGTGACATTAATATATCTGGCCTTCATAATTGAAATCAACACCCCTAGGTTAGAGTATCCAACAATTCCTGAGTTAACCGGGTTTGAATAAATAACAAATAAATTTGTAGGCAGTTGAACTCTGAATACCCAATGAGACCGCATCATGGAGAGGGCTTAGCCTATGAGCCCTATTTATTAGCTGGTACGTTAAACAGGAGGAGCCCCTTGGCGCAGAGTGGTAAGCTGCAGTACTGCAGTCCAAGCTCTGCACACGACCTGAGTTCAATCCCGACGGAAGTTGGTTTCAGGTAGCCGGCTCAAGGTTGACTTAGCCTTCCATCCTTCCGAGGTTGGTGAAATGAGTACCCAGCTTGCTGGGGGTAAAGGGAAGATGACTGGGGAAGGCACTGGCAAACCACCCTGCAAACAAAGTCGGCCTTGGAAACATCGGGATGTGACCCCATGGGTCAGGAATGACCTGGTGCTTGCACAGGGGACCTTTACCTTTTTACATTAAACAGGATGCTTGGCTAGATATATCGAGCTCCAGACATCTTAGGTGCTTGCCCTGCCTCCAGGTGCAAGTTACAGTTTGGTGTGTGGGGACTGCTTCTCTCAGCGGGTGCCAGACTCCAGGTAGAGCCTGGTGTTCTCCCAGAACGACCCCCATCCAGACCACAGAGATCAGTTCCTCTGAAGGAAATGGCAGCTTGGAAGGATGGACTGTATAGCATCACAGTCACACTGAGCTCCCCCCCCCCAAAACTCCATCTGCCCTCCTTAAGCAACACCCCCAAATCTTCAGGAATTTCACACGCCAGAGTTGACAACCCAATCTCCCCGTAGGTATTCTTTGTAGAGACGTAGTTGGCCCCTCCTTTTCTTCTCTCCCCTTGTAGAAAAGCTCCAAGGGGCTGTCAGGCTGCCACTTATACCTACTAAAAAGACCAAACAGAATTTTTAGGATCCGATGCAACCTAGAAACCCAGACGCTGTACCTTTTTGTTAATCTGCTTTTATTTCTGCTTTTGCTTTCAGAGGTGTTTGCACTTCTTGTCTTCTCCTGTGCCTTTCTGAATGCCTTTCGCCATGCCATTCTCTATGCTTTGTATTCCCTACCGCCTATCCATCAAACAGCCTAAAAGAACCTACTTCTTGGTCAAGAACTATTAAAAATTGTCCAGGTGTTTGTTTTTGCGTGCGTGTGCCCTAGACAGAAAATCAAAGTGGCACTTTCTTACCGTAGTGCTAAAAGTTTAATGATAGACTAAAGAATTTACAAGTTTTGCCTTTAATCAGTTGTGCCCCCAAACCTGCCACCTAAAGTAGGACAGCCTACCCTGCCTAATAGTATGGTTGGCTCTCGTTTTTCTAACAAGCCTCACCTTTTGAGCATTCGGTGCTTCTGCTCATTATGATCTTTTTTTGTTACTCTTCTATCAAACTGTGTGTAATTGCAAATGTAAGGAAGACTTAAAACATGCTTAATTATTAAAGGTAAAGGTCCCCTGTGCAAGCACCATTATTAGGACTGGCCTATTTCTAGAGGTCATCTGCTGAGGACCTCTTCTGGGTACCCCCCCCCCCATTTTCTGAGGTTAGTTGAGTGTGACTGGGAAAGGGGTCTTCTCTGTAGTGGCACCCTAGTTGTAGAATACACCCCCCCAACACTTGCCTGGCAACAACTTTATTTTTGTTTGATTATGACCTTTTAAAAAAAATTCCCATGCATTTGATCTCTTTTCAGTGATTCCGGTTTCTTTTTTAGTGCTGTTAGTGCTTCTGCTGTTTTATTTCTGTTTTATATTGCTTTATTTTGTTTGTTTGTTGTTATGTTTCATTGGGTTGGATCCAAAGGTGCTGTTCTGCCAGCAGAACAATACTTTGTGCTTGAGGAACAGCATTTCCATTGGTGGAGGGAGTGTGTGATTTTTGCCAGTCCCCCCCCCTGCCCACTTTGCCCCTGCAATGTAAGAGGGCACCCCAGTTCTCAGGAGTAGAAATTCCAGGGGCTCCAACAGCAGGAGAGAGGAAGGAAAATACCATTCTACACACAATACTGTGGAACCAACCCTTTTAAAAAAAATTGCAAGCCACCTCCAAGGCTCTCTAAATAAATAATCCAAATGGCAATAAAGTGCCTTTATTGGGACCAACCAAAAAAATCCCAAACTAATGAGCTAAGTTAAGTATATCCCGGAACGTTTCTGAAGGTTCCCTGTTAAATTACCAAAAAGAGAAAGAAGATTGAGGTTAGGGAGAAGAAAAGATGTTGCTGATTGTGAGTATAGTGGAAGCCCCATCAGGAATACGGTCTTCAAATGGTGTTTTGGGAAGTAAACTAGTTAGATTAGGTAGTGCCCGCTGCGAAAGATGATGGGTTGCTCCAAGTCATACTGGGAGAAAGAAGCAATGGCCACTTTATACTGAAAGCATAAAAACCCACAGTTATTCAAATCAAGAGTCTGTTAATTTTTTTTAAGTTAATGTAGAGCCCCAAGAAGCACGCTGGCTATATTTGGAATATTATTCATAGTTCTGATCAATAATGATAACAAGCCTTGGCTTGGGCTGCTGTAATCTGCATGTGAATTTGCCTGATTAAAATTGTTTGTGCTGGAAATATACACTCAGTGGTGCTTAAAAGGCAAAGTGTATTTTACAGGCTAATATTAGGGCCAGTTGCTGCAGCTGGCAAAAAAAATTATAATGTTTTTTAAGGGGGTTGGACTAAGGAAGTAGCAACACAGAAGCAATCAACCTGGGAATATTGATTATACCAAATCCCATTTGCATTTACATTAATGTACATCAAATGCAACTCATAATAGCCTGACGCAGAGCCCAGTTCAGCTGAAGCATTAGGATTTAAGCCAACAGGCAGACTGTTTCCCAGGGTTTGTACGGCATTCTCTATAATTCTGCTGGAGGGAACAAGGCTGGCCTAAGAACCAATGAGAAACTCAAAAAGGCCTTCTATAACCGGGTTTGATTCCCCACTCCTCCACATGAGCAGCAGACTCTAATCTGGTGAAGCAGGTTGGCTTCCCCACTCTTTCACACAAAGCCACCAACTTGGAACCTAGCCATCAAACTGATCTTAGTGGAATGGAACTTACTTAAATTCAGCTGTAGAGGCTGGATTGTATGTTTAGCAGCCAAAAACCTGGTTAATCAGGATGGAAACTTTACAAAGGTAACATAACAAGAATGGACAACAGTATATAGTGGCGGATCTACTAAGAAGAAGAGTTGGTTTTTATATGCCAACTTTCTGTACCACTTAAGAGAGAATCAAACTGGTTTACAATCACCTTCCCCTCCCCTCAACAGACACACTGTGAGGTAGGTGGGGCTGAGAGAGCTCTGAGCTGTGACTAGCCCAAGGTCACCCAGCAGGCTTCGTGTGGAGGAGTGGGGAAACCAACCCGTTTCACCAGGTTAGAGTCTGCCGCTCATGTGGAAGAGTGGGGAGTCAAAACCCATTCTCCAGATTAGAGTCCACCACTCCAAACCACTCTTAACCACTAGACCATGCTGGCTCTCCAGTTTAAGCTTCAAGGCCCCTAATCCCAGAGGGGCCCTGAAGCAACTTTTTTATTTAATGAGTGAATTTTTCAACAAAATCGATGGGAGTTTGTTATTAAAATAAGGCTATTTTAGTGACAGAATCATAAACCAATGGGTTGAAGTACTTAATATTGACCTTAGTATATGGCCTCAAAATGTCCCTGTAATTTGTCAAAATTTCAAAATTTTCTCGGGGGTTTGCAGCGCCTGAGCTGTATGGGATCACTGAGCTTGCCAGAATCGATTCATAGCCTACATTTTGGCATCTGGATCCTCGAATCCTTCGTTGGTGCACGGCTTCATGGGTCTATAGCTTAGCCCTTAGGCTAGAGCCAATCGGAGCCATACAAAGACATCTGAGTTCTCAATTCAGGCGGCACTCGTCTCGCTTGTGCATTTTGACACCAAAAATCAGTTTTTCACCTCTTTATCCTAACGGGCCCCCTCTGATGACCTCCCAGGTGGATTTGTGTGATTGTTTTTAGTTAGTAGGAATGCCATAAACTGTTTTAATGTTTGGATGTAGCGACCAATTGATCAGCAGCGTGCCATTACAGCAACTGTTGATATCCTGGTTTTAACACTTGGCATTTGGAAAGTTAGTTAATTTATTGTCATAATTCAATTATGTTTTATATAAACATTCTCTATTAGAGAATGGACCAATACATCTGCCATAGAAACAGCCCCACTGAAGCGGTTACCCAGACCTCGTTGCTGGTGGAAAGGGGCTCACTGTATGGCCCATTTTCAAGGACTCTACCCCACCACCCTGTTTTCCGCCATTTGGGCCTCGAGGTCGTTGCAAGGGCAGCGAGGCCCTTTGGACCTTGTTGGATGTTTCCCTTTTGTTGCTGGTTGGGAAGGGGCCCCCATAACAGTTCAAGCTTCAGGGTCCCAAAAATGTAGGTCCACCACTGAGAGTAAGGGGCAGTTCCAGGTAGGCAGCTGCGTTGCTCTGCAGTAGAAAGGCAAGATTGGAGTCCAGTAGCACATTAAAGACCAACCAGATTTCCAGGGTATAGGCTGACAAAGGGAGCTTTGACTCTCAAAAGCTTATACCCTGGAAATCTTGTTGGTATTCTTTTTTTAAATCTTGAGACTAATTGAAAATAAGTTAGCCATTGTATATTTTTGTTCTCTTCCTTGATCATCTGCCACGTTTGATGCTACTAGATGGTGTTTTGGCTCTTACATTTACTTATTTCTGAGACTTATACCCTACCTTTCACCCCAAATTAATCAAGTGAATTAGTGGTCAAGAGCAAGCATGGTGTGGTTAAGAGCGGTGGACTCTAATCTGGAGAACTGGGTTTGATTCCCACTCCTCCACATGAGTGGCAGACTCTAATCTGGTGAACCGGGTTGATTTCCCCACTCCTAAACATGAATGCTGCTGGGTGACCTTGGGCTAGTCACAGTTCTCTCTGAACTCTCTCAGCCCCACCTACTTCACAAGGTGTCTATTGTGGGAAGAGGAAGGGAAGGTGATTGTAAACTGGGTTGAGTCTCCTTAAAAGAAAATCGGGTTATAAAATCCAGCACTTCTACAAAATAATCCACCAGCAACAATCATAAAACCAGCTAATGACCTGTTTTGTAGAACCTTGACATCAATAAATAATTTTTTTAAGTTAAATAATTATGGCTGCAGCCCTAATAACATTTTCCTGGGAGCAAACCCAATTGAATGAGTACAGTAGACCTTGGATTGCTTCCTATGGCTAGCAGTTACAAGCAGCAAGCAGCAAAGTCAACATACAAAAAAACAGTGGAGCATTGACAGGGCAAACACACATACAACCCACAATACTTCCATTTGTGAAGGCATTCTAAGTAGCATCCCAGTGGAAGATCTAAGGAATGTATGGGAGGAAGGAGTCCTTCAGGTGCCTTGGTCCTAAACCTATTTGGGCTTTAAGGGGCATTGCAAGCACTTTGAATGGTGCTCAGAAATAAATCGGCAGCCGATGAAGCATGCACAATACTGGGTCCATATTTCTTTTCAGTGGTCCCCTGTTAAAAGGCTTGCAATTGTATTCGAACCAATTGTAGTTTCCACATAATTTTCAGAGGCATCCCCTGCATGCCTCACTTTACATCATTCCAAACAGCACACACATATATTACTTGATTTTTAATCTCTACATTCTATTGCGCTTAATTAGTAGCCGTAATATGAAGTAACGGTAAAGGCATACTACATTTCTCTAGCTATAAGGGAAACAGTGTGCAATTATTACTGTTGTTGTTAATATTGCTATCATCAACATTATTATTATTAATTAACTTCATTTATAGCCTGCCTTTCTTACTGAGGCTCAAGGTGGATTACAAAATATGTCAAGCAATTCAATCAGACAGCCAAGACCTCCAATAAACAATTCAGTAGGACTAGGATTACAAAAAATGACTAAACTGAGGCTATCATATTTTGGTCACATTATGAGAAGACACGAGTCACTAGAAAAGACAGTCACGCTAGGGAAAGTTGAGGGCAGCAGGAAAAGAGGAAGACCCAACAAGAGATGGGTTGACTCAGTAAAGGAAGCTACAGCCCTCAATTTGCAAGATCTGAGCAAGGCTGTCAAAGATAGGACATTTTGGAGGACGTTGATTCATAGGGTTGCCATGAGTCAGAAGCGACGGCACTTAACACACACCCAGGATTGCAGAATTAAGAAAACGATGCAACGGTGTGATGCGCCATAATGAAGAAGGGGAGTTACAAAGGTAGGGGGCGTTGCAGTAAAAAGATACAATACATGCTTATAGAAGCATCCTCCAGAGTTGTTCCATTCGATTACTATTCTAATCCCTTTAAAAAAAAAATGCCCTCCTGAACACTGGCAAATACATGTGAAGAGTGCATTTCCCTCACCCCTGGACTGCAAGAGCCCTGTGTCCACACACTCAGAATTATGGAACAGGTCACCCAGGGGTAATGCCATGGTTTCTAGGGAAAGTTAAAACCCAGCAGGGTTCAGCTGCTGTCAAATGTTCCAGGTCACCCGCCAACAACGTTAAAAACGGTGTTCTCTGATCCTGCTGGTATTCCTTTGCTGCAAGACTTGTCCTTCAAGCCCTAAAATTGATGTGTGCTGTACACCGCAATTTGTACCACCTTCCGTAATTGTCTGTGCCTACTGGGTTTTCAGCCTCTAGCACTGGAATTTTTTCTCCAGCTGTGTAAGTGTCTTTCCCGCATGGGAAAAGTTAGAGAAGACTGTAGGGAAGAAATGGCCGAGTATTAGACACTGAATACGTGAAAACGTCAGTTAAGCTGGGTTAGTAGGACGCTAATGAGAGCAGGAGAAAGGCGGGAATGAGATGGACAATGGAGAAGAGGCAGGACAAAGAGGACTCTGAAAGAGCAGGAAATGGGAAAGCAAAGAAAGGAATCATTAATCATAATGTACAATATACATTTTAAGGCACAAAGCGTTTTACAACCTGTGGGCTGGTTGTCTCCACAATGGCTATGTGAACGATGTCCCTGTGCTTCATATTTTGTAAACTGGGGGCTAAACCTGTGAGTGGTTGGTTTGTCTGAAGCCACCCAAGAAGGTCTAGGCACCAGTTAGAGTTGCCAACCTCCAGGTACTAGCTGGAGATCTCCTGCTATTACAACTGATCTCCAACTGATAGAGATCAGTTCACCTGGAGAAAATGGTCGCTTTGGCAATTGGACTCTATGGCATTGAAGTCCCTCCCCAAACCCTGCCCTCCTCAGGCTCTGCCCCAAAAACCTCCTGCCAGGGACCTGGAAATTTTAGCAGCAGTGTGGCTCAGTGGAAGAGCCTCTGCTTGGCATGCAGAAGGTCCCAGGTTCAATCCTCATCATCTCCAGTTAAAAAAAGGACCAGGAAATAGGTGGTATGAAAGACCTCCGTCTGAGATCATGGAGAGCCTGAGTAGACCTACTGACCTTTATGAACCGATGGTCTACTTCAGTATAAGGCAGCTTCACATATGGGGAGAGCAAGATCAATTAACCTACATATTCAGGAGATGAGGAAGACAAAAGGCCAAGGGGGTAGATCTTAGCCAAGCCAATCCTATCCGCCCGCCCCCATATGCACCAATCAGCAATAATTAATGTTCAGTTGAGGATTAAATTTCAAGTTGAGGTTTAAATTTCATTGCTTCCTGTGTCGGTGCTGCGTGTCCACTGCTGCTTGGTATCTGTTTTGATGCATTAAGCCTTACGACGCTTGTAGGATAACATGCAACCTTCTGTTTCCATGTGCAATTCACTCTGGAAATCGATGCTATTGCTATAAATGTGACGGTGCTCTTGAGGCAGGCTGAAAAGGGAAAACGCTCTCTGATAAATCTTGCCACATATCTGGGGTGGGGGAGGATTGATGGTTTCATGAGATTTGGTAATGCAAAAGATAGGTTTCCGCAGCACTTGCAAGCCTTTTTTTTGATTACTGCCTCCCATATGGCTAATTGGTCAGAAACGTTCGCTTACACAGCGGAGGACCATAATAGGATACTTAATAACTTACCTTCGTTAAGAGATGATGTTGTCTTAAGAACTGATACCTTTGAGCAATTGTTAAATGTATCAAAAAAAGCCATTCGTTGTGAAATGCATTCGGCATCCATTGCAGATTATTTAAAAAATAAAATGATTCCTAGGGGCCTAAGGATGAACAAGGCACCCACTTTGTTTAAAGAAAATGAGGTATTTAAAAAGAAGTGAATAGCCATCTTAAATAAGTGTTCTTTTGATCTAATGCTACTGATAGTGGAGCAAGCAAACTCAGAAACCATTAATTTAAAAATAGAGACTGACAAAAGCAAAGTTAAATTGGAGAAAGATACTAATACTGTACAATATACTGAATTGATTAAGAAATTGGAATCTGACCTGAAGACTTTCAGTGATAATATCAAAATTTACAAGCAAAAGCAATTTGAGAGGGATATGTCGGACTATTCCAAAAATACAGTTTATCCCTGGTTTAACAACATTGACACAGCTAATAGTAGCAATACCAACAATTTTAGAGGTGGAAGGAAACCTAACAGAAGATTTCAAAATGATAGTGAATCATCTAGTCTCTCCAGTAACTCCTCTTTTAGAGATTATTCCCTCAGGTCCAGAAACACCACACAGGAGAATAGGGATTTTTTACCCAAAAGGGGCAATCGCAGAAAACAGAACTAGTTGTCAACCTCTCCAACAGAGTGTTAACGGCAGAGGAAAATAGAGTTTTGAATTTTGGCCTAGGCTTTGTGCCACGCCCTAAGTACTCAGCTTTCCAAACTTGCATAGATATATTCAAACTCACTAGACAACTAAAATTAAGAGAATTTTTTGGCAACACAAGCTCCCCTCCTAGCACCTTCAGACCTAGATCTACATTTTTGCCAGCCACATGCAGCCATTTGATCAATTCCTTTCAACATTTAGTCCTTAGGGATATCCAGCTAATTGAGCAGAAGAAACACAGATATTGGAATAATTTTACTGCAGCTGAAAATAAAATCATTAATGATTTAGCTAATGATAAGAATTTAATTATCAAAGAGGCAGATAAGGGCAGTGCCATTGTTTTAATGAATAGGGAAGATTATTTAAAGGAAAACTTAAGACAACTATCTGACACAACCACATACAAAAAAACTTACAAGTGATGCCTCTGATAGAATAATGCTCAGTGTAAGGACCACTATACATGAAGGTCTAGCTAT
Organism: Euleptes europaea; assembly: GCF_029931775.1. Lineage (NCBI taxonomy): Eukaryota > Metazoa > Chordata > Lepidosauria > Squamata > Sphaerodactylidae > Euleptes > Euleptes europaea. The sequence continues at coordinate 13,991,812 of NC_079316.1, forward strand.
GGATTACATAAGTAAACAAGAAGCTGATTTTTTAATTAATAAATGCCCAAAGGTACCGGTGTTTTACACCCTACCCAAAATCCATAAAGGTTTTCCTCCACCAGGTCGACCCATAATAGTTGGCATTAATTCCATCACGGACCCCATAGCCAAGTTTCTTGAACACCATCTTCATAAATATAGTATAGAAACTCAATCCTACATCCTGGATACTAAACATTTTATAAACCTTGTTGAAAATATTACTATCCCTGAAAATGCATTGTTGGCAACACTTGACGTGACAGCACTCTACACGAGTATACCTCTAAATGACGTTAGAGACATCATAGAAAACGTTTTAAATTTTAGGGACAATACCACTCTCCCCACACACTTTATTTTGAGTTTGTTAGATTTAGTGCTAGAAAACAACATTTTCTGTTTTCAAGAACAATTATACATCCAACAACGAGGTGTTGCTATGGGCTGTGCCTGTGCCCCCACTATTGCCAACATTTTCATGTCGCATTTTGAAAATACACACATTTACAATAGCAATCCTTTTTTCTCCAATATTATATTTTTCAAACGTTTCATTGATGATATATTTCTTATTTTTCATCCTGCAAACACTTTTTCTGAATTTTTAATATGGTTGAATGACAGAAATCCAGCTATTAAATTCACAGCCACATCAGCTGTTAAGCAAGTCAACTTCCTAGACATTACGGTATTCACTACTCAGGAATCAACTCTAGCAGTTAAACCTTTTAAAAAACCGACGGACAGGGGAGCACTTCTGCACTTTAAGTCATTTCATCCAGGCCATATCAAGAGAAATTTGCCAAACGGACAGTTTTTACGTCTTAAACGTAATGCAACAAATAATGAAGACTATCAGGAGGCTGCTAAATTGTTAAACAGCACTTTATTACAGAGGGACTTCCCAAAACCAGTTTTACAGCAGTGTAAATCACGGGCGGAAAATACAGACAGAAAAGAATTACACGCATTCCGGATAAAAACAAAAACAAAGGAACAGGTATCACTACAGCACTTCAATACAGTGACAAATCTAGAGAAATTCAAAAAATTATCACTAAACATTGGCACTTAGTAAAGGACATCCCAGGGTGTTCTATACCACCTCAATTCGGGTTACGAAGAACGGGCTCTGTAAGAGATAAACTAACAAAATCTGACTGCACCATCATACAGCCATCTGCCCTTACTGCCGGCCATTTTAAGTGCGGTGACTGCAGCGCTTGTGCGCAGGCGCTGCAAGTCAAGGAATTCTGGGATGAAAAAACGGGCTTTAAATTTACATTAAAAAATTTTACCAACTGCAATAGTAAATATGTTATTTATATTATTAGATGCCCATGTGGTCTCCTTTATGTGGGTAAAACAAAAAGAGCCATTAAAATTAGAATACAAGAGCATAGATCCTGCATACGGAATCGAAATTTGGAAGCACCACTTACCGTCCATTACCTAGAAAAGAAGCATCAAGATTCTGAAATGCAATTCTTTGTTGTTTGGCAATATAAGGGCAAGTTTTTTTCGATTACTGATGTAGATCGTCTTATGTCTCAACAGGAGTCCCATTTTATATTTATGTTTAATTCCCTAGTCCCTAATGGCCTCAATACTTTTATGGACCTTTCCAGTTATCTGTAAGTTTTTACTACAAATACACGTGGCACTTTAAAAAAAAGACATGGTGCTACATAGAGTCAATACGGTAATGAGTTTGCTTGCTCTGAGACCCTTTTTAATGACATGACTTTGTTACTGAATTAGACGTCCTACTTTGCCGTCCAGATACATAGGAAAGGTACACTCCTTCATTGATTGGTATGATATTTTAATTAATTATTTATTCTATTTATGAGCATTTTATAATGAATGGCATACTGTAGAACTATGTACTTTTTTGCAGAACAGTGCACGGAAAGATTGAAGGCTTGAAAAAGTCCACACAAAATGGAATTATACCGGATCTCCATTGCTCTACATCTTGTTTCCGTGGTTTACTGATACACTTTATGAAATTATTAATACGGACTGAATAAGGACTGAGCATTTTGGCTTATATTTTGTATTGTAAAGCCTTATGCTAAGAGTTGGGGTCTTACTTAGACCAATTGTGATATACATTTCTTTGCTCCAGAATGGTGTTTATTGAATGTTTCCAATATATATCTGTAATAGCATGAGTTGCTATTGTTTGGTTTCTTTATTTTAGAAACAATTGCCTTGTGCTACATTTTGAATTCCACACTCCTGACTAAGCACTTGCAAGCCGTTTTTTGATTACAATCTCCAGGTACTAGCTGGAGATCTCCTGCTCTTACAACTGATCTCCAACTGATATAAATCAGTTCACCTAGAGATAGGGTTGCCAGGTCCCTCTTTGCTACTGGTGGGAGGTTTTTGGGGTGGAGCCTCAGGAGGGCGGGGTTTGGGGATGGGAGGGACTTCAATACCATAGAGTCCAACTGCCAAAGTGGCCATCTTCTCCTGATGAACTGATCTCTATCGGCTGGAGATCAGTTGTATTAGCAGGAGATCTCCAGCTAGTACCTGGAGGTTGGCAACCCTGCCTGGAGAAAATGGCCACTTTGGCAATTGGACTTTATGTCATTGAAGTCCCTCCCTTCCCCAAACTCCACCCTCCTCAGACTCTGTCCCAAAAACCTCCCGCCGGTAACAAAGAGGGACCTGGCAACCCTGGTTGCCAGGGATTGGGAGGTAGGGTTGCCAGATCCAGGTTGGAAAACTCCTGGAGATTTGAGGATGGAGCTTGAGGAGAACAGGGACCTCAGTGGGGTACAATGCCATAGAGTCCACCCTCCATATCATCCACTTTCTTCAAGTGAACTGATCTCTTGAGATGAACTGTAATTCCAAGGGATCCCCAGGTCCCACCTGGAGGCTGGCATCCCTATTTCCTACTTTTATTTCAAGGAATTTAGGGTGACAAGCTTTTCTTCTCTTCCATTGTATCCTCACAAATTTCTGATGTAGATTAAACTAAAAGACTGTGTGTGTGTGAAGTGTCATCAAGTCGCTTCTCTAATCATGGCGACCCTATGAATCAATGTCCTCCAAAATGTCTTATCCTTAACAGCCTTGCTCAGATCTTGCAAACTGAGGGCCGTGGCTTCCTTTATAGAGTCAATCTTCCTCATTTCCTGCTGCCTTCAACTTTTCCTCTCACAACTGTCTTTTCCAGTGACTCTTGTCTTCTCATAATGTGACCAAAGTACAACATCCTCAGTTTAGTCATTTTAGCTTCTGGGGTCAGTTCAGGCGTGATTTGATCTATAACCCACTGCTTTGTTTTTTTGGCAGTCCACGGTATCCGTAACACTCTCCTCCAACACAACCTTTCAAAGGAATCTACCTTCTTCCTATCAGCTCTCTGTCTCCTTCTTTTAAGGAGAATCAAACCGGCTTACAATCTCCTTCCCTTCCTCTCCCCACAATCTCCTTCCCTTCCTCTCCCCACAACAGACACCTTGTGATAGGTAGGTGGGGCTGAGAGAGTTCAGAGCGAACTGTGATTAGCCCAAGGTCACCCAGCAGTCTTCATGTGTAGGACTATGAAGGCTCTCCCTTTCCCACAACTGAGAAAGCTTGTGTGAAAGTTGTGGCTGACATACATTGAGAGGTGGGTCACTGTCTGTATGGGAAGGCCTCGTGCCAATCAATAAAGCAGCAGAACCCACAGACGTGTGTGTGTGTGTGTGTGTGTGTGTGTGTGTGTGAAATGCCATCAAGTCGCTTCCGACTTATGGCGACTATTAATTGACGACCTCCAAAGTGTCCTATCGTTAACAGCCTTGTTCAGGACTTGCAAACTGAGGATCGTGGCTTCCTCAATCCATGTCATGTTGGGCCTTCCTCTTTTCCTGCTGCCTTCCACTTTTCCTAGCGTTATTGTCTTTTTTGGTGACTCTTCTCATAATGTGACCAAAGTACAATAGGGAGAATTCAGGCTTGATTTGATTTAGAATCCATTTGTTTGGCTTTTTGGCGGTCCATGGTATCTGTAAAACTTTCCTCCAACACCACTTTTCAAAGGAATCTACTTTCTTCCTCTCAGCTTTCTTCATTGTTCAACTTTCGCACCCATACACAGTAATGGAGAATGCTACGGTATGAATTAACTCGATCTTCACATCGCTCTTGTCTAAAGCCATCTTGGGTTTCTTTGGCAATTATAAGATATGTACCTAAATCTCATAGGCCCATATCCAAGAATATGTTCTTTGAACTGCACTGTCTTATACTAGACACACAGGACTTATCCAACAAGGTGAGATTATGATATTTTATTCACACATTTGGGGCTTAACAAAAATCCTCCAGAACCCTACAAATATCCCTGTTGAGAAGCAATTTGGAAATCTCCACACATGTCAGAATCTGAATTACAGGTGCCGGAAGGGCCGCGTCCTGCTGTAATTTAAACATTTTCTAAGACCATATATACTTTTAAAAAGTGAATTTTTTTTATTAGATCAATACTTGCTTTTTTGCCTGTTAAGCAACCCCAATTTAAACCGCCTCATGTCTTCAATAGGAATATTCCTCCAGGAGCAGGGTTTAAAAAAAAAAAAAAACACATAAAACTTTGCTATGTTTGATTGCTTCCCCCCCCCCCATTCTTTTGAACACGGCTTCTCAGAAAGCCCAGTGTGAATTTTTTTAGAAGACGGGCTTTTCAGTTGTGAAGACAGATGCATAAAATCGAACTCAAAGGACCTTCTTTTAAAAGAAATTTGCCAGATACCCAGACCTCTGGTTGGTGATGCCCATTCAAGGACACAGAATCCCATCAATCACTTTATTTTTTTTCTACATCTGAACTTTTTTTTTTTAAATGCAGTACATAGACTTGAAACTTGTCGGGTCATTTGCCCAGCATGTAATGGAATGTCCTGAGTTATGGATTCTAATTAGCTCGGCCATCTTCAATGGGCCGGTACCACCAACGCTGTCTTCCCAATTTCCACTTGGCTTTATCCGTTTCTTCTTTGTTGTGGCTGCAACCTGATCCTATCACTCCTTTGATAAGAAATATTTCAATTACCCCGGGGAGAAGCTTTCAGCTTTATGAAGCATTGAAGTCTTTGTCATTTGTTCTTCTGTTGAAGAGCTCTTCAAAAGAAGAGTTTCAGAGTAAGTAATCTGATAAAATTAGGATAAAGTCTTGCCGACTTTCACCGCTGATTTTCCTTCCCTGTAATCTGAGCTGAAGAATCTGCCGACTCAGGGCAAGGCTCTGCTTTTCTTTAACTCTCCTTTAAAAAGTTTTCTTTAATACTTGGGGACAAACCACACCTTAGACACAAATGCATATGTCAAAGCCCCATAAGAGGTTTTTTCCCATTGATGAAAAGCAGGCTTTGAAGGCTATAATTTTGAAACAAGCGAGTGACAGAGGGGAGTAGTATACTTTTCCTGCTTAGAGCCAGCCTGGTGTAGTGGTTAAGAGCGGTGGTTTGGAGCTGTGGACAGTGATCTGGAGAACTGGGTCTGATTCCCCCCCTCCTCCACATGAGCAGCGGAGGTTAATCTGGTGAACCGGGTTGGTTTCCCCAGTCCTACACATGAAGCCTGCTAGGTGGCCTTGGGCTAGTCACAGTTCTCTCCGAACTCTCTCAGCCTCACCTACCTCACAAGGTGCCTGTTGTGGGGTAGGGAAGGGAAGGGTAAGCCAGTTTGATTCTTCCTTAAGTGGTAGAGAAAGTCGGCATATAAAACCCAACTCTTCTAGCCTCCCCCCACCCGCACATATACACCTCCATTTTGTTGCAATTGTATCTAATTTGAGTTCTTCATCTTCTGAGTTGCTGCTGCATAAGAGGGTGGCACAAAATCACACGCTCTCCGTTAAGTTTCCTCGACAGATGAAAAGCAATTTTCCCTGCTGCTGCTCTTGATCTTTCCTTCTTCTGTAGACTCCCTCCTATAAATAAATCATTACTGACAGTTCACACATTTCAATTTTTGTTTTTTAAAAGCTCTCCAAAAGTTTCGTGCCAGTGGCTTGAAATGGAATCCCCCATTATTGCCTCTATCTTGCAAATTAATTTGTTGTGGCATTTGAAGTCTTCAGTGCCTCTTGAAAAAGCCGGAACATGCATCCCAACAATCTGCTCATGGGGAGAGCTAGAAATGTAATGATGATAATCTTTCAGTTTTATGAAAATCCTGTCATTCTTGCTTTACTGTTTTGAAGCTTCCTATAATGTTCTCTCCGTGTCTGTGCATTTGCTTTCCATCAAAGCTTCGGTTTTCTCTTGCAGTACTGGGGAGGGGGCAGAATCATATGTGCAAAGGAAAGATGAGCTACACTAGAGAACGAGAACCAAAAGTGTTTTCTTCTTCTCACTGGCAACCAAACACCACTCTCCTTATGGGGCGGTGCACATGTCACACCAGTGCGCCCAACCATGTTGCTCTTTCATACCAAAAGACTACGCATCTACATAGGTACAGTGGCATGCAAATCATCTGTCCTGTAACCCCTGCCAGTCTCCACAGATCCCCAAAGGGTCCCGATCTATGAAAAAACGCACTAGAACTTCCATTTCTGCAGATTTTCATTAACAAGGCTGTAGAGGAGGAGAAGTTGGTTTTTATATGCCGACTTTCTCTACCACTTAAGGGAGACTCAAACCGGCTTACAGTCACCTTCCCCTCCCCCTCCCCACAACAGACACCCTGTGAGGTAGGTGGGGCTGAGAGAGAGTGACTTGCCCAAGGTCACCCAGCTGGCTTCAAGTGTAGTAGTGGGGAAACAAATCCAGTTCACCAGATTAGCCTCCGCTGTTCATGTGGAGGAGTGGGGGAATCAAACCCGGTTCTCCAGATCAGAATCCACCACTCTTAACCACTACACCATGCTGGCTTACCACTACACCATGCTGGCTTACCTTGAACATCACAGAAAAGAACAAAAATATTGTTGGTCCAGGTAACACGATCAAGCATGACAGTATGAAATATTACCAGAATAAGTGTTATAATTATACCAGGTGTGGTATTATCGGAGGGAAGACAGCATGGTATAGCCCGATCTCATCAGATCTCGGAAGCTAAGCAGGGTCAGCCCTGCTTAGTATTTGGACGGCAGACCACCAGGGTAGCTATGAAGAGGCAAGTGATGGCAAACCACCTCTGTTAGTCTCTTGCCTTGAAAATCCCCATAAGGGGTCAACATAAGTCGGCTGTGACTTGACGGCACTTTATATACATGGTATTATTATTAACAAGCAAAAAGTACTTTAGTCAAGGAAATCAGAATTCTTATAGAATTAAGAGGGAAAAGGGGGGGAGGTCAAAAGGAATAAAAAGTATCAAAATGTAAGATTTCCACCACAAATTATACTATATAGAATACAATTTGATTAGCTTTAAGAACTTTGTCCAAAGACATTTCTCTAAAATAATTTCGAAATGCAGTGTCAGGCTTCTGCAACACGTTGCGTTCCTGGTATAATGGACTTTACTCCAGACGATGCAGCGAGTTAAAAGTTTTATTTAGAAAGTCAGCGAGTTCAGCAAGTCATAGAAACTTAAGGCTAGAATACAGGCATGGGGAAATATCGGTACATATATAGGGTAAATACAATGGGGTTGATTAGGTTTTTGAAACAAACAATACAGAAGTTAACTACCGGTAAAGACTTAAGACAACGCATACAGGAAATAAACGCGTGCATTAACTGGCTGACCTTCCCGAGCTCCTGGCTTTGTTTTGCGGGACCAGGTATCAGATCAGTGATTACTCGGGTGGGTCTCCATAGAGTTGCAGATCTCGGGCAGGAGACCGGGTGCAAACAAGGGGGGGGGGAGCGGAGTGCACAAAAAAAAACTCCATTTTGTCTGTGGGGGAAACCATCTTGTTTGTATCTGGGGTCGACAGCCTAGCTGACATGCAGATAGCCACATACTGTGCCATTTTTTTTTTAAAGCAAGTTTCCCTTTTACCATGATATATAATACAGTAAGGCTTTTATTACTGTACTGTATGTTTCCATCAACTTTGTCAAATGACCCGCTTATTGAGAATTTGATCTGCATATCCCAGAATGAGGTGCTCTGCTTGTAAATAATCAAAACAGTATATATGATATAATAAATATACCATACCACACCACATACAGATGTCATTGTCTATTCCATATCATGTGCCTGCTATTTCAAGAATCGGGGCACCAGCCCCCTCTGAACTTATTGAATTGAGGCATGGATTCAAGGAAGAAACATGGCTTGAGCTACCTTTTCAAAGGTCTATTTATGCAGGGCAGTCACCCCGCTGACTGCTTGGTTTTCATTATGCATGCCTTTCCTGACCATCAGGGGTCACCTCGCTCTCCCCGCGCGTTTCCACACATTTTGCCCATGTTTTCCAGATGCAAGAACACAAAAAACACTGGCAAAATGGGCAGAAACGTACGGGGAGAGCGAGGCGACCTGTGACAGTCCCCACATTCCAAAGCAGCCTTTTTGTCCAGTGGAATTGATCTCTGTCGCCTGGAGATCAGTTCTAATCCCAGGAGATCTCCAGCCACCACCTGGAGTTTCAATGCAAAATATCATAAGAACATAAAGGCCCTACTGGATCAGACCAAGGCCCATCAAGTCCAGCAGTCTGTTCACACAGTGGCCAACCTGGTGCCTCTAGGAAGCCACAAGAAGATGACTGCAGTAGGATTCTCCTGCCTGTGTTTTACAGCACCGAATAGAATAGGTATTCTCCTCTGATACTGGAGATAATAGGTATGCAGCAGTGCTACCCAAAGAGAAAAAATTCCACTATACACTGGAATGTAATGAATTATATAATTCCCCCCCCCAAAAAGTGATCTATAATTTTAGAAGAAGAAGAAGAGTTGAGTTTTATATCCTGACTTTCTCTACCACTTAAGTGAGAATCAAACCAGCTTACAATCACCTTGCCTTCCCTTCCCCCCAACAAATACCCTGTTAGGTGAGGCTGAGAGAGCTCTAAGAGAGCTGTGACTTGCCCAAGGCCACCCAGCTGGCTTCATGTGGAGGAGTGGGGGAACCAACCCAGTTCACCAGATTAGCCTCCACCGCTCACGTGGAGGAGTGGGGAATCAAACCCGGTTCTCCAGATTGAAGTCCACTGCTCCAAACCACCGCTCTTAACCATTACACCGCGCTGGCTCTATCAGTTATCAATTTATAATTTCCAAAACACTTCTGTTAACCCAAAACAAACTATACAAGGTTTCGCGATGTATCCTTGTTTCGCATATGGGCTTCATCAGAAGTCTGTTGCTCTCTGGCCGACCTAGGCAAAAGAGAGGCGAAGCCCAGACAGCCTGGTCTACCAATTCAAACAGAATAATCTGCTTGGGAACAGGATTTGAATCAGAGAGACTCAACGGAGAGGTCAAGATTTTCCTGTAATGGCAAGATATAGGTGTATAGTGGTATTTATTTCTCTTTATATATATGTGCCCCCTGGAGGCTGGCAACTCTTACTCCCAATACCTACATTTTCCCCACTGCTGTGCCTCTGTCAGGCTCCAGTTCCTTTGGGTCAGAGTCTAAAGCGGGCACACCCTTCACAGCCATTTCTTCAGCAACCTAAGTTTGTGCCTCAGTTTAGGGAGAGGAGGGGTCTCAGCTGTACCCTGACCCTTCTCTTTCCCTAGCCTCGCCTCTATCCTTTGGCTACAAATGCATAGTCTAGCCATTCCTCCTCAGTTCTCCCTGATAAATAAGCGATGGTCTGAGGGCAGGCTGACCCTAGGCTCCCCCCATACCCTCTCCTAAGGGCAGGCCCACAGTGAGTGAAGGGAATATGGGCCTATGGCCTCCCTGTAGGGTTGCCAAACTCCAGGTACTAGCTGGAGATCTCCTGCTATTACAACTGACCTCCAGCCGATAGAGATCACTTCACCTGGAGAAAAATGTGCGCTTTGGCAATTGGACTCTATGGCACTGAAGTCTCTCCCCAAACCCCGCCCTCCTCAGGCTCCACCTCAAAAACCTCTTGCTGGTGGCGAAGAGGGACCTGGCAACCCTACATGACAGGTAGGATTGCTGGAGAGGGGAGGGGACAACGTCTGAGCTGTTTGGAGACCTACAGTGCCAGGTGAGTTTGCTATGATGTTTGGATTTTGGTTTGAGGGGGGGCTCAGAGGGAATCTTTGCGGGGGGCGTTGTCCCAGTGTCTCTAGGCAGCCCTGATCCCGGACCTGCCCCCACAAAAACAAAACTATGCCCTAGATTGAAGGGTAGCACCTTGGAAAGGAAAAATAGCCCAGCCTGCAAACCATTAATCCAGGGATGTCAAACATAAGGCCCACGGGCCGGATCCGGCCCCTTGAAAGCTCTTATCCGGCCCACGAGCCAGCCAAGGCAGCTGCCCCCCACCCAATCCTGATCTGGGCTGGCGAGGCATGGCACGGCCTAACCAAGTGACATTTATGCCATATCCGGCCCTCGTAACAAATGAGTTTGGCACCGCTGCATCGATCTCTGACCAAGGTCCAACACCGGCAAATTAAATGAGTCTCCAATACCTTCTCATCTAAAGGGAACCAAACCCTGGCAGAACTATCCCTAGAACTTCTCACTACTTGGAGAAACAGGGGAGCATGTAAAAACATTACATACGTAAAACAATCATTCTTCTTTCTTTCCATTGTGGTCTTCATATGCCCAGTAGTTAATCTTGTGAGGGTTTGTGGGGGGGGGGGATGTTAAAAAGGAGTTTCATCCTAAAGACGGATGAACAAGGCAAATATAAACATGACTGGGAGATTTTTCTTTTCTTTAATCAGGCTATTTTGTTCCGCTGCTGCCATCTAGAGTATAAAAATGCAGTGGGGGGGGGGGGAATTGCCGTGCGTTGATTTCATTATTGGGCATTTGAATCAACAATGAGAATCCTGATCCCACTGGGTTGGATTATCTCTCCCTTCGGTATTTCGCTCTGCTGGTGTTACTCAGGGCACAGAGCGCTGCCCATAATGTATCGACGTTAATGAATCCAAAAGCTCGTGCTAAATACGTTGAAGAATACACACACCAAAAATAGCACTAATGTCTAAATGGTAACTGAACAAACTATGCTTATAATAACAATTATGTAAATATATAACCAAACCACGATTGTGTGTATTAATTTTTGACAGGCAAGCGTGAGTCTCTGGTGTGGTTGCCATGACCAGGGCGGGAGGTCAAGCTGCCCACCTAGTAACAAAGACCAGGACCAGGACTGAAGAAACCTCGGTGAAAAGGGACTTTTACCGGAACCCCTTCTCTTTGTTTGTTGGTCTCATCTTTTCTACGTGCTTCTACTCCTAATTCAGGAGGGTTGTACAGCGCTGGAACCCATCGGGTTACCATCTGTACACTTTGGGGCTTTGTCAATGTCATTTGCAGTTTGCAAGATTTCTGCCATGTGGTTGTTGGTGTAATTTTGATACACTTATTTGTTGTAACCTTGCATAATGTATCAAAGCAAAATGTATGCTCAAACCAACCGCCAGTCTGATCAAGCTGATGTAAATGGGGCTGAATTTATTTAAAATGCTACTTACCCTATTTAACTGAAAGCCAGCATGGTGTGGTGGTTAGAGTGTCAGGCTAGGATCTGGGAGATCTAAGTTCGAATCCCCACTCTGCCATGGAAGCTTGCTGGGTGACCTTGGGCTAGTCACACTCTCTCAGCCCCATTTACTTCACAGGGTGTCTGTTGTGGAGAGGGGAAGGGAAGGTGATTGTAAGCTGGTTTGAGTCTCCCTTAAGTGGTAGAGGAATTTGGCTCTCCTGACTAACTCACCTATACTTGTTTAGTGGGTCCACAGCTCATTTTTGCATTGTTCCGCATAGATGGAATTTAACCATAAGACTGCGGTCCTTTTCAAAACCCCAAATGGCCTGGCCAAAGGAGCTTGGCAAAAGCTGGTCCTACATTAATGATTAAAGTTTAGTTGTTGCCTTTTTGACAAAAGCATATGTATTTCTTGGCACAGGAGAGCCAGTGTGGCATAGTGATTAGAGTGTCCAATCAGTGTGGTGTAGTGGTTAAGAGCGGTGGTTTGCAACGGTGGAGTCTGGAGAACTGGGTTTGATTCCCCGCTCCTCCCCATGAGCAAGGGGTGCTAATCTGGTGTACTGGGTTGGTTTCCCCACTCCTCCACATGAAGCCAGCTGGGTGACCTTTAGCAAGTCACACCTTCAGCCTCACCTACCTCACAGGGTGTCTCTTGTGGGGAGGGGAGGGGAAGGTGATTGTAAGTCGGTTTGAGTTTCCCTTAAGTCGTAGAGAAAGTCAGCATATAAAAACCAACTCCTCTTCTTCAATCTCCACTCTGCCATGGACAGGGTTGCCAGGATGGCATTTTTGGAAGACAATTACCAACCAATCTGCTGTAGTGCTTGGAGCAGCGATTGCACACGTGCAGCTGAGCGCGTTGCAATTATGTCACTTCTGGGGTTGTCGTGGTGCAGGCAAGGAGCGAGAGCTGGAAGCGGGAAGTGTAGTCTGGGGAACAGTCCAAGGTCATTCACAGCTCAGGCAGAGTCCAAGATCACAGTACAGGCAAGGGAAGTCAGAGGCGTTAGTCAAAGTCAGTCCAAGAAGTCAGGATACCAGGAATCCAAAGTATAGCAGGGAAACAAGGCCAGTACACAAGGAGGTCTGTGCAGGCTGACTCAGGACAGGGGTAAACCTGGAAGTGTCATATCACAATGGGATGCTTTAACACTCAAACCCCCAAAACGCTAGTTTACCAGTTTACCTCCGAAAGTGACATAATTGTGTCAAGCGCAATAGCTGCCCCAGCCCCACCTCAAAAAACCTCCCGCTGGTGGAGAGGAGGGACCTGGCAACCCCAGCTATGGAAGCTCAAGTCCTATGAGGAAAGGTTGAAGGAGCTCAGCTGTGTATGTTTAGCCTGAAAAGGAGAAGACTGAGAGGGGATATGATAACCATCCTCAAGTACTTGAAAGGCTGTCATAGAGAGGAGGGTGCCCAGTTGTTTTCTGTTGCCCCAGAAGGTCAGACCAGAACCAATGGGTTGAAATTAAATCAAAAGAGTTTCCGTCTAGACAGTGGGAAGAATTTTCTAACAGAGAGGTTCCTCAGTGGAACAGGCTTCCTCGGGAGGTGATGAGCTCTCCTTCCCTGGAGGTTTTTAAGCAGAGGCTAGATGGCCATCTGTCAGCAATGCTGATTCTATGACCTTGGGCAGATCATGAGAGGGAAGGCATCTTGGCCATCTTCTGGGCATGGAGTAGGGGTCACTGGGGTGTGGGGGGTGGTAGTTGTGAATTTCCTGCCTTGTGCAGGGGGTTGGACTAGATGACCCTGGTGGTCCCTTCCAACTCTATGATTCTATGACCTTTGGCCAGTCACTCTCTCTTAGCCTAAACTACATCACTGGGTTCATTGTGATAACAGAATGGAGGAGTCGAGAGCAATTTAAGCTGCTTTGGGACACCATCGGGGAGAAATGCCAGGGTATAAATGAAATAAATAAATAAAGTGTGTGCACAAATAACAAAGAGCATGCTAGACTGCAGACAAAGGTTGCATCCAGAGCACACAACACTCAGGGGTTTTCCAAAGGTACTCAGTGAGCATTCCTTTCTGTAGAGGGAAATGTTCATCTGACTGCACATTGTATACGGTCTGATGAACGTTGTAGGTACAGGATTTTGCGAGGAAGTTAAGCTCTGCAATACTTATTTATTATGAATACTTTTGAATCTTGCCTTTTGGTACGAATATACCCCCTCAAGGCAACACATAAAAATATTCATAGATCCGTAATAAAACTATTATTTAAAATATCTCCAAGCCTGCCTTTCTTCCACATAACTGGGACACCAAGGGCAGATACGAACAATAAAATCAGCATAAGACTACCTAATTCTAAAAAAAGCAGAACTAAAACAACCAGCAGAAAAAAAATGTTAAGTATAAACAAAAAAGGGGGGGCTCGTAATATGAATTTCCCGTGCTCATCATAATAATTTGCATTACGTACCTATTCCCCTTGGCCTGAAGCAGCTTCTCTGCTAGCAATTTGCAAGTAAACATGAGGTGTGTGTTGAGTTTATGTGATGCTCTTGTTCCTGCAGTTGGCATTCATCAGAGCAAGCAGCCAAGGTTAAGTCAAAGCAGCCTCACTAGTCAATTGCTTTAACCCCTTGATCTCCAAGAAACTGCCCTGATTGCTGAAACTGACTTGCGCTTCCTGCAAAGGACAATGCAATTTACAGAACAAGGCAATAGCCTGGTTCTGTGCGGGAAGGCCAGCAATCAAATCATCATCATCAGGGTCAACAATGTCATGGGTCATTATGCATGGGTACTTTGACTCACATTCGCCCCCGCCCGGTCTGAATGGGTTGTTCCTTGGAGTTATGCATGAGTTTTCCGTCCATTAGTGGTGACCTCGCAGCCAGCCCTCGCAATGTCCGGGTCTTTTCATTCCTCTGTTAACCCAACTCTTCCAACTTCCCTGAGCTCAGCCTGGGTGAAATCCCCAGGCATAAGGCAAAGTGCAGGGCAGGCAAACTTAATTTCTCTCACAGCCAATTACAAAGCAAACTTAGTTTCTCTCACAGCCAATTACAAAGCAGCGTGTCAAGAGGCAGGAATTCAAATGCTTCCTGCTTCCTTGGAGCTCTTTGTGAGCAGAAGAAAGGCTTTTTAAAACCAAGGCTTGGATCCCCCCCCCCCATTTTCAGATTGCTCCGTTTTTTGTTCTTAAAATGCTTTTTTATGCAGCAGTTGGGTTTGGGGGGAGGATTTTCTCTCACAGTAAGCACTACAAAGTAAGCCAATTACAAAGCAGCATTTAAAGGTCGGGGGGACTTGATTTGACCTTGCAGACTGTTGGTGCACAGATTCCCAACAGGAAAATTTGGGTCCAGCGAGCAACGAACCTCAGGTAAAACTCCCATGCAAAGACGACCCAAAACATCCTAACTGGAGTGGGAGCAAGACATGCACCATCATGTAAATATGGCCTTTACTGAAGCCAATCCATTATGAGGGTTGAACATTTAAAAAAACAACCCTCAGAATTAAGACTTTAAGGGAGGGAGAGGATTTTCCCTGAATAAGAGAGATGACCAGGTTCCCCCAAGCCCTTTGATACTCCATCTAAACAGAAGCTAGGAGCCAAATTTTAGTTGACATAAGGAGTAATCCAAAACAGATCTCCCCTGTGTAATGTAGGGTTGCCAACCACCAGGGAGTAGCTGGATATCTCCTGCTAGTACAACTGATTTCCAGTCGATAGATCACCTGGAGAAAATGGCCGCTTTGGCAATTGGACTCTATGGCATTGAACGCTTGAGGTTCTCCACTCCTATTTCGCAGACATGTGAAATATAAAACAGAAACCTAAGAATCCAGTCCGGTTTAATCTCTCCCACTGGCTTCATAAGTGGACATGTTGTTTAAATGGTGCATAATGTATTAGAAAGAGCATACAGACATATTTTAAAACAGTACTTCAGTGGCAAGAGGGCTGAGCAGAATGCCTGAAGAAGTTCTTTGAAGCCTGCAGTTTTATGAGCTCAGGGCCTTCCAGAGCTTTCAGAAGTTGCAAGAGACAAATGGAGCCCGTTCTGGCTTCAACACACACGCGTGCTTCAAACATCAGTGAGTGACTGTCATAAAACTGGAGTGGCCATTAAAACTTCAAAAGAAAAAAGGACATCTGACCCAGATTTCACTTCCCATAGGTCTGCTGAGAACTTGCCAGCAGAACAGCTCATCAGCATTTCTAATTATATTGCCTTAGCCCAGCTTGAAAATGTGGCTTTGGTAAAACTTTATTCTTTACTGAACTTTTACCAGCTTTAAAAAAAAAATACAGACAAAATTTTCCTGCTGCTACTCTGGGCGGTGGCAACCAACTTTTTGCAGTTCTGAAAACAGGAAAGTAGGTCTTCATGAAGGAGTGATGTGTACACGGGTTTTTCAACCTGTCTTCTACGAATGGAGAGCAAGTGAAGAAAACCGGAAAACATAGCCTAAATACACTGGTCATAAGAACATAAGAAAAGCCATGCAGGATCAGACCAAGGCCCTTCAAGTCCAGCAGTCTATTGACACATTGGTCAACCAGGTGCCTCTAGGAAGCGCACAAACAAGATGATTGCAGCAGCATCCTGCCTGTGTTCCACAGCACCTCATATATTCGGCCTGCTCCTCTGATCCTGGAGAGAATAGGTATGCATCATGACTAGTATCCATTTTGACTAGTAGTCAGTTCAGTTCAGATACCTTTATTGGCATATCCAAGATTCATCTGAGTACAGTAAAAACGTAACATAACTTATTAAAAAGAAGAGCGAACTGCCATCACACCAACAAAAAAAATAGCCACAATTTCTATGATTTTAGGGTCCTGGTTATTAAGAAGGGTGAGAACCTTTTGTAATCTTTGATGCAAGGGGCACCGAAGGAGAACATGTTGTATGGTTTCCGTCTCTTCCATAGAGCAAGGGCACAGTCTATCAGGAAGGGGAACACCAGTATAACGGCCAGTTAGTAAGGCTGATGGTAATACATTAAGTCTGGCTAAAGAAAAAGCCCTGCGCACATCTGGAGTGTATAGTTTATATAAATATGTGGCAGTTTCACCAGATTTAGGAAATATTCCGTGGTGAAGAGGTGAGCATGAGTTAGTAGCAGACTCATATAATGAATGGAGCTCATGTTGAAGTAATTTGGCTCTTATAATTGAGAAGGTCGCAGATTCAGTAAGTAGAAAAAGGGAATCTATAGTGATGCCGAGGGACCTTATTTTTAGTTCTATATGAGAGATCTAGTTTGAGTCATTAGAGTCTAAGAGGAATTGAAACACATAGCTAGAAGGATTTGAGTGGAACAGAAGCCAATACTTGATAGTAATAAGCCACATTTTAGTTATTATTAGATTCTGTCCACATTCAAGGCAAAGAGCTGCATAGGGAACACATGGTGGTACTCCAAAAACTTTCCTCAAAAAATATGATTGGGGTTGTTCTATGGATTTATCAGATGCTTGGATCCATATAGGGGCACCATAAAGTAATTGTGTCCCTATTTTGGCATTAAAGACTTTTAAAGCTGCCGGAATATACTGATTTCCTCTTCCAGAAAAATAAAATTTGGAGATTGCTGTACTATTTACCTTGGCGGTGTTAATAGCCCTTTTCCTATGATGAGTCCAGGTAGCGTTATATTGGTAGTGAACCCCAAGATATTTAAAGACTTTAACCTGTTCCAAGGAGTGACCCCTAATTTTCCACTCGAAAACATTCCAAGATTTGGAGAAGACCATTATTTTGGACTTTCCATGATTTAACTCTAGATGGTTGGCTATACAGTAATCATAGCAGCGATATAATAAACGTTTAAGGCCCACACGGGAAGAAGATAGAAGAACCGCATCATCAGCATACAGTAATAAGGGTATATGTACTGATCCTAATCTGGGGCTGTGGCCATCCACTGTGGACAAAAAAGGGGCAAAATCATTTACAAAGAGATTGAAGAGGTGAGGCGCCAATAAACATCCCTGTTTCACCCCTTTATTAATTAAAATCATTGGGGTAAGTCTTCCAAAGGGAGAGCATCTCACTTGGCAAGAAGTATCTGAGTATAATCTCTTTATAAGAAATATCAATCTCTTGTCCGTTGACTAGTAGTCATGGATATCCCTATCCTCCATGAACATGGCCATGGTCATGGGTTTCTGCCTCAAGTGATGGTCATGCAGGAAGTGATGGTCATACAAGAAGAATTTTCTAGCCGTTAGAGTGGTTCCTCAGTGGAACAGGCTTCCTCGGGAGGTGGTGAGCTCTCCTTCCCTGGAGGTTTTTAAGAAGAGGTTAGATGGCCATCTGTCAGTAATGCTGATTCTATGACCTTAGGCAGATCGTGAGAGGGAGGGCATCTTGGCCATCTTCTGGGCATGGAGTAGAGGGTCACTGAGTGTGTGGGTGGGGGGGAGGTAGTTGTGAATTTCCTGCAGTGTGCAGTGGGTTGGACTAGATGACCCCGGTGGTCCCTTCCAACTCCATGATTCTATGAAGGGAAAGTTATAATCACATTCCTGCGAGCCTCATACCGTCTCTCTCCCTTTGCTCTGCTATGACAGCTTCGCTCACCTAAGCAAGGCCTTCTGCAGGTGCCAACCTGCAAACAGGCAAAGTCAACAACTGCCCGTACACATGCCTTCTCTGTTGTGGCCCCCGCCTTGAGGAATGGCCCCCGCCTTGAGGAATGGCCTGCCTGAGGAGGTCAGGAAGGCTCCCGCTCTCCTGGCTTTCCGCAAACTATACAAAATGGCATTATTTTCTACACAGGCAATAAGGTAGCCCTGAACAAAAGTCCCTCCCCTCCCCAAACCCCGCTCTCCTCAGATTCCGCCCCATAAACCTCCCGCCGGTGGCGAAGAGGGATCTGGCAACCCAAACCCTATTTCACGGTTTATTGAATGTCCCATTTTGTTGGTTGTATTGACTCACTCTGTGTAATCCGCCTTGCGTCCCAGAGAGAAAGGTGGACAATGGAGAAACAAACCCAAGCTTTCCTCTGCCTTACAATATAGGTGAGACTTCAATCTCAGAAGTGGGGACTGTTCTACTGGAGAAGGCCATCTATGACCACACTTGGGGTTGAATCCTAGGTCTAAAACGCACGGTCACTTACTCCGGTTTCTGCCCAGTTTCCTCCCTGTTTATTCCCTGTTTCACCCAGGATCAAATCCTCGCAAACGAATGGCTGTTGGCTGAGCGATGTGTCGACCCAAAATGAACCCAGTTTTGCAATTGAGGAGCCAAACCGTTATCCCTGGCTTGTCTCAGATAAACAAGAGCTGAGTCTTCCCGTGTCACAATGGCCCGCCCGCCTCCAAACCCCTCCCCTCACAACGGCGGTGTGCGGGGACGCGTGCAAGGGTGACAAACCTTCTGCGGGATTGGTGTGTGAACAGCCTGAAGGCACACAATTGGGTCATTTTCCCACTTCTTGCCCAAAGGGACAGCTCTCTTGACACCCTCCTTTTGTGCCGTCTCGCCAAAAAGGAGGAACCAATGAGAGAAGCGCTTCTGATACAAGTGCAGAGAATTTGAAAAACCACCTGCAGCTCTCCTGCCAAAACAGCCAAAAGATTGGCAGCCGCATTAAAGCTATCCATTTCCCCCTGTGGTCGAAAGTGACAGAGGATCCCAGTCACCACTTTAATTCCGCTCCCTTGTATCTGGCCAGTGATCAGGAAAGTTGAACTACGGTTTTCGCAGATCAGCAGTAACTCAACCTATGGAGATGTCGATATTTCAAAAATGTATTCCAAATTTTTTTTTAAAGGGGCGCGCAAGGCTGTCGCTGGTCAGTTTGAATCGACCAATTACCAGGGGGAGGGGGCGTTGATGAACGACCAGGAAGTACGTGTCTCCCGCATTTTCTGTTTTCATGGACGGATCAGCACACAGTTTCGCCATGGATCAACAAAAGTAATGCGTACAGATTCTCCCCCAGCCCGGGTTCATTTATTCCTGGCTGGAATGGGGAGGAAACTGGGCAGAAACCGGAGTAAGTGACCATGCGTTTTAGACCCTACTGTGCCACTCCACTAAGTGGCCTTCCTCTGCCACAAGGAGGTCTACACCAATGGAGAGTTCTGCAGTTTAGTCATTTTAGCTTCTAGGGAGAATTCAGGCTTGATTTGATCTAGAACCCTCTTATTTATCTTTTTGATGTCTATGATATCCATAAAACTCTCCTCCAATACTACATTTCAAAGGAATCAACTTTCATCCTGTCAGTTTTCTTCATTGTCCAGCTTTCACTCTTATACATACTAATGGGGTATACTATGGCATGACCAGGACCAGATGGATTAACTGTGTGTGTGTGGTGGGGGAGGTAGTTGTAAATTTCCTGCATTGTCCAGGGGGTTGGACTAGATGATCCTTGCGATCCCTTCCAACTCTATGATTCTATGATTCTAACAATCCAACTGAGAACTGTGATTTGGGCTGAGCTCTGCAATTCTGGCATTAGCATTGTCTTGTGTTCTGTTGGCTAGATAGTTCATTTTTCTCTGGGAAGTAATATCAGATACCAGGGATCAAGTCCAGCAGTAGCCACACTTACTAAACCTGCACATGTAATATATTCTTTGAACCTTCCCTTCCTTTTATGTAAACATCTTCTATGCATGCCTTCCACTTTCCCTTCAGATTTCCCCACTGAACCTGTCCTTTGCCATTTGCTTATAGATGTACATGAACCATCTCCCGAGGAAACCGAAACAGATTCATGCTCCCTCTCTCCCTTGTTAATGCAGGCAGTTCATGCATTTACTTAGGTCTGCCCGCAATGAAGTATGACTAGACCGGAGAATCACTTGTGGCAGGTAGCAAAGAAATTTCAATAAAGTAAACTCTCAGTATTATCAAAATTATACATTTGGGATTGTTAGCATGGCCTAGAAAAAGATGAGGACAGGCTCATCTCATTAAATGAGAAGAAATAGTGGAATTAGCTTGAATCTAATTACAAACCACACTATCTAATGTAAAAACATGACTGTTTTTTCACTCCCATTCATTTTGGCTAGTAATTAGTTTTGGCCTCTAAAATGCCACCCTTTAATCATCCAAACACAGATGTGATTTGCCGTGCAATTTAATCTTGCTTTAATGAAGAACTAATGGACGCATCGCAAATTACTTTCCCTGTTGGAGGGGGAAAAAATTCTATTTCCTGCTATTCAAAAGATCAAGAGTATCTTGCGATAATAGCCCGAGCGGCCCTGGCAGCTTCGTTGCGCCGAGCAAACAAGCTCTTTTACTCAACTCCCAATTCAATGGAGAAAAAGAGGCTACAATTAGCAACAAAGCAGGGGAAGCGCGGCATTACAGCCGAATCGCTTTCTGCGGCTCAACCCCCGGCAACCACTGCCTTGTTAGAGCCAGGTCTAAAGTGTCAGGCGCGAACAATGCGCCGTGATAAATTACTCTCTTCAAACAGCTGCACTGCTAATTTTCAATTATGCACACAAATGGCTCTCAGATTGGAAGAAAATGGAGTGCACGGCGAGGACGGTAGTCAGTTTCTGGGTCTGTTGGGTGGGGAGAGCGAAGGCAAGGCCTCACCTGGATATTCCTATATAGTAACAGCACCAACGCTCAACTGCTAACCAATTCCTATAATATATGAGTATAAGCACTATTCAACATAATTTTACAAAATTCTCAACCATGTTACAATCATGATGCAAATACATAACATAACATAAAACATAACATAAAAATTTATATATTTATAACATAAAAATTTATAACATAAAAATATCGCCAACCAGCAAGGAAAAGTAAGCAAAATTCATAAAGAAATGGTGCATAGATTGCAGTGAAAATCCTTGCTGCAGCCTGAATCACAGTTCTTAAGAACTCAAGGTTCCAAAGGGTAAATCTGGTAAAGTATACTTTCCAAAACGAAATGAACACCAACGAGCGTTCTTGACTGGGGCCCAATCCAGTGGGAATGAACTGCAGAGCCGAGGAAATCTCCAAATAAACTTGCAAAGCTGTGAAGATCACAAGGACGTGTTTTCCGGATATTAAACACGTTTCATGTATATTTCATCAGCTTGTGAATCTTTCTTATTCATTTAGGCAGAATGGCCTCTGCTTCTGATTTTATCTTATCTCACACAACCTCTGTGGGTTCAAATGAATTAGCGATTTTATCTCACCCGGATATTGGCAACCCTAAGATCCAGTCCCAGATAAGTGACTAACACAGATATATGAAAGTGGACTTCCCTGAGGAGACCTGGAAAGTAAAGCTTCTTCAGTGCAATAGTGAACTGTGCCTCCAATTTTAATTTGGGGAAAAGACTAAGATGTGAAGACCCAGGTTCAAATCCCCACTTTGCCATGGAAGCTGGTGGGTGACCTTGGGCTAGTCACTCTCTCCCAGCCTAAGCTACCTCGCAGGATAAAATGGAGTCGTCCCCCCTTTCTGTAAGCTGCTTTGGGTCCCCACTGGAGAGAAAAGCGGAGTATTAAATAAATAAATAATATGTGTGAGTGGGTATTGTGTGAATGGAGCAAGTTGGGTTTTTAAAAACTTTATATGTTTTTCCCATTATACTGTCTTTCAATATCAGCTCATAATCCAGAATCAACTGTAGCTTTTTCACTTCCTACTATTCTCCGTCTTCCTGTACGATGTAAGCTTTCCTGCCTAGTATATGTTTAACCATCTAGTACAGGGGTGGGGAACGTCAGGCCCGGGGGCTGTTTAAGGCCCACGAAATCATTTGGTCTGGCCCTTCGTGGGTCCTGGCAGATCTCTAGCTCAGAAGGATCTAAGATTGGCGATCTGCCCCCTCCCGCGGACAGGAATAGCCTCTATTCAAGGCAGATGTGAGTTTGTTTTGCCGAGAAAAGGAGAGTCGTTAGCTATGGAGCTGCCAGGACCGCCCAAGAAACTAATTTTTAAGTTGATAATTCTGTATGGCCCGCAAATGATGTTATAAATATCCAAATGGCCCTTGGCGGAAAAAAGGTTCCCCACCCCTGATCTAGTACAAGATTAAGCTACTATCACAGTGCTAAGAACCACCTTGTTACATGTGCAAATTGGTACCACAATAAGAATGACATTTGCTTTTTCTCCTCATGAACTGGAAGTGTGCTGCTTCAGGTGTGCCAAACCTTTATGACCAGAACTAAACTGAAGCAGTCACAGCTAGGGCTGCCAACTTCCAGGAGGTAGCTGGAGATCTCCTGCTATTACAACTGATCTCCAGGTAACAGAGATCAGTTCATCTGGAGCAAATGGCCACCTTGGAAGGTGGACTCTATGGCATTATATCCCAAACCCCTCCCTCCTCAGGCTCCACCCTCAAAATCTCCAGGTATTTCCCAGCATGGAGCTGACAACCTTAGCTGAACCTGAATTTGGACACAACCATAACATTTAAAAAGTCTGATTCCTTGATTAATCTCTAAAGCATCAGCACTGCTTTGAAACCCTATTGTGTCTGCCAGCCGTAACTCTCATTTAGTTCAGCAGTGGTCAACCAGTGGATCAGGACCTTCCGTTGGGTCATGGGTAAAGCTGCCAATGGGCCTAGAGAAAAAAAATGTACTGTCTCTATAAGAGAGGCTGAGTATATGGAAATGGACAGCTGAAGCTTTTTGTGGCATATTGGTCAATAAAATCAAACCCCGCCCTCCTCAGGCTCCACCCCCAAAACCTCCAGGTATTTCCCAACCTGGAGCTGGCAACCCTCACCATCCAGCAAGCTTACATGGCAGAGTAAGGATTCAAACCTGCCTGTCCCAGATCCTTGTCCGACCCTCTAGAGATTACACTATGTTGGCTTTTATTGGATCATAACTTCAATAATATGAGGCTGAAACTTGGCAAGACAATGGAAATTATTTCATTTTTCAAGCTAGGCGCCCTAGGACAAAGTCCAGAGCTTTACCCATTACTAGGGTTGCCAGGTCCTTGTTCACCACCGGCAAGAGGTTTAGGGGCGGAGCCTGAGGAGGGCAGGGTTTGGGGAGGGGAGTGTCTTCAATGTCAAAGAGTCCAGTTGCCAAAGCGGCCATTTTCTCCAGGTGAACTGGCCCCTATCGGCTGGAGATCAGTTGTAATAGCAGGAGATCTCCAGCTACTCCCTGGAGGTTATATAAATAAACCAAATGTGTTATATTTAAAGCATATAACATGTGGCATGAAAAAAGCAAATAGTTTTTGTTATATGTACATTATTATTTCCATAATGTAACATAAGTACACATCATCAACAACAAAAATGCTGCAGGCGTTAACAGAAATACATATAGATATAGAAAAGTCTTCTTGAATTAAGTATTATAGGCTGTTGTCCGTTTGGTAGTGGTACAGGATGCCGGTAAATGCCTGTTTCAAATCTTCAACCACCCCAATAATTCATGGAAGCCCTATTCAATCCAATTCAGCGTCTGGGTTTGTGTATATACCTCAGAAACGCTTTAGATGTCCTTACATATGATTCATTCTGGAACAGTAACTTGTGAGGTCAGACCCGACAAAGATTCTATCTTGTTCACAGTCATTTGAAACAGGCATTTACCGGCATCCTGCACCACTACCAAACGGACAACAGCCTATAATACTTAATTCAAGAAGAAGACTTTGCTATATCTATATGTATTTCTGTTAACGCCTGCTCTGCAGCATTTTTGTTGTTGTTGATGTGTACATTATGGAAATAATAATGTACATATAACAAAAACTATTTGCTTTTTTCATGCCACATGTTATATGCTTTACATATAACACATTTGGTTTATTTATATAGCCTACAACTGTGTTTTTGATTACAACTATACCTACAGTTGAAATTACTGGTTTGAATACTCCCTGGAGGTTGGCAACCCTACCCATTAGGCTACACTGTCTCTCATGAGACATACTAGTTATTTCTTATACTTTTATGTACATTTCCAATGCGTAAGGTCCTTTATTTCCCCCCATATCGACTTGTTGCCAGACCTTTCGTCATTTCATTATGCTTCCAAACATTAAAAGAATGGCACTTTCCTCAAAAAATCTCCAGCTTAAAAAATGACATGGGGTATTTTCTGATAAGCTGCCAGCAAGTTTGTCTATACGTTGCTCGTGTTGATTTGCAGCTGACGGCGAAAAACAGCTTAAACTGATTTTGTTTGTTTGGAGGGCAGATGAGAAAATGTTCCACCCAAATTAGTGATGACAATTTTTGTTTCCCGAAATGTACATGCAAATGGCAGGGTGTTGGTTGCCGTTTCAACATCTCCGCCATTATTGAAACAGAAGAGCCGGAGCAAATTCTTGCTGTCATATTTTTTAAAAACAAAAATCAGGCTTTTAAAAGACTCGTCAAGGTTTTTTAATGCTTATCGTTCATTTCCGGCACGCTGCTAGGAGAATGCCCTCGGCAAAACAGCTAAACAAAAGATAAGTGGGGTTCCGGTTTCTAATCTGTTTAGAAAACATACTCTATGCCACTTCTGACTTGAGAGTTACTCTGAACCTCAAGGAAATATTGAGGGAGACGTGTGAGGATTTCTTACAGGGCTAAACAGATGGGCTGAAATGGGAACATAAATCTGCCTTATACCGAATGGGCCCATTGATTTATCTATAGGATGGCCAACCTCCAGGTAGTAGCTGGAGATCTCCTGCTCTTACAAGTGATCTCCAGCCGATAGAGATCAGTTCACCTGGAGCAAATGGCTGCTTTGGCCATTGGACTCTATGGCATTGAAGTCCCTCCCCTCCCCAAACCCCGCCCTCCTCAGGCTCCGCCCCAAAAACCTCCCGCCGGTGGCAAAGAGGGACCTGGCAACCCTATTATCTACCTTAGTTTTGCATATTCTGACTGACAGTAACACACTAAGACCTCAGCCCAAGAAAGATCTTATATGGTATCTCAGATCCTTTAAATACAGATGTCAGGAGTTGAACCTGGGATTTTCTACACTCCAAGTATGTACCCTACGGTACAGCTGCAGCCTGTCCACAAACAGCATGGGGGGTTGTTTTGCTCACCTCAGTAATTGGTCCATCAAGGTAAGTGTTGTCTGCTCAGGCTGGCAGTGGCTCTCCAAGGTCTAACTTAGGTCTTTCACATCACCTGCTGCTTGATCTTTTTTTAACTGAAGATATTGGGGATTGAACCTGGGACCATCTGCATGCCAAGCAGATGCACTACACTGCATACACTTGTCATGCTTCAAATATTCATGAAGATGAACAGAAGATGGCAACGAGTTCATGAGATCTGGAGAGGCCTGGGTTCAAATACCCTCATCTACGGTTGCCAACCTCCAGCTGCTCCTGGAATTACACCTGATCTCCAGACTTCGGAGTTCAGTTCCCCTGGAGAAAATTGGAGGGTGGACTCTGTGATATCACATCCTTGCCGAGCTTTCCCCTTCCCCAAACTCCACCCCCAAATTTCCAGGCATTTCCCTAGTTGGGAATCCTACATCAGCCACAAAACTCACTGGGTGACCTGGGGCCAGTCACTCTATCTACATACCATACAGGGTTGTTGTGAGGGGTGGAAGAGGGGTGGAAGAGGGGTGAACCATGTATACCACCCTCAACTCCTTGGAGGAAGGGTGGGATAAAAATGAGTTGGGGGATGGGTACTAAAGGAAAAGCAGTTGGGCCAGGTGCCAACCAAATGGTAGGGGGTAATGCTAACTAAATGAAAGCATTCATAGATGCCAAAATGGCATTTTCTGGAAGACTGTCAATGGACTAGTATAGTTTCCTCAGGAAGCCAATAGTATCTTCTAAGTATAACTAGGGATGCTAATAGCATATGGCCTGGGACTATTACAGCAGGGTTTCCAAATCTTGGAAGGCACAAATCTGGCAAGGGAGATCACACCTGGGCAATCACACCTAGGGACAGGACCAGTGGATCAAAGGGTGGAGCCCATGGGCTCAGGGACAGGACTGAGGGGCCAAAGGGCAAAACTAATTCATCTAAGGTCCTTAGATGAATGCATGGGTACTTTGACTGAAGTTCACCCCCAGACTGACTCGGTTGTCCCTTGCAATTATGCATGAGTTTTCCGTCCATTAGAGATGACCTTGTGCCCAGCCCCTGCAAATCCCGGGTCTTCCCATTCTTGTTATAACACGATTCTTCGATCTCCCCTGAGCTCAGCCCAGGTGAAATCACCATGCATAAGCCACGGGATAGGGGAACTGGGATGTGTGTGATGTTTTTCGCTCAGTAAGCACTACAGCCAATTACAAAGTAGCATTTCAAGGGGCGGGGACTCAAGTGCTTCCTGCTTTTTGTCTCCCACATAGAGTTCTATTTTCTGAGTAGCCATTGTCACATAAAAATGGGTTTTGGAATGACGCTTTTAAAGAGCTCCATTGGTTTTTAAAATGGCACTTGGGTCTCCGCCAGGAGGAGAGGGGAACTGGACATTTTTCTCAGGATAAGCACTACAGACAATTACAACGTGGCGTTTCAAGGGGCAGGGACTCAGATGCTTCCTGATTTGAGCTTGGTGACTACTGGTGCATAGCAATTTTTGGATTCGCAACAGAAAAGTGTAGGCCGAGCGAGTATCAAACCCCAGGTAAAACTCCCACACGTAAACGACCAATGTCACTCAGTGCTCTCTTTCTCTCGCTCTCTGTCTCTCTGAGGTAGGGCTGCCAAGGCCCCAGCTGGGGTGTGGATCCCCCGCTTTGAGTTCCCATTGCTGCTGGGAGTGGTGGCAGAGAATAAATTAAAATTTTATTTTTTAAAATTTAAATACAACCCAGGAGCGGTAGCTTTAGTAATCATCAGAAACTGTATGGTAAAACCAGTTCCTAAAGCTACCCATTGTCCAAGTACCCATTGTCCAAGTACCAGCTGGAAGTGATGTCATCATGCTCATGATGCCCCCACCACGTCCCCACGCTCCACTTTCCTGCCTCTGGGAAGAAAAGGAAGTAGAAAAGGAAACCGAAGACAACTGTGATGTTGATAGAAATGGCTTCTGAGGTATAGAAAAGCCTGGGCTGAAAAGAAAGCTGCCTGTAAAGCCTAGTGCTACAAATTCCTTCACCTGAAAAGTCACTAAACAGATAAAAAACAGACTATCTCCTATTCCTTCTATTATAGGGGGGAAACTCTTCATCCAGTAACTGGCCAGAAGGGAAATACGACTCATGCCAGGGGGAAAGCGGCCAGCTGGCAACCGGGCCTTACAGTTATTGTGCCAATGCCTGAAATAGTGGCGTGTCCTTGGTTGCCAAGATTGTGTATTTTAGGTAGCAGACAGAAGGTTCCTGTCCAAGATTGCTGGGCTGTGTCTGTGTAGAGTAGTTCCTATACATATGGAGGTAATTCTCGTCTACTTTTATACGTGTGTGTTTTTTTCCAAACTAAAAAAGAAAATAATGAATCGCTATTGGAAGTTTTCATTGAATATCTGCAATTTGCAATTGATTACCTTTGCATATTGTTTGCTTTCTGGTTTGAAGTGTGGCTTTGGTTACTGTTGAATGCCCACACCCTAGGGTTGCCAACCTCCAGGTGGTATAGCTGAAGAGAACAGCACTATGACCCCAAGTCATATAAATAAATCACACAAGGTACTGGATGCTAAACCAATATATTGTGAAGCCAGAATGCCACTCTAAAAACACTACACCATTACTAATCTATCTATAACCTATCACAACTATGAAACTATAACGACATACCTATATAATATGATCAGTACATTCTTATATGCATAAGACTGGAACATAAAAATTGGGACTCCACTTGGCATATTTACAATAACAGTTCAATCCAATGTCCATAGATATAGCATAGGATAGTTCCATCTGAAGATGCAATATATCATTCCCTCTTTGCCGCCGCAGCTTCCAAGATTTTTTTTTATTTTATTAATTAGTGAAAAACAAAAAAACAAAAACGTGATATTTAAACAATAAACAATAAACAAGAAATTACAACCAAAATACAGAAAAGAAAAAGAGAAATAGAAAAAAAACAATTGTTGTTTCTTTTTGATACATTATTTTGCTTACATTATTAAAACATACATTGAAACAACAAAAAGAAAACATACACACAGAAAATAATAATAATAATAATAATGGTAATACATCTTAAAAATTAATAGAACCCTCCCCCCCCATGATTGTGTGCCCACCCCCTTCCCCCATTGTGACTTCCGGAGAAGTATCCCTTAGCTTTATATTATCCATTATATGTTTTATTTCCCATCTTCATAACAGTTCATTTACAACTCTTTCACAATCCTTGTAAAGTCAATCTTTGCTGAGTTAGTCCAGTGTACAAAGGCCTTTTGCCAATCTTTTTTAAAGTCTTCTACATCCTTTCCATGTAGACTATTGGTTAGTTTGGCCATTTGTACAAAATAGAAAAGTTTGTTAGCTTCCAAGATTTAAAGGGGCAGTGCTCCCGATGTCATAAATGTAGAACGCGGCTTGGAAGTGTGATCCAAAAAGCAAAATATGAAAAATGAACAAATGGTGGCTGGAGATCTCCCGCTATTACAACTGATCTCCAGGTGACAGAGATCAGTTCCCCAGGAGGTATTTCCCAACCCAGAGATTGCAAGCCTACTCTCGTCCCATACACACACACACCTGGTTCCACTGCCAAATCTTCAAGAATTTCCCAATCCTGAGTCTGCAGCCCTAAATACAACACTTTAGTTTATTATTTATTTAAAGCATTTATTAGCTGCCTTTCTACCTTGTGGAAGTTGGAACGCAAGGTGGCTTAAAAGTGCCTTAAACAAAAATACTGGTTTTCTCTCTGCTTGATTACAATAAACATGCATGAACTGACTCTGTTGAGAGCATTTAAGTGGCACAAGGTGGTATGGAAGTTCTGTTTCTGGCATCACATCTGTGAAAGACCCATTCACGCAGGCAGGCCATCAGCTGGTCTTCCAATAACCAAACCATGAGCATGCTATTGTGGGAACTCTTCATTCAACAGTGGCAGAAAGTGTGAACTGGCTCCACCAAATAGCATTGTGTTTGAGGTGAAGGGGAGAAATTAGGGTTGCCAGGTTCCTCTTTGCCACCGGTGGGAGATTTTGGGGGCGGAGCCTGAGGAGGGAGGGGTTTGAGGAGGGGAGGGACTTCAATGCCATACAGTTCAATTGCCAAAGTGGCCATATTTTTCCAGGTGATTGGCTGGAGATCAGTTGAATTAGCAGGAGATCTCCTGCTACTACCTGGTAGTTGGCAACCCTACATAGAGTTGAATTGCCAAAGCTGCCATTTTTCTCCAGGTGATCTGATCTCTATCGGCTGGAGATCAGTTGAATTAGCAGGAGATCTCCTGCTACTACCTGGCAGTTGGCAACCCTAGGAGAAATGGAAGTACCGGTATTACATCCTGCTGAGGTCCCTCTGCTCCCCATACTCGGCCCTCCTCAGGCTCCACCCCTAAATCTCCAGGAATTTCCCAACCCAGAGCTGGCAACCCTAGTCCCCAAAGACCCTTGAATTCTGTTCCTGTTCTGTGAGGCAGCTGACTCTCGGAAAACAATGTTTATGTGGGGGTGGGTGGGCAGGGAATCCCAAAGTCATCAAGCTTCAGTTAACACTTTTTAGGTTTAGCTGAGAGCCAGCGTTGTGTAGTGGTTAAGAGCGGTGGTTTGGAGCGGTGGGCTCTGATCTGGAGAACCGGGCTTGATTCCCCTCTCCTCCCCATGAGCGGCCGAGGCTAATCTGGTGAACTGGATTTGTTTCCCCACTCCTACACAGGAAGCCAGGTGGGTGACCTTGGGCTAGTCACACTCTCTCAGCCCCACCTACCTCACAGGGTGTCTGTTGTGGGGCGGGGAAGGGAAGGTGATTGTAAGCCGGTTTGAGTCTCCCTTAAGTGGTAGAGAAAGTCGGCATATAAAAACCAACTCTTCTTCTTCTTCTTCTTCTTCTTCTTCTGTGTTTCCTTACTACGATGCGCTGAACCTGGGCCTCCTAATTATGTAGCACAATTATCATAGAAAAAGGATAATTTTTATATTTTGAAGGGGAAAAATGCCACCCTGACTTCAGACAACTCTTCCCCCCACCCCATTTTATGGCAACATGAAAAGGAGAGAGATGTGCAACCCTGACTGGGAACACTTTTGCTGAAGTGGGAATTTACTCCTTCTAGTTTATAATCGTTACAGAAATTTAAACCTCAAACCATTTCAGCCTGAGCTTATACTAAGCTTGTTAGTGCTTCCTGATGCTGCGTTGTGATAGCGTTCCAGCATTACCATAAATCAGCAGAATTAAGTATGATCTTCAGAAGCATGCTTGAGAGTGGGTGACAGAAGTCTGCAATTTGGTGCTCTGAATATTATGATAACATTCTATATTAAATGTTTATAATCTACTTATGGCTGAGCTTCAAGTATATTTTATATATTTGCGCCTTTGCCCAGTATTGGAAATCAGAGGCTATTATGGCTTTCCAGAATGACAACATTAACAAAATTCACCCCCCCACACACACACACCACCTCAATTAAAAAAAAAATAGCAGAAGAACAACAAAAAGGCAAGTTAAAGGGTTTGTTTCCTCTTGATTTGCAAAATTATGGGGTGATAAGCAAAATTCCCATAGTTTGTTTATTGATGCAACTAGAAACTGCAGATGAACAAAAATTACCAGCTTGATCTTGGTGGGGACAGACACTCACACACACACACACACACACACACAGAGAGAGAGGGCATTTTTCTGCATTAAAAGTCTGAAATTTTCATTCTTCTCTATAGATCCCTCGCCCAAATTCATTTAATTGTGTAAAGTTCTTACAACCTGCCTTGTTTCTGTTTCGCCCATGTTACTGTGTGCCATGGACTAACAGCAACAACTAGGGATGCCAGGTATGGGTTGGGAAATACCTGGAGATTTTGGGGGTGGAGCCTGGGGAGGGTGGGATTTGGATAGAGGAGGGACCTCAGCAGCATATAATGCCATAGACTCCACCCTCCAAACCTTCAGTTTACCTTCAGTTACACTGTAAAGATCCTTTGCTGTGGTGGCACTTGCTGTCAAAGCAGCGCTTGAAAAAAAAAATCTGCACAGCCAATCACATTTCCAATGGCCAATCAGAAGGCTTGCTGGGCAAAAACCCCACCTGGCCCTGCCCAATTTCTGAAAAAACTTAGCGGGCACCAGGAAAGTGGTTGGCAGGCACCATGTTGAGGACCCCTGCTATAGTTTCTATAGGAGAAATGGAAGTCCCGGAGCATCCACTGTCTGTAGTCACTCTAGGATTTCAATTCCTTCTAGACTCTATGGTTCCAGGGGTCCGCGAGAACTAAATTAAGGTCCGCGAAACAAAGTTATAAACCCATAATAAATTAATATTTTCAATTAAAAGTTCTCTATTATAAAATATATATATTCAAATATTATTCTAAGCTTAATGTTTAACTAACAGTTATGATTAAAGTTTATTTTCAAATTCTCGGAATTTTTATTTTGAACCTTGGGGTCCCTGCACTGAACAAAAAAGTCCTAGTGGTCCCTGGTCAAAAAAAGGTTGGGAACCACTGGTCTAAAGGAACTGACCTTCATAGTCTGGAGATCTGTTGTAGTTCCAGGAGAATTCCAGATGTCACCTGGAGTCTGGCAACCCTGTGCCAGCAGTTTCCAGGAGTGTCTTTATCCACCTTAGGCATGTTTACAAACCCTGGCAGATCTGGCCTTGGTAACATCCAGGCTGAACTAATATAACACAGAGATAAACACTGACAGAAGAAATCTATAAAGAACTCTACATTATCTGACACTGTACAGTTCAGTAATTTGGTCCTAAACGTCTTGTATTTAAGCACGAGCTGAGAAATCTACCATCCTGGCTAGGAATCTGAAATATTTATCCATTTATTTCTGTATGCTGAACAAGAATTCCAGCCAGTGTGTCTTTTCCCATTTCTAAGCTGCAGAGACCAAAGAAACAGGACCTGGTAGGCATTCCTCCTTCTATGCATCCCATGAAGTTACAAGTTCCCCAAGGCTACATATAAACCATTGTCCTTCAGAAAATATGCCTACTATTTTATTGACGCATTAGCAGCTCAGTTAAAAATAGGGTTGCCAGGTACCTCTTCGCTACTGATGGGAGGTTTTTGGGGCGGAGCTTGAGGAGGGGAGGAACTTCAATGCCATAGAGTCCAATTGCCAAAGTGGCCATTTTCTCCAGGAGAACTGATCTCTATTGGCTGGAGATCAGCTGTAATAGCAGGAGGTTGGCAACCCTAGTCTATATGCTACATCAAGGGAACCAAGTAAATAGCAAATCCTGCCTTAGGGACAGTCAATGTGTTTCATATATTGTTTTAAAAACTTTTTTATCCAGCCCTTCCTCCTTCACTTGAAACACACACCCCTTTTTATCAAATACAAAATCCTCCCTTTGCTATTCCTCTGTTCCCTCTTTTGATGCCTGACATACTTTATCAATGGTCCCTTATACAGTTAACATTACGCTACCTGTAAAAGACCCTATGTATTCATTATTCAGATTTAAATGTTGATGTGAGAGAGAAAATTAATGATGCTAAAACAGAATATGTTGGGTACTGGGGTACCAAAAATACAAAACAAACAAGATTATTCCCTGGCGCCTCTGGCTTCTTGGTCACCAGATTAGCCTCCGCTGCTCATATGGAGGAGTGGGGAACGGCGGAGGCTAATCTGGTGAACTGGATTTGTTTCCCCACTCCTACACACCAAGCCAGCTGTGTGACCTTGGGCTAGTCACACTCTCTCAGCCCCACCTACCTCACAGGGTGTCTGTTGTGGTGAGGGGAAGGAAAGGTGATTGTAAACCGGTTTGATTCTGCCTTAAGTGGTAGAGAAAGTCAGCATATAAAAACCAGCTCTTCTTCTTCCATGGATGGAAGGATTTCTGGCCATGGAGCATTACTTTCTCAACCCAACCCCAGCTGCAGCTTTGGGGACAACTCGAAACCCCCTAGGAGCAGCATATTAGGGTGGAATTTTAAGCTGTAGCAGGACTTGTAGGGTTGCCAACAGCCCGAAGAAAAAAAGAATCCTGTCCCTTTAACAGTTATTCACCAGGTGATGTTATTGACTCCCATGCCATGAAAAGCTTCAGGTGCCCATTTTCATATATACAGTCTCTGTTAAAAGGGTGGGACTGTTTTCTCCAGGCCAGCTGGCATCCCTAAAAGGTTTGGGGCAGGGGGAGGAAAGAAATGTGTGCTTTGTAAGTGGGCAGCCTTTAATCTGCAGAAAAAATTGGGGAGACTCCAAGCATAGGTTCTTGTCGCCTCTTCCTTTGTTCAACTAAATGGAAGAGGACCACTGGCCATGTCACTTCTTCCAGATGGAGAGGAGCCAGGAATTTCAGCCATGTTGGCTGAACTCACCTGTAGAGCTCAAAGAGGAAGGAATGATACTCAAACAGCTAATGAGCAAAACAGCCAACTCTAAGCTTTCTGGCAGACTGTAAACTTATAATTAGTATTAGCTAAGGACTTTGTCTTTTTAGAAGTCACTCTCAAGCACCTGCTAGTTGGGCTTGTGTTCTTCTCTCTGGTTGTGCGCAGAGAGCCAGCTGATTGGTCAGCTTTTCAGATGTGCCTGAGCAAATTTGGATGCAAATGATTAGCACTATTACAGTGCTTTCTTGAATGCTCACATTGCTTTATCTCCGCTCCCATCCCCACACATCTGTCTGCCACTGCCTCCAATTTCTCAAAGGCACACAATAAAAAGAAGGAAAATTTGAATTTTGAATTGAGACTTACTATTTGATGTATATGTGCTTTCTGTGCCTGCCCAAGCTAATCTTTGCAATCACTCCTCAAATCTATTTTTACTGACTGCATAAGGGCAAAAAGCAGGCACTGCCATCTGTTCAGCTCTGGCCATGTGAAGGATACCTGTGACTGTGCAATTGCAATGGGAATGAATGGCAAATGATCCTGTGCTTTATATAAATTGGTCAGTTTAGTGTATTTGGCAGCTGACACGATTGGTTTCTTAGGTTGGGCAAAAGCAGCAACAAGCTGTGATTTCCAGGCCCCGTAACACATATGCCAGTTCAGAACTGATTGGCATGATGTTCTGTACCAGAAAATCGTCACCAGCTAACATGGAGTCAGTCTGATCAAGAGCAAAGCTAGCATGTAACTGAGAGAGTTCAGGAAAGAATCTCACCTAGTGATCACGTTTGTGCTGAAAGTCTCTTGATGCTCACTTTTTAGCCAATGAGAGACAGGGTTAAGAGAGCTAATCACAAGGTATAACACGACACATAATAATTGGCATTAAACACTGGAATCAACCATCACTTTAACAAAGACAAACTATTTTTTCTTCCTTTATTAGCCCCCGAGGTCATGATTCCCCACCTATGCCGCTGCAGTGCTTTTAAAAGCAATCAGTAATTGCTACAGCGTAGTAACATTACAACGATCCCTTTTTGTTGTGGAGATATAAGGGGAAAGGCAGGTCTGACATATGGACAGGCCAACATTTCTTATCTGCAAATCTTGTATCATGTCTTATGTTAAACATGTCCCATTGATGGCCTTCACGCCCAGTTCATAGGCAAGCTACAGGAACACTCCTTGGAACACCACTCTAGATAATGGAGACCCCTAACAGAAGCTATTTTGGCATTCTTTTAACCAGAGCAGTCTTCAAAGGTAGGTTAGACAAAGCAATAGTGCCACCTGTTGATAGCTTTAAAAAATAACCACCCAGTGAACTAGGCAGCCTGATCCTGCGTGCAGGTCTTCTTGGAAGTAAATCAATGGAGGTCAATTAGAAAATCCCACTCAATTCAACAAGGCTTATTCTCGTGTGTGTGTGTGATTAGCGCCTCAATGTTGTTTAATTACCTGCCCTTCACTTCTTTTAAAGTCAGCGCTTATTTGCAAACTCTGTTCTTCGACATTTCTAATCTGTCTGTTTAAAATAGAGAAAAATGAGGCTGTAGCTGAGGGGCTAATTGTTGGGTAAGGCTCAAACAGATCACTGCGAGACAGAAAAGTTCCCTTCATTAGACTGGAGGAGCTAGCCTCCAGTTTGTCCATTTGTATGTGGATCGGGGCCATGTGTTCAGAACTAGGTGTCAATGATGGAGCGCAGGCAAACCCTCAGGGGTAGGCATAGGAGAAGCAGTCCTGGGAATTCTTTATCATGCAGTATCACTTCTGATCTACCAGCAACAGATTAACACATCTCCTTATTAGGAGAAAGTGCACACAAAGGATTGAATATATTTTGTGGCTGTGTAGCACAAACGTTGGATTTGGCATCAGCTGTGAACACCAGTATCCTTACGAACACAACCTTTTAAAAACACTATCAAGTTTCTAGTCCTCGTGGCTGCAAATAAAGTTTTAGAATGTGTAGGAAAATGCCTGGTGAATTCTTAAGAGAGTGTAGGGCAGAGCACGAGAACCAGCGTGGTGTAGTGGTTAAGGGTGGTTGTTTGGAGTGGTGCACTCTAATCCGGAGAGCTGTGAACACCAGTATCCTTACGAACACAACCTTTTAAAAACGCTATCAAGTTTCTAGTCCTTGTGGCTGCAAAGTAGTGGTTAAGAGCAGTTAACTCTAATCTGGAGAACCGGGTTCGATTCCCCGCTCCTCCACATGAAGCCTGTAGGGAGACCTTGGGCCAGTCACAGTTCTCTCAGAACTCTCTCAGCCCCACTTACCTCACAAGGTATCTGTTGTGGGGAGGGGAAGGGAAGGTGATTGTAAGCCACTTTGAGACTCCTTAAAGGTAGAGAAAAGCAGGGTATAAAATCCAACTCTTCCTCCTCCTCCTCCTCCTCCTATACAGGAGGGAATGTCTCTTAATTCCAGTTCAGAAGTTGTATTCTTCCATGTCTCACACATACTATCTTAGAAGAGGCATTCCCATTCTCTCTCACATAGAAGGGAATACCTCTTCAGAGGAGGTGCTTGCTATGACATACATATCACAGAACTACAAAATAATGTATTTTCCTTCAGAAATATTGTTTGATTGCTAGGGTTGCCAGCTCCGGGTTAGGAAATACCCGGAGATTGTTGGGGTGGAGCCTGAGGAGGGCAGGGTTTGGGGAGGGGAAGGACTTCAATGCCATAGAGTCCACCTTCCAAAGCGGCCATTTTCTCCAGGGGAACTGATCTCTGTCGGCTGGAGATGAGTTGTAAAAGTGGGAGATCACCAGCTAGTACCTGGCGGTTGGCAACACTATACATTGCAATGCAAAATTATGCCGATATAATATCTGTTTAAGCGAGTAAAATGTCTTTATGCAACTAGCGGTCCCAAGAACGAACTATAGAAAACAAAGAAATATAAGAAAATTATCCAAGAATGCGCGGTTGAAACAGATCATCAAATGTTATGGGGGCTCGTTGCATAATTTGGGTAGCGCACATTCAGTTTCTTTCATGTAGAGTTTAGATGTTTGTGCACCTGGCCCACAGACACCAGATTAAAGTAAATGTAACATAAGCGACCGCATATGCAACTAAAAAGATACTGTACCAAAAAAAAAAATCCAATAAATGATTAATTATGAGCAATTTTACTGATGACTCATATTGTATGCTCAAACATGCAAAGACCACGCTACAGAGTGGCAAATACGGATTGACAAGATACTCAAAAAACAATGATATGTACTGTTATATGGTGGAAGATGTAAACAAATACATTCCAATATCAACTGGTTCAATAATCAAACCATCAATGTCCATATAGTGAACAGACACAGCAAGAGCTTAGAGAAAGCTGTTGTTGAGTCAGGAAGGGCTGGTGTGGCTGAAGTTAATTGTTCTGCTGTTGGCTGTTGAGGGGTGGGGCTGAGAGTATTTAAGAAGGCTCCTCTGGCCAGAGGCGCAGCTGAGCTGAGAGACACAGCAGGAGCTTAGAGAAAGGTCAGTGCAAGTTTTTATTAGGCTGGGGAGCAGTACTGAGGTTGTTGTGTGTGAGAGTGAGTGGTTGGTTGGTTGGTTGGAGCCTACTGCAGAGGGGTTCTGAGTAGTTGTCACAAACACAAACCTTTATTGGCATAATTACGATGCCATAATCATAAATCCGTATAAGATACACTTAAAGCATAATATAGATTGGACGGATACAATAAAATTCCATATAAACTAAGATATTATAAAATATAATAATTAAAAGCAGTTTTAATGTTAAGCACTTCTGCGAGATATTGGGCCACCGTCTTAGTTATTTCAAGGATCGTGGTTGTCTTTGTTCTTTTATCTAGCTGTTGCTGAGTCAGGAAGGGCATGTGTGGCTGAAGTTAATTGCTCTGCTGTTGAGGGGTGGGGCTGAGAATATTTAAGAAGGCTCCTCTCGCCTTCTTCCAACTCTGTGATTCCATGAAAGCAACATCAGTGGAGTCATATGAAGAAATATGTAATTCCAAGGCAGGGACAGGGTGTCTAGATCATTCCACCGTTTCATGTGAATATTTCATCATCCTTTAAGATTTAAGTAGCCATTTCCACACCTGAGATATGCTTCCAATTCTATGTCCTTTTATCTAGGAAACAGATGCTTGTATGAGTTCAAAATGGAAATCCTCGTTCCTGGTGCTCAGCAAAATGGTCCCGTCTATATTGTGCAGAAGAGCTGCTGGCTGCTGCTGACTCATACCACGAGTCTCTGATTTTCTCCTCCCTCAGCGATGTATACAGGGACTGAACACCCTTTCCTGTGTTCAGTTCAAGCCAACACAAACCTGAAATGGTGCCAGGGCTTCACCTGCTGCTCTCTCTCTCGGTACAAGAGAACTATATTTTTTTCTTTAGATATATTTATACCCTGCTTTTATCCCCAGTGGGGTCCCAACTTCATTATCCTTCCTCCATTTTGTCTTCACAAAAACCCTGTGAGGGAGGCTAGGCTGAATTTGTGCGACTGGCCCAAGGTCACCTAGTGAGCTTCCATGCCAGAGTGGGGGATTCAGGCTGGGGTCTCCCAGATCCTGGTCTGATATTCTAATCACTAACACCACCCTGGGTTTCTTGCAAAAGAAAAAAAAATCCTCTTGCAAAATTTAACAGTCTTTGATCTTTGACGTGGCCCTTTGACGTCCAGGATGATACCTGGCATGAGTGCATGTGTAGTAGGGCTGCCAACCTCCAGGTGGTGGCTGGAGATCTCCCACTATTACAACTGATCTCCAGGAGACAGAGATCAGGTCACCTGGAGAAAATGGCCGCTGTGAAAGGTGGACTCTATGGCATTATGTGTGTGTGTTAAGTGCCGTCAAGTCGCTTCCGACTCATGGCGACCCTATGAATGAAAGTCCTCCAA
This sequence comes from Euleptes europaea, assembly GCF_029931775.1. Lineage (NCBI taxonomy): Eukaryota > Metazoa > Chordata > Lepidosauria > Squamata > Sphaerodactylidae > Euleptes > Euleptes europaea. The sequence continues at coordinate 14,030,689 of NC_079316.1, forward strand.
AATGTCCTATCTTTGACAGCCTTGCTCAGGTCTTGCCAATTGAGGGCTGTGGCTTCCTTTACTGAGTCAATCCATCTCTTGTTGGGTCTTCCTCTTTTACTGCTGCCTTCCGCTTTCCTAGCATGACTGTCTTTTCCAGTGACTCTTGGGAGAAAACGCACGGTCGCTTTAGCCTCCTTTATTCCCTGTTTCGGCCAGGATTCAGCCAGGATCGAACGCATGCGTTTCGCCGACCGTGCATTCGATCCTGGCTGAATCCTGGCTGAAACAGGGAATAAAGGCGTTTTCGCCCCTTCTCTTCTCATGCCCCATTAAAATCCCTCCCCTCCCCAAACCCCACCCTCCTCAGACTCCACCTCCAAAATTTCCAGCTATTTCCCAACCCAGAGCTGGCATCCTTAATGTGTAGCGACACCACTTTTTCATGGAGGAAAAAGGCTGCTGAAAGGATCTTCACTTTGTAACAACGGTTTTGACTGTTCGGTTCTGACGTGCTCGTTATGGAAATTAGTGCTATCATGTTCTTTCATTTGCTTTGGGGAGAAATGCAGTATGACACGTGCCAATTGTTCTTAAATAAGATGTAATTGGAGACGGAAGCCGTGAGGCTACAGGCGGGAAGAAATAATCACAGATATCTCCTCCTCTTCTTTTTCTTCCTCCACACCATTCATTTAATGTGGCTAACTTTAGAAATGTGTAGAAACAGTCGGAAACGGAGGCAGCATTTTTCGATTTCTAATAGGTATCTTGAAACTATCTCTTAAAAATATGTAAACGTAGTGGAGAAAACATTACGCCCCCTCGGGCTGTTCCAACCATTAGGGCCAGGGATCCCCAATAGGTTTGCCAGGTCCCTCTTTGCCACGGATGAAAGGTTTTTAGGGCAGAGCCTGAGGAGGGCGGGGTTTGGGGAGGGGAGGGACTTCAATGCCATAGAGTCCAACGGCCAAAGCGGCGATTTTCTCCAGGGGAACTGATCTATATGGGCTAGAGATCAGTTGTCATAGCGGGAGATCTCCAGCCACCACCTGGAGGTTGGCAACACTAACCATTTTTTTAAAATGTGGACTAGTACCTTGTCTGGATAATAAAGGGGAAACAAAGCCCAGGTTGTAGAGTTAGCAGTAGTTTAGAATTCCACATAGGGTTGCCAGGTCCCTCTTCGCCTCTGGCGGGAGATTTAGGAGGCTGACCCTGAGGAGGGCGGGGTTTGAGGAGGGGAGGAACTTCAATGCCATAGAGTCCAATTGCCAAAGCGGCCATTTTCTCCAGGGGAACATATCTCTATCAGCTGGAGAGCAGTTGTAATAGCAGGAGATCTCCAGCCGCCACCTGGAGATTGGCACCCTTAATTCCAGACGACTGAACTTGCATTCAAGCATCTCTAAAAGTTTAGAGACGAAAAGGACAATGGAAGGAGGGGAAGGGAGGGGGAAGGAAATCATGTTCCATCAGAGTAAAAATGAATTATCCAAAGTGTGTCAAAACCTGAAAACAATTTACTCGGGACGGTATCCTTAAGTGTAAAAAAAAAAGAAAAGAAAGAAAACCTCTTCTCCGGTTGCTGCAACATTCTCTAATGATACAGCCAGTAGCCTGCCCTCATCTAATCTGTTAGCAAAATCCGAAAGTCACTTATGTCAGTCTCTAATGGAAGCTAAATGAGTCTTTCCCAGCAATAAGAAGCTTCGCAGAATTAGTTTTCGTTCTGCAGAAAATTGCCATTGGTGCCGGCACTTTTATCTAAAAATTTCACTCGTGCATAAGCAAAAAACTCATATATTATTTGGTTACATTCCATCAGTATGAGAATAACATTGTGAGAATTCAATGCATGCTAATGATATATAGAAATCCACCTGCTTTCCGATAAAATGAGTTTAATTTTCTGTTGCCCACTGCCGGGTTGGCCTTTCATAAATTACTTATGCACAGCTATTATTAAAATAGAGGGAACGCAAATTAGAAAGTCCGCATATCTCTCCACTGGATTTAACCAAGGCAGGGCTGTGACAGCCGGAGTCAGCGTTTTTTTTTGAGGGGGGGGGAATTCTACTCTCTTGAAAATTTTTGCATCTCTATACAATCCCGGGGCCACTGTTGTAAATGTTCTGACCTGCCTTCTTACCAAATTAACCTAAATCCTTTCTATTTTTCAACATTAATGGAATCCTCTAGAGCCCTGCTGATATATATTAAAATATATTTATTGGTTAATTTGAATCCTAGCCATTCTCCCCACCCACCCCCGGTACCTCATTTCCCCTGCACTTCGCTTCTATCTCTGCCGTTTGGAGACTCGAGCGTTAGAAACCCGACAAATTAAGATAAATGCATCTGACAATTATCAGATCAAAAAAACAACTTAACTTTCATTGGAATGTGTGATTGCAAATTTCCCTTCCTGATGAAAGACGAAAAAAATGAGGACTTTCTCCTTGAAACAGTTAATTGGATTTTGAAGTGCGGTACGTTTCGAGGCAATTGGTGCGGCTTGTGGCTGAGTCTGTGTGACTATATGACCCCGTGGCTTTACAACAGAAATAGGTTTTCATTTTCTCATGGGTCTTTCAAGTCCATAGTTCATGGTGACTTTAACTTTAATTTCTGTTAATGATATTATTTTGCTCTTTTTAGGATCAAACTTACGTGTGATGGGTTTGAGCGGCGGCGGCAATCCCATTACCTTCTCAAATTGCACTTTTGTGATGCCGCTTGGAGCATTATTTCATTTTAGAATGTCTTTTCTTACACGGCATGAAGAGAGAGAAGGAGGGAGGGAGGGAGAGGGAGAGGGAGAGAGAGACACACACACACAATTAAAAAGAATTTTAAATGCTTTGATATTGTAGGAGAGGTTTGACAAAGGTAAAAGAAAAATACATAAATCGAACCATGAAATTTTGGGGCAGATGGAGCCAATAAAGATAAGAACGCATCTTGTGATTTCACTTCCACAAGTTTGTGCAGCTGTTTATATAGGGTTGTTAGATACGCGTTGGGAAATACCTGGAGATTTTTGAGGCGGAGCCTGAGGAGGGCGGGGTTTGGGGAGGGGAAGGACTTCAATGCCATAGAGTCCAATGGCCAAAGGGGTCATTTTCTCCTGAAGAATGGATCTCTATCAGCTGGAGATCAGTTGTAATAGCAGGAGCTCTCCAGCTAGTACCTGGAGGTTGGCAACCCTAGGTGCTGTGCAGCTCTACGTCAGGGGTCCCCAACCTTTTTGTGCCTGCAGGCACCTTTGAAATTCTGACACAGGGGGGTGGGAGGCCACCCCCCAAATGGCTGCAGCACGAGTCGGCGCTAGCTAGCCACAACATGTCAGGGAGTGAGATTAAGCATAACTCTCATAATAGCTCTTCAACCTTTCAGGCAGGCACTGTTAGGGTTGCCAACCTCCAGGCAATGGCTGGAGGTCTCCCACTATTACAACTGACCTCCAAGTGACAGAGATCAGTTTTCCTGGAGAACATGGGTGCTTTAAAAGGTGGACTCTATGGCGCTGAAGTCCTTAGCCTCTCCAAATCCCGCCCTCCTCAGGCTCCACCCCCAAAATCTCCAGGTATTTCCTCACCTGGAGCTGGCGACCCTAGGCTCTGTCCTCAACAGGATGCCTTTTAAAATGAAGGTACCCTTTAAAAATATTTTTCTTGCTTACACACAGTTCACCTTCACTCACCCAGGGAAGTTTCTTCAGCTGTGGTGGCACATCTTGCTGCCAAAGCAATGTTCATTTTAAATCCACATGGCCAATCAAAAGCCAGCTGGACTGAAGTCTCACTTGGCCCCGCCCACTTTCTCAAAACACTTGGTGGGGGGCCAGGAAAGTTGTTGGCGGGCGTCATGGAGCCCAGAGGCACTGTGTTGGGGACCCCTGCTCAAGGTCATGAAAAAGAGGATCATGAGAAGAGGATGCATCGCTTTCCTTCAGGGAGCGTTCTCTAGCCAAGACACCCAAGTGATTGGCCAGTATGGCTAGGGTTGTCAGGTTCCCCTTTGCCACTGGCGGGAGGTTTTTGGGGCAGACCCTGAGGAGGGTGGGGTTTGGGGAGGGGAGGGGCTTCAAGGCCATAGAGTCCAATGGCCAGAGCAGCCATTTTCTCCAGGGGGACTGATCTCTATCGGCTGGAGATCAGTTGGAATAGCGGGAGATCTCCAGCTAGTACCTGGCGGTTATAACAACCATCAGCACGTAGGCGCCAATGTAAAAATAAAGCTATTACAAGCAACGTTCCAACAGGAATTGTAATCTCCTTCAGAGTAAGGTAAGTGAACAATACTTTTTCTCCACAGCAATACAAGTAAATCAAATCAATAGCAATGTACAACTTAAATAAACAACCTAATTATATTCCCCATGAGGAAGATAAGTATGCAGGAATAATACTTCCTATTGGTTCTATCAGTATTATTCCTGCATACTTTGGACTGACCTACACCCCTCATGGAATATAAGGTTGTTTATTTAAGTTGTACATTGCTATTGATTTGATTTACTTGTATTGCTGTGGAGAAACAGTATTGTTCACTTACCTTACTCTGAAGGAGATTACAATTCCTGTTGGGACGTTGCTTGTGATAGTTTTATTTTTACACTGAAGCCTACGTGCTGATGGTTGTTATAATTTAGTTAATTTCAGCATAAGTGAGTTTGTTTGTACAGCTTTAACTACCTGGAGATTGGCAACCCTAGGTATGGCGCAAGGAGGAGTGTGTCGATGCGCTGCAGAGAGGGATTCAGTTAGCTTCCGGCCATAAGCAAGAGGAGGTATACCTGGCGTTTTGGCTTCCCATTTGCCTGGTTATGGTGGGCACCTGCCTGCCAATTAACTGGGCTGCCTGTGCCCGTCAGCTGGTCGCCGGATTGAAGCAGGCCTGCTGAAGGGGGGAAGTGATCCTCACGCACAGCGCGGTGACATCACTTCCAAATTTACCCCGGAAGCGCCGGCATTGTGACGGGACACTCCACCATTGCGCCCCCCAACTCTAGGGTTTCCATGAAGTTTTTGGAGGACAATGCTAGAGTGTCCTGCATGATGCTGGCGCTTCCGGGGTAAACCTGGAAGTGATGTCATCCCGTTGCGCGTGCGGATCACTTTCCTCCCTTCCCATAATCGGGCAAATGGAGGGGGGACAGACCTCAGCAGGATATGATGGCACAGAGTCCACCTGCTAAAGAAGCCATTTTCTCCAGGACACTGTGGTCTGGTGATCAGCTGGAACTCTGGGAGATCTCCGGGCTCCACCAGGAGGTTGGCACCACTAGGTCCAAGCTACACAATCGCACCAGTGCTGCTGATAATGTGGCCCCAGGAACCAACGAGTGTACAAAATATTTGGAACTGGCAGAATATAGTGAAGACTTGAAATGACCACTGCTGAAAGTTAAAGGAAGAAGGGCCAAAGCAGAACTACAGCTGAACATCAAGGGCCGTTTAGGCATGCCTGTGTCCCTCACGGTCACACCTCCGGGCCTTGGTGTTGATCGTGCATGCCGTTTCCGTCACCTCGTTCTCCCCCTGCCTTTCCCCGTGTTTTGCTCGCGTTTTCAAATTCGAGATAAAACGAGTCCCTGAAAACGAGGGCAAAACGCGGGGAGGGGGAGAGCGAGGCGACCTCTGATGGTTGGAAACGGCATGCATAATCACAACAAAGACCCGAAGTTGTCGGAGGGGTGATGGTGAGGGAAAACGAGGATGCGTAAAAGGCCCAGAAGACCAAAGTAATGGCTACTGGAGAATTGTTCAAGACTTTCTATTCCTTGGCTCCATCATCAACCAAAAGGGAGACTGCAGCCAAGAAATCATATTTACAGTTTGATTCATTCAACATAGGGCGAAAACGCACGGTCACTTTATCCTCCTTTAATCCCTGTTTTAGCCAGGATCGAACGCACATTAAGCGAAACGCATGCGTTCGATCCTGGCTGAATCCTGGCTGAAACAGCGATTAAAGGAGGACAAAAGTGATCATGTGTTTTTGCCCATAGTTCAATATAGTTCAACTATGTTATGAGTAGGGTTGCCCTGAACTCCGCATAGCTCATGCAAAGGGGAACACGAAACGATACCTTCTCTCACATGACAGAACTTTCAAGCAATATATTCACCACGCTCAATGGCCGTCCTCAGTCACCTTATAGAGGCCTTCCCATAACCAAAGGTAACACTTTGATGGACTCTAATAGGGTTGCCAGCTCTGGGTTGGGAAATACCTGAAGATTTTGGGGTGGAGCCTGAGGAGGGTGGGGTTTGGGGACGGGAGGGACCTCAGCCATAGAATTCACCTTCCAAAGCAGCCGTTTTCCCCAGGTGAACTGATCTCGGTCACCTGGAGGCCAGTTGCAATCCCAGGAGATCTCCAGTCAACATCTGGAGGTTGGCAACCCTAACTCTCAACAATTTGATAGGAGGATGGGATTTTAGAACGCAAGGTTCATTGGTTATAGCTTCTGGGAGCACATTATGTATGTTTTTGAATTGAATTGAAATGTCTAAGCGTTTTACAAGTTCAAGCTCAAATTGAATTTTATTTTACTGTCACCTGCTTTGACTATTCAAGATGAAATGAGCTAAATTTTTTGTCTTTTTTTAATTAACTCCATAAAGAGATAATTCTGTATCAATAACTTCAGAAATATTTCGAAAGACATTTGCAAGTGATTCATAATATATGAAGTGACATGTGAAACCTGAACAAAATAATCAGTTGGAAACCACGATAAAAAATGTAAAAAGCAAAAGAAAGAGAACAAACAAACCTTGGAGCAGTTCTCCAGTTAATGATCCTAGTAATTCATAACTGATAGTTCAACAGTCTCTCATTAAAAGGTTTGTCCCTCTATTTTTTACTACATTTGTCCCTCTGTTTTTGACTGCTCGGTTTTCCTTGAGTGCTGTGCAAATAAATTCAGCTATCTAATCACCAGGATCTAAAGGCGTACACAACCAGTTTTTCTTTCCCAACTGGTTTGAGGCTCGGTTCCTCAAACAATACTCCTCGCCCTTACAGCCCAGTGGCTGAGAGGAAGCACCACTGCCCTGCAGAAGCCTGCACTCTGGTTGCCAACCTCCAGGTACAGTCTGGAGACCTCCTAGAATTATAAATGACTTCCAGATTACAGAGATCAGCTCCCCTGGAAAAAAATGTCTGCTATGGAGGGTAGACTCTATCGTATTATACCCCCCTTCTCAGGCTTCACCCCCAAATCTCCAGGGATTTCCCACCCCAGAGGTGACAAACCTACCCTGCACCCCTCCCCTAAGTCTAACAAAAGCAGAATTAATTTTTAAAGTAAAACAAAATGTGCAAATCTATTTAATTCAAACTGCTTGCAATATCCAACTTTACCTAGAAGAGTCTTTGGGTTACTTTTGAAATTGGTTATGAGGATAGGGTTTCCAGGCTCCAGGTGCTGCCTGGAGATCTCATAAGAACATAAGAAAGGCCATGCTGGATCAAACCAAGGTCCATCAAGTAAAACAAAATGTGCAAATCTATTTAATTCAAACTGCTTGCAATATCCAACTTTACCTAGAAGAGTCTTTGGGTAACTTTTGAAATTGGTTATGAGGATAGGGTTTCCAGCCTCCAGGTGCTGCCTGGAGATCTCATAAGAACATAAGAAAGGCCATGCTGGATCAGACCAAGGTCCATCAGATCCAGCAGTCTGTTCACACAGTGGCCAACCAGGTGCCTCTAGGAAGCCCACAAACAAGACGACTGCAGCAGCACCATCCTGCCTGTGCTCCACAGCACCTAATATAATAGGGCTTGCTCCTCTGATCCTGGAAAGAATAGGTATGCATCATGACTAGTATCCATTTTGACTAGCAGCCATGGCATAGCCCTCTCTTCCATGAACATGTCCACTCCCCTCTTAAAGCCTTCCAAGCTGGCAGTTATTGGCAGCTATTACAAGTGATCTCCAGGTGACAGAGAACAGTTCCCCTGGATAAAATGGCTGCTTTGGAGAGTGGACTATGGCATTATACCCTATTGAAGTCCCTCCCCTATCCAAACCCTGCCTTCCCCAGGCCCCACCCCCAAAATCTCCAGGTATTTCCCAGCCCAGAGTTGGCAACCCAATGTGCAGACCCTCCCCAGTGTGTCCCAGTATTAATCTGGAGTAACTGGATTAATCTCCTGGACATCCAAAAACTTGATTCAATGTCCAGATTTAGCCTGAGGGGGACTGTGATCCTAAACCCCATTCTGTGGCAATGACATGAGGGACATCTTTTGGAACCATGAGGAATTTCCCTCAGTGCTTACAATCTAGACCAGGGGAGTCGAACTCAATTGTTATGAGTAGGGTTGCCAACCTCCAGGTAATAGCTGGAGATCTGCTATTACAACTGATCTCCAGCCGATAGAGATCAGTTCCCCTGGAGAAAATTGCCCCTTTGGCCATTGGACTCTATGGCATTGAAGTCCCTCCCCTCCCCAAACTCCGCCCTCCTCAGGCCCCACCCCCAAAACCTCCCGTCATTGGCGAAGAGGGACCTGGCAACCCTAGTTATGAGGGCCAGATATGACATATACATCACTTGGCTGGGCCATGCCTTGCCAGCCCTGATCGGGACTGGAGGGGATGGCTGCCTCAGCGGGCTCATGGGCTGGATAAGAGCTCTTATGGGGCTGTATCTAGCCTAACGGCCTTATGTTTGACACCCCTGATCTAGTGTCTGGATCTCCCTTCCTCCTTGCTTCAAAGCTTGCGTCATCCCAAGCAGCCCCTGCCCTGTAAGACATCTTTGCCAAGACATTTTGTTGAGGATTAGATAGCGAGCTTCGTTACATGTCAGACAGACAAGGGTTAAAATTGATTGTATTGATGCTGACCAGTTCAAGAAGGTGATGTAATCTCCAATGTGTCAATTAGCTATTGGTCAGAGAGGATCAGTTGTAAACATGTTGTTTGTCACGTAGCCAGAATCTGCATATTACTGCTTTCTTCCTTTGTTTAGAAGAGAAAGCAGTACCCAGTTACTTTTTGAATCTCAACCAGAGAGGATGGGGCAACCCTGTATTTTAGAGATGCCATGTGTTTAAGTTTAGATCCTGCCAGATCCTTTCTGGCATGTATAGGAAACTAGAGATGTAGTAAGGATTTCTTGTTTTAACCTCAAGTATACCTTATCCTATTTTATAGTGAGTAAAGTTTGTTTTTGCTAAGACAAAGGACTTTGTCTATTCATTGTGTGTGTGTGCCTTTATTTGACTTTCACCAGCCATGATTATACGATCCATAATCCTCTGATAAAAGAATTTTCCTCACACATTTCCCATAGCCACTCATGCCTGTGACCCCCAAGTAGGGTTGCCAGGGCCATCTTCACAACCGGAGGGAGGTTTTAGGGGCAGAGCTTGAGGAGGGCAGGGTTTGGGTAGGGGCTTCAATGCCATAGAGCTCAATTGCCAAAGGCGGCCATTTTCTCCAGGTGAACTGATCTCTATTGGCTGGAGACTAGTTGTAATAGCAGGAGATCTCCTGCTACTACCTGGAGGTTGGCAACCCTACCCCCAAGAGGTACTAGACCAGTCAGCCTCAAAGGATGCTGAGAAACAAGGCTATTGCAGGTACCTTGGAATGGTCTGTTTTCGGCAGAGTGGACGTTCTCCAATAATCGGCTCGTTGCAGCTCTAACCGTAAAGCCGTTGTCAAACAAAAAACTGGAAGCTCGCAGATATTTGACAAAGCCGCGCACTCGGAGCACGATATCCCAAAAACAACACTTGAGTACTGTCTGCATAAGCGTGGCTTAAGGCCAGAGAAAAAGGCAGCGTTCCCTTCTGATGACTTCTTTTAGAAAGCTCACTCGGCGGTATTTGTTTGATAATGGATTTGCGTCTATTGTCCTGCACTTCAGGCCTCATCAGCGAGAGCACTTCAGTGCGGAGAAATATGATTTTGCTGCAGAGGAACAAAAGCAAATATACAAATATACAAATATATATATATATATATATATATATATATATATATATATATATATACACATACACATACAGCTGATGGAATATTTATTTGCATCTGTGCAAATAAGGAAGCACGGTATGTGCTGTTTTAATATAAGAAAAGGTAAGCGGATGTGTCAAGGGTGCATCTAATATACGGAACAGGAATGTCTTTGGGGGGTGCAAAGTTCTGAACTTTTATGCAAAATTCTTCCTTGTATGTCCATTCGATTTTCTTTTTAAAGACAAAAAATATATTCACACGGCATAGTGCGTGACAAAATGCGCGCGCTCTGAATTTGCACTGGGTTGTTACAGTTAACACAACTAGGGCAGTACGAATGGTTAGTCCGCTAGACTAATATTTACTTATTTGATTTATTTAAAACGTTTATCTGCTGCCTGTCTTCCTTACGGAGCTCAAGGTGGCTTACAAACATAGATAAAACACATCGGATAAAAAAACATTAAAAACAGAAAACCAAAATTTAAAACCACTACTCAGGACTGCTACTAAACGTAACCAAATATGAAGGAACTTGGGGGGCAAATCCTCATGTAGTGCTGAAGCTCATTGGGTGACCCTGTGTGTGTGTTAAGTGCCGTCAAGTCGCTTCCGACTGATGGCGACCCTATGAATCAATGTCCTCCAAAGCATCCGATCTTTAACAGCCTTGCTCAGATCTTGCAAATTGAGGGCCATGGCTTCCTTTATAGAGTCAATCCATCTCTTGTTAGGTCTTCCTCTTTTCCTGCTGCCTTCCACTTTTCCTAGCATGATTGTCTTTTCCAGTGACTCTTGTCTTCTCATAATATGTCCAAAGTAGTACAGCCTCAGTTTAGTCATTTTAGCTTCTAGGGTCAGTTGAGGCTTGATTTAATCTATAACCAATTTGTTTTTTTGGCAGTCCATGGTATCCGTAACACTCTCTTCCAACACCACGTGTCAAAGGAATCTACTTTCTTCCTATCAACGTTCTTCATTGTCCAGCTTTCACACCAATACATAGCAATAGGAAATACGATGGAATGAATTAACTTGATCTTGGTCAACTTTGGGTGACCTTAGGTCAGCCTAACCCTACCTCACAGGATTGTTGTGAGAAGAGAATGCCAGAGGAGCTGATCACATTGCTGCCCCAAGCTCATCGAAGGAAGAGGGCCTTTTTGCTTGTTTTTAATGAGTGGCACGGAACTACGGTTCTGCTTGCAAAGGGTCATGCGTCCCTGTTCCGTGTTCACCCTCCTCAGACTCCACCCCCCAAATCTCCAGGTATTTTCCAACCCCGAGCTGGCAACCCTACCTGGAGATCAGTTGTAATAGCAGGAGATCTCCAACCACCATCTGGAGGTTGGTAACCCTATACGGCACAGATGAGTGTGTTCAAAACAACAAGAAAACAATGAAGGGGAAAAGGCCCAACCCTAAATGATTTTGGTAACAAAAAAAAGGTTGAGAAAAACAAACAAAAATGAACAAAATACATTTGGTTTGTTATTCTCAATCTTTTTGTTTACGGTTGGGTCTTTTCCCTTCCATTTTTACTTGTCCCGTATATTTGCAGTTTGCTCGAAACACCACTATTTATTAACGGTTGGGTCTTTTCCCTTCCGTTTTTACTTGTCCCGTATATTTGCAGTTTGCCACTATTTATTAACAAGGAGGTACAGAGAAGGGAGCAACCGGTTTCAGGACAACAGAGCTCATGCAGTCTATAACCAGGGTTGCCAGCCTGGAGGTGGGGCCTGGAGATCTCCCGCTATTACAATTGCTTTCCCGATGACCACGATCAGTTCCCCAGGAGAAAATGGCTGCTTTGGAGGGTAGACTCCATGGCATTATACCCTGCTGAGGTCTCTCCCCAAATCTTGCCCTCTCCAGGCTCCACCCCCCAAAATCTCCAGGTATTTTCCAACCCAGAGTTGGCAACCCTAGGTTTATACCTCTAGGTAACAAACAGAATTAACTAAGCAGAAACTCCAGCCTCACACAAGATTGTTCCATTGTAATATAGGCAATAAATATATCCCAGTTATCTCACATTGAAAATATTTTTGCATGGCTTTGACCCTGTTTTCACTATAAGTGAGATGCATTTGAGATCGGGCAGAATCTAGTTCAGCGACCCCTCCCCCATGGCACCATGGATGGCATGGCACTAGGGTTGCCAATCTCCAGGTGGTTGGTAATCAAAGCAGGCTATAAGTGCTTGTACAAAAAGTAGAAATAGAAAGAACAGCACTACAGAAAAGCCCGATTAAAGGCAATAAAACATCACAACAGTGAATGCTCTTGAAAAAATATATTATGAGGACAAGCCTCAGAAGGACAACCGCAATTGCAAAAGGGACATGGGTCCAAAAAGGGGAGAAACGCTTTGCGTTAAAATGTTACAACAGGCGTAAACGCTCACATATACAATTCAAAGGATTCCATACATAATAAATTATTATTCAAAAAGCAACGGAGCAAGGAAGACATGTGCAATGGGCTTCCGGTAAATTCCCATTTCATGAAGAATTTTCTTCAAGAGGTGTGTGTGTGTTAAGTGCCGTCAAGTCGCTTCCGGCTCATGGCGACCCTATGAATGAAAGTCCTCCAAAATGTCTTATCTTTGACAGCCTTGCTCAGATCTTGCAAATTGAAGGCTGTGGCTTCCTTTATTGAGTCAATCCATCTCTTGTTGGGTCTTCCTCTTTTCCTGCTGCCCTCCACTTTTCCTAGCATGACTGTCTTTTCCAGTGACACTTGTCGTCTCATGACGTGACCAAAATACGATAGCCTCAGTTTAGTCATTTTAGCTTCTATCGTCAATTCAGGCTTGATTTGATCTATAACCCACTGATTTGTTTTTTTGGCAGTCCATGGAATCCGTAACACTCTCCTCCAACACCACATTTCAAAGGAATCAATTTCTTCCTATCAGCTTTCTTCACTGTCCAGCTTTCACACCCAAACATAGTAATAGGGAATACGGTGGCATGAATTAATCTAGTCTTGGTGGCCAGTGATACATCCTTACACTTCAAAATCTTTTCTAGCTCCTTCTTGGCTGCCCTTCCCAGTCTCAATCTCCTTCTGATTTCTTGGCTGCAGTCTCCCTTTTGGTTGATGGTGGAGCCAAGGAATCGAAAGTCTTCAACAATTTCAATTTCCTCATTGTCAACCTTAAAGTTGTGTAATTCTCCTGTAGTCATTACTTTTGTTTTCTTGATGTTCAGCTGTAGTCCTGCTTTGGCACTTTCTCTTTTTACTTTCAGCAGTAGTCGTTTCAAATCTTCACTATTTTCTGCCAATAATGTAGTGTCATCAGCATATCTCAAATTATTAATGTTCCTCCCTCTAATTTTCACTCCACCTTCATCTAAATCTAATCCAGCTTTCCTAATTATATGTTCTGCATATAGATTGAAGAGACAGGGAGATAAAATACATCCTTGTCTGACACCTTTGCCAATTGGAAACCATTCCGTTTCTCCATATTCTGTTCTAACTGTGGCCTCTTGTCCAGAGTACAGGTTGCGCATCAAAACAATCAGATGTAGTGGCACACCCATTTCCTTTAAAACCAGCCATAGCTTTTCATGATCCACACAGTCAAAAGCTTTCCTGTAATCTAAGAAACACAAGCTGATTTTCTTCTGAAATTCTCTCATATGCTCCAGTAACCAGCGTATATTTGCAATATGATCTCTAGTGCCTCTTCCTTTTCTGAAACCAGCTTGAACATCAGGCATTTCTCATTCCATATATGGTAACAGCCTTTGCTGTAAGATTTTGAGCATCACTTTACTTGCATGAGAAATTAATGCGATGGTCCGATAGTTGCTGCAATCTTTGATGTCTCCTTTCTTGGGAATTGGAATGTAAATGGATCGTTTCCAGTCTGTGGGCCATTGTTTTGTTTTCCATATCTGTTGGCATATTCTTGTCAAGATTTTGATGGACTCAATTTCTGTGGCTTGGAATAGCTCTATTGATATCCCATCTGCTCCTGGTGATTTGTTTCTCCCAATTGCTCTCAATGCAGCTTTCACTTCACTTTCTAAAACTGTAGGTTCTTCTTCAAAAGATTCTTTTTGGAAAGAATCTTTTATCCTTTCATCTCTTCTATATAGTTCTTCAGTGTATTGTTCCCACCTTTTATTTTGTCCTGTTCAGTTAATGTATTTCCATGCTGATCTTTCAGCATGCCTAATCGTGCTTTAAATTTCCCTTTGATTTCTTAGATCTTGTGGAACAGATCACTTGTTCTTCCTTTTTTGTTGTTCTCTTCTATTTCTTTACACTGGTTATTATAATAGGTCTCTTTGTCTCTACGTGCGAGTTGCTGGAACGTTGCACTTTGACTTTTGATTCTATTTCTGTCACCTTCTACTTTTGCTTCCCGTCTATCTCTGGCAATTTTAAGAGTTTCCTCAGACATCCATTGAGGTTTTTCTTTTCTTTTGGCTACAGGAATAGTCTTTGCACATTCTTCCTTGATAATATCTCTAGTTTCCACCCATAGTTCTTCAGGTTTACATTCACTTGAACTCAGTAATGCAAATCTGTTCCTTACATGGTCTTTAAACTCTTCCGGAATATTACTTAGATTGTATTTTGGTGCTATGAATGTTTTGGTGTTTTTCTTAAGCTTTATCTTGATTTTCGATATTACCAATTCATGATCTGTACCGCAGTCGGCTCCTGGTCTTGTTTTGGCCGAGAGAATAGAGCTTCTCCATCTTCTGCTTCCAATTATATAATCTATTTGATTTCTATACTGGCTGTCTGGTGATGTCCATGTATACAATCATCTATTTGGTTGCCTGAAACATGTGTTTGCAATGAACAGATTGTTGTCTTCACAGAATTCTACAAGGCGTTCTCCTGCTTCATTCCGTGCTCCTAGCCCAAATCTGCCAACAACATTTGATTCTGCTTTGTTTCCTACTTTGTTTCCTATAATTACCAGCATATCTTGTTTAGGTGTGTAATCAATTTCTTCCTGAACACTGGCATAAAAAATTTCAATTTCTTCCTCATCAGCATCTGTAGTTGGGGCATAAACTTGAATGATGCTTATGTTGATAGGCTTTCCCTGAAGTCTGATTGATATTATTCGGTCAGACTTTGCATTATGGCTCCTGACTGCCTTTGCTACATCTTGCCTCACTATTAAAGCAACTCCGTTTCTTCTCTTTTTGTCATTCCCTGAATAAAACACTTTGTAATTTTCTGATTGAAAATGTCCTAATCCAGTCCACTTTAATTCACTTACTCCCAGGACTGAAATGTCCATACGTTCCATTTCTTGTTTAACAATTTCAAGCTTACCCTGATTCATGCTCCTAACATTCCATGTTCCTATTATATGCGTCGAACAGCTTCGGACTTTCCTTTTGCATCTATTCATGTCAACCACTGAACGTCCTTTCGGCTTTAGTCCAATCGCATCATTAAGAACAGCGCTACTCGTACTTGTCCTCTGCTCTACCCCAGTAGCAGATTGAGTGCCATCTGACCTGGGGGTCCCATCTTCCAGCACTATATCTTTTTTCATTTTGGATTGTCTCATCATAGGGTTTTCAAGGTAAAAGTTGGTCAGAAGTGGTTTACCAGTGCCTTCTTCTGCGCAGTACTAACCAGGGTTAGCTGTAGTGGCACTGCCGTTGTCTACGAAAGATCCTCCGCCAGTGTCACCTTCCACTACTGCTGCTGCCCAGTAGCTAACCTTCAGGGATTCCTCTGCCCCCATCCCCATTGGAACTGCCTGTTCTCTTCTGCGGATGTGGCCATTGATCCCTTAAGGGGGTGGATGCATCTTTGTCTGGTGTCTCAGCTGTGACCATTCTGTCTTGAGTGACTCTGCTAGGAGTTTAGTCTCATGAGAGTCTGGACCCCTTACGCTATTGCTCTCAGCTTCCCTGACACACACAAACCCCCTCACCACGTTAAGGTATGCATCCAGAAGGTACATACTTTTTAAGCTCAGAGGTACATACTTATTAATTTTTTTTGCAAAAGGTAAGGTTGCAACTTGTTTGCATCCACATCATGTGTTATCATTTTTTAAAATTATAATACGGCTAGAGGTCTCAAAAGCTGGAAATGGAGTAGGTGTGTCAACTGCCTGGAGAAAAACAAAACAATGCCCTGTCTCTTTAACAGAGGTTTAATGGGATTTTATTTATTTATAGGGTTGCCAACCTCCAGGTAGTAGCTGGAGATCTCCTGCTATTACAACTGATCTCCAGCCGATAGAGATCAGTTCAGAAATGAGGCATACCATCCTTCAATGTAACACTGTTTGTGGTTATTTATGAGAACGGACCTTATTTCAATTATTTAGTACGTTTTTATCCTGACCTTCCTCTGAGGAACTCAGGGCAGGATTCACAGTTCCCCACTCCTCCCTTTATCCTCACAAGAACCCTGTGAGGTAGGTCAGGCTCAGAGAGAGTGACCAGTCCAATGATCCCCCCAACAAGCTTTGTGGCAGAGTGAGAATTTGAACGTGGGTCTTCCAGATCATAGTCCAACGTTCTAACTGCTATGCCTTTCAATGGCTTGAAATCAAAGAACAAATGCACTCATTCTTAAAATGTTCACTGTTTCCAAGTATTTGTACAGAGCTCAGCTTGTCTTCTGGTGGAACAAATGCATTTTTTTTTAAAGCATGCTTCCCCAGACACAACTGTCAATAGTTCAGTTCCTCTATGTGCCAAAGTTTTCTTTCCCTTTCTAAAAACTTCTGACAAGGCTCTGATTCCTGGCTGAAAGGAAGAATTATAACAAGGTATTTGCTTGTGAGTTCAGGACATATATTTCTAATCTGAACCCGATCGAACCTTTCGCTTCTCGGCACCTGATCCCGGACGTTGTGTACTCCACCGGATTGCCAGCCGCCTTTCAGCTGACCAGTATCCGTGATAATTACGATACTTCTTCCTTTTTTTTAAATTTTGAAAGCACTGAAAAGTTAAAGGTGACTAAGTTTTATACACACGCACCCCCTTAATGGCCGAACGCTGCCAAAGGAAATAAAGTCTTTTGGAGTAGTAATGAATACCGATTTTTGTCTTGAGCGCGGCATGGGAGAGGAACTTTCCCCGCTTCTCCCTGTATAGCTACCATGAAAATTGGACCCTAAACCAGGGTGTGAGTCACTGATGAATGCAGCTCCGCGGGGTCATGCTGTGTGCAGCGAGAGCCGCAAAAGACATTAGACGAAAGCAGGAATAGGAGGAGAATGAAGACTGATTATGTCTGTTAGGAGGTTATTAACCCAAAACTACAAAGGTGTGTTTTATGGGATGGGAGCCTTTTCCTAAACAAAAAAACCCGTAGTGCTGGGGATCTAACTACCATGCCATCCCTAAGATGAAATGCCCGGGCTGGCAAACCAGATTTGCACACAATATTAAAAAATGCATTCGCAAATCATAACAAACTACCCTCTTTCCAGTGACAGGACATGCTAAATCTAGGATGTTGGAATCAGTCTTTGGGATGGTACTCTTGTGAGAGAGATTGCTGCAAGGGCCAAACTTGGGGTGTGGCTTTGGTTCAGTGGTTAGGGTTGCCATGTCCCTCTTCACCACCGGAGGAAGGTTTTTGGGAAGGAGCCTGGGGAGAGTGGGGTTTGGGGTGGGGAGGGACTTTGATGCCATAGAATCCAATTGCCAAAGCGGCCATTTTCTCTCAGCCCCACCTACCTGACAGGGTGCCTGTTGTGGGGAGAGGAAGGGAAGGTGATTGTAAGCCGGTTTGATCCTCCTTTTAAAAGGTAGAGAAAGTCGGCATATGAAAACCAACTCTTTCTTCTTCTTCTACAGTTGTTCAGCAATGGTTGCCTTTTGTGGGAGGAAGACAAGGTAAAAACTGAGCAGCCCCAGGCATGTTCGAATCGCCTGCTTTGATTGTGGAGTTGGTGCATCCCAGACTGCATGTCCCTGGTCTTTAGTGAGGTGAATATCAGAAGCATCAGTTCCATAGCCCAACCATGCGACACTAGACCTGACTCGTCCAAGCAAAGTAGGAAGTCTTTTTATGAAGTCTATGCAGGGATGTTTCCCTGCAGTCACCCCCGCCGACTGTTTCGGGGCTTCCTTTTGAGTATGCATGCCTTTTCCGCCTGTCAGAGGCTGCCTCGCTCTCCCCACACGTTTTGCTCGTGTTTTCCAGATGCTGTTTTAGTCAGACTCTGGAAAATGAAGGCCAAGCGCACGGGGAGAGCGAGGTGACCTCTGATGGGCGGAAAAGGCATGCATAATCAAAAGGAAGCCCCAAAGCGGTCGGCAGGGGTTACCGCGGGGAAATGTCCCTGCATACAAGACCCAGGTTAAGCATCTGTTGATCCCACAATCAGAATATCATCAAAGTATGGCGTAAACCCTGGAATTCCAGACAGCAGGATCATGAGACATTATTGGACAATTCCAGGGAAAACGGATAGCACGCCCTCGATAGCACCCCAAAGCCACGGATGTCACCTTGGGAAATTTGTTGACAACCTCCAGAATTTGGCTTGTGCTCATGGCATGCGTTCCTTGGATACTGATTTCCAATGGTGAGGTCCACTTTGGTCATTTATGCATGGGAGTTTTACCCGAGGTCCGTTGCTCGCTGGACCCACACTTTCCTATTGGGAATCTATGCACCAGCAGTCTCCAAGATCAAATCAAGTCCTCACCCCTTTAAATGCTGCTTTGTAATTGGCTTACTTTGTAGAGCTAACTGTGAGAGAAAATCCCCTCCCCCCAAAAAAACCCAATTGCTGCATAAAAAAGCATTTTAAGAACAAAAAACAAAAAACGGAGCAATCTGAAAGGAAGTGGGAGAAATCCAAGCCTGTTTTAAAAAGCTTTTCTTCTGCTCAGAAAGAGCTCCAAGGAAGCAGGAAGCATTTGAATCCCCACCACTTTACACACTGCTTTGTAAATGGCTGTGAGAGAAGCCAAGCTTGCATGTCCCACGCTTTGCCTTATGCATGGGGATTTCACCCAGGCTAAGCTCAGGGGAGAAGGAAGAATAGGGTTAACAGAGGAACGAGAAGTCCCGGGATTTGTGAGGGCTGGCAGCGAGGCCATCTCTAATGGACAGAAAACTCATGCATATATATCTCCAAGGAACAACTAAAACAGACCAGGGCGAACGTGAGTGACAGTACCCATGCATAAACAGCCTTTGTTTACTTAATTTATACCCCTCCTTTCTCCCCAGTGGGGACCCAAAATGGCTTACATTGTTCTCCTCTCCGCTGTTTTATCCTCACAGCAATATGAGGTAGGTTACGCTTCGAGTGGGTGACTGGCCCAAGGTTACCCAGCATGCTTCCATGGCAGTCTGAGGATTCGGATCTGGGCCTCCCAGTCCCAGTCTAACTACTATCTGCTTAGCCAATCAATCCCAAAACTCTCGACGCCAAAAATGGAGTTAAAGATAGAACAGTTAGGGTGGCCTCTTTATTTCTGGCAACTCATCCGTGTCTGAATGTTGAACAGAAATGTAAAGCGCACAACTTTCCCCATTAAGTTCAAGGAAAAGTAGCAACTGATGTGCGTTTTTTTTCAGACCTGCAATTCCTAAAGGCACAGGAACTCTTCCAGAGGCAAGTGTCAACTCTATAAATCGTGGACACCCCTCATTCATTGCAGAGAGATACTAAATTGTCGTTTATTATGATCTCATTTTCTTTGCAATAACTCCTTTTGTTTTGTTTCCATGGAATTCATATGGCTTTTAAACCAACAAAGACTTCTGGAGTTGATGTTTTTAGCATGAAGAGAGAAACAGATAAATTCATTTTTTTAAAAAAATGATGATAATAAAACCATTAAAATACAGACAAGCAGCACCATCTACTGGAATAATAAAACAGGAGTCCAGTGGCCCTTTAGAGGATACCAACATTTATTCCTGCATAAGCTTGCAGGAGTTAGAGCTCCTTTCATCGGCCGTATGAGATCCATAAAACTACTGAATTTGTATTAAACAACAGAAAGAGGGCCAGGGAGTGGGGGGGGGGATATTACAAAGAGAGGCCCTGTCTGAGTGTGTGTGTGTTAAGTGCTGTCAAGTCGCCCCTGACTCATGGTGACCCTATGAATGAAAGTCCTCCAAAATGTCCTATCTTTGACAGCCTTGCCGAGGCCTTGCAAACTGAGGGCCGTGGTTTCCTTTATAGAGTCAATCCATCTCCTGTTGGGTCTTCCTCTTTTCCTGCTGCCCTCAACTTTTCCTAGCATGACTGTCTTTTCCAGTGACTCTTTTCATCTCATGATGTGACCAAAATACAACAGCTTCAGTTCAGTCATTTTAGCTTCTATGATCAGTTCAGGCTTGATTTGATCTATAACCCACTGATTTGTTTTTTTGGCAGTCCATGGTAACCGTAACACTCTCCTCCAACACCACATTTCAAAGGAATCTATTTCCTTCCTATCAGCTTTCTTCAATGTCCAGCTTTCACACCCATACATAGTAATAGGGAATACAATGGCATGAATTAATCTAATCTTGGTGGCCAGTGACATATCCTTGCACTTCAAAATCTTTTCTAGCTCCTTCATGGCTGCCCTTCCCAGTCCCAATCTCCTTCTGATTTCTTGGAGTTGAGTAACTGGAGCAAATCTACTCTTGGTGGGTTGATTACTTCTGATAGGATCTTGTTTTAAACTAATCTCTCTGCACTGTTTCCCCCCTCTTTACCTTCTCTTGTTTGCAGCCTTTAATACAGATTCATCTTCTTAATAGACATACACCATGCACTTGGTGAAGGGAGCTCCGACTGAGAAAAGCATTTGTGGGAATCAATGTTGTCAGCCTCTAAAGCGCCCCTGGATTCTTTCTTGTTTTACTTCACATGAACACACATGAAGCTTCCTTCTACTGAACCAGACCCTTGGTCCATCAAAGTCAGTATTGTCTACTCAGACCAGCAGTGGTTCTCCAGGGTCTCAGGCAGAGGTCTTTCACATCACCTACTTGCCTAGCCCCTTTAACTGGAGATGCTGGGGATTGAACCTGGAACTTTCTGCATACCAAGCAGAGGCTCTACCACTGAGCCACGGCCCCTCCCCTTCTACTATCAAAAATACTTGCATCTTATGTGGATGACCATTGAGCACATTAGCAAAATTTGTTCACATGCAAGAATGGAAAATAAGATCTACTCCCTTATGAACCTGCCTGACCCCTGCAATCATCTTCAGAAGCCCTACTTCTGGTTGCACCCACCTTCTGAGATTAGGTGGGTGGTAACCCAGGAGAGAGCCTTCTTGGTAGAGTTGGCAACCTCCAATTGATGGCTGGAGATCTCCTGCTCTTACAACTGATCTCCAGGCGACAGGAAAAGTGTTGGTGGGCACCTGGGCAATCACGGACACCATGTTGGGGACCCTTGCATTAGGAGACGGCGTGCATCCTCTTTCCTTAATCCCTCTCTTCTACTATAATTTGAGCTGCTGAAGGCTGGCAGAGCACTGAGCCAGCGTGGTGTAGTGGTTAAGAGCGGTGGTTTGGAGCGGTGGATTCTGATCTGGAGAACTGGGTTTGATTCCCCACTCCTCCACATGAACGACGAAGGCTAATCTGGTGAACTGGGTTTGTTTCCCCACTCCTCCACATGAAGCCAGCTGGGTGACCTTGGGCTAGTCACAGCTCTCTCAGCCCCAGGGTTCTGATGTGGGGAGGGGAAGGTGATTGTAAGCCGGTTTGATTCTGCCTTAAGTGGTAGAGAAAGTCGGCATATAAAAACCAACTCTTCTTCTAGACAGAGTTACCCCCTTTTTATGTCAACTGAACTCAGTGGGTTTAGGAGGGGCTTCGGATGTCACGGTCAGTCAAGCCGATTTCTTCTCCACCCTCTGTATTTCTTTATTTTTTCCACTGATGTTCAACTGCCCTGGAGATTGTGTGCCTCTTGGAAGCCAATCAACAAAAATACGATTCCTGCTTGCCAACAATAACCTATTTATAGCAGAAAAGGTGGCTTTTCAGCAGGACGTGCTAAACCCAAGTTCTTCTCTGCAAATGTACTATACTGTGCTAATGACTCATGATTTCATGTCATATTTTGATCTGTGGTATTCTATTTTTGATGTTCCTAAGGTCGAAACAAAGTTTATTTATTCATTTGTTTTGAGAAATATGATTTCTTACCCTTCCCCCCCTTTTCCTCAATGAACTCGGTTTTGAAAATCACCTGTGAATACAGGAATATTAATTCTTTGTGGACATGTATTGTTACGTGTTGGGTGCCATAGTCAATCAAATAACCTGGAACTGAGTAAGGAGGTAACACAGACCACAGCCAGATATATCCCACCTGTAGCAGAAATGTTGCAAATGGTATTGTTGATGTTTGTAGAATGCAAATTGGACTACATAAGAACATAAGAAAAGCCATGCTGGATCAGACCAAGATCCATCAAGTCCAGCAGTCTGTTCACACAGTGGCCAACTAGGTGCCTCTACTCAGTATGGACACATGAACTGCCTTATACTGAATCTGACCCTTGGTCCATCAAAGTCAGCATTGTCTACTCAGACCGGCAGCGGTTCTCCAGGGCCTCAGGCAGAGGTCTTTCACATCACCTACTTGCCTAGTCCCTTTAAGTGGAGATGCTGGGTACTAAATGATGTGAAACGCCTAGGGTTGCCAACCTCTGGGTACCAGCCGGAGATCTCCTGCTATTACAACTGATCTCCAGCTGATAGAGATCAGTTCACCTGGAGAAAATGTCCGCTTTGGCCACTGGACTCTATGGCATTGAAGTCCCTTTCCTCCCCACACCCCGCCCTCCTCAGGCTTCTCCCCAAAAACCTCCCGCTGGTGGCGAAGAGGGACCTGGCAACCCTAGAAACGCCTGTGGGATGGTAGCACAGAACTACTTTGCCAGTGGGGTCTTCCAAAATGACAGTAAGGTAAGAAGCGGATCCAGAAAAATACAGTAAGTTTAGAAGTGGGCCCCTATGTGGATTTACACGACATGGCCACCGCTTGCATGGAGAGGAAAGGCGGCTCGCGTGTTCTTCTTGGACACTGGAGCGCCAAAACCGTCACGAGCGAACAGAACTCTTAAGGGCCAGGATGCACTTTCTCCACGGCCACTTATGCACGGGAGGTTTCGCCTTGAGTTTGCCCTCTCTCCATGCACATTTTCCCCATCCAGATTCTCAGAACTCAACAATACTCCCCCCCCCGCTCCGCTGCAGAGTTCTGATAATTCAGGTGGGGAAAACGTGCATCGAGAGCGCAGCAAACCCAACGCAGGCCCTCCAATGCATAAGTGGCCCACGTTTTGCAAAGCAAGCAGGCCTCGGAGTGAACTGCGCAGCCGCCCTGCGGAGCCCCCGTCGGGGCGGGGGAGCCGGCCGCCTCGGCGAGCCCAGCGCCACCTTCAGGGCCGGCGCGGAACTGCGGGGCCAGCGCGCGTGCGCGGCGGTCGCCGAGGCCCGGCGGCGGCCGTTGCCAAGGGAACCAACGGCGCGGCCGGCGGTTGGGCCGCCGTGGGCGCCAGAGCGGGGAGCCGGGCCTGCTGGAGGGCCGCCATGGACTCCCCGGAGGGCGGCGACAGTGGCGGGGGGAGCAGCAGCAGCGGCACTGCCAGCGGGGCCGCCGCCTCAGTCGCCTCAGTCGCGGCCGCCTCCTCCTCCGCCTCGGTTCTGGCCGAGCTCGACTGGGACGATGGGCTCGCCATCCCCGTGGCCAGCGAGGAGAACAAGCGGCTGGAGGAAAAGGCAAAGGGGGGGGGGCGGCGCCCACGTGACTCGTTGGGTTGCCAGCTCCGGGTTGGGAAATACCTGGAGGTTTTGGGGGCGGGGCCTGAGGAGGGCGGGGTTTGGGGCGGGGCGGGGCCCAAGCGGTCATTTTCTCCAGGGGAACTGATCCCTATTGGCTGGGGAGTAGTTGTAATAGGGGGAGATTTCCAGCCACCACCTGGAAATTGGCAACCCTAGCGATTTGGGCCCTCTGCGGAGAAGCTTGGAAACACCCCCTCTCCCCAAAAATGCCCCCCGAAAGTGCAACCATCTCCCCAGAGAATGCTCAAAAATGCCCCCAATAAGAATTCAGTTATCATCATTAACTTATTAATGGTTAATTAATTAATAATGATAACTGGATAATAATGGCTGAATAATTATTAATTAATTAATAAGGAATTAATAATAGTGTATACCTTACACTAACACAATAATTAAACAGTTTACGGTATGATTATTAATTAATCATTAATTGTTAATTAATTAATAATGATAACGATAACTGAATTATAACTGAATAATTATTAATTAATAATGAGACCGTAAACTTTGTTTAATTACTGTGTTAGTGTAAGGTATACAGTCATGCGTGCGAAGGATTTTATATCAAATAGCATATATTTGATGTGACCAAGCTGGTATAGTCAAATATAGGGAAAATATAAGAGGGGAACAAGTTTGGTTATGTCCACCCGGAGAAAGCTTGTTATTAAAAGTTGTAGATTTCAAGTTTCTGTAGCGTTTTTGTATTGTCTACGTGTTTGTCTGATTAGAAATTTGAAAACAAAACATTTAAACAAAAGAAATGCCTCCAAATCCATTCTGCAAACCCAGCAAGCGCCACCCTCACAAGAGGCTGTCTGCCGCTTCTCTGCATTCCACTCCTTCAGTTGCATCTGATGAAGCAAGCTTATTACTCTTAAGTTCTCCGAAAAGAGAAAGGAGCACCAAGGGAATACAAACAACACGTTTATTGTAGTTCCGCTGTGGACTACCTTGGTTCTGCACTGGGGTTGTTAGCTTTTTAAGGTGTATTTGCATTTATATCCCGCTTGTCTCCCTAGTTGGGACTCATAGGGTTGCCTCCCTCCCGGTGGGGCCTGAAGATCTCCTGGGTTTACAACTGGTCTCCAGAGATCAGTTCCCCTGGAGAAAATGTCTGCTTTGGCATGTGAACTCTATGGCATTATACCCGTGTGAGGTCCCTCTCCTTTCCAAACCTCACCCTCCCCAAAATCTTCAGGAATTTCACAATCCAGAGTTGGCAACCCTAACTCAAAGCAGCTTAGAACATTGTCCACCCCTTCTCCATTCTCTCACAACAACCACTCTGGGAGTTAGGCCAGGCTGAGAGTTTGTGACAGGCCCAAGGTCACCCAGCAAGTTTCCATGGTAGAGTGGGGATGCAGACCCAGGTCTCCTCCCATCCTATTCCACCCTCTATTTATGTTGAGGAGTTCTTTTTTAACAACTTCAAAGTAACATGAAAATATCTTACTGTTTTGTTCCCCAGTTTCAGAGTCTGCAGAAAGAAAAGGCCGACTTGGATAACCAGGTAGCAGACTATGAAGAACGCATCGCAGCGATGACGGCACACTTGAAGAACGTCAAGCAGGAGTTTAATTTGACACAGGTATGTGGCTGCAAGTTCTCCTTTTCTGAAATGCATGGATCCCTGAGTGCACGTTGACTTCTGCATGCTTGGCATTGGGCTGTCTGAAGCAAAAAGGCAGTACTAGACTTTTGCTCCTGTACTTTGCTGTTCATTTCAAAGAACTGGAATATATATTTTGCATCTTCTGCGATGGCTGAACCACCCGAAAAGCTGATTCTGAGCTTAGGGGGACCCTCAGGAGCTATAACCGGGGGAGGGAGGGCTGCACTTGAAGTGAGAAATCCATGAAATCCCCCTTGGTATCTGTGAAAATGCCTTCTTGCTCATACAAGGGTGGATGCAAAGATTATGGATCTTTCCCATGTTCCCCTTCCCCCAGCAATTGTTTCAGACGCTGAGAAAGTTCATTCCAAGGGTGTGCCTTTTCTGATAGCCCACATGGGTTGGGAGTAGAGTTGCTGACTTTGATTTGGGAAATTCCTGGAGATTCAGGGGCGATGCCTGGGGAGGGTGGACCTTGTGGTGGGGAGGAGCCTCTGCGGGGATGTGATGCAGTAGAGTCTACTTCCATTTTCTTCAGGGGAACTGATCTGTGTAGTCTGGAGATCAGCTATAATTCTGGAAGAATTCCAGGTCCCGTCTGGAAGTTAGTAACTCTAGTTGGGAGTGGGATGGAGGAGAAATTGCAGCCTCCTTTTTCTTCTACCATCTGAGCTGGGCTGACATAATAGGTAGAAAGAGCCATTTCTTCTTCCTTCTCTCTGGTGCAGCCTCTTGATCCATGGGGCTATGGGGAACATGAGAAAAATCTGTGCTCTCTGTGTTGGATGATTGTGGAATCCAACCTATAACACAAGTATTTTGTAATTTTTTTTAAGAAAAAGGATATAATTCTCAGAAAACACACACAACCTGTTAATTCCATAAATTGAAGGGAGTCCAGGAAACAAAGGGCGAAAACGCACAGGTCGCTTTAGCTTCCTTTATTCCCTGTTTCAGCCAGGATTCAGCCGGGATCAAATGCATTTTCGCTGAACGTGAGTTCGATCCTGGCTAAATCCTGGCTGAAATGGAATAAAGGAGACTAAAGCGACCGTGCGTTTTCGCCTATAAAGGGTTTAACATGTTAAGGGTTTAACATTAACATGTTAAACTGAATATCCTAGAAGATAATGGCATTTAAAATTCTGGAAGTTTTAACTAACACAGCTGGTTAGATTATACACTTTTGAACTTTTATCATGTAACAGGTAACATATCCAAAGCTGTTTGATTAGACAGAAAGACCACATCAGTGTCAGTTAATTAATCAGCTCAAGACAATTCATGCATCAGCTCAAGACAATAAGCTGTGCATTGCAGTTATGCTTCCCGGATCAAACACAAGGTGGAGGAGGGGTCTATTTAAATATTGTTAACTCTAGTCTTGCTGAACTGGATTACAGAAGAATAAATTGTTGCATCACTTGGGTAGCTAGCTATAGAAAACCGATTTGAGAGAGAATATTAGATCTTTCGAGCAAAACTCGTATGGAAGTCCTTAGTTGTGTACTTTACATCCATTTTTATCTCTGATTCCTTTTGTCGAGAAAAATTAAACAAACAGTAAAAGATTCCTTTTAATCTTCAGCGCTCATTAGCCTCGCCAAATAATCAAACAACTTCCTCTTTAGTCTCTTTCCAGAGCCAGAAAGAATGAAATTGAAACCGAGCTGCATTTTAAAGCCCTTGCGGAAAGAGAACTGGGCCGCCTGACAAGCGAGACCCAGAGGCTGAAGAATGAGATGGTTTCGTTAAGGGAGAAGAAAATTAGCCAAGAAGTACGTTTCCAGGATTTCATCCGATCGCTGGAAGATGTCTTGCTTAGGCTGGAATAGCTTTTCTCTACTGCTATTTTTGCAAATGAACTGCATGGCTTCCTTAAACAAAGAACATCTCATGGCAACGGTGTTGCCATTAGGCCTATGTGATTGCAGCTGTCCTTTTGTACAGTATCTTAACGACACAAATCTGTAAGCAGCTTGTCTCCTAAGCCAATATAATGTGGCAATGGCTATCAGAATTCTTCTTACGGTCTAGCAGTGAGTCTGTATTACATGACATGTGTTACATTACAGCATGTGGCAGTGGTTAGAGTGTCAGGCTAGGATCTTGGCAACCCAGGTTTGAATCCCAGCTCTGCCATGGAAGCTTGCTGGGAAACTGTGGGGCCGTCACATACTCTCAGCCTCGCCTACCTCATAGGGTTGTCGTGAGGATGAAATGGAGGATGAAACCAAGGGTCAAACTACATGTTAGTCACTAACTGTAGTCCAATGGCCCCTTCCTGTGGGTCAGATTCTCCTGTTTGCATGGGGACCAGCCCTTGTCTGTGGAAGAAAGGGTTTAGACAAGTTCATACTTATTTCATGTCCAAAGCAAATAAACTGAAAGTAGGTGAAAGTTTCCTTTCCATTAGTCTTCTGTGAGTTCCCTATTGGCCCTGATAAAGGATATCACCCTACCTGCTATGTGGGTCACTTCATTCTTTCATTTTATTGATCTTATTGACCCTGGTTTTGATTGTTATGATTGTTAATAATCTATTTTAACATTATTACATCACTGTGGAGTAACCACGAAGAAATTATCTAAACACATAGTTATCTAGGTGTTTGAATCTCTGCCATAGTAAATAATAGTATACATGGGGATGGATCATAAGTACTGTGAGCAGAACAGAACTTTCCTGCCTCCCCTAACCTGCTGCAGCCTGCTGTGCTTGCCAGACTCCGTCTTCTGGAGGTCAGTGAACGGCATGGGGGGGCAAAGGGGGGGTCTGCATTGAGAGGGGGGAAGCCATCTGTCTCCCACGAGCGGAACGAAGCATAGGATTTAATTCACCATTATTTCCAGAAAAAGGCATGGATGTGGTAAGGATTTGAGAGAAGCCAGTCTTTTTACTTGTCTTGAAAGAAGTAACATGCATCAAAAGCCGATCAGCGTTATGAGTCCATGGCACCCTCTTGTCATAAAAGCCAATTGCATTCATCCATTGGGGCCCATAACTCTGTGCCATAAGTCATGGCCTTCAGAGTAGATTCACTGGCCAGTAGGATTTGGGATTGCTCTGGAGAGGAGACAGTAGAGAGCTGCATGATATGCAAAAATGGCCTGGCGACATCTGAGCTCAGCTTAAGTTTTGGATGAACGGTGGCTATCGGAAGCCTTGTTATTCTCATATGAATATGACTTTTGTACACCTTTCTGATGCCTCTCTTTTTTCCATGCTAAAGCCAGCGTGGTGTAGTGGTTAAGAGCGGTGGTTTGGAGTGGTGGACTCTGATCTGGAAAACTGGGTTTGATTTCCCCACTCCTCCACATGAGCGGCGGAGGCTAATCAGGTGAACCGGGTTGGTTTCCCCACTCCTACACCCAAAGCCAGCTGGGTGACCTTGGGCTAGTCACAGCTCTCTCAGCCCCACCTACCTCACAAGGTGACGGGGAAGGGAAGGAGATTGTAAGCCAGTTTGAGTCTCTCTTAAGTGGTAGAGAAAGTCAGCATATAAAAACCAACTCCTCTTCTTCCTCCCTCTTTGGTAGAACAATGTCTTCAAATTGAATCAGAAGCTGGAAACCTTAAGATGCCAAATGAACTGGGACCAGCAGGCGTTGGAGGCTTGGTTAGAAGAGTCTGCTCGTAAAGACAACGACGCCTTGGTGATCCAGAAATATGCCCAGCAAGATGACGGCAAATTAAGAGTATGTGGATTGGGTCTTGAAAGGTTAAGTGCGGTTTTCAAACTGCAAATCTCTTATCAGTTGTAGCTTCGGATCAGATGGGAAAAAGATGTCTCTCCTAGGTCACATCTGGCTTGGCTCCATAAGAGGAGCGCCTCCTGACACTTTTGACCTTAAAGCAACCTCTGTGGGGCAAAATGGATTCCTTTCCCATTTTCTCTCTGCAGGGGAAAAGATGCACAAGTAGAAAAGTAGCTTTACATGGTCTGGGACCCTCGTATCTTCAGGATAACCTCTCCCCGAAGGACATTACTATCATCAGATGATGATTTGTTGGTGGTTCCCAGCCCTAAGAATGTGTAGCTGTCCTTGACGAGAGCCAGGGCTTTTTCAGCCCTGCTTTTTCAGCCCTGGCTCCGGCCTGGTGGAAGGTTCTGCCTGGTACCATCAGGGCCCCATGGGAGCTTCCAGAGTTCTTCAGGACCTGCAAGACAGAGCTTTTCCGCCAGGCCTACAGTTGAGGATGGCTGCGGGGTACCATCTTCACTGGCCTCCCTACCCTTCCCCCTCCCATATATATATTGTATGGTTTTGGAGGGGTGACTGCCTGCTGTACAATCAGCACAAGGGGCCCTGCACGCCATCTTCGGTTCTGATTTTTAATTTAATGATTTTATGCCTTAAGGTTTTATTTAACTGTCCTATGGATGTTTTATGGATATTATGAATTTTTTGTATGGTTTTAGAGGTTGTTACCCACCCTGAGCCAGCTGCAGCCTGGGAGGGTGGGTTAGAAATGTGACAAACAAACAAATAAATAAATAGCTGCCAGGGAAGAGAGGCAATTTTGATTGGGGGAATAGCCCATGGAGTAAGGAGGAAGCATTCCTGTCCCATTGCTCTGATTAAATTCAGAGTTCCTGCAGCTGCACAAAGCAAAACCAGATAACATTAGGAACCATTCCATGTGTCTCCCACATCACGACTCATCCACCCCTAAATGCCTTGTTTACATTGCGTCAAAACACAATAATTAATTCCAAAGGAATTTTTCTGAGAAGGGAATCCAGGAAAGGAATAGTAATCCAGTTAGCATTAAATGTAATTTTATATTCTGTCCTGCCCTGCTCAAGCTCTCTCGGTGAACAATTAAAGCCAAATGTTAATTCAGATCAGATAGCCAATGAAGTATCGTAGTCATTTGGATGCACAGATGGTTGACCCATGCAGAAGAGAATACCTGGCACCGAGCTTTGTGTAGTCGGACTGGGTAATCCGTGAGCTTTTTCTAGCGTTATGACTGGATGACCGTGGGATTCCATCCCTCCTCAAAACATGGCAGAGATAATATTTTGGCAACCCTTAAAACTGATTGAGCTGAGAGCTAACAGCGGGTTTCATCATCCTTTCATTACAGACACTGACTCTGAAGATCGAGATGCTGACTGTAGACTGTAATCACAGGCGCAAAATTCTTGACAACGAGCTGACGGAAACCCTTGCTGCTCAGGTGCGTCCGCGGAGGAATTGGAGGTTTTACTTTATGACTTGCATCCTTGTCATTTGCCACTTGATGGAAGGGCTTTTCCATTGGTGGGGTGGTGGTGGAGAAGGAACAGGGACTGCAGACAGCCCTTTTGCACCCTGTTCTGTTTGAGAGTCCCCTGACTCCCTGGAGCAGAACTTTGGTGGGCTGCAGCAGGAGAGAGGGGCTGGGAAAACCTGGGAGAGCCAGCGTGGTGTAGTGGTTAAGAGCAGTGGTTTGGAGCGGTGGACTCTGATCTGGAGAACTGGGTTTGATTCCCCACTCCTCCACATGAGCGGCAGACGCTAATCTGCTGAACTGGGTTAGTTTCCCCACTCCTCCACATGAAGCCAGCTGGGTGACCTTGGGCTAGTCACAGTTGTATTAAGAGCTCTCTCAGCCCCACCTATCTCACAGGGTGTCTGTTGTGGGGAGGGGAAGGGAAGTAGCCGGTTTGATTATTCCTTAAGTGGTAGAGAAAGTTGGCATATAAAAACCAACCCTTCTTCTGTTCCATGAGTTTGTAAGCTTTTGGATACAAGCTCCAATGTTTGGGTTCCACTTCTCATTACAGATTGAGCTGGATAAGGCGGCCGAAGATTTCCGCAGGGTTCATCGCGAGAGGCAAGAGCTTATCAAACAGTGGGAAAACACCATAGAGCAAATGCAGAGAAGAGATGAAGAAATAGACCATTGTGGCTTGGTAAACCATTTTTCTTGGATCTGGGCTACTTGTAATGCCTGTGGGCTTCTGGATACTCATGAGCGATTGTGCATGCATCCTTTGGCCCTTTGGTTTACAGTCTGGGTGTTCAATGATATCTTGTACATCTTAGAACTCAATTTGGTGGTTGATGAACCAGGCTGCTCTTAAAAACAATGTTCATCCTTTTCTGCACCCAGCTCTTAGCCCAGGCCAGGCGAGCGATACGAGCCAAGGAAAGCGTGCTTAAAGACAAGATCCAGTTCATGGCGAATGAGAGCGGCAACAACATGGAGTACGAGAAGAGAATTGGCGTAGCCGATCGGCAGGCTGCCAAACTGAGGACAGAGTACCAAAAAGAGGAGGCTAATCGGAGCCAGCTGCAGGACGAGGTAATATGAACATTAGCACAGCAAATATTGAAACTAGTTTCAGACCTGTAACCTTTTACATGAAGCTGCCTTATACTGAATCAGACCCTTGGTCCATCAAAGTCAGTATTGTCTACTCAGACCGGCAGCAGCTCTCCAGCGTCTCAGACAGGGGTCTTTCGCATCACCTACCTGCCTAGTCCCTTTAACTGCAGATGCTGGGGATTGAACCTGGGACCTTCTGCATGCCAAGCAGGTGCTCTATCACAGAGCCACAGCCCCTCCTCAAGGATACCGTGGGGTGGGGAGGCAGCCGTTTAGGCACTTGATAAAGTTTAGGGGTAAACAAGACTGCCACAGTCCACTGTGCTGTGGGCCCACTTGCGGCATTTTCAGTGGCTTTAAAATGGCAACGTCCTTGTGGTGGCCAGAAGTTTGCTGTCATGTTTAGTTTGGACCTGTGTGCATTAAATACGCTTGTATTTCACGTCTTTTCAAAACTAACTAATATTTAGCTGGATACGCTGAAAGCCACTGTAGATGGGACTGCTTCTGAACTTGAAATGATGAGATTCTCTGTAGCTAACCTGAAGAAGGAAATCCAGGAGAAGAATCTCAGGTAGGAATTATAAATGGTGGAAGTGATTTCGGGGGGGTTTCTACAGTGGCTCTTCTCAGGGGTTTTTTGTAGTTGATAAAACAGAATGGATACTTAATGCTTAACTGTGTCGAGTTGCTTTCTGTTGCCCCAGAAGGTCGGACCAGAACCAACGGGTTGAAATTAAATCAAAAGAGTTTCCGTCTAGACATTAGGAAGAACTTTCTGACAGTTAGAGCGGTTCTTCAGTGGAACAGGCTTCCTCGGGAGGTGGTAAGCTCTCCTTCCCCGGAGGTTTTTAAGCAGAGGCTAGATAGCCGTCTGTCAGCAATGCTGATTCTATGACCTTAGGCAGATAACAAGAGGGAGGGCATCTTGGCCATCTTCTGGACATGTAGTAGGGGTCACTGGGGGTGTGGTGGGGGAGGTAGTTGTGAATTTCCTGCATTGTGCAGAGGCTTGGACTAGATGACCCTGGTGGTCCCTTCCAACTCTATGATTCTGTGATTCTGCAGTGCTTCACAAGGCGGGGACATAGGCAGTTTCACATATAGTGGAGTCATTAATTGGGGGTGGGTCTCCTCAGTGTTTATAACAGGAGTTGATGGGTGGCTTTCTTTTTAAGTCTTGGGAAATATTGGGACAGCTGCTGTTGGAAGAAAGTTGTATGCATGAGCTGGATTGAAGCTGAAGCCTTAATGGCTGCTTGTGTGGGGAATCATGAGCAGTTCTGGCGTTTTCTCAAAAAGCAGCTGCTGCGGGGGTGGGTTGGATTAGGGCTACATCCCTCGGCAAGACGGTTTTAACTACAACCCCACCCCCGGTGCCATTTCCCTGGTAGAAATCAGGGTCCCCAACCTGCTGTTAGCCCCAGTAGGGTAAAAAGGCTTGTTCGGGTATCGCCCTTCATAAGTCTTCCCTGATTCACCTGAGTTAGTGAAGTGTAGTAAAGGCTTTTGACTAGCAAGGGCCCGGGTGTCAAATCGCCACCAGCTGCCTTTTCTCAGCCTGCCCTGCCTTTCCCTGGAGGGCGGTTGTGAGGAAACGGGAGAGGGGGACACCAGGTGTCCTGCCGCATGTTCCTTGGAGACAGAACGGGATAAAAATCTTGTGGAAAAGTAAAGGGAAAGGCTTTTTTCCCCCCATTGGTGCAATTTACCCACAGTTTGTCAAAGTGTGACTGGCATTTGTTGTCATTTAATTGGCTGACTGAATTTGTGGCCTGCCATTTTAAATGCCTTTCGGGCCCAACCACATGGTACAATTTTTGGCTGTTGGGCGGCTGTGGGAAAAACAAATCGGTCTTGGACCCAACCGGCCTCATGAACATGCATGAAGCTGCCTTATACTGAATTAGACCATTGCTCCATCGTGGCAGTATTGTCTACTCAGACTGGCAGCAGCTCTCCAGGGTCTCAGGCTGAGGTCTTTCCCCTCACCTCTTGCCGGATCCTGATAGCTGGAGATGCCAGGGATTGAACTGGGATCTTCAGCATGCCAAGCAGATGCTCTACCAATGAGCCACAGCCCCTCTCCAAAAAGTATTGTGTAGTTTGGCTCTTAATGTACAGTATGGCAGATGCTGGACAGGATCAAATAGTCTGACTTAATATATATTTATCTATCTAACAGAGTGTCTTGTGGGAGAGGAAGGGTAGGTGAATGTAAGCTGGTTTGATTCTGCCTTAAGTGGTAGAGGGAGCCAGCATGGTGTAGTGGTTAAGAGAGGTGGTTTGAAGCAATGGACTCTGATCTGGAAAACCGGGTTCAATTCCCACTCCTCCACATGAGCGGCTGATGCTAATCTGATGAACCAGGTTGGTTTCCCCACTCCTCCACATGAAGCCAGCTGGGTGACCTTGGGCTAGTCACAGTTCTATTAAGAGCTCTCTCTTAATAGCCCCACTTACCTCACTGGGTGTCTGTTGTGGGAGGGGTTGGGAATGTGATTGTAAGCCAGTTTGATTCTGCCTTATCTGGTAGAGAAAGTCGGCATATAAAAACCAACTCCTCCTCCTCATTATTATTATTGTTGTTGTTGTTGTCATAAATTTTTAAAAATGAAAACCATGGCTGAAATGTTGGCTGCTTACTAGCTAAGAAGACTCTAAATCAGGGGTGTTAAGCATAAGGCCTGCAGGCCGGATCCACCCCCTTGAGAGCTCTTATCCGTCCCATGGGCCAGTTGAGGCAGCCACACACACTCCCTCGATCTGGGCTGGCGAGGCATGGCCCAGCCTGACCAAGTGGCATTTATGTCATGTCCAGCCCTCGTAATGATTGAATTCGACACCCCTGCTCTAAATGGTAACTGCTGCTTCTTATAATATATTGGGTTAGATTGCATGGATCTTTTATGCAAATAGCACCATCTTCTAGTGCAGGGAGCCTTCTGCTGATGCAAGAGGCGAGCCCTGCGAATTGGAGGCCTTGGGTTCAAATGCTTTGGGGGTGATCTGTGCCTGAATTGTCCCTTAAATCTCCTTTTAGGCTAAACTCCTTCAAGGACCAAAACGAGATCCTTTCAAAGAAGCTGAAAGCTGTGACGGACCGCGCTTTGACGTTAGAAGAGAAAGCGGCCAGGACCGAAGAGATGCTGAAAGAGAAGGAGAGAACCAACAAGGCGAGCACTCTTTCCCTTCCGTGCATGGCAGCGCATTTTGTCTGGTGGTTGAAGGGAGGCTGGAGTTGCACGTTTAACCAACTGTCTTAATTTGTGATTCGTTATGTCTGTGTCAACTGCATTGAATGCTTCTCTCAAAGATAATTCAGGGTGTGTTGTATTCTCTGAGCAGTTTTCTGTTGTTTACCTCTCCCCCCTTCCTGGCAGGTGGGGAGAATTAGCCCCCCCACACACACACACACACTCTTTCTTGGTTCTTTTATAACGCACATTCAGGAGTGAGAGAAGGCAGCCATATGGATTGAACACATGAAGCTGCCTTATACTGAATCAGACCCTTGGTCCATCAAAGTCAGTATTGTCTACTCAGACTGGCAGCGGCTCTCCAGGGTCTCAGGCAGAGGTCTTTCACATCACCTACCTGCCTAGTCCCTTTAACTGGAGATGCTGGGGATTGAACCTGGGCCTTCTGCATGCCAAGCAGATGCTCTGCCACTGAGCCACAGCCCCTCCCACTTTTGCATACCTTGCTCTGGTCAGGAGCTTCTGACTGGATGGTTGTCACACCTCGTGTCTTGCTGCCACACACCTGGAAGTCATGATTTTGATAGGAGTGCTAAAAAACAACAACCCTTATCTTTATGCTTTGTAGAAATGTTTGTTGTCTTTGCAAAATGTCATAGACATACTGGTTTATTTAAACGTCTTGAGCTCTGAAGAATTTTTACTGTGGGGTAATATGTTTGTGCCCACTTAGAGAAACATATAAAATGTTTCCAGGCAGTAGATGGCCCATAAGCCATGTAAAGCGTCCTCCAATTGGATGCGGGGGTAAGAGCTGGGGAAGGCCAGCTATTTTAATATCAGCCAGTGTTGTGCAGTGGTTAGCATGTCAGATTAGGACAGGGGAGACCCCGCTGCAAATCCCTACCCTGCCTTGTGAGGGCCCAGTGGGGAGTGAAGAAGAGCCATGTATGTTACACCAAACTCCTTGGAGAAAAAGAGAGATTAGGGTTGTCAACAGGCCTGGAAATAAATGCCCTGGTCCTTTAATAGAGGCTTAATGTGTAGAAATGGGCAATTGAAGCTTTTCGTGGAATTGAGCTCTATAACCTCACCTTGTAAATAAATAGCATCCCATTAAGCCTCTATCAAAGGAGGCAGGACATATTTTTCTGAAGGCCATTTGGCAACCTGACCACCCAGTGTACGATTGGCTCTTAAGTGATGCTGGACAGAATACACTTGAAACCCTGCTTTGAGCACAGAATTTTTCAAATTGTAAATTGGCGATTGTGAATTTCCTTATTTTTTTTTTTAAAGAAACAAAGATGCAGCAATGCCCATGATCCAGCCTGACTTCAGATTGCATTAGATTATCCTTAAAAGTCTTATTATGATGTCTAAACCATTAGCAGAGCTTCTTTCCTTACCCAGAAGGACAGATAACCCGAGTGGAGAGGAGTGTGGCAGTTCCACCACCCAAGGGTGATGGTTTCACTGGGATGAGCAGTTCTCGAACAATGTGTGTAACGTGTTAGTCCTAAGCAGGCTTTCCATCAAAATTAGACACGCGTGTCTGTTTGCCACCATCTATTAATTTGCTGTGAAAAGATATGGGGAAAGAATAATGCCTTCGCAATCCCATTCTTTCCATTCGGGGGCTTCCTTTCCCCAGTGGCCAGCCCCTCCACCCATTATCTGTAGAAAAGCAGAGTCACAGGGACTGAATCTTATTTAACACCCTGTCTGTATTTTCGGATCTCTTTGAATGGTTCTGATAAGTTTATTAGGAACTTAATAAGTTGGAAGGAACAAAATGTGATCCATTTCAGTCAAAGGGAATTATATCTTTCTGTTCAGTAGGTCACCGTAATGGCTAAATTCTTCTTTCTCATTGGAAGATGAAGATTTTAAACATACCTCCGAATCATTTAGGGCCACGACTATTGTGGGTGGTGGCAGTTCAGGGAACTCCAAGAATCAGCTGCTGGGAGGGAGGGATGAGGCCAGAAGAGAACGGCGCAGCTTTTTGAAGAGGAGGAGAAAGCAGGATGGTGAGGGGTCTGGAGACCAAGTCCTGTGAGGAAAGGTTGAGGGAGCTGGGTATGTTTAGCCTGAAGAGGAGAAGACTGAGAGGGGATTTGATAACCATCTTCAAGTACTTGAAGGGCTGTCATATAGAGGATGGTGCCGAGTTGTTTTCTGCTGCCCCAGCAGGTCGGACCAGAACCAACGGGTTGAAATTAAATCAAAAGAATTTTCATCTAGATATTAGGAAGAAATTTCTAACAGTAAGAGCGGTTCCTCAGTGGACAGGCTTCATCGGGAGGTGGTAAGCTCTCCTTCCCTGGAGGATTTTAAGAAGAGGTTAGATGGCCATCTGTCAGTAGTGCTGATTCTATGATTGTAAGCAGATGATGAGAGGGAAGGCATCTTGGCCATCTTCTGGGCATGTAAGGGGTCACTGAGGGTGTAGGGGGGAGGTAGTTGTGAATTTCCTGCATTGTGCAGGGGGTTGGACTAGATGACCCTGGTGGTCCCTTCCAACTCTATGATTCAGGATGGAGATTTCAGGGAAAGAGCATGCCTGAGGACAAGAAGCCGCCTTATACTGAATCAGACCGTTAAGAACATCAGAAGAGTCCTCTTGGATCAGAGCAGAGGTCTGTCTGGTGCAGCAACCTGTCTCACAGAGTGGCCAACCAGTTCCTCCGGAGGGCCAGCTACAGGGCCTAGAGGAGCCGGCATAGTGTAGTGGTTAATAGAGGAGGACTGTAATCTGGAGAACTGGGTTCAATTCCCACTCCTCCACATGAAGCCTGCTGGGTGACCTTGGGCTGGTCACAGTTCTCTCTGAACTCTCTCAGCCCCACCTACCTCACAAGGTGCCTGTTGTGGGGATAGGAAGGAAAGGTGACTGTAAGCCAGTTTGAGACTCCTTAAAGGTAAAAACCTCCTCCTCTTCTCCCCTCCCAAGGCCTTCCCTTAATGTTATTGGTATTAAAAGGTTTACTGTCTCTGAATGTGGAGGTTCCCTTTAGTCACCATGGCTATTGGCCACTGTTAGGCCTTGGTCCATCAAGGTTAGCATTGTCTACTCAGATTGGCAGCAGCTCTCTAGGGTCTCAGGCAGACGTCTTTTGCCGCACCTCCTGCCTGATACTTTTAGCTGGGGGTGCCAGGGATCAAACCTGGGACCTTCTCCCCTGATCAACAGCCCCTCTCTTGGCTTGGGTAGGAAGGGAAGGAAGCGGGTGCACGCTTCTCAGCAGACCAAAACCGTACAAGGTGACCCAATAACTAAACTTCTGTTCAAATTAAAATCACAGGGCCATTGAGTCATGACATTGGCGGTTACTGCACTTTGTATTCCCAGCGATGTATTAAGAGTTTGAAAATGTTATAAAAAACATCACTTTAAAGGTTTTTTTGGATACCATGGCTTATAAATGGTTGGAAGACGTCTTCACAGCTAAAGGGGCCAAAGTGCAAACAGTATTTTTTATAACGTTTTCAAACTCTTAATACATTGCTGGGAATATAAGTGCGGTAACCCCCAATGTCAGGACCAGGAGGAAAGATGCGTAAAGCAACACATTTCGCAACTCTGACCTGGGCCTTGAATTCCAACAGGAAAAGGAAACACTGGCGTTGCAGTTGCGAGAAACACACTTCAAGAAAACCAAGGAGTTACAAGAACTGAAGGACAAAGAGAAGGGCCTCTCATCTGAAATCGATGGACGTCGGGCACTGATGAAAAACCTCCACAGCCGGTTGGGCCAGTTGGACGCAGAGACTCTCAAGCAACAAGAAATCATGTATATTCAGGCAAGAGAATAACATCTGTGTGTGTGTGCACGTGCCCATGTGTTTGTGTGCGCACAGATCTGAAAGAGCGTGGCATTCAGTTGCCGTTAGATCCTAGTCTCCAGTCAACTGAACAAGCGACTCGCCAGAGAGAAAGTAGCTTAAAATTCCGCTGCCAGATGTTCCACCCTCAGTAACTCAGTTGGACTCCAAACCAAGCCTTGGAGGAGCCAAGGTGGCCATTCTGAAAAGGAAGAGGATTCCAGGAAGGCGATGTCCTCTCTGTAAGTGCAAGAGGGCTTCAAGAAGAATTAGAAAGCACAGGCAAAAGTTTAATTTTCGGAGGGTAATTGCACAGCGTCCCCTGGCTGTTAACATCCAGTACCTATACCTTGTTTTATAATTCTTATTCAAACCTTTCTTGTCCTTACAAAGCAGACGTCACCTTCCTGAAAATCCCGTCCTTCCTCATAAAAACAATCACTGGCTCCCAGGGCCTGGTTTGGTATAGGGGTGTGATACTAAGTGAAGGTGGAGGGCTGGCACTCCTATGTAAGTCATTGTAAGCGTATGTCTGTTTAGACACTCGCTTGTTCATATATATCTCGAGGCTTTGTTTTTGTGTGTATGGGAGCTTTTTCATTGTTACTTCTGGTAACAGCATGCAGTTCCATCTCTCTAGAACACAGAGAAAAATCCTAAAGCTTTAAACATGTTTGCAAAATACGGTCATTCATACAGGGGTGTTTCCCCGTGGTCACCCCTACTGACTGCTTCGGGGCTTCTTTTTGATTAAGCATGCCTTTCCTGACCGTCACTGGTTGCCTCACACTCCCCGTGCGTTTCTGTGCGTTTTGCCTGCGTTTTCTGGATTCTGGCTAAAACGGCATCCGGAAAGCACACGGAAACGCGGGAGGAGAGGGAGGCAACCTCTGACGGGAGAGGTATGCATAATCAAAAGGAAGCCTCAAAGCATTTGGAAAGGCATGCATCATCAAAAGGTCGGAAAGGCATGCATAATCAAAAGGAAGCCCTGAAGCAGTCGGCAGAGTAACGGCAAGGGAAACAGCCCTGCATAAATGGCCTAAAAGGTAAAGGTCCCCTGTGCAAGCACCAGGTCATTCCTGACCCATGGGGTGACGTCACATTCTGGCGTTTACTAGGCAGACCTTTACGGGGTGGTTTGCCCTTGCCTTCCCCAGTCATCTACACTTTACCCCCAGCAAGCTGGGTACTCATTTTACCGACCTCGGAAGGATGGAAGGCTGAGTCAACCTCGAGCCAGCTCCCTAAAACTGACTTCCGCCGGGATCAAACTTAGATTGTGAGCAGAGCTTGGACTGCAGTACTGCGCCACGGGGCTCTTGCGCATAAATGGCTTACATGAGCATATTTATGTGTTTCTGAATTGGTTATGTGTTTCTGAATTGATACAGTGCTACCATATCATAACATTCACTTACCTGGAAGTATCATTTATTTCAGTGCAGCCGATTTCTAAAACAACAACAAAAAGAAGAGAAAAGGGAAAAAAATCCACTGACTTGGAAGTGAATTCCCTTACAGAACTTGCTTCCAAGTAAATATGTTTATAGCATCGGATTGTGTGTCTCCCAAAACAACTTTTGCTCTGGCTTCTCTGAACTGCGGCTGCTTCAGGGTAAATTTTTGAAGCGATACAAGAGACGAACATGCTCAAATCCTGTTATTTGCTAATGGGATTTGTATGCATAACTCCTGTGGACCACTTTGAAAAATGTACCCCTTTCTGTTATCATCCACTGGTAGTGGTAAGATTGCCACTCAGCTGTAAGCCTCCCTAGAGCAGAGTCTCTATCTGGGCCGGGGCCGTTTTGTTGTCTCTTTAGAGGATTACTCGTGAGCAGCATCGCCCACCAGCCATTTCAAGGCAGTCTACAAATGAGAAGGCCTACAGGCCCGAAACAATTGTCAAACAACAATCAGTTAATTAGGTGCCTGTCCTAAAGCAAAAGCGTTTTTGTGTTAATTTTTTTTTAGCTGTTGCCGAAATTGTTTCCTTCCCTGCCTCTCCGCTAATTGTATTTCTTGCTTTAAAATATTTTTAACAGGATTTTTATATTCAGCAAGTGGAGCGCAGGCTGTCACGCCTAAAGGGGGAGCTTAACACAGATGAGAGGCAAGTTTTAGAAGCAAAACTTAAGGAACTTACAAAGATTGCCGATGAGAAGAAACAATCGTGTAATGTTTTGCAAGATCAGCAGAAGAAACTTCAGGTACCATGGCTGTTGATTCTTACAGGACATCGGTGGGTTTCACTGCGTCTAAAGCCCTGGCTAATTTGTAACTGTCCTGACTTGGGTAGCCCAGGATAGCCTGATCTTGTCAGATCTTGGAAGCTAAGCAGAGTCGGCCCTAGAATCATAGAGTTGGAATGGACCACCAGGGTCATCTAGTCCAACCCCCTGCACAATGCAGGAAATTCACAACTACTTCCCCCCCTAGACCCCCAGTGACCCCTACTCCGTGCCCAGAAGATGGCAAAAAAATCCTCCATGATCCCTGGCCAATCTGGCCTGGAGGAAAATTGCTTCCTGACCCCAAAGTGGCGATCGGCATTTCCCTGGGCATGTGAGAGAGGGCCACGATAGCCAAACACTGACGCAACCCTTCCTGCCCTCTCTCTCATGATCTGTCTAAGTTCACTGAGTCAGTATTGCTGACAGATGACCATCAGCCTCTGCTTAAGAACCTCCAAGGAAGGCGAGCCTATCATCTCCTAAGGAAGCCTGTTCCTCTGAGGAACCGTTTTAACTGTCAGAAAGTTTTTCCTAATGTTTAGCCGGAAACTCTTTTGATTTAATTTCAACCATTGATTCTGGTCCAACCTTCTAGGGCAACAGAAAACAACTCGGCACCATCCTCTATGTGACAGCCCTTCAAGTACTTGAAGATGGTTATCATATCACCTCTTAGTCATCTCCTCTCCAAGCTAAACATACCCAGCTCTTTCAGCCTGTCCTCATAGGACTTGGTCTCCAGACCCCTCACCATCTTCATTGCCCTCCGCTGGACACGTTCCAGCTTGTCTATATCCTTCTTAAATTGTGGTGCCCAAAATCGTGGTGCCCTGGTTAGTACTTGGATGGGAGACCATCAAGGACAACTTTGCAGAGGCAGGCAGTGGCAAAGCACCTCTGCTCGTCTCTTGCCTTGAAAACCCTATGGGGCTGCCATACGTTGGCTGAAACTTGACAGCACTTTCCACCCTGAGTCTGGCGCCAACAACCCCGAGTTTTCCCTCTGTTGTTGAAAATAAGGCATACATAGTTCTGATCTATTTAGAGGAAGGATGAGAAGTCTTGAAAGCCATGGATTGAGTTTTTTCAGAGTTATTGCAGGATACATTTCGCCGCCTCCCTCCAAAAAATAAGAACACAGGGAGTTCAAACCTACTGAAAGCAATGCCCTCCAACCTACATGTTCTGCCCCTAAATCCCAGATGCCTGAGAGCTTGTGGAGGGAGAAATGTCCTTGGCCCTTGCTTAGCCACGGATTGGTGCTGTTAGGTCACAAGGCAGGGGGTTGGACTAGATGACCCTGGTGGTCCCTTCCAACTCTATGATTCTAAGGCACCGCCAACAACAGAGCAGCATTCTTGTGTGACCTCACGGGCCTTTCTGTTTTCCTTCCAGAGCGATATTCACTTTACCAAGTTGGCTATGAGTAAGACTGGAGAAGAAATGGCTGGCCTGAATACCAGAGTGGATGAACTAAACCTTTTCACCGACAAATCGGAGAAGTTGCTAAAAAAAGCCAGAGCAGATAAGCAGGTAGGGTGAGGATTTCCCCCCTCTTAAGCGAGAGCCTTCTTTGTTGAAAGAAAGAAGAAACGGGTTAAATAATCGGGGTTGAACTATTATATCTGCAGCCCTTCCCCGCTTGAGGAGGGCGGAGCCTGCTTATAAGCCTCTCCCTCGTGCCTTCCCATTGGCCGGCCACAAGCGCAGCTCTCCTGTGCCACATTTGAAAGTGAGGAAATGCCACTGTTGACTAAAGTACAGCCATAAGTAGGGTTGCCAGCCTCCAGGTACTAGCTGGAGATCTCCTGCTATTACAACTGATCTCCAGCTGATAGAGGTCAGTTCACCTGGAGAAAATGGCCTCTTTGGCAATTGGACTCTATGGCATTGAAGTCCATCCCCTCCCCAAACCCCGCCCTCCTCAGGCTCCACCCCAAAAACCTCCCACCGGTTGCGAAGAGGAACCTGGCAACCCTAGCCATGAGTGAATTTTCCCTCTGTTTTGCATTGTTGGAATGATGGGTGCAACTCTCAGATTGCATGTAGAAATAGC
Organism: Euleptes europaea; assembly: GCF_029931775.1. Taxonomy (NCBI): domain Eukaryota; kingdom Metazoa; phylum Chordata; class Lepidosauria; order Squamata; family Sphaerodactylidae; genus Euleptes; species Euleptes europaea. The sequence continues at coordinate 14,073,708 of NC_079316.1, forward strand.
TGTAGTAATGGGTGAGAGTAGCCGCTGGCATCTTCTGAGATGGTGCAAGGAATCCTGGGGCACACTTCTCAGGCGGCGCACTTCCTTATCAGTGGCTCTGAACTGGTGCTAACCACCCAGGCGGGAGCTTGATGGGTTTGTGTGGTCAGATGCTGCCCGTACAAGGATCCCAGTGCAAACGGTGGACTCTGATGTGGAGAACCAGGCTTGAATCCCCACTCCTCCACATGAGCGGCAGACTCTAATCTGGTGAACCGGGTTGGTTTCCCCTCTCCTGCACATGAAGCCCGCTGAGTGACCTTGGACTAGTCACACTCTTTCAGCCCCACCTACCTCACAGGGTGTCTCTTGTGGGGAGGGGAAGGGAAGGTGATTGTAAGCTAGTATGATTCTTAAGTGGTAGAGAAAGTCGGCATATAAAAACCAACTCTTCTTCTTTCGGAAACCAAATTGTCAGAGCTTCTATTACATTTATTAAGATGCTTGGTTCAGCCCAACATAATCTTGCCGTTTTTGTCCACTGAAGGATTTGATGATTGAAGATAACCTCTTGAAGCTGGAACTGAAGCGTGTCAGGAATACGCTGTACAACAGGGCAGAGAAAGTTTTGTCTCTCGAGAAACGCAAGCAGCAGCTGAGAACAGCAATGGAAGAAAGGACGGCTGAGATCAAAGTTCACAAGGCCATGCTTGAGAGCCAGATCAGAATTGCAGAGCAGGAGCGTCTGACGATGAGGTAATGGCCCCCGTGTGTGCCGTGGGATGCTGGGTGTGCCTGTCTTTGCAAGGTCGTATCTGTTGCTGAAGGAATCGGCCCCAGCCACAGAGCTGGCTTCATTCTTGCCGCCTCACCTAGCTCATAGTGAGGTCGTTTATGCATGGGTACTTTCACTCATGCTCGCCCCCCATCTGTCTCGGTTATTCCTTGGAGTTATGCATGAGTTTTCCCTCCATTAGTGATGACCTCGCTGCCAGCCCTCACAAATCTCGGACCTTCCCGTTCCTCTGTTAACCCAATTCTTCCCGCTCCCCTGAGCTCAGCCCGGGTGAAATCTCCATGCATAAGGCAAAGTTCGGGATACGCAAGCTTAGTTTTGCTCACAGCCAGTTACCAAGCTGCATGTCCACAGGCGGGGATTCAAATACTTCCTGCTTCCTCAGAGCTCCTTCTGAGCAGAAGAACAGCTTTTTAAAACTGAGGCTTGGATTTCTTCCCCCCTCCTTTCAGATTGCTCCATTTTTTGTTTTATGTTCTTAAAATGCTTTTTTATGCAGCAATTGGGTTTGGGGGGGATTTTCTTCCACAGTAAAGACTACAATGTAAGCCAATTACAAAGCAGCATTTAAAGGGGTGGGGACTTGATTTGACCTTGGAGACTGCTGTTGCATAGGTTCCCAACAGGAAAGTGTGGGTCCAGCGAGCAACGAACCTCAGGTAAAACTCCCATGCATAAAGGACCAAAATGTTTCAGGGGCCCAAATGTGCCTTGAAATTGGTTAGAAGATCTCTTTGTTTACAACACACATACTGAATCAGATCATCGGTCCATCGAGCTCACTATTATCTACCCAGACTGGCAGTTTCTCTCCAGAGTCCAGGTAAGGATTGCCAACCTCCAGGTGGAGCCTGGATATATCTGGGAATTATAACTGATCTTCAGGCCACAGAGATCAATTTCCCAGGAGAAAAAGGCTGCTATGACATTATGCCCCAACCCAACCCTCCCTAGGCTCCAGCCCCAAATCTCCAGGAATTTTCCAGCCTAGAGTTGACAACCCTATCTGCCACTGAGCCACATATCCCTGCCCTGCAGTCCACTTCCCATGGAGCCTTGTTGCTGGTCTTGTCCAGCCCACTTTCCTCTGAAGTCACATGAACACGGGGAGGGGCCGTTGCTCTGTGGTAGAGCCTCTGCTTGGCATGCAGAAGGTCCCAGGATCAATCCCGGCATCTCCAGTTAAGGGGACTAGGCAAGTAGGTGATGTGAAAGATGTTTGCCTGAGACCCTGGAGAGCCATGTTCCCTCCCTGTCCTGAAAAGGGCATAGAGGCATTTAACATTCTGGCTGTTGTTATGTTTCAGAATAGTCAGTTTGTGGGCTTCCTAGAGGCACCTAGTTGGCCACGGGCCTCGGTCTGATCCAGCATGGCTTTTCTTATGTTAACTGTGAAGGCACTTCTACAGCTTCTTCTGCAATTTCTATACTTAGTGCTGTTTGCCCAGGAGGTGTCTGCAAACAATGAAGCCCTCCTTCAGTGTTCAGAGTTGCTTCACATTGCTGCTACTCAAGTTCATGCTTGGAATCTCCTCCTGTAAGAGTGGCAGACCTGAGCTGATGCTTCCCGTGTTTCTCCAGGGGAGGTCTGCTATCCGGAGCCAATTTCTACCATTAGCAGAAGTGGGTCCCAGAACTCCTTGCTAGTCAAATAGTATTGTGAGGGGCCGTGGCTCAGTGGCAGAGCATCTGCTTGGCATGCAGAAGGCCCAAGGTTCAATCCCCAGCATCTCCAGTTAAAGGGACTAGGCAAGGAGGTGATGTGAAAGACCTCTGCCTGAGACCCTGGAGAGCCGCTGCCGGTCTGAGTAGGCAATACTGACTTGGATGGACCAAGGGTCTGATTCAGTACAAGGCAGCTTCATGTGTTCATGTGTACAGAGAAAAAGAACACTGAACACTCAGGGAGCAACTGCAAAGGCCTGTTTTCGACGACTTCTCGGTACAGCGGGTGGTTCAACCCAACTGGGAAATGAGTTCTCGCCCGGCGGATTTGGCAGCCTTTCCTTCCCGCCCCCCTCTTCCATCTACGACCCACGCAACGGGAAATTAGAGTGATTTAGCGTGACTGGAGCTTAACCTCTCGCCAAGTGAGCCGACTCTTATGTTTTTCCTTCGATAATTACATGACTAATTGGCACTTGCATATAATTTGATTTGGGGGTTGTTTCCCGCTGTTGCGTATTCTCTTCCACCAGTGGCAATATTAAGATACAAGCAGCAGGGGGCAGCTTCTGCAGCTGGAATACGGAAATGCCAGACCTTTCAATATTTTGGTGAGGCTCCTTGGCTTGCTGCTCCCCATGATTCAGGCATTTGCATTGCAACACATTGCCATCTTTTGCATCCTTCAATGGAGGATTTGAGAGCCCCCCCCCCTGAGCTGGGAGGGGGGACACCAGGTGCCAAAAGACATAAAGTGCCAAGCGCTGCAGTCATGGGCAGAAAGAGGCAAGGCATCCCACCCATGAAACGTTACCAGACTCTCTGTAGGGCAGGGGGTTGCAAATTGACTTCTTAGGAGAGAAGAACCCTCTTGTTGCCAACCTCCGGGTGGGGCCTGGAGTTTCCCCCAGAATAACAACTGATCTGCATCAGTTCCCCTGGAGAAAGGGGCTGCCTTGGGGGGGGCACTCTGTAGCATTACACCCTGCTGAGGTCCCTCCCTCCAGCGTGGTGTAGTGGTTAAGAGCGGTGGTTTGCAGTGGTGGACTCTGATCTGGAGAACCGGGTTTGATTCCCCACTCCTACACATGAGCAGCGGATGCTGATCTGGGGTACTGGATTGGTTTCCCCACTCCTACGCATAAAGCCAGCTGGGAGACCTTGGGCTAGTCACAGCTCTTACAGTTCTCTCAGCCCCACCTACCTCACAGGGTGTCTGTTGTGGAGGGGGGGAGGTGATTGTAAGCTGGTTTGATTCTCCCTTAAGTGGTAGAGAAAGTCGGCATATAAAAACCAACTCTTCTTCTTCCTCCTCCCCTCAATAAACACTGCCCTCCCCAGGCTCCACTCCCCAAATCTCCAGGTATTTCCCAACCCAGAGTTGGCATCCCTAATATTGATATATACTATACTATAATATTGATATATACACCCCTAATATTGATATATACTATATATTAGGTGACCCTAATTGGGCAGAAAGGCTGAGTATAAATGAACAATGTTAAGAAATAATAAATATTGATTTGTACCAAGGGGTGAAGATTGTTCCGCCTGCCAGGATCGATCACGTATCACTCCTGTTTAGCAGTCTGCTACTTTCCCCACAAATAATACCTGCCTCATTGAAGAAGAACAAACTGTCTCACAGTTGGTTTGGACAGAAATCCGGAACCAGTGTCCCCTTTTCAGTGGCACACCTCACGCTACAAGAACCCCAGTTCTCTCCCCCCCAAACAGATTCTCTTTGAATTTCTCTCTCTATCAGCACCGAGTTTCACGAGCGACTGAGTAAAATCGATAAGCTGAAGAGCAGGTACGAGATCATCACCATCGTCATGATGCCCCCAGAAGGAGAGGAGGACAAAAATCAGGTCTATTATGTCATTAAGGTAACTTTCCCACCCTGATGCTGCCCAACAGCTTGAAAGCTCCCTGTAGGATTATCTGCCTTCCCTCCTGATTCACCCCATTGTGACATAGCTGCAGTGCATAAACAGCAATACCCTCCCCACCACACCAGTCTTTGTACCCACCAAAATTGTGTCCTTCTACATCAAAACAGATAAAAGGAAGTATTTCTTCATACAAGGCATCGTTAAATTGTGGCACTCCCTGCCCCAGGATGCAGTGATGGCTGCCGACTTGGAAGGCTTTAAAAGGGGAGTGGACATGTTCATGAAGGAGAGGGGCTATCCATGGCTATTAGTTAACATGAATACTAGTCATGATGCATGCATATTCTCTCCAGGATCAGAGGAGCATGCCTATTATATTAGGTGCTGTGGAACACAGGGGAATGCTAGCATGGCTTTTCTTATGTCCTTAAGGCTTTAAGAGGGGAGTGGACATGTTCATAGAGGAGAGGGCGATCCATGGCTACTAGTCAAAATGGATACTAGTCATGATGCATACCTAGTTTCTCCAGGATCAGAGGAGCATGCCTATTATATTAGGTGCTGTGGAACACAGGCAGGATGGTGCTGCTGCAGTCGTCTTGTTTGTGGGCTTCCTAGAGGCACCTGGTTGGCCACTGTGTGGACAGACTGCTGGACTCAATGGACCTTGGTCTGATCCAGCAGGGCTTTTCTTATGTTCTTATCAGCAGCCCCTCCAGGAATTTCATGGGATTTGTAGTGAGGGGCTGCCACAGAGGGGAGAGTCTGCAGAAATCACCCTCTAATGCTGCAGGAGGGTATTTCACCATCTTCTGGCCCCCATTCGCAAGTGGTCAGGATCGATCATTCTTTCAGCACTACCTGAGAGTCATCACAAAATGTGTGTGTGTGAGAGAGAGTTAACATCACAATGTGGAGGGGAATACAGCCTTTGCATCTTAGGTGTGAAACTGTGGGGTGTCTATTGTGATTAAAATTAGCTAGGAGACCAATAAAATTGCTCTGGGAGCTGTTAGAACTTCCTGATCCATCCAATGGCCTCCTGAATTGGCTATACTAACCATATCTTGTCAACCCCTATTTTCCCATTCAGGCTGTCTAGCCTTGGGTCTGCCCTCTTGCTCCGACTTTTCTAATGTGCCTCATTTAGACCATACTGGGCACTGCTGGTTGGGCTCTGGCTCCAGGTACCTCTGCCAGTCATTCGGTAAAGGCGTTTCAGAAAGCATGTACCACTTTTCTCTCAGTTTGTTTTTCCCCCCCATTCTTTCATGTCGAACAGGCTTGGAACACAAAATTAATCTCTTGCTGAAGCACAGGTTGAGTAATTGCAGTCCTTCCCACTTCTTTGGTTTGGCGGCCTCCTGGGGCGCCTCGCAAACTTTCCAAATTGCCTTCTCTTCCAGCTGCGAGCAAGTTTTATAAAGGGTTGTAATCATTTCGCGAGGAAAGCCCTGTTGCTGTGCGCGATCCTTTTCAAGCTTAAGAATGCGTACGGGTGATTGACAGAAGCATCTGATTGCTGAGGCACGCAGGTACCCCACTGCTCAGAATATTAGCCCCCGTTGCTTCACATAAGCCTAGTAGGCGTAACCTATGACCTTGTGATCAGGTTGTGACCCTGGATTGAACTGAAGCATTCTTTTGAAGGATTGCTTAGGATGCAACCTTCATACATATGCGGGGGAGATGACATAGAGCCGAATAATATTGGAAAATGATTTCTAGAGCGATTTCTCAAGGAATATACAAACACCTTTCTTTCCTAAATGTTTCCTGTTGAATTATGTAGACGTTCTTCCCAAGGATAACTCAAGGGCTTGTTTTAAATGCCATAACCTCCACAAGATTATCTTTGCTAGATACAGGAAAAGGAACATAACTCCAAATAAAGAGGAATGGTTGGAGAAACAAAAGGAATGTGTACAGTTGAGCAAACTAACCTGTATATGTTGCATGGTAAAAAAGAGAAGTTTGATAAATAGAATGGTATTCTGACTCAGATAGTGAACTGAACTTAAAGTTGATATGATTTGTTTATAGAATTGAAGATAAACTTGTAAAGCATTGTATGCAACTATCTTTTTACTGAATAAAAAATTTATTTTAAAAAAATGAAGTATTGCTTAGGAGATGGTGGAATCTAACTGCACGTGACTTCCCTCCTCCTTACATTTGTTTTATTAACAGATCCCTAACTGCTAAGCATTCCCACAATATGGTGGGGCGTGATTACTGCAATCTCTTTTTATTTTCAGGCTGCTCAGGAAAAGGAGGACTTGCAGCGTGAAGGGGATGCTTTGGATGCCACTATCCAGCAAGCTGAAAAAGAATGTGCTGCCCTCAAAAATACCCTGCACGTGCTTAATAATTGCAATAGCAACTACCGAAACTCGTTAAAGAAAGTCACAGAGAACAGTAAGCAGAACATTCGGATGGCTGTTGCAAGACAATCTTTCTTGTTACAGTCAAAGATCAGCATATGTACAAGTTACAATTGTTATAAAGAGAAAAACTGTATAAAATCAAAAACTAAAAATCCCGATTGAATAAATAAGCCAAGGATAGCTATATAGCTGTCATAAGTGAATTATGCGAACCTCAGCTACAATACTGTGTTTATAAGACCATTAATCCACCTCATAATGTATGACTGTGTTTCTCTTCTTAATGGCTAAAAGGCAGAACTTTGCCATTGCCTGGGATACGGCAGCCCTCCCTATCCTCAAGCAATAGTTTGACCAGGGCTAACTCCATACACCCCAGGAAAAAGTTCAGATGCTTAATACGAGAAAGCAGAGGGAAAATAGTATTTGTTCTGGTTTTCATCATAGAATTCATAGAGCAGCACCATATGTGTGAGGCTGTTGCAGGGCAGTCTGCAATGGCAGCACAGATCTGGGGCAACGGAGGGCAAGATACTTTTTTTTTTTTAATGTTCTTATCTGTTAGATCTGTACCCCGGTTTTCAGTCATCTCCTAGAGCTGCTCACTTCGGCAGCGAAAAGAGACAGGCTGTGCCCTCAGGATTACAGACTGACAAGGCAAGCCATGCCAGGGAAGGGGAATGGAAGGAGAGGGCAGCGGTCAGTCTGATAGCTCGAACCGATACGCAGCTGGGTCAGGCAGATTTTGCCAAGGCGACGGTGCTTGCAGGAAAGCAGCAGAACCACCCCGTGGCCATCATTCCTCTGGCCACTGATAGGAGCCCGTCCTCTTGCTTCTCTTCTGCAAGCAGTTGACAGAGTTCTTTCCAGTAAGGAGGGGGAAAGCAAATGGTCTTGGATCTGTCGTGGGATTCTCCAGGCTGAACATGATCTTAAGACTGGAATCAGAGAATTCTGAAGTCTAGGCATAATAGCTTTAATAAAGGAACAATGCAACGCCAAGAAAGACATCAGTTAACATATAAAGCACACATACACCTATAGGTGGGAAGAAGAGGAACAGATCCCAAGCGGATTTAAATTCAGTTCCCTCTCCCTCTACTCAATGACAGAGAGCTTTGCTTCTTATACAGATGGATAAACAACATTCCATTGTCATGGAATTCTTGACTCTCCCCAAAGTCATAATTAAGAGCATTTAGAACTAGATGTCAAGCTGACCCTCTAGCAGGCCTTTAGCTCTCGCCAGTACTGCCAAGTACATTTCCCAGAAATGTTTTCATAATTGTTCCAACAAGGATATCTTTATAAGGATTGTTACAGACCAGAATATCTTAGAACGCTCATGGATATATTCTTTGGTTCACGCGAAGCATTCTGGGTACATACATAGATACTGGAGTATGGGGGTAGATTAGACCTTAATATCAGACTTTCTCATCAGATCCATCAGTAATTTTACGTCATCTTTCTGGGATCAGACTAGGAAGACTAGCGATCGTGTAGTGCAGTCAGTAAAGCGCTGGGTTTGTGCCCACGGAAGAGCGAGCCGAAATCTCTGCTTAACTCTGAAGCTCACCGAACGGCCTTGGGCAAGTCACCCTCATAATGAGCCCAGCCTTCCTCAAAGGATTGTTGGACGGATAAGGAAGGAGGTTTTGGAGTAAGGGCAGGATACAAGTTTTCAAATGAGAAATAAAACAGGTCTCTGGAAACAAGGGCAAAACACAGGGAAACGCAGGGGGAGAGCGAGGTGACCTCTGACGTTCGGAAACGGCATGCACAATCAAAACAAAGACCTGAAGTTGTCGGAGGGGTGACCGCAACGGAAACAGTCAAGCATAAAAGGCCTCGGATTAGTTAAAAGTATTGAACACCTCAGTGGGCAGCACACTATCATTCAACTCAGCTAGTGGCACACGCTTTCAGCGTAGGTTTTTCTTTTGAAAGAATCTCGATATGTTGGTACCGAAGGGCTTGTTTTTGAAATACATCCATTCTGCTGTATGAGAACGACGAGTCAGGCAGCCTTTTTTTTAACCTGGGGAGCATATTACCTTGTCCGAGATCAAGCCCTCAATCAAAGTGTTTTATAGGTGAAGAATACGAAGAAAAGCTGCAACTAGAAAAGGAGAAAAGAGCCGCAGATGAGAAATACAGATATAAGCGAAGGCAGATCAAGGAGCTCCAGGAAGATATCCAGGTAAAGAGGCTTCTGGGTTTTAACCGGGTGCGGCAGTGCTCGCATAATCCTTCTCCAGATTTAAACTTTTGGGAGAACATTGTCATCATCTCCACCTACTCTCTCTCTCTTTCTGATGAAACTCTCCTGCTCTGACTAAGCAGGATTGACTACAGCCATGGGGTGGGGGCAGAATAAATATCAAATGTTTCCCCCCTAGCCCTCATCCAACATTTCAGGCATTTTAATTCGGTTCCGAGGAGCATGGATTCATTGTTCCCTGCTCTTAAGCTTTTCTTTTTGGCACAACCTGAGCTGAAAATGAACAGGTCCCCTTTTGACATGCAAAATAAATGCACATTACGTGAAGACGAATATGTCAAGATGGAAAGTGTATCTTCAAACTGGGAGTCTCGCAGTGCCCATCAGTTGTTAGGTGGTGCAGAAGTTGAGGATAGGGGCTCTTTTCTTACTCAGGGGACAAGACAGCCTCCTGATTCCCCCTTATAACTGCACACCCTTGTAATTTTTTTCCCCAGGAGTAAGGAGTGAACATAAAAGATAAGGGGAATATAGGGGATTACAATAATGCATCAAAATAATACATCTGCTGTTCAATTATATAGAAGAAAAAGTATATACACTGGGTGGGAATATGTCTTTTATCCCAATTTAACCTCTAACATTCTAAAATGTGATATATTATTCTCTATTTCTATGTTTTTGTTATATTAAACAAAAATACCTTTAAAAACACATTTTTATATTATCCATATTGAGCTTCTCATAACTTAAGCTGTTTTCACATAAGCATAATAAAACCTCCAATTTAGAAACAAATCTTCTCTAGGTCTTTTGTTTACTAAATTAATGTCACCATGACAGCATATTCTGCCAATTTATTCTTCCATTCGTCTATGTTGAGACCTTTCTCCGATTTCCATTTCATGGCTAGTACCATTCTGGCAGCTGTGACCGCATATCTACAATTCCTCGGACGCCTTTTCCAGTGTTACTGGTATTATCCCAAGTAGCATGTACTTAGGATCCCACACAACCCTGTAATTAACTTCTCCTGTGTAGTTCTAACACATTAGCTCTTCATATCAAGGCCGCAATATGTCACCCTGTACTGAGGTTGCCAAGTCTAGATTGGGAAATTCCTAGGGACTCCATTTACCTTTTAATCCCTGTCCTGGACTACTCCAGATGAAACTAACGCTTCGACACTCAGGAGTATTGCTTATATTCAAACTCATTTATTGCAACAAAATGTTTTCAAGCTAACAGGCTGATGAAGTCTACTTGGATGAAATGGGGAGGGAAGGCGGCATGGTACAGCCCAATCTCGTCAGATCTTGAAAACTAAGGCCTTTTGTGCAGGGACGTTTCCCCATGGTCACCCCTGCCGACTGTTTTGGGCTTCCTTTTGACTAAGCGTGTCTTTTCTGCCCGTCAGAGGTCACCTTGCTCTCCCTGTGCATTTTCCCTGTGTTCTCCAAATGCTGTTTCAACCAGAATCTGGAAAATGCGACCTCTGACAGGCAGAAAAGGCGTGCATAAGCAAAAGGAAGCCCCAAAGCAGTCAGTGGGGGTGACCGCGGGGAAATGTCCTTGCATAAAAGGCATATGGCCAACCACCTCTGCTTCTCATTCACCTTGAAAGCCCCTTGCTGGGGTTGCCGAGTCAGCTGTGACTTGACCGCACTTTACACACAAACACACAATCTCTGCTCTAATTTCCCCTTGGGGCATCAGGTTGTGAATGTTTTACCAAAAGGAAAATGACTACAGAGAAAAAATATACATACACACTACCTTTTCCTTGATCACATTATTTTGTAAGCATCTTTAAAATGCTGTTTTCAAACAAGCTTACATGTGAACTTGTTAATTTTTTCAGGCCATGCAAAATACCCTCGATAACCTTTTGAAAGAGGAGGCCGTTTGGCAAGAAAAATCCAAGGAGAAAAATGCGCTCCTTTTGCAGCTGACCAAAGAAATTGATTACCAGAAGCCTAAACTACAACGAGTTGCAAAACAGGTTGGTTTAAATTAATACAGAACAGGTACAGCGTTCTGAAAGTAGAGCCTTTTAAAATGAGAGGTCAGCATTGGGAGCTATCAGTAAAGTATGCACTATACAAAAATGTATTTACATTGTTACCTCAACAGCTATTCATTTTTATTCAACAAAGCTGTGTAACTATTTCACGCCTATAAAGGTTTCCCGATTATCCAGAGACCTCCGCTCACTAAAGAATACCGAGTCAGAAACACTGGAAGAACAAGATATTGATTTCCGTGAGCTGAAAGACTTCAGCAAAACTGTTGATAAAATGCTGCTCGACGTTTCAGATGCAAATCCAGAGTTAGGCACAGTCTTCCAGACTTACTTTGAACAGGTACTATTTCTTGCCCACTTGATATTTCAGTGACAGTGTGGCTTGAGTCTAGTGAATTGTAAATGGAGCCGGGACACAGAATGGATCCCCCCTCCCCATTTCCCATCAGTCTCCTGGGCTGCTCAGGAATTACTGGGGGTCCCCAGCCTTTTTGAGCCTTTCGACATCTTCATAACTCTGACTTAAGGTGAAGGGCACAACCACAAAATGGCTGCCACAGGAGGCAGAGCCCCCCCCCACACACACACCCAGAGGAAGTCCAAGGGCAGGTAAGGGGTAACTTTAAAATATACAATGGGAAAGAGTTTGAGAATAAAACCGGCACTGATAGCAGCTGCCACCAAAGCAATGTTATTTTAATCTGCATATCCTAGAAGAGCTGGTTTTTATGTGCCAACTTTCTCTACCACTTAAGGAAGAATCAAGTCAGCTTACAATCACCTTCCCCTTTCCACAACAGACACCCTGTGAGACAGGTGGGGCTGAGAGTGTGTGACTACCCCAAGGTCACCCAGCTGGCTTCATGTGGAGGAGTGGGGAAACCAACCCGGTCCTCCAGATTAGACTCCACCACTCCTAACCACTACACCACGCCAGCTCTCAGATCACCAGTGGCCAATCAGAAGCCGCACTGGGCAAGAGCCCCACCTAACCCCATCCACTATCTGAAAACACTTGGCCGGCACCGACAGGCACCATGTTGGGGACCCGTGAATTAGAGTGAGCCAACACAAGGGAAAATGAGCAGAAACCACTCTTCATGGGGGGAGGGGGAACTTCTCATGATGTTACTAAAGTTTCCCTTAGCCTCAGCAGCACTTGATGAGGATGTAGGAGGCTGCATGGGGAAAAGATCTGTTCCATCAGCTCATTCCATCCATGGTTTCTCAGCTCCGACCCAGTGGATTTATGTCCAAGATTTGCACGCACTGTACAAAATCACATCCCATAGAGCAGGGGTGGGGAACCTTTTTCCTGCCAAGGGCCATTTGCACATTTATGACATCATTTAGGGGCCATACCAGGTGTAGATCTCCCGGTGGGGGGGGGGAAAGAGGCTAGGATTGCCAGGTCTCCAGCCACCACCTGGAGGTTGGCAACCCCAGGGGAAGCCACACAGAGAAGGCCTGCAGGGTGCCCCCACTCCCCCCTCCCAGGCGGAAGGGCAGCCAGCAGTGCGCCCGAGCAAATGAGGTGCCAGGGGGGCACAGCCCACAGTTGATCGGCAAGGGAGGAAGGAAAACAGAGAAAGAGGAAAAGGGAGGGAGAGAAAGGGAGAAAGAAATGGAGAGAGAGGGAGAAAGAAAGAAAAGGATGAAGGGAGACAAAAGGACGGAGGGAGACAAAGAAAGAGACAGAAAAAGAGGGAGAGAAAGGAGTGACAGAAAAAGGAAGAAAAGAGAGAAAAGCCTTCCCCCCCACACACACACCGGCCCCGCGTGACCGGGCCCCAGCCTCCCCTGCCCACACACACACCCGGCGGCACACAGAGCCCCACGCGACCAGGCCCCAGTCTCCATGCCCTTTCCTCCCCAGAGTCCACAAAAGCCCCCCCCCCCGAAGCCCAATTGGCTCCTGCATGCATTCTCTGCCGCTGGAAGCCGCCAGCCTCTTTCCCCCTCCCTCTCGCTGCTCAACAGCCGACAGTCGGTGAGAGGAGGTCCAAAGGGCGCCGCAGCACCACTGTAAGCCGTGGCGCCAGGAACACCCTCTGGGAGGGCTGCCCTGCGCCCCGCCTCTGCAGCAGGGTCCCGGAGCTCCTGAGGGCCGCAAAAAATGTCCTCGGGGGCCGCATACGGCCCCCGGGCCTGAGGTTCCCCACCCCTGCCATAGAGTCAGTATTTCTGTTCACTTCTGTTGGAGGCCTGGCACATTCCTCAATTCTTGTTTTGTTTTTTTAAACTTTTAGGCTGACTTACCCTTTCCTACTGTCAGTGGCCATCTGAGTTCACGCTTATCTGGTCACAGCTCATCGTCCTCGAGCATGTAAGTGCTTCTACGATAGGTTTTAAACTAAAAAAATTTCTTACTGGACAGCACTAATTTTTTTCTTTCTAAATATATGTATATATATATTGCCTTTCAGCTCCCCAAAGAGCTCTGCTTCATCTTCTAGTCAATCGCACCTTAAAGTTGTCTCTTTGACTTTACCCTCTACTACAGTGGCTTCTTCACGCCCTTCAACCCGAAGCAGCAGCTCCAGAACTTCGCACAGCAGGTCTTCAAAATAGTGTTCAAGTGTTGCAACAAGTAAAGGAATGTGTTAATAGTTTTAAGAGATTAGGAGTTAGAACTTACATTTTACTTAGAACTGTTTCTGTTAAACTGTGGTACATTTTATCTGTGTAGGTAAGTAGGCAACTTTAGGTTATGCTGAACAAGCTAAGTAAAGGTTTAATAAAGCTCTTCAATGAGGAAGCTGAACTAAATTATTGCAGCTGCGTTAAAACCCCCAAATTTTTAAAGACTCATTATGTATTCAGATTAAGTATTTGTAAGACAGTGTCACTTGTTCACTGTGGCTCAGTGGTAGAGCCTCTGCTTGCCATGCAGAAGGTCCCAGGTTCAATCCCTGGCATCTCCAGTTAAAGGGACTAGGCAAGTGGGTGATGTGAAAAACCTCTGCCTGAGACCCTGGAGAACCAGTCTGAATAGACAATACTGACTTTGATGGATCAAGGGTCTGATTCAGTAGAAGGCAGCTTCATGTGAGAATATTTTATAGATAATGGCTGCATTCAAACAACCAAACGAGTGGGGATGAAATGCATAAAACAATTTCCATAGTTGGTTTGGTCCACAAAGCTTGGTCTCGTGTGCTCTCTCCCTCCAAGATTGAAGACTTCACGTTTTAAAATCACAATTTATGACACCTCCTATCGCAGTTTATGACACTTCTAAATCAGCAGTTTGTTCCTTACCTACCAACCAAGGTTTTAAATCCAGATTAAACCATAGTTCAGAACAATTCATCAGAACAAGTAACCCTGTAATCTTAGAATACGCCAGTCGCAACAAATTGCAATAAGTCCTAAATCAGGAAGTCTTCAGTCTCAGCAAAGAAGGGAGGAACATGAACACATGAAGCTGCCTTATACTGAATCAGACCCTCAGTCCATCAGTCAGTATTGTCTACTCAGACCAGTAGTGGCTCTCCAGGGTCTCAAAAAGAGGTCTTTCACATCACCTACCTTCAACTGGAGATGCCGGGAACACGCAAGCCCACGAGCTTTCGGGTCAGTTCTCATCACAAACTATGGTGTGTTCCTGATGTCTGAAGGCAGCCAGTGAGTTTAACTAACCATCTCAACCAGTCCTGTTTCCCCCTGCCTCCTCCTGCTCATTTAGACTTCCTTTCCCTTGCTGACTTGGTAGTTCTACTACCTAGTATCTTCCACTGCGCCCAAAGCCTCAGAAACCTGCATGGAGCGTCGTGGGCAGTTGAAAGACAAATGTACAATAACAAGTTAATCATAGGCATTAAAGAAAACTGGGGGAAGTAGTTTTGTTTTTTAAAAATTTTACTAGTAAAACAAGCTATATACACTGATGGCACATTCATTAGAAACAATTCAAGTTTATGGTTATATTAACATTACAAAATAACAGTCATTGGTGCCCTTGGAAAAATTCCCTCTGTAAAGTGCAAGTCAGATGCCCACAGGCACAGCCGGCAGCCTTCAGAATAGCTATGAATTTTTTAGCCTTTCACGCCAGCTCAACTTTAGATCTTAAAGAACACTAAATATTCCCATTTGTAAAGAGATATGATGAAGCCTTCGCATATGTATCCTTCTCTACATAAACAAGCAGACCGGAGGGAAGAACAAAAGAAACATTTCTCATTTTCTATGGACAGCAGGGGCTCCAGTGATTTTATAGAGGTCGAACAATATTCATACTTGTACCCAGCATAACTTAAAAAAAAAAAAAAAACCTCATTGGTTTTTCTGCTTGCCTCCTTTCTCTCTCTCAAATTCAGCTATCTGATTAAATATGTTGAGTAGATTCTGAGGCAGGTTTTTCCTAGTGCCACTCCCTGGCTGCTCTTTGCCATTGAGGGCAGCTTCCTCGTCTGCCTCGTCTTTGGCAGGATCTTTTTCTCTGCTCTGAGGTTCTCTCTCTCTCCGACTCCGTGCCAGCTCGGGTCTGCTGTCGGCACTGTACCGGCTGGACTCGTTTATCCAGCGGCTGGTGTACTGCCTGTAGTGCTCGGCTGACTTGGTGGAGTAATCGGACCCTGCTGGAGATGCGGGATACTTTGTTTGGCCTGGGCTGTGCTTCCGATATGGTTCCTTCCTCCCCCTGTCTTTGTCTAACTTTCCCGAATAGCGCGTCTTGTTTCTGTCATCAGACTTTCTGCGATGGGGACCGGCGCTATCCCACCTATCCGAGGGAACTCTGTCTACCTTACCCTGTTTTTCACCTCTGCTACTATTTGCCTGAACCTTGGAGTTGCTACAGGAATCCCTGGACTCTTCAGACCTACCTCCGTAAGCTTCCTCGTCGTCAGCAGAAGTCCTCGAGAGAGAGCAATACCTGTTCCTGTCTCTCCCGTCTGGCTTCTGAGGAGCTAGCCTGTCCTTCTCCAACAGTTTCTCCATTTCATGCTTTTGATTAAGGAAGGAAGCGGAGGTATTGGCTGGGGGAGAATAACAGTCGTCATTCCTGCTCTGATTTAAGGAGCTCCTAGGTGTGTGCTTAGAGCTGCGTGAGGATTCGGACCGGTTCCGATCCCTTTTCTTGTGCTTTTTGTGATCTGAAGAGGAGGAGGAGGAAGTGGATTCATCAGATGAAGTATCACAGGAAGAGGAGGAGGAAGTTGATCTTTTTCTTTTCTTCTTCAACCTAGAAGTTTTAATTAACCATGAGGCACTTGCCAACAGTATCCAAAATTCAACATTTTGGGGAAAGCTCTGCAGTAGATTGCAAAGAATCTTTTGAACTTCTTAACCGTCAGCAAAATTATGTTTTTTTAAAAAGGCTCTTATTGAGGCACAGAGGAGGGATTCGAGCAGACTTTACTTCAAATGTGTAATTATGTGAAGTGCAAGCTAGCTTTTAAATCCGGGTAAGTATATTTGGAAATTTGACTTAGATACCCTATCCCTGCTATGCAGATTTTCTAGGAAACAAAAGCTACTGCATGCTAAAATAGTCTCATTTTGATATGGTATTTGACGAGCACACATCTCCAATAGGAGCTTTGCTCCTATTGTAGTCAGGCATAAGTGTTCAAATTACAAGATGACAAGGATCTTCCCTTCCATATCTATTCAGAGTAGTCCATGAAGAGGTAATGATTTTATTTAGCAATGATTTTCTGGAGTCCTGCAGACTACAAGCAACCAGATATGAGATGTACAATCTCTAAAAAAACCTCTCTCTTTTCCTGCTGCCTTTCTTAGCTGGATCGCATCTTGCTGTGTTTATGAACCCCTCTAAAGCACTATATATGCTGACAGCTCTGTATAAACAGTGGAACTACATCCTTTTTTTTCGTACTGAAGGCTATGGAGACAGATTCAAGAATAGGCCCAGTATTGCTGAATGAATTTAAGTTTATATGCCACAGACTGGACCCAAGTATGATGCAGGAATCTGCCTCCTGCTTCCTGTCTTTCAAGCTGTAGAGCTTGTTCAGTATGTGGTATGAATCAAACAGAGTCTATCCCCCTGTAGTCCTGATCTTTAAAAACCCAACATTCTGACTGTACCCTAAAATGATCTTTAAAACTGCCATTCCACTTGAGACTCCATTTGCCCTACTGGTGCCAAATTTTTAAAATATAATTTACAGTAGCTACAGAGTTCCTGTTTGCTGCAGGATGAAATTCCGGTTTACTTTACTGGTTTCATATATTAGCTACCAGCTTGCTAGCATCACTCAATACCGTCGTATCCAGGTACAAACAGGACTGGTATTAGACTCTATGAAAATCGAGAGGAGGATTTATTTACTGATTTTTAAAAAAATCTTGGAAGAGGCATATTGTTCCCAAATGAGGATGTGCACAAGCTGGAGTCCCCCACACCCACCCAGCTTATTCACATAATTACACATGATGGGTTGTTGTTATATCTGAATCATGCCACAATGAGAGGTGCACATTTTGAGTAAACTTAGAAAGATGCAACTCTGCTTAAGACAGAACCAGAATCAGGCTTTGGTTACGAAACATCATGCTTCATTCCGGATACTTTTTAAGACAGTTTATAAATACCTCTAAAGAAAGCTACGAAAAACTAAACATTGCCAAACATTTTAAGAAGGCAACAAACAAGAATTGCCTGCTATACTTACGGTACCAGACAGCTTATTGGCATGCAGAGCGATGGTCTCAAAGAACTATGGAAGGCTCGCGTAAAGAATGGCATATAGAACAGCGGTTACCTTTTCTCTTCTTTTAAGAGCTTACGCAGTTTTTCCACACTTGTCTCTATTTTCTTCTCTTTCTGTCTCTCTTCTTTAGCAGCTTGTTTCTCTCTCATTTCCAGAGATTTCTTTTTTGAATTCCAACATCAGAAACATTACATCAACAAGCCACAGTGTTAGCCCCACAACAATTTTGCCAAAATTCCATCCCCACCCAGCAACATGCACGGTTTCCACCAACCCCAAGGGCATTGTATCCAAAAGTGATGTTTGAGACAAAATGGGTGCGCATAAATGGACAGCAAAGCATCGAGATGAGCAGGAATGGCATTACGGGTCATTATGTCCAGTATATAACCCCGCAGTTTAGAAGAAAAAATAAAGGCCAAGAGAGTCAGTGGTACCCCATACCCCAATGTAATGACATTAGCAGCCCGGGGGACATGGATGGAAGATTGAAAGGGGGAAAAAAAGCATCAAAAACAGTTGCCCCGTATAAAATAATAAGCCAAGCAGAAGAGGGGAATCGAGGGAAGCGCCATTATTGAAATTTATGTAGCAAAGTGCAATCCAAATTAAAATATAATTGGAAGGGGCCACGTAGGAATACAAACCATTTGGCAACCATACCACAGCCCAGTTTGATGCGTGGTTTACACACGTAATCATATTCCAGTGGGTTGTTGGTGATGAGCAGCGCCAGGGGTCAGACACAGCAGCAACAGTTCCAGTTCCGAGGAAAAGGCATTAGAGAAAAACATACCATCAGTATTACGGGAAAACAGCCCTGACCCTTTCTGCTGTAACTTGAGGCAACTTCCTGTGGGCCGGTTCACCCTCTTTCAGCACCTGGCCCTCCCCCACACCGCAGAGTGACGAAGGTGCAAGAAAGGGAGCCACCATATCTATTTTTAACAAGATGCTCCGGGTGCTTTTTGCTGGCAATGCTACACGGAAACGTGTTGGTAAAAATAGATGCGGTATCCCACGCAGCATGGCAGGGTCGCAACACAGAAGACGGGGGGAAAAAGTACAGGCACGTACAAAGTGACCCTTGGTGTCTTTCAAACATGCACACCATAAATAAATCTAACTGAGAACACCCTGCTTAGCAAACCTTGAAGGCATGTTTACTAATCTTGTGGGTCAGGAATTGTGGTGGGAAATTGTGGCGAGATTCACTCGCTGACCAGCGAGTTGGAAACTGAGCAGGAAATTTTAACTTCCCAGTTCTAAGAGTAACAAAGGATCTCCGGCCTATACTAATTTGGTCAAAACAGGGCACAAAACAAAGGCCTTCTTTGCAGCATTTTTCTGGTTCAGTTGAAACAAAAAACCGTCTGTGCCAGCTGTTATCAGACTTTCCAACACGCTCACTTGGAAGCAAATTCCAGCGACTTCAAATGAAACTTATCCCTAAAAAAAATGCGCTCTTGAACTGCCTCACTTTATAGTACCTGTAACTATCATGAAGCTGCCTTATACTGAATCAGACCCTTGGTCCATCAAAGTCAGTATTGTCTACTCAGACCGACAGCGGCTCTCCAGGGTCTCAGGAGGAGGTCTTTCATATCACCTGCTTGCCTAGTCTCTTTAACTGGAGATGCCGGGATTGAACCTGGGACCTTCTGCATGTTAAGCAGATGCTCTACCACTGAGCCACAGCCCCTCCCAAGAAGAAGAGTTAATTTTTTTAATGCCGACTTTCTCTACCACTTAAGGAAGAATCAAACCGGCTTACAATCACCTTTCTTTCCCCTCCCCACAACAGACACCCTGTGAGGTAGGTGGGGCTGAGAGAGATCTAAGAGAGCTGTGACTGGCCCAAGGTCACCCAGCTGGCTTCGTGTGTAGGAGTGGGGAAACCAACCCAGTTCCCCAGATCAGAGTCCACCGCTCATGTAGAGGAGTGGGGAATTGAACCCAGTTCTCCAAAGAAGACTCCACTGCTCCAAACCACCACTCTTAACCACTACACCATGCTGGCTCACCTATCCAGAATAGGTGGGGCCTAACGTTAAGAGAACTGTAGATGCCACCCAAGTCGGCCTCCTTGAATTCAGTAATCATGATGGTTGTTCAATTGCTTGAGATCTGTTCCCCCCCATCTCTCTGAGCAAGCCTTGCACCCCCCTCCCCCGACCAACAGCAATTACGAAGCAACACACCAATAATTGGTTTTCATAAATAGAGGAACATTCTCCATAACCAATGCATGCATGGGACTGACTGGCAGAGGAGAGCGTATCCAACACCCAATGCACGGTTGCTGTTCTCTAGCATCATCTATCAGTCCACCGAGAGAAAGTAAAGTATCACCTGCATCTGCTTACGAAGTTTCAACAAGGCATCCTCGGCTTCTTGAAACGTCTCGTCTATGCTTAAAGCCTTCTTGTAGTAACTCTCAGCATTTAACAGCTTATCTTCCTCTTCCAACCTGACAAGATGATTGTTATGGCACATATAAGCATCAATTCCACAGTTAAAACTCCCCTAGAACTCTTCCACTTAAGGGAGAATCAAACCGACTTACAATCGCCTTCCCTTCCTCGCCCCACAACAGACACCCTGTGAGGTAGGTGAGGCTGAGAGAGCTGTGACTAGCCCAAGGCCACCCAGCTGGATTCTACATGGGCCAGAAACCCAAGACAGGGATAATAAAAGCAAGGTCACAATACGCTTCTAGGAATCTGATGTCTCATACAACTAAAACTTACACAGAAAAGATCTAAACACGAGGACAAAAATGAGAGATGCAAAAGAGGTACAAGATAAAAGACAGCAGGGTTTGTTTTTAAAAAGATGTCCACCCATTGCCAGTGTGACAAGAACTAACAGAAATTAGTCAGGCTTAGAGATTCTGTCCAGACATTAGGAAGAATTTTCTAACAGTTAACAGCCATTCCTCAGTGGAACAGGCTTCCTCGGGAGGTGGTAAGTGCTCCTTCCCTGGGGGTTTTTAAGCAGAAGCCAGATGTCCATCTGTCAGCAATGCTGATTCTATGATCTTAGGCAGATGATGAGAGGGAGGGCACCTTGGCCATCTTCTGGGCATGGAGTAGGGGTCACTGGAGGTGTGGAGGGGGAGGTAGTTTGAAATTTCCTGCATTGTGCAGGGGGTTGGACTAGATGACCCTGGTGGTCCCTTCCAACTCTATGATTCCCTGGAGGGCCATCTTCAGACGCAAGGGAAGCCTGGTGGGCCACCACTTTCAGCCCTCACTCCTCAAGGGGCAGGTCACCACAGATGTCATTTTCTCCATGCCTTTCTGCCCAGATTTGGGGTCAACCTGAGGGGAAAGGAAGAATCCCTAAAGGGGATCCCAACCTTAAAACCACCGTGGACAAAGAATATTAATATTGGGGAGGGGCCATGGCTCAGTGGCAGAGCCTCTGCTTGGCATGCAGAAGATCCCAGGTTCAATCCCCAGCCTCTCCAGTTAAAGGGACTAGGCAAGGAGGTGATGTGAAAGGCCTCTGCCTGAGACCCTGGAGAGCCACTGCCAGTCAGAGTAGACAATACTGACTTCGATGGACTGAGAGTCTGATTCAGTAGAAGGCAGCTTCATGTGTTCAATATCAGTATATAACCCATCATCTCTACAAGGGACAGAGGAAAGAGTGGGCAGCAAGAGACCGATGAGGTGCATCCTCCTTCACATTTGGCTTGCTGGATTTGGCGATGCATAGTCCCTACCACTGGGCACAGCCACACAGTAGCCTTGTGCAGAGGATCCATTCAGGTGTTGATTTGCTGTGCGGGGAGGGAGAGCAGACATGAGCATGCTGGCTCCCCCCGCATCCCGGCAACTGCCAGATCGTCTGCACTGTGCAAACGTACGGAGGAACTGCCAGCATGCCCACCTCTTCATCAGCAGCGTTCAGAAAGCAGCATCGCTGATTGCAGGGAGAGAGAGCATAAGGGAAGAAACTTCCTCCACGTTGTACACAACGCACAGGTGATTCAACAGTCACGTGGAGGTGGGGCCCATAACCTCATGCCTGTTCTTCCTCCCCGTGAGGCGAGTCACCAGGCGGTCAGCTGCACAGGGCTCGTGCCTTGAGGCATCCACACTGGTGGGGGGGTGGATACTGCAGTCAAGTCACAGCCCACATACGGCGACCACAAAGGGTTTTCAAAGCAAGAGATGAGCAGAGGAGGTTTGCCACTGACTGCCTCTGCGCAACAACCCTGGTGGTTTCCCCTCCAAGTATTAACCAAGGCCAACCCTGCCTTGCTTCCAAGATTTGATGAGCTTGGGCCAGCCTGGGTCATCTAGGTCAGGGCCATCCAAACTACCAACCCCCCCCCCCCTCAAATGTTCTGGCAAGAACGAAAAATGCAAAGCTACACTTACTGGCCTCCCCGTTCAACAAGCGTTTGACAGAGATATTTTCGTGCGTTTCTGTGGGTGGGACAGTTTTCTAAAGCAATTTCAAAATCATCGATTGCCTTATTTAGGCTTCCTTTCGTTGCATATCTAGAAAAAAGAAAAATCATGATGCCAGAACAAGTATTTTACATGCCCTCAGGAATTTTTTTTTAATTCATTTGCAAACTGGACACTTACAGTGCCCCACGGGCTACTAAGGCTTCGACATTTTGTGCATCTATCTCCAAGGCCTTGTTGTACTCATTCATGGCATCCACATGGCGGCCCTCTTTAAAATAATCAACACCAATCATTACGCTAAAAATCAAACACACAGAGAAAAATGTTACCTATCATAACACAACCTTGTGAGGCTTCCGTGTTAATGGACATCAATTTAACCTCAGACACAAAAATACTACACGTAGCAAGAGCGACAAGTTTAAAGATAATTGCAAAGACATCCATTTACTGAAGCTGGTAATAACACCCCCCCTACTTTGTTCAGCTTCTAAATCCATCTCTAGTGTTTATCTATCACCCTTGTGTATTGTTGCCAGCATTTCTGAACATCAGTCTAAAAAGGAGGGGGTGAGGGGTGATTCCTGTCAAAAACGTCAGATCCTGTCAAAAAGATCTGTGCACTCCAGGGGGCATTTTTGCCAATTTTCCTCTCTTGCAGTATCCTCCTCCCCGGGGGGGGGGGGAGCATTTCAGCGGCATTTGGGGCAGCTAGTGGGTAGTCATGTTTCCATGCACGGAGGTTTTAGATGGGAAGGCAAGAACTGAATGATGTCGTCATGACCTATACCTCCTTTCATGTTTTATGCATCATGTACAATGTACAAGTATTCACAACACTAGAGAAGGCTGTTTCAGTGTTGTGAGCTAGGCACACATCGTAAGAGCCAAGTATCATCAAGCTTTAAGAAGGGTTGGTTTTTATCTCCCAATGTTCTCTACCGAAAGGCGTCTCAACCCGGCTTACAATCACCTTCCCTTCCTCTCGCCACAACAGACACCTTGAGAGGTAGGTGGGGCTGAGAGAGTTCAGAGAGAACTGTGACTGGCCCAAGGTCCCCCAGCTGGCTTCATGCAGAGGAGTGGGGAATCAAACCCGGTTCTCTAGATTAGAGTCCACCGCTCTTAACCACTAGGCCATGCTTGGCTGTTCCCTTCATGAGCACCTTATCTCTGTTCCTGATCAACCATGTCAGCCCCAGCCAAGTCTTTCTCTCCCAAATTATGGGCAGAGTTTCCAGCTGCTCAATTCAACATGCATTTACTTGGGGGAAAAAATGACAAATCTGCTCCCAACCTTACATAAACATCTGACATTAACAACGAAGCGTTAGGTACCATTTTAAGGCCCATGAGGCTGACTGCTTTTTCCGCAAGGCAGGGGCAAAATCCTCTTCATTGAAATTTTTGCTGAGGGGGGAAATATCAAGAAACATGTCAAGATGATTTGATTTGACACCAAGTCCACAAAATTTGGGTGGAAAGCACATATTTGGCGTTCAGCTCCCTTAGTAACAAGATGCAATAAAGATTAAAAATACAGGACACTTTGGATTTCCCAGGATTTACGAGAAGGTTCCACATCTCGCAGTCGCCTACGTTTACAGATGCTGACTCAATGGACTCCAAAAGATTCCTGCACTGGTAATAAGGAGGCATCAGGTGTTTTGAGGACAACTACTGTGGGCAAGAAAAATAAACTGGTTCTTGGCTCTCTTCAGCCGCTTCCATGTGACTTGTTGGCCAATTTATTTTCTTATATAGGAACAAACAGATTCATTTAAACCCATTTATTTACTTCTAGTGAGATTAAGGGCCAAACTAGACAGGATAGGGCAACCTATCCTGGATAGGGATAGGTGAGAGGCTGTGGCTCAGTGGTAGAGCATCTGCTTGGCATGCAGAAGTTCCCAGGTTCAATCCCTGGCATGTCCAGTTAAAGGGACTAAAGAGTAGGTGGTGTGGAAGATCTCAACCCAAGCCCCTGGAGAACCACTGCCGGTCTGACTAGACAATACTGACTTTGATGGACTAAGGGTCTGATTCAGTATAAGGCAGCTTCATGCGTTTTAACCAAGCTGCATTTATACATGTTTCTACCCGTTCACATTTAAAGCAGGGGCCATATTAAAATAAATGGCGAAAGCATCGGAGCACAGGGAGGTAAAAAGAGAGGAGAAAGAGCAATGTCGAAATCCCCTCACCCAGGGCCCCAGCCAGGTTTTGGGGGGCCCAGAGCAGAAAGTGACCACAGCCCCCTCCTCCCTAAGCCCAAAACCAGCCCTCTCCACTGCCACCTCCCCTCCTCTCACATACGCCCCACCTGACTGTGCATCTTCCCACCAGCCCTGCATGCACCAACTACTCTCACTTCCTGCAGCTGGGAGTTCTCATGGTGAAGTGCTTGCAAGCATGCAGATGGGGGAAAGGGGCCCAAGAATGTGGCGAGGGGGGGCTTGTCAGCAAGGAGTGGGGGTCAGTGGTGCCAGCCAGAAGCCCCAGGCCCGGGCAGCTGCCCCACCTCAGAGTATGCTGGTGGGCAGCCCTGACCGCCCTCACCCATGCATCCTGTTTTAGGTAACAGCAATATGCCCCCAACCTCCCATTTGAGACATGACAGATGTGTACATGAAAGGTATGGGGATCCCTCCATACAGCCCAGCTCGGCACTGAGTCAGCTCTTCAATTCAAGCGGGCGGTGAGTCAGAAAGAAGAAGAGTTGGTTTTTATACCCCTATTTTCTCTACCTTTAAGGAGTCTCAAACCAGCTTACAATCGCCTTCCCTTCCTCTCCCCACAACAGACACCTTGTGAGGTAGGTGAGGCTGAGAGAGTTAGCAGAGGACTGTGACCAGCCCACATAAGAACAGAAAAAGTGCCACGCTGGATCAGACCAAGGCCCATCAAGTCCAGCAGTCTGTTCACACAGGGGCCAACCAGGTGCCTCTAGGAAGCCCACAAACAAAACAACTGCAGTAACATCCTGCCTGTGTTCCACAGCACCTAATATAGTAGGCATGCTCCTCTGATCTTGGAGAGAATAGGTATGCCTCATGACTAGTATCCATTTTGACTAATAGCCACGGATAGCCCTCTCCTCCATGAACATGTCCACTCCCCTCTTAAAGCAAAGAACATAAGGACATAAGAAAGGCCATGCTGGATCAGACCAAGGCCCATCAAGGTCACACAGTGGCCACCCAGGTGCCTCCAGGAAGCCCACAAGCAAGATGATTGCAGCAGCATCCTGCCTGTGCTCCACAGCACCTAATAGAATAGCCATGCTCCTCTGATCCTGGAGAGAATAGGTATGCTTCAT
Organism: Euleptes europaea; assembly: GCF_029931775.1. Lineage (NCBI taxonomy): Eukaryota > Metazoa > Chordata > Lepidosauria > Squamata > Sphaerodactylidae > Euleptes > Euleptes europaea. Next base: position 14,099,109 of record NC_079316.1, read on the forward strand.
GACTAAGCCCAAGGTCACCCAGTAGGCTTCATGTGGAGGAGTGGGGAATCAAACTCGGTTCTCCAGATTAGAATCCGCCGCTCTTAGCTACTACACCATGCTGGCTCATTTGCAAAATGAAAGGTGTTCATTAGATGAGGTAGCTCAGGAAAAAGGTAATCAAGATCAGGAAGAGAAGTGTTGTTTTTTTCTGGACCGTCGCTTCTAGAGGTAATGGGAACCCCGCCCCCACAATTGTCAGTCAACAATCATGCAGATAAAATAAGCCACACCAAGTTGTAAGAGAAGATAGAGATGATTCCTCGCTTACCTTTCGAGTCTTCTCATTAAGGACGGTGGGCTGGATTCACTCAGTCCTAGTTTGCCTACCAGAAACTCAACTACTGCTGGATTGGTGAAGCCCAAGGAGTGATGCAGAACTTTTTCGAATGTTTCCAAACCACTGGATATTTCAACGCTCCTCCTGGGGGTGGGGGGAGAGAGAATTATGAACATCCTCCTCTCTGCTCCCAACCTAATATTTTCTCCACTGTATCAAAGAAAGCAAGAGGGGCTAAACGGCAAGCTGCTGTTGAAGAAGTTCTTTGATGAAACAGCCACAAGACATCTAATGGGCTTCAAGCCTCTGTGTTCTAGATGCTGATCTAGAGAGAAAGATGCTTCTTCCTGTTCCCTCCAACTTGCCACTTTTGGGCTAGTCTCTCGTTTTAGAACATAAGAAAGGCCATGCTGGATCAGACCAAGGCCCATCAAATCCAGCAGTCTGTTCACACAGTGGCCAACCAGGTGCCTCTGCAGCAGCATCCTGCCTGTGTTCCACAGCACCTAATATAATAGGCCTGCTCCTCGGATCCTGGAGAGAATAGGGATGAATCATGACTAGTAGCCATTTTGACTAGTAGCCATGAATAGCCCTCTCCTCCATGAACATGTCCACTCCCCTCTTAAAGCCTTCCAAGTTGGCAGCCACCACCACATCCTGGGGCAGGGAGTTTCACAATTTAACTATGCATTGTGTGAAGAAATACTTCATTTTTTTCAGTTTTGAATATCTCACCTTCCAGCTTCAGCAGATGATCCCGAGTTCTGGTATTATCAGAGAGGGAGAAAAGCTTCTCCCTGTCCGCTCTCTCCATACCATGCATAATTTTATAGACCTCTATCATGTCTCTGCCTTAACCGCCTTCTTTCCAAGCTAAACAGCGCCCTGTTTTCTGCACCCTGATACTGAGCCTCCTTGGCCTTCTCATCATTGCCCATTTTGTTGTGTTGCCTTCGGCGTCTGCTCCTAGCGGTCTTTTCCAGAAATGCCTACTCCAGAGACCTCAATAATTAAGTAATCACTGCACTGCAAAAGCATATTCTCCTTACTTGTAGAAGGGGGGAAAGGGTATACCAGTTGCACACCTGTCAGGGACAGCAAGCAGGCTAATTATGCATCTTTCCTTGCAATCCACTTTCTAAATTATTTATAGCAGACCTTGCCTTAGATAGTCTGCTGTTTGTACTGATCCCCAATTTTGCAATCCTAGTCCTACTGCATTGCTCATTGTTGCTTTATGCTGTCTGATTGCCATCTTTTTATCCTGTAATCCACCTTCCATCTCAGCGGACTTTAAATAAAGATAATATAAAGATGTGTGTGTGTTATGTGCCGTCAAGTCTCTTCCGACTCATGGCGACCCTATGAATGAAAGTCTCCAAAATGTCCTATCTTTGACAGCCTTGCTCAGATTTTGCAAATTGAAGGCTGGGGCTTCCTTTATTGAGTCAATCCATCTCTTGTTGGGTCTTCCTCTTTTCCTGCTGCCCTCAACTTTTCCTATCATGACGGTCTTTTCCAGTGACTCTTGTCGTCTCATGACGTGACCAAAATACGACAGCCTCAGTTTAGTCATTTTAGCTTCTAGGGTCAGTTCAGGCTTGATTTGATCTATAACCCACTGATTTGTTTTTTTTGGCAGTCCACGGAATCAGTAACACTCTCCTCCAACACATTTCAAAGGAATCTATTTTCTTCCTATCAGCTTTCTTCACTGTCCAGCTTTCACACCCATACATAGTAATAGGGAATATGATGGCATGAATTAATCTAGTCTTGGTGGCCAGAGTCACATCCTTACACTTCAAAATCTTTTCTAGCTCCTTCATGGCTGCCCTTCCCAGTCTCAATCTCCTTCTAATTTCTTGGCTGCAGTCTCCCTTTTGGTTGATGGTGGAGACAAGGAATAGAAAGTCTTGAACAATTTAAATTTCCTCATTGTCAACCTTAAAGTTGTGTAATTCTCCTGTAGTCATTACTTTTGTTTTCTTGATGTTCAGCTGTAGTCCTGCTTCGGCACTTTCTCTTTTAACTTTCAGCAGTAGTTGTTTCAAATCTTCACTATTTTCTGCCAATAATGTAGTGTCATCAGCATATCTCAAATTATTAATGTTACTCCCTCCAATTTTCACTCCACCTTCATCTAAATCTAATCCAGCTTTCCTAATTATATGTTCTGCATATAGATTGAAGAGATAGGGAGATAAAATACATCCTTGTCTGACACCTTTGCCAATTGGAAACCATTCCGTTTCTCCATATTCTGTTCTAACTGTGGCCTCTTGTCCAGAGTACAGGTTGCGCATCAAAACGATCAGATGTAGTGGCACACCCATTTCCTTTAAAACCAGCCATAGCTTTTCATGATCCACACAGTCAAAAGATATAAAATATAAAGATAATAAATATAGAAAGCCCTAGGGAGGCGGTGAGCTCTCTCTCACTGGCAGTCTTTAAGCAGACTCCGCTCTTAACCACTACCCCACGCTAGCTGCATGAATGGGCTTTCCCACTCATTCCAGCAGAAGAAGCATGATCATTTCTGCAAAAGGCCTAAGGTAGCGATGCATTTATGTGTGCGCCCACACACGTTGTCCCCTTGCCCTGAAGTGAATGGGAAAGATCATATAACAACACAACACAACACAAGACTTTATTGGCATATAAAAAGGAAGAACATACATTTGGCTAAAACCGAGTACAAATAAATAAAATAAATAAAATTGGATAAAACCATCCCAAATCAGCCATTAAGGAAAGCTACGCACCATTCACGATACCTGATTGCTAGCTGTAAGAACCTTGCCACTGATTCAATTATTTTTGGGTTTTTCTGTGGTCATAAGATAGGATGTCCTTATTTCACCAGAGAGCCATTCCCTGTTTACGAACAGTGGGTCAATGAACTGGGATCGGCTACAAGCATAAAAGCAACAATTGAAAAGGACATGCACAAGGGATTCAATTTCACCATTCCCGCAGGGGCAGACTCTGTCCGCAAATGGGATTTTATTAAATCTTCCATATAACAAGGCGGAGGGTAGTGCATTTAGCCTGGCAAGCATATATGCTCTACACTGTTGCGGTGCAGTTAGACACGTAAAGTATAGTGCTATATGTTGTCTATTTGGCCGGAAAGATCATATATAGACTAACAGCGTATGTGCTTGCAACTCCTGCCTATACCAGAAGTCACTGAATTGAGTCTAGGGTCTGGAACTCAGTACACCTGAATGTCTGTAGCGGTGAAGCCAGCGAGCACCAGCATCATCCAGGGAGGGTTATAAAACTACCAGCTCTATGCTTCGGGCTACAGGGAAAGGGGTTTCTCTCCCTCCTTTTAAACAAAGACCAGTGCGTGCCAAAAGAATTCTCGATCAACTAAAGGTAAAGATGCAGGTCATTCAAATGCCGTACCTGTAGTGCAGAGGCAAGTCTTCCGAGCTGATTACTCCTAATTTGGTACTTGCCAGGCTGGGAGAAAGAGCAGAGCTGTGCAGCGACACGGTGAGCTTTTCGTGATAGCGATCGATATCCTTGATGGCAGCTGTCAAAAGAAACAACAACACTCGGTTTAAATGAGCAGATCACCCATCGAGTGTACCGAGAGCAAATACGTAAGAGGAGGTCGAGTAGAGAGGGAGCAAAAGGTGACGTTGGAAGTCACTCACCTTGGATGAGGTCACCCGTCTGATAATATGATAAGGGGTCGCCGTGGCTGCTATGGGAAGGCACATCTCTCAGTGGGCAAAGTGCCTAAAATAAAAACCAATAAAGAGTTATCCAATATCATATGAACAGAAGAAGAAAAAGAGTTGGTTTTTATATGCCGACTTTCTCTCCCACTTAAGGGAGACTCAAACCGGCTTACAATCACCTTCCCTTCCCCTCCCCAAAACAGACACCCTGTGAGGTAGGTGGGGCTGAGAGAGCTCTAACAGAGCTGTAACTTGCCCACGGTCACCCAGCTGGCTTGATGTGTAGGAGCGGGAAAAACAAATCCAGTTCACCAGATTAGCATCCGCCGCTCATGTGGAGGAGTGGGGAATCAAACCCAGTTCTCCAGATCAGAGTCCACCGCTCCAAGCCTCAGCTTTTAACCACTACACCTGCTGGGTGAGACCAGCAGTCCATCTAGTCCAGCATCCTGTCTCACACAGTGGCCAACCCGTTCCTCTGGAGGTCCAACAGAAGGGCACAGAGGCCGAGGCCTCCTCCCTGATGTTGCTTCCTGGCACTGGGATTCACAGGCTTGCTGCCTCTGAATGCGGAGGGAACTAGCCACTGACATACCTTGTCTAATCCCCTTCTAACACTGTCTGTGCCTGTGGCCGTCACTACATCCCCTGGCAGTGAAATCCACAGTGTAAATTCATTTGTTGTGTAAAGCAAAACTCCCTTTTGTCCATCCTGCATCTACTGCCCAACTCAAAAGGCGCCCCCAAGTTCTAGCATTTTGGGAGAGGGGGGAACAAATTGTCTCTATCAAACTCTCTCTGCCCTGTACATAACGTTATAAACTTCTAGAAGTCCCCTCTTAGTCACATGAACCTGCCTTCTACTGAATCAGACCCTTGGGCCATCAAAGTCAGTATTGTCTACTCAGACCGGCAACGGATATCCAGGGCCTCAGGCAGGGGTCTTTCACATCACCTCCTTGCCTGGTCCCTTTACCTGGAGATGCCGGGGATTGAACCTGGGACCTTCCGCATGCCAAGCAGATGCTCTACCACTGAGCCACAGCCCCAACCCTATTGTAGCCCCAGAAGAACTTAGCTGTGGCTTCACCCCATTGTTGGCCTAGAGCTACCTCTGAATTGAGCAAAGGTGCCATCTCTAGTTGATGCTGTCATGGTGGCTGAAACAGCTACTTGCAGTTTGGTTTTGTAGTCATCTCTTTTCTAAACTGAAAACTCCCAGACTCTTCAGCCTTTCCTCATCGACAAGGTGCTCCAACCCCTTAATCATGACCAGTATCAATTTTTACTAGCAGCCATGAATAGCCCTCTCCTCCATGAACATGTCCAGTAGAAGGCCTCTACGCCTTCATGCTAACCTCTTATTAAGAACAAATGCCTTGCTGAGACAGCAAAATATCCTCTAGCTCGCCGTCTTTCAGGACTCTGAACTATTCTCTGTCCCATCTCTCCCATCTACACTCCCCAAGCAAACCACCTCCACTTAGTTAATAAGTGAATTGTTGCAGAGGAAGGCATGTTTTTCTAACAGCTGTGCCAAGAGCCTTGGAAGAAGCAAACTGTCATCCTCTGACTTACGGTGATTTCTAAATCTGCCACCTCCCGGATGACGCCACTCCGCAGGCAGAACAGCACCATGAAAAAACCAAACTCCCGAATAGAACTAATTCGTCCGATCACTATGTCTCCACGTTCAATATCACGGAAAAACAGCTCTCTCCTCTCTGCACAGGGAATATCCATGAACTGCTCCAAAGGAGGCATAGTAGCGTAATAATCTGCAGAACAGGGAGCGGGGAAAAGACTCCTGTGTAACCACTTTTTTAAATATGTGTAACCACTTCTTAAAATATGGTAGCTGTTCCACAAAGTAATTTTTGGAGGCATTTAACATCCAGCCTGACGAAGAATCCTGGGAACCTGTATTCACTATTTTGCGATATTTTGATCAGTCCTAACAAAAAGGTAAATACGATATTGCTGGTTTGGGTTTTTTTAAATAACAGAAATATTATTTGTACATACAATGTAAATGGCTATCATTTCAGAAAAACCTTTTAGAACACAAAGAAAACACCTCTGAGCTGATCCATTTTAATAGAAAAGGGTATTAAGGTCATCTATTTATTTATTTTCTATTTATTACCCTGCTCTCCCTGGCCAAAACTGGGCTGAGAGCGGCTTACAAAATCTACATTTAATTATGAAATTCATGGCCTTTGCAAGATGAACAAGTTATTCACTCCTGGGTTAGAGGATTCTGTATTGCTTCTGCAAGACAGTGGTTAATCTCTAAACGAAAAGGTGATTAGATATATCCTGTCTAACTCTTACTTGGAGAGCACTTCTAACTTTAGACGTGTGAGAGGCTAGCTAGGAGGAGTTACTCAGCGGCAAGAAAAAGGACACCCGATACAGATCCACAGGCTCTCTCTGTTAAGTCCTACATTCGTTGGCTTAATCCATTCATTAACTGTTCTTCAGGACAGAGTTCCAGCATAAATTAGTCTAATTTGGTAGCTATTCAGGAAAATCATACCATTTTTCAACCACAGAAACGTCCCACTGAACCATAAAAGACTACAAAAATTAATCTCACACCCCTCCCCAAATTTAGAAACAAGGCCCTTAATCCTAAGGATGTAATTACACAAGCAGTCAAGGATAGAACTGCTTGTGTTCTCTCTGAAGAGCAGCTACCCTAAATATCGTTTTTAGCCAGGAAGTCACGGCCGATTGATGGTGAACCTGTAAGCTTTTCAAGGAGAGAGATGTTCAGAGGCGGTTTTCCATTGCCTGCCTCTGCATAGCCACCGTGGACTTTCTTGGCGGTCTCCCATTCAAGCATTAACCAAGGCTGACCCTGCTTAGCTTCCAAGATCTGAGACCTCTATCTTCAGCCAGTATTTTTCTTCCTTTTACTTAAAAAAAATCATCTTGAAAATATTACCGTGCCTTATTTCCCCAATCAGAATCAGTGTCTGCCATTTCTCAACCTTTTCACTTTTTAGTGTTTCTGCATGCAGATTTTCACACCTCTATCTGTTTCTTTCCACTTGACAGAAAAGATGGGTAGAATCAGAGGCAAGTGAGAAGATCTCTGGCCAAAAAGCATCCGGCTGTCCTCAGCCAGGGCCAGGGCCTTTTTGGCTCTGGCCCCAGCCTGGTGGAAAGGAATGGGGAGACAAATCCAGTTCACCAGATTAGCCTCCGCCACTCATGTGGAGGAGTGGGGAATGAAACCCTGTTCTCCAGATCAGAGTCCACCCCTTCCATAAATGTACTATTTGCTGTTATAGCTAAGGGTGCCTGGTTTTAATGCTGCTTATAGCTGTATATTTTATTGCTGTATATCTATGGATTGGTTTTAAATTGTTTTAATATGGTTGTTAGTGCCTCTGAGCTTAGCTGGGCCAGGAAAAGGCGGCCTATAAATCCAATTAAGCAAATCAAATCAAGAGGGGTCTGTGGTGGTGTACAGAGGCTTTCCCAACACGTTACAGGAGCAGTACGCCAGCGGTCTCTCACATTTCATCATTTTCAGCATTTCAAAGTACTTTTCCCACACCAAGTCTCAGAAAAGTTCCAGCCACCGGTACCAACAATTCTTGAATGCTGGATCCAAGAAAATTTTGAATGGGCTGCAAGAGCGTGATACCAAAATGATAGTCCTTCTAAGTGAGAATATAGGTCATATAAGATTTTTATTTCCTAATTTCTCCCCTATGCTTCCAATGTTTCCCGTTGTCAGTAAGAACAGAGAACACTCCCCCCCGAGCCCTTCATATTTATGATGAGGATATGACACTAGAAGATCATACAGACATATACATCTTACAAATTTTATTGTGCCAGTGAAAGTGTTACCTTCATTTTCTTCATTTGCTTCTGTTGTTGTTGGCACATTTGTTTTCCAAGAATGAGAAAAAAGGAGATCAGCTTTTTTAGCAATGAAGTGCTGTATTTCAACGTTATCTATTCCTCTTTCTTTCCTGAAACAGCAAACACAAGTGAAATTTTGTGACTGTGAATCAGAAATTTACAAGAAAATACTTTGACGGGTTACTTCATTTTCTTCTGTATCTCCTTCCCCGTACTATTTCCTCTTTCTCATCTTCTGGCAGCCCCCGTATTCTCTCCCCTTTCTATGCTTTCTTCTTTCCTTGCCACTCACCAACCAACCTTTCTTTTATTTGCTGTCCCCCCCAACCTTCAGTTTTGCCCTGATCTGGATGGCCCAGGCTAGCCTGATCTCATCAGATCTCAGAAGCTAAGCAGGGTCGGCCCTGGTTAGTATTTGGATGGGAGACCACCAAGGAATACCAGGGTTGCTGTGCAGAGGAAGGCGCTGGCAAACCACCTCTGTTAAGTCTCTTGCCATGAAAACCCCCCAAAAGGGGTTGCCATAAGACGGCACTTTACACACACAATCTTCAGTTTTATTTATTATTTGTTTACTTCATTTATACCCCAGCTTTCTCCCCACTGGGGACCCCAAAGTAGCTTACATGATTCTCCATTTTATAGGAGGAGGAGGAGGAGTTGGTTTTATATGCCGACTTTCTCTACCACTTAAGGGAGACTCAAACAGGCTTAAAATCACCTTCCCTTCTCCTCTCCACCACAGACACCCTGTGAGGTAGGTGGGGCTGAGAGAGCTCTAGGAGACTAGCCCAAGGTCACCCAGCTGGCTTCATGTGTAGGAGTGGGGAAAGAAATCCAGTTCACCAGATAGGCCTCGGCCGCTCATGTGAAGGAGTGGGGAATCAAACCCAGTTCTCCAGATCAGAGTCCACCGCTCTTAAGCACTATACCACACTGGCTCCTTATAGCTGCCCTTAAGATATATTGAGAGAGAGAGACTGACCCAATGCTTTCTTGGCGGAGTGGTGATTTGCACTGGCTCTCCCAGATCCTAGTATGACACTCTAACCACTACACTGGCTCTCAGCTTTCCCTCCTTCGCTCCCACTGGCAGCCTCACCCTGGGAAAAGTATGGCCAAACTGCAAAAGTCATGCAGTAGCAAGTCAATCGGGTAAGCTGTGCGGTGGCCAAGGCTGAGCCTAGCCAAGGTTGTGTGGAGGCTGCTGCTAGCCAGGCAAGTTGTGTGACATCAATCACTCAGTTGACTTGGACAAATTGCATGGCAGCAAGTTGTCTGGTGGTTGGTGCTGGATCTTGCCCCGCTGAGTGTTCCTCCAGGCCAGGATGGAAGGGAGTAGGGGTGGAGTGGGAGGCCAAAACAGTCCTGGAAAGGGCCCTGCCCCTCCTCCACGCCTTTTAATGATGCCAAGGTTTGAAGGCTGACAATATTGCTATGGCTGCCTAACAATACCCACAATGGTTTGATTCCCCACTCCTCCACATGCAGCCTCCTGGGTGACCTTGGGCTAGTCACAGTTCTCTCTGAATTTTCTCTGCCCCACCTACCTCACAATGTTGTGGAGAGAGGAGGGAAGGAAAATGTAAGCCGCTTTGAGACTCCTTAAAGGTAGAGAAAATCGGGATATAAAAACCAACTCTTCTTCTTCTTAAGAACATAAGAGAGGCCCTGCTGGATCAGACCGAGGCCTATCAAGTCCAGCAGTCTGTTCACACAGTGGCCAACCAGGTGCCTCTGGGAAGCCCACAAACAAGATGACTGCAGCAGCATCCTGCCTTCTTCTAAAATGCTGTGATGGTGAATCACAACTAGCAATTTAAACAAATTACTGACTGCAAAGTCAAACCCACAGCCATATATACCAACATATATTCATCACATGGGGGTATGACATCACACATCATCATGACCCTGGTGGTCCCTTCCAACTCTATGATTCTATGTAGTGTCCAACAATTTGGTTCTACTAATGGGCCCACCAAATCCTATGAGGAAAAGTTGAAGGAGTTGGGTATATTTAGCCTGAAGAGGAGAAGACTGAGAGGGGATATGAAAACCATCTTCAAGTACTTGAAAGGCTGTCATATAGAGGAGGGTGCCGAGTTGTTTTCTGTTGCCCCAGAAGGTCGGACCAGAACCAACGGGTTGAAATTAAATCAAAAGAGTTTCCATCTAGACCACTGGTTCCCAACCAGGGGTCCGTGGACCCCCAGGGGTCCGCGAGAACTAAATTAAGGTCCGTGAAACAAAGTTATAAACCCATCATAAATTAGTATTTTCAATTAAAAGTTCTCTATTATAAAAAAAATTCAAATATAATTCTAAGTTTAATAACAGTTATGATTAAAGTTTATTTTCGAATTCTCGGAATTTTTATTTTGAACCTTGGGGTCCCTGCACTGAACAAAAAAGTCCTAGTGGTCCCTGGTCAAAAAAAGGTTGGGAACCACTGGTCTAGACATTAGGAAGCATTTTTTAATAGCTAGAGAGGTTCCTGAGTGGAGCAGGCTTCCTCGGGAGGTGGTGAGCTCTCCTTCCCTGGAGGTTTTTAAGCAGAGGCTCGATGGCCATCTGTCAGCAATGCTCATTCTGTGCCATTAGGCGGATCAAGAGAGGGGGGGCATCTCGGGCATCTTCTGGGCATGGAGCAGCGGTCCCGGGGGGGTGGGAGGGTGGGGGGAGGTAGTTGTGAGTTTCCCGCCTTGCGCAGGGGGTCGGACTAGATGACCCCTGGGGGCGCCTTCCAACTCCACGGGCTGCCTCCCTGGGCCCCGCCCCTTCGCCGCGAGGCCCCGCCCACCCCCAGGGGCGGCGGCGCGGGCTCCCCCCTCACCTGGCGGGAGGCAGCGCCTCCAGTCCGGCCCCCCCGGGTGGCAGGAGGCCGCGGAAGTCGGGGTGGTCGCGCTGCTCGGCCCGGAGGAGGGAGAGCAGCGCGGGCCCGTGGGAGCCGAGCGCCTGGCGGAGCAGGTCCCGCTCCATCGCCCTCCCCGAGCGCCGGCGCCGACCCGGAAGCACAACCTTCGGACGGGAGGAAAGGGGCGGAACTGACGTGGCGCTGCGACTTCCCCTGAAGCCGGAAAGCCGCCACGGCCGGAAGGGGAGGGTGGGTGCGGTCGCTCTAGCATTCACCGTCTCCATGGTACAGCCGGCTGAGGCTTCGTATGGAACGGAAGTCGGGGGGAGGGAGCTTTGAGTGGCGGAAGCGCGGGCCCTGCGCCGCTTGCGGGTCGCTCCAATAAGACCCTTTGCGCGCGGGAGGTTTGGCCTTGGATATGCTGCTCTCTGGATGCGCATCTTCCCCATGGGGAACAGGTGCATCTGCAGTAGTAGAAAAGGGCCAGAGTCCAGTAGCACCTTAAAGCACTGGTTCCCAACCAGGGGTCCGCGAGAACTAAATTAAGGTCTGCGAAACAAAGTTATAAACCCATAATAAATTAATATTTTCAATTAAAAGTTTTCTATTATAAAAATATATATTCAAAGATTATTCTAAGTTTAATGTTTAACTAACAGTTATGATTGAAGTTTATTTTCAAATTCTTTATTTTGAACCTTGGGGTCCCTGCACCGAACAAAAAAGTCCTAGTGGTCCCTGGTCAAAAAAAAAGGTTGGGAACCACTGCCTTAAAGACTTAACAAAAATATTTTCTGGCAGGGTATGAGCTTTCGTGAGCCACAGCTCGCTTCTTCAGATCAGATTTTTGTTAGTCTTTAAGGTGCTACTGGACTCTTGCTCTTTTCTACTACTATAGACGCACATGCACTAACAAAAATATTTTCTGGCAGGGTATGAGCTTTCGTGAGCCACAGCTCGCTTCTTCAGATCAGATTTTTGTTAGTCTTTAAGGTGCTACTGGACTCTTGCTCTTTTCTACTACTATAGACGCACATGCACTAACAAAAATATTTTCTGGCAGGGTATGAGCTTTCGTGAGCCACACCTCGCTTCTTCAGATCAGATTTTTGTTAGTCTTTAAGGTGAAGATTGAAGAAGTGAGCTATGGCTCCCAAAAGCTGATACCCTGCCAGAAAATATTTTTGTTAGTCTTTAAGGTGCTACTGGACTCTTGCCCTTTTCTACTACTGCAGACAAACACGGCTACCCACTGGGAATTATGTGCATCTATAGAGCGGCAAGAAAGAATCAAGAAAGCTGACAGGAAGAAAGTAGGTTCCTTTGAAATGTGGTGTTGGAGGAGAGTGTTACGGATACCGTGGACTGCCAAAAACAAAAAACAAATCAGTGGGTTATAGATCAAACCAAGCCTGAACTGACCCTGGAAGCTAAAATGACTAAACTGAGGCTGTCGTACTTTGGTCACATTATGAGAAGGCAAGGTTCACTGGAAAAGACAACCATGCTAGGAAAAGCTGAGGGCCACAGGAAAAGAGGAAGACCCAACAAGACATGTAGTAGAAAAGAGCAAGAGTCCAGTAGCACCTTAAAGACTAACAAAAATATTTTCTGGCAGGGTATGAGCTTCTTTAGATACCAAAGAAGTATTTGAAGAAGTGAGTTGTGGCTCATGAAAGCTCATGTCCTGCCAGAAAATATTTTGGTTAGTCTTGAAGGTGCTAATGGACTCTTGCTCTTTTCTATTACTGCAGACAGACTAACACGGCTACCCACTGAATTACCAACAAGACATGGACTGACGCAATAAAGGAAGCCACAGCCTTCAATTTGCAAGATCTGAACAAGGCTGTCAATAGGACATTTTGGAGGACTCGGAAGCGACTTGACGGCACTTAACACACACAGGGAGCGGCAAATCCAATGCAAAACCTTCCATGCATAAATGGCCGGTTTTGGTGCCGCTGGATCGCATCTAACTGTGTGGCTCAAGGCTTTTTCCTTTTTGACATCTCTGGCATTTACTCGTACCCCGTACACCACTTTATCAACTTCTGTTCTCTTTTCTCACCCATTCCTTGCAACCATCTTTTGGAAGAGCATGGGCACAGCTTTCCTTTGCGATTTATACAGCCCAAAATTGCGAAGGAAAGCTGTGCCTGTGCTCTTCCGAAAGACATTTGCAAGGATTAGGCAAGAAAAGAGGTGGTCTAGTGGTTAGGAGCGGTGGAGTCTGATCTGGAGAACCGGGTTTGATTCCCCACTCCTCCACATAAAGCCTGCTGGGCTAGTCACCTCGGGCTAGTCACAGCTCTCTTAATTCTCTCAGCCCCACCTACCTCACTAGGTGTCTGTTGTAGGGAGAGGAAGGGAAGGAGTTCTAAGCCGATTTGATTCTCCTTTAGAAGGGTAGAGAAAGTCGACATTTAAAGCCAACTCTTGAGCCGCCTTGCTCCCTGATCGCAAATGCCTTCCGTCTCACAGCACAGAGATGCTGAAAAACTGGCTCACAGTTCGAGCATGTATAGGATTACTGGAAGGAAGCCCCATTGATTTCATTGAGCTTTACACCTAAGTAAGTGTGTATAAGTTGCCTGCCAGCCTTAAAGTTCAATAAAGTATTGCAAGCTGACTTTTACTCCTATAACGATTAACCTTACTTTTTATACTTTATTCTATATGCAATATGGATATTTTATTTATACTTTATATGCAGAATTTGCTCCCCAACCCACCTTAATTTTTTTTTTTTGTAACATCTGTCTGATAAAGGGTTCTGTAGAACTAATTTTTGGCCTCAGTAAAAGGTGTATTGCATGATTTTGTTAATATTAAGTTACAATGCAGTGACGTTGAATCTTCCGTTGGTGTTCAGAAAACACAGAGGCATTCAGTCTATCTTTCAGTATATTAAACCTGTTTTCTTATCCACTTATTTACAGTAATGTAGATTTAGTATATTAGATTGCTTCCACACATATTTTGCTCCCGTTTGGCATCTACACTGGAGTGGGGTTTTTTGGGGGGAGTATTCACAGGATGTCCTCCCCCAATCATCAATTTAACATGTTTTCTCCTGCTTTGCCTTTCCCAAATCAGATTTGATGTGTTTTTGGAAAGACTGCAAAGTGCCTTTCCATGCAATGGAAATGGGAAGGTGGCGGTGCACATTTTTGAAGGCCGTGCCCACATTGGCACCGTTTTCCTTGTCTGCTGAGGGCAGCTGCCATTTCCCTCTGACACTGTCAGAAGGCTTTCTGCTGGCTTAAAAAATGGGGGAGGGGGAACTCTGAAAGGCAGGTACAGTAAAATAACAAAATCTAATGTGCTAACATACACTTACACACGTGGAAGCAAGCAAGGCACAACATCTTCAAATCAGTGTAAGTGCCAAAGCAGCAAGGTAGTCCGTGGCCCATTACTAGTCCTGATGGTGTTATTTGGCCACACTTGGAAAAACTTGTGCCAGGTGGTTTTAGGCAACTCTTATAGGAATTTGGACCACTGACCCCCTGGCCAGTATAAGCCAATAAAAAACATGACCCAAATGATGATTCTCAAAGAAGAGCAAGATTCCCCTTCCCAACTGACATCACTGAGAGCAGTTGATTGCTTTGCTGGAGGTTGAGATTCAAAACAGATAAAAGGAAGTATTTCTTCATACAACACATTGTTAAATCGTGGAACTCCCTGCCCCAGGATGTGGTTATGGCTGCCAACTTGGAAGGCTTTAAGCAGGGTATGGACAGGTTCATGGAGGAGAGGGCTATTCATGGCTACTAGTAAAAATGGCAACTAGTTATGATGCATACCTATTCTCTCCAGGATCAGCGGAGCATGCCTGTTATATCAGGTACTGTGGAACGCAGGCAGGACAATGCTGCTGCAGTCATCTTGTTTGTGGGCTTCCTACAGGCACCTGGTTGGCTACTGGGTGAACAGACTGCTGGACTCGATGGTCCTTGGTCTGATCCAGCATGGCCTTTCTTATGTTCTCATGTTATGTTAAATGCAAAAGTGCGACCTCCAGCTTCTCATGAACACATGAAGCTGCCTTATACTGAATCAGATCCTGGGTCCATCAAAGTCAGTATGGTCTACTCAGACTGGCAGTGGCTCTCCAGGGTCTCAAGCATCTTATCTTGGGAACAGCAGACGGGTTTGTATGTGTTTGATCTGGAACGCTCTCTTGTTATTCTCCTCTCCCCCTTGGCCTGTCCCAGGGACCTGCCTTTAAAGGTCCAAATAGCCCTTCCTTGGGCATACCCAGCCTTCCTCTGAGGAAGAGCAGTGATGTGCTCCTCCCTTTTCTCTCCTACTGGGCTGGTAACTCACTCTTCCCTTGCAGCTGCCCTCCCTCCTGTCCTATTGGTTATGCCAGAGCTTTGGTGGAATAGGCTGCTGGTCCCCGCCCTGGTTCTTCCCTGGCCCTGCTGTTGGGATTACTTGCCCTGGTGCAGTGTGGTGTAGTGGTTAGGAGCGGCGGACTCTAGTCTGGAGAACCGGGTTTGATTCCCCACTCCTCCATAATGTACAATTTATGGGGGAATGGGAGGTGTGGAAGTGTTACTGTGAGAAACAATTTTTAATGGGGCCGCTTAAAGGATATCCTTTGATTTAATCCCTTTGATAACTTTGAATTATGAATTTATTAACATTTAAGATACTGAATTAATAATTAGATGAGATAAGTCAGGATAACTAAGAGTTAACAGGATAGGGATTAGAGTTGTTAGCAAAAGTATATAAAATTAATTTAGGATGGAAGAGGAAGAGGGGGGAGTCGCTTTATACTTTAATTACTATAATCATTTACATTTTATTTTTTGTTTGATTTTAAATAACTGTTTTATATATATGTTAATGAAATTAAGAAAAAATAATAAAAACTTTATTAAAAAAAAAAGATTCCCCACTCCTCCACATGAGCGGCGCAACGCTAATCTGGTGACCCGGGTTGGTTTCCCCACTCCTCCACATGAAGCCAGCTGGGTGACCTTGGGCTAGTCACAGTTCTCTCTGAACTCTCTCAGCCCCACCCACCTCACAAGGCGGCTGTTGTGGGGAGAGGAAGGGAAGGCGACTGTAAGATGGTCTGGTTGTACTTTAAAAAGGTAGAGAAAGTCGGCATATAAAAACCAACTCCTTCTTCTCTGGCCCCACCCTGGTTTCTGCTGAGGTTGCAGAGGCTGCTATCTTCTCTGGGCCGCTCCAGTGTCGGGCCCCAGCTGGTTCCTCACCTGTGCCTGGAGTTGTGGTGCCAGGTAAGGGCCCTGTGTTGTCGCCCGGCAGGCTGCCAGGCTGGGAACTCCATCTCCCATAGCGGCAGTGGAGGGTCCTGGTCCTCAGCCTAAATAAATAAATATCAACTAAGATTACTATCAAATAGCATGATCTATTAGACCAAACACTGAACATGAGTCAGCAGTGTGATGCTGTAACTAAAAAGGCAAACACAGTTTTGGGCTGCATCAACAGAAGTATAGTGTCCAGATCATGCGAAGTGATGGTATCGCTTTGCTCTGGTTAGACCTCAACTAGAGTACTGTGTTCAGTTTTGGGCACCACAATTTCAGAAAGATGTAGACAAGCTGGAACGTGTCCAGAGAAGGGCAACAAAGATGGTGAGGGGTCTGGAGACCAAGTCCTATGAGGAAAGGTTGAAGGAGCTGGGTATGTTTAGCCTGAAGAGGAGAAGACTGAGAGGGGATATGATAACCATCTTCAAGTATTTGAGGGGCTGTCATATAGAGGATGGTGCTGAGTTGTTTTCTGTTGCCCCAGAAGGTCGGACCAGAACCAACGGGTTGAAATTAAATCAAAAGAGTTTCCGTCTAGACATTAGGAAGAATTTTCTAACAGTTAGAGCGGTTCCTCAGTGGAACAGGCTTCCTCGGGAGGTGGTAAGCTCTCCTTCCCTGGAGGTTTTTAAGAAGAGGTTAGATGTCCATCTGTCAGCAATGCTGATTCTGTGACCTTAGGCAGATGATGAGAGGGAGGGCATCTTGGCCATCTTCTGGTCACTAGGGGTGTGGAGGGGGGAGCCAGTTGTGAATTTCCTGCATTGTGCAGGGGGTTGGACTTGATGGCCCTGGTGGTCCCTTCCAACACTATGATTCTGTGATCTCTGATTCAGTTATTTAATTTGGCTATGTCTCAGATTCTTTTAATGTCACCTATTTATTGAACAACCGTTCGCCTCAAATATTGGAGACGATGGCACAGTTTTTAATGGGTGAAAACGCAAGGTCGCTTTAGCCTCCTTTATTCCCTGTTTCAGCCAGGAGCGAACGCACGTTCGGCGAAACGCATGTGTTCAATCCTGGCTGAATCCTGGCTGAAACAGGGAATAAAGGAGGCTAACGCGACCATGCATTTTCGCCCAAAGTTTGTTTTAAAAGTCCGCCAAACAGTTAATTAGATGGTGGTATCAACAAACAATGTTATTCGATGTAACTGTCTATTAACTACTTTTTAAAGGGACCTTTTAATATCTCCATTCCTTTCGTATCCTTCTGTATTGCACCCTTTTATGCCAATAAAGGAATGATTGATTGATTATAATTTGGCTATGTGTTAGGTAGGGCCTGGAGATCTTCTAGAATTACAGCTGATCTCCAATGACAGAGATCAAGTCCTCTAGAGAAAACAGCTGCTTTGGAGGATTTCTGTACAGCGTTACACCCTGTTGAGGTCCCTCTTCTCCCCAAACCCCATCCTCCCCTGGCTCCACTTCCAAATCTCCAGGAATTTCCCAACCCAGAGCTGGCAACCCTATCTCTAACTCATCTGACCCAAAGGTGTGTGTGTTAAGTGCCGTCAAGTTGCTTCTGACTCATGGAAGGTATGTATATACTTCCCCCCCCCGCTGCTGTTAGAGAGAGAGGAAGGGAGACTTGTAACACATGTGTGTGTGTGTTAAGTGCCGTCAAGTCGTTTCCGACTCATGGCGACCCTATGAATCAATGTCCTCCAAAATGTCCTATCCTTAACAGCCTTGCTCAGATCTTGCAAATTGAGGGCCGTGGCTTCCTTGACTGAGTCAATCCATCTCTTGTTGGGTCTTCCTCTTTTCCTGCTGCCCTCAACTTTTCCTAGCATGACTGTCTTTTCCAGTGACTCTTGTCGTCTCATGATGTGACCAAAGTACGACAGCCTCAGTTTAGTCATTTAGAGAGCTGTGATTAGCCCAAGGTCACCCAGCTGGCTTTGTGTGTAGGAGTGGGGAAACCAACCCGGTTCACCAAATTAGAGTCTGCCGCTCATGTGGAGGGGTGGGGAATCAAACCCAGTTCTCCAGATTAGAGTCCACTGCTCCTAATCCCTACATCACACTGCAATCACCAATCTGATATGAAAAATAATAAGTAGTACAAGTGATAATATGATCGGAGATGTCTCAGTGACCTCCACGGATAAGAGTTAAATTCTGTTTAAGCAACAAGTAGACAACCACATCCCTGGCATATCATGTACAGTTCTTTGGGGGTGCAAAATTAGCATGCAGGTAGTTTTCAGTGCCTTTGTTTAAATTTAAGGGGGAAATACTCCCCAGTGAAAGGGAAGTGCAATGTTATGTTGTCTTTCAACGTTTGCATTTCAAAAGAATCTACTTTCTTCCTATCAGCTTTCTTCACTGTCCAGCACTCACACCCATACATAGTAATAGGGAATACGATGGCATGAATTAACCTCATCTTGGTGGCCAGTGACACACCCTTACACTTCAGAATCTTTTCTAGCTCCTTCATGGCTGCCCTTCCCAGTCTCAATCTCCTTCTGATTTCTTGGCTGCAGTCTCCCTTTTGGTTGATGATGGAACCAAGGAATAGAAAGTCTTCAACGATTTCAGTTAACACATGCAGCATTGAAAACATCTAATATGTGAATCTTTTCATCCAAAAATTCTAGCAAGTAAAAAAAAAATAATCCTCATCCGTTTAAGTTTTGAACATTGTTGATCTGCAGTAGATCCTCACACACAAGACCGCAGCCTAAAAGCATCATGAATTTCAAGGTCCTTGAAAAGTCTTTGCAATGTGAAGATGTTCCACTAGAGGGCAGAGTAAGCTCAATCTGTTAACAAGTGGCAAATGTTTGAAAAATTACTTTTTTTAATGCATGCATTCAGAATCCCCAGGTGAGGACAACTCTTAAATGTCTCATCCATGCTACTTCCACCTGAGAACCCTTCTTTCCGTTTTGCTTCTCCCTTGTGTGAACTGAACATGCTAGATTTTGTACAGCCAGCATGGTGTAGTGGTTGAGAGCGGTGGACTCTAATCTGGAGAACCGGGTTTGATTCCCCACTCCTACACATGAGCGGCGGACTCTAATCTGGTGAACCGGGTTGGTTTCCTCGCTCCTCCACATGAAGCCATCTTGGGCTGGTCACAGTTCTCTTACTGCTCGCTCAGCCTCACCTACCTCACAAGGTGTCTCTTGTGGGGAAAGGAAGGGAAGGAGATTGTAAGCCGGTTTGATTCTCCTTAAAAGGTAGAGAAAATTGGCATATAAAAACCTACTCTTCTTCTGCGTTTTTGTTTCTTTGCACTGAACTTTTCTGCTCTATGGCATTGAAGTCCTTCCCCTCCCCAAACCCTGCCCTCCTCAGGCTCCGCCCTAAAAACCTCCCACTGGTGGCAAAGAGGACCTGGCGTAGTGGTTAAGAGCGGTGGTTTGGAGCAGTGGACTCTGATCTGCAGAACCTGGTTTGATTCCCCACTTCTCCACATGAGCGGTGGACGCTAATCTGGTGAACCGTTCCACCAACAGCAGGGACTTTGCTTGGGCCCAGCCAGTGGGTCAAGCTAGGC
The DNA here is from genome assembly GCF_029931775.1 of Euleptes europaea. Classification (NCBI taxonomy): domain Eukaryota; kingdom Metazoa; phylum Chordata; class Lepidosauria; order Squamata; family Sphaerodactylidae; genus Euleptes; species Euleptes europaea. The sequence continues at coordinate 14,118,684 of NC_079316.1, forward strand.
CATGGATAGGGTTGCCAACTCCGGGTTGGGAAATACCCTGGACATTTTGGGTGCGGAGCCTGAGGAGGGCGGGGTTTGGAGAGGGGAGGGACTTCAATGCCGTAGAGTCCAATTGCCAAAGCAGCCATTTTCTCCAGGGGAACTGATCTCTATCAGCTAGAGATCAGTTGTAATAGCAGGAGATCTCCAGCTAGTACCTGGAGGTTGAAAGTTAAACACAAACCTCGTGCTTAAGTAGGGGATTTACAAAATAACAACAAGCACTGATGGCACACAACTTATATTTGTATAAGTACAATCCTATCTAAGCATATAACAATATACAGAAGTTCCCGAAGTCTGTAGATGTAAACACAGTGTGAATCACACCGAGAGGCGAAGCAGCTCCAATGGACTCGGAGAGAAGGCGAGGTCCAAAGAAACATGGAAAACCCGAACTGAATTTCCTTCATAGCGCTTAAGCATCAAACTGTGCCATCGTAGTGAGATGAAAGTTCATCAAATAAAGCCGCAATAAAGCCTCAATAAGGCCACAGTTGGAATTTAAATTACTTCATCCTGAGATGGGAAACCGGTAAGACCCATTTCGCCGTGGCTTTGTCCATCGGAGAAGTGGAAAATAGCGAGAGATGGATATCTATCTCAGACGCTGAAAAGCATATAGCTTACAGATCAAAGGATGGCTTCTAGCGATCTTAATGGCAGGCAATTGCCCGCTAATTAACAGGTGCGCCCGCCACCCTTCAGCTGGCCAGCAGGGGAAGCAGGCCAGCTAAATGGGAGGATCATCAGCATGCGCGGTGGTGCGCAGCACAATAATGTCCCTTCCGGGGTAAACCCAGAATCGACGGGGACACTCTAGCATGTCCCTCCAAAAGAAACCTCTATGAAAACCATAGAGTTTTGGAGGAATATGCTAGAGCATCCCTGTCACTTCCAGGTTTGAGGGACATGCTAGAGCTCCGGAAGAGACATTATTGCGCATGTGTGCTGCACGCTCACTAATCGCCCACCCCACCTAGGGTTTCCAGGTCCCTCTTCACCACCGGCAGGAGGTTTTTGGGGTGGAGCCTGAGGATGGCGGGGCTTGGGGAAGGGAGGGACTTCAATGCTATAGAGTCAAATCGCCAGCGTGGCCATTTTCTCCAGGTGAACTGATCTCTGTTGATTGGAGAGCAGTTGTAATAGCAGGAGGTCTCCAGCGACTACCTGGAGGTTGGCAACCCTAAGCCCACCCCCCACTGACGCTCCCCCCAGATGCAAGGGGGGATCTGGCAACCCTATCCCCTGGGTTCTTACACATCACTTATGCGATTTATGCATCATTTCTATGACCCATGCTTGTATTCGGAATTGAAGACAGGTGCTTATGCCTGTCACCTTTCTACAGAGGAACAGTGCAATCCTAAGGATTCTTTCCTGGAAGTAAGCCCCATTGAATTGGCCTGAGTAGGATTCTGAGTAGACCTGCTTGGGGTGGCATTGGAGATCCTGCAAAGTTTGCCCTGAAAGAGTGGGAAAACCAGTTCCGTTTCAGACCAGCAATCTCATCTCTGTCTAATTTCTGCCATTGCCTCCTGCGAACCAACAGCCTCAGGTTGTTCCAGCTTCTTTTCCAACTTGGCAGGGAACTGCTGCCTGGAAGGTCTGGCATATGCTGAAGTGTGCATGGTTAGCTTCCATTTTTCCTCTGTCCGAGCTTCGTGCCAAAATAAATTAAGATAATAATCCACTTCTGTCTGAAGTTGTTTCTAAAAATTCCTGCAGCCCTGCTGACTGGCAGCTTTTCTTTCTGGCGCAGCGCTGCGTTAAAAGCCACGGAGCCGGCAGACAACACGACCCGCCACCGCTGTGGAAACAGTGCCCTCCGGAAGGCGCTGCTGCTATGAAACCCCTGCATTCTGGGAGATGCTGGGGCAAAGTGGCGCCGGGGTGATGCGAAGATTGCCGGATCCACTGCCTGGCTCCCTAACGGGGAGACACAATTCTCAGGTGGCGGAATGGGCCAGGCCATTGCAGACCGCAGATGGGAAAGCTCGTCTTTTTAATGCCGCCCCATGTAAAAAAACTCCCTAAAAATTAAAACCGGCACATCGGGGAGATCAGCTGTCGCCCAGCTTTTCACACACTGTGCTAAGTTTGCTATTGTAATGAAATTACTAATGGATGCGACTTTGGAAAATGCCGTCCCTCACCTGCATTCTTAAGTGGAGCGGTCCACCCAACCACTTGAGCACTGTGGTCCCTATGTCCTAGGGTTGCCAGGTCCCTCTTTGCCACCGGCGGGAGGTTTTTGGGGCGGAGCCTGAGGAGGGCAGGGTTTGGGGAGGAGAGGAGAGGGACTTCAATGCCATAGAGTCCAATTGCCCAAGGCAGCCATTTTCTCCAGGTGAACTGATCTCTATCGGATGGAGATCACTTGTAATAGCAGGAGATCTCCAGCTAGTACCTGGAGGTTAGCAACCCTACTATGTTCATCAGGAAACAATTGGAAGGATGGGAGAAAGAGGGATAATCAGCCTCCTTCCCCCATGATTTTCTTACTGCACTATGAACAGCTAGATTCGAATTCAGTAGAACCTTAGAGACCAACACCCTCTAAAAGTCCCTGCATTATGTCATGGGTTAAGAAGAAAGAAGAGCCCTTCTGGAGCAGAAGGCCCATCTAGTCCAGCATCCTATCTCACACAGTGGCCAACCAGTCTCTATGCCCAACAGGGCATAGAGGCCAAGCCTTTCAAAAGGACATAAGAAAAGCCCTGCTGGACTGCTCCAACTACCTGGGGTACCAGAACGTGCATCTAGAACCAACGGTTGACACAAGAGCAGGACACTGCTCCACTGAGGTGAACTAGAGCCAGCGTGGTGCACTGGTTAAGGCCAGTGGACTCTAATCTGAAGAACCAGGTTAGATTTCCCACTCCTCCACATGAAGCCTGCTGGGTGACCTTGGGCCAGTCACAGTTCTCTCCAAACTCCCTCAGCCCCACCTACCTCACAAGGTGTCTGTCATGGGGAGGGGAAGGATTGTAAGCCGGTTTGATTCTCCTTAAAAGGTAGAGAAAACAGGCATATAAAAACCAACACTGTGGAAGAAGAAGAAGAAGAGTTGGTTTTTATATGCTGACTTTCTCTACCACTTAAGGGAGATTCAAACTGGCTTACAATCACCTTCCCTTCCCCGCCCCACAACAGACACCCTGTGAGGTAGGTGGGGCTGAGAGAGCTCTAACAGAGCTGTGACTAGCCCATGGTCTCTCCAGCTGGCTTCATGTGCAGGAGTGGGGAAACAATTCCAGTTCACCAGATTAGCCTCCGCCGCTCATGTGGAGAAGTGGGGAATCAAACCTGGTTCTCCAGATCAGACTCAACCCCTCCACCTTTGGAAGTGAGTTGGTTACTTTACATTTTCTCCTGGCCCAGGGTATGAAAGGCTGACTAACGATTGGGATGACTAAAGCTTCCCTGCACATATTAAATGAAGAGCTCCTGGCCCGCCACCTGGATGACATTGAGAACTTTAAATCTCATTAACAGGTAATCAAGGCAATTCAAGAAAAAGCCTAGCTGTGTTCCGCATATCTGATGCCCCTCAACCCTCATCAAGCATTCAGATGAGATTGAGCAAAACTTCTCCATTCTGACTCACCCTTTTTGGGAAAACCCCTCTCCACATTCTAATATCTATACAGAGCAATCACCAGCAATTAATCAAAGCAAGCACTCAGACTTTCACTTGAATAACACACATCAATCTTCAATCTCTTTTTTCGGACTACCGAAGGAGCAATCAAGTTCTTTGTCCCTGGTAATGTTTTCTTTGCCAGTTACCTCACATTGCCCCAGGACCCATTTCTGGGTATAAATATTAGCCCTCATGGCATTCGTAGTGTGTGTGTCTTTGGATCCGAACATTCACCCCTTACTTGCCTTTCCTCCCCAGAGACAGCCATTCCCCCTCTACAGAGCTGCTTTTGCTCGGATATCGCTCTTCCAGATCGGTAATTATCACCCAAACCTTAACTCTAAAATCTCACTCCTCCACCGTTTTACTTCTGAGCTCTTGTACAAATTGTGTGTGTATATGTCGTGTGCTTGAAATCATTTTATAATAAAACTCCATTTTATTTGGAACAAAACTGTTTCTTTATTGGGAGTTTTCCATAAGGGCTTGTCCCTGTATGCAAAGGCTGCAAAGTCCCTGATTACCCAACCTCTCGCAAGGCTCTGACTCCACACTAATTCCCCCAATGAAAGCAGAAACACTCTAATCTGGGTAACAGATGAGATCAGTGATCCATCTAGTCCAGCATCCTGTCTCACAAATTTTGCCAGGCCCCCACTGGCCACTGGTGGGGGATACGGTTGCCAGATCCAGGTTGGGAAATTCTTGGAGATTTGAGGATGGAGTCTGGAGATCACAGAGACCTCAGTATGGTACAATGCCATACAGTCCACCCTCCAAAGCATCCATTTTCTCCAGGGGAACTAATCTCTGTAGTCTGAAGATGAACTGTACTTCTGGGGTATTCCCAGGTCCCACCTGGAGACTGGTATCCCTATCTCACACAGTGGCCAACCAGTTCCTCTGCAGGTCCACAAACAGGTCATAGAGACCGAGCCCTACCCCTGATGTTGCCTCCTGGCACTGGTATTCAGAGGTTTGCTGCCTGTGAATGTGGAAGTTCTCTTCAGTCACCATGTCCAGTATACGCTGATAGACCTATCTTCCATCAATCAGTCTAATCCCCCTTTAAACCTATCTATGACTGTGGCCAATGCTACATCCTCTGGCAGCGAATTCAACATTTTAATCACTGTAGTGGTTAAAAGCAGTGGTTTGGAGCGGCGAACTCTGATCTGGAGGACTGGGTTTGATTCCCCACTCCTACACATGAGCGGCGGAGGCTAATCTGGTGAACTGGATTTGTTTCCCCACCCCTACACGTGAAGCTGCCCTGACCTGGATGGCCCAGGCTAGCCTGATCTCGTCAGATCTCAGAAGCTAAGCAGGGTCAGCCCTGGTTAGTATTTGGATGGGAGACCACCAAGGAATACCAGGGTTGCTGTGCAGAGGAAGGCACTGGCAAAACCACCTCTGTTAGTCTCTTGCCATGAAAACCCCAAAAGGGGTCGCCATAAGTCGGCTGCGACTTGACGGCACTTCACACACACACACACACACACACACACACACACACACACACACACACACACACACACACACACACACACACACGAAGATAGCTGGGTGATCTTGGGCTAGTCACAGCTCTCTCAGCCTCACCTACCTCACAGGGTGTCTGTTATGGGGAGGGAGGGGAAGGGAAGGTGATTGTAAGCCAGTTTCATTCTTCCTTAAGTGGTAGAAAAAGTCAACATATAAAAACCAACTCCTACTCCTCCTCCTCCTCCTCCTCCTCATTCTTCTTCTTTCCCCAAATTCTATAGCACCTGTAACTAAAGACAGTGGAGGTCGTGTAAAAATAATTCCCAACAAATGTCAGTCACAGAATACTTGTACTGAGAAAAGCCAATATATTACCACTACTAATATTTGAGTTTTTCAACGGTTAGAAGTCTTCTCCAAGCATTCAACCACTCCTTGATGTATTTGCACACAGCTGGTGGTTTTTAGGGCAGCGCTATGTTTATGCATTAGAAATGCGCTCAGTGGGGGGAAGTTTAGATAATACTGTAAAAACGGCTGCTTCTATTTAGCTGAAATTCTTTTTCTAGTTAAATTGATTTCCCCCCATACCCAAACAAAGTAACAGCGCAGGATTTGTAATGCTGCATTTGTTTAGTTGTCAACTGAGCTTACTCAAATAGAGTTGCCAACTTGTGGAAGGCACCAGTCTGTAGGGTTGGCAGCTCAGGGGTTGGGAAATCCCTGGAGATTTTTAAGGTGGAGCCTGAGGAGGGCGGGGTTTGGAGAGGGGACGGGCTTCGATGCCATAGAGTCCAACTGCCAAAGCGGCCATTTTCTCCATGGGAACTGATCTCTGTCACCTGGACATCAGTTGTAATAGCGGGAGATCTCCAGTCGCCACCTGGAGGTTGGCAACCCTACCAATCTGGTAAAGGGCAGGACCAACAGAGACCAGGTGCCCAGGGACAGAGTTGAGGGGGTCAAAGGGAAGAGCAAAAGAGTCAAGGGGCAGAAATGAAAATTAATTAATTAATAGAGGGGTTCTGCTCAGCTGTCTGTCTCTAATCCCATCTACCCTCTCTTTCTTGCTGCCTTAGGTGATATCAGGAGGGAAGGGAATTAGAAATAGAAGACAGCGGCAGCATTTAGGGAAGCTGTTTTTGAAGCACAGTAATGTCTGGAGGGGAAAAAAATGAAAGTTAACATTAGCCGCAAGTCTAGTGCTACGAAGGTCTTAAAGGAGCAGAGAGAATTCTTTCGCCTTAAAGGGCACTGAACAATTAAAAACCAGGCTCTCCAGTGTATGAAGCAAACCTCATCCGGCACCAGGTGAGGAGGGGCAAAAACTGCCCATGCCCACCACGGAAAAGCACCCACTTGGCGACTCAGTCCCTAAGTTAATGTAATGTAATGTGTACAGGACTGCAGCCTTTGAATAAAACATCATTTTTGAAAAATGGCCTCAGAAATTGCCATCAATAGCTGAGAGCAGCTTGAGTGACAAGGATTCCCCCCCATGCTCCGTGCAGCTGTTTCTATATGAACAAACTGCTAGATTACTGCATTCAGATGTTACAATAAACTGCAGTCAAGACTAATTACAGTTAAGCCATAGCAATAGCCTCAACTGTGTACAGCAATGCCCTTGCATTACCGAGTTTACAGGATGCGCCACCTTCCATATTGTTCCACTTTATTTTGGGGGCATTGGTGTGGGGGGGGGGCAACCCTCCCCAGCAGGCAGATTCGGCAGAGGTCAGTAGATTTCCCAAATCAAACTGGAAATCAAGGCGTGTGTGTTACTCAGTTGTAGTAGCGGGAGATCTCCAGCCACCATCTGGAGGTTGGCAGCCCTAGTTGTTGGTAACCCTATAAGTACTGCAGAGTTGCCAAGGGTTTCCCTTACCCTTGAGCAAATTGCCTGCTTCTCCACACCTCTGTGTAGTTCTGTAAAAAAAAACCAACCATCCACTCCCACCACTTCGGTAAGACTGAAGCCGCTGAAGAGCAGTTAAAACAAAGTGCCCATCGAACATTTAATGAAGCAGAAGCTCCCACGTTGCCTCAAAGTAATTAGCAGCCCCTTTTCTTGTTTGCTTTAAATTCTGTTGCCGTTTAAATGATCCAAGAGCAGCAACATCTGGAGAACAAGGTTAGCCTGAACACCTATCAACGAGGAGCAATATCTAAGTGAATGAAGAGGCTCGGGTTCACTGATATTCCCAAAGTGTTTCCTTCGTTGGACCTTTGTTTTTTTGACAAGGGAAATTCTTCTTCTTCTTCCTCTTCTTCCTCCTCTTCTTCTTCTTCTTCTTCTTCTTCTTCTTCTTCTTCTTCTTCTCCTCCTCCTCCTCCTCCTCATCCTCCTCCTCCTCCTTCTTCTCCTTCTTCTCCTCCTCCTCCTTCTTCTTCTCCTCCTCCTCCTCCTCCTCCTCCTCCTCCTTCTTCTCCTCCTCCTCCTCCTCCTCCTTCTCCTCCTCCTCCTTCCCACCAAAAGCTGGCCTGGAAAGTGTGCAGGGAACACTGGTGTGTATTCTCCAGGGCAGTTGCAAATGCCTCTGCGTTCGCAGCAGCCATGAATTCACAACAGAAAATCGCCATTGTGGGGATTCAACTCTTACGGTGCCACACGACTCCCCTTTATGTCACATTAACGTTTCAAAGAGCTCTGAGAAGAACAGGAAGAAGAACTTCAAATTCAGCAAGAATATGCGCAAGGGCAGATTTAGCAAAGCAAGGGGGACGTCTTCTGTAATCACACATCCCCGGCCTCAGCGAATCCCTGTTGCGGCTTGACAGCTGCCAGAACTGTCCTGTTCCATAGGCCGCGAAGTGTGCAGCTGGTGGCGTTGGCTGTCATTTGCCTCCTTAGCAGCCGATCCAGAACACACACTGCTGCCAAGAGCAGGGCCGAACAGCAATTTTGACAGAATGCCACAGCAACCTCCTTCTCTAAAATCCAAAGTATTGTTGCATCTTCCTCCCCTAAACCACAACTCCTAAATATGCACAATGGATGAGAAAAGGGCATGCTGGGGGGGAATGAGAGGCGGCGGGTGGGGCGGTTAGGTGGGGAAGCACCCTCCGCCCCACAATTCTCCCTCCCTTTCCCCTTTGAGACTGGAATACAAATGCAGCCCCTCAATCCCGTAGGCAGATTTCGCTAGAGAAAGGAATGCCATTACGGACTCAACGGAGGAGTTTTTTGATGAAAATATACAGCATAAGCACTTTGGGTTTTTTCCCCCTGGGTGCTCCACGCTGTCGCGCATTTTAGCAGCATGGCACGTTGCGGCGATTAGCGCCAACAGCATGGCATACCGTGAAGATAAACAAAGAAGGGTACATTTTACCAATGATGCTGCCCTCCGGGGGGGCAGCATATTGGTCGGAACCAAAATCTGTCAGCAGGTGGGCTTCCCCACCCCCCCACTCTGTTATTTAAAGATCTCACTTGCATTTTTTTAAAAAACCTGCTCCTTCAGCATCCGCTTGCCACCAGTTCACATATCTTATGGCTTCTCTAAACTTCAGGAGAAATGGCCCTAAGAAGAATAGAAAACATAATGGGTAGAGTTTGACTATGTAATTTTTGCAGGCAGCAAAGTCTTCTCTAACAACTTCTGCATTATCTGCCTTCACTTTTAAAATATGTGTTGGGGGAAAGTGGGCCTTGAGAGAGCAAAAATCCTGGGGTTTGTTCATATCAAAATAGTAAAGGTGAATTGGGAAGGGCTGAGGCTCAGTGGTGGAGCATCTGCTTGGCATGCAGAAGGTAGGTGATGTGAAAGACCTCTGCCTGAGATCCCGGAGAGCCACTGCCGGTCTGAGTAGATAATACTGACTTTGATGGACCAAGGGTCCATTCAGAATGAGGCAGCTTCATGTGTTAGAACAGAAGAACATAAGATGAGCCCTGATGTTCATCTAGCCCAGACCAGTGGTCCATCTAGCCCAGCATCCTGTCTCACACAGTGGCCAACCCATTCCCCTGGAGGGCACAGAGACCAAGGCCTTCCTTGATGTTGTCTCCTTTCACTGATTAGACATTGAAGCAGATGCTTGATGGTTGGAGGCTGAGGTTGGATGTTGAGGTTCTCTTTAGTCATCACGGCTAGTAGCCATTGGTGGACCTCTCCTTCATGTACCTGTCGAATCCTCTTTTCAAGACTTCTGTTGTTTTGTAAATGCCATTAGAAGAAAGGGCATAGATCCATGGTAGATCACATGCTTTTATGTAGAAAGGGTCAACCTTCAGTCCCCAACACCTCCAGTTGAAAAGGGATCTCAAGTAGCTGCAGCTTTGGAGAGCTGCTCATAGTCTAGTCTAGTCTCCTGGGCTAGATGGACAATGGTGTGGGGTAGGGTTGCCAGCTCCGAGTGAAAAATATCTGGAGATTTGGGAAGTAAAGCCTAGGGAGGGCGGGGAGGGAGGTATTTCAATGCCCTGTGGTACAGAGTGGTAAGCTGCAGTACTGCAGTCAAAAGCTCTGCTCACGACCTGAGTTCGATCCCGACTGAAGTCAGTTTTGGGTAGCCGGCCCAAAGTAGACTTAGCTTTCCATCCTTCCAAGGTTGGTAAAATGAGTACCTAGCTTGCTGCTGGGGGTAAAGTGTAGATGACTGGGGAAGGCAATGGCAAACCACACCGTAAATATAGTCTGCCTAGGAAACGTCGAGATGTGACATCACCCCATGGGTCAGTAATGACCTGGTGCTTGCACAGGGGACTACCTTTACCTTTATAATGACATAGAGACCACCTTCCAATGCAGCCATGTTCTCCAGGTGAATTGATCTCTGTGACCTGGAGATCAGTTGTAATAGTGGGAGATTCTCCAGCCACCACTTGGAGGTTGGCAACCATACCAAGGAGTCACGTATTCCAAAACTAGTACCTTATTTAGTCCAATTGGCTGTGGAGGGGCCACAGGTGGGGCACAGACTTTGTACATGAGAGGTCCCAGATTCAATCTCCAGGTGCAAAATTTTATGTAGCAGGGCTGGGAAAGATCTCAGCCTATCAAGAGCCATTGCCAGTGAGAGCTGATTGTATTGGGTTAGATGGCCCCGCGATCTGATTCACATTAAGGAAACTTCGTAGTGTTGTCCACCAGGTAATGGAATATGATAATTAATTACCATTAGGTCTTTCTACAGTCCATGCAATAATTCAAATGATGAATCTAGAGGCCCATGATTATATGTTGTGTCGGCGAAGAGTCCATTCTTTGCCACTGAAATACAGCCTGTCTAGACAGTCTATGATTTGCCTGGTGAAAAGATACCAGTCCTGCAGCACCGGCGAGAATTCCAATCACCAGATTTGAAATTATATTAAACAAGGGAAATAAAGGATTGATAGGACAAATTTATAAATTATTAACTGAAATGAATCTAGAACATGAAAGAATCAAACCAGTGATGGTGAAATGGATGAAGGGTTAGGATATAATATTGACCTGGAAATATGGGAAAATTTGTGGAAAAAAGAATATAAATTTACAATTTCCAATGAAAAAAGAGAAAACTTATATAAAATGTTTTATAGATGGTATATTACACCTGTTATGATAAGTAAAATGAAAAAAGGTGATTCGGATTTATGTGGGAAATGTGAAAAAGATAAAGGAACATTTATGCATGTATGATGGTTTTGTAAAAAATTTTAAAATTTTTGGAGAAAAGTATTAAATGAAACAAATAATTTGATTAACTCCAAAGTGAAAATGGACCCTTCCTTTTGTTTATTGGGGATACCTGAAAATAAATTAGATAGATGTGATAGAGTCATATGTCAATACAGTTTTGCAGCGGCAAGAATTACAATAGCTAAAACCTGGAACCAAGTAAATAAACCTTCAATTAATGCTTGGAGAGAGAAATTATGGATATATATGCGAATGGCCAAATTAACAGAGTCACATGGTAAGGATATGGAAGATTTTAAAAAAACATGGTCAGTGGCCGTCACATATTGGGACAAACTGGCGAAAATGAATTGTATTAATTTAGTTAATGAGTTGTAGATTAATGATTGTGGTTTTTATAATGATTTTACTATACTTACTTTTTAAAACTGCCATTAACACTTCTCCAGAAGTCCAATGTGGTGATGGGACACTATCTTAGGGTGGGTGGTGGTTTTTTAGGGCACTATGAATTTTGTAATTTTTTACTATAATAAGTAGCTTCAATTGTTAAATAAGTGCTCTTTTGTATTTTCTTTTTGTGTGTTATGTTTTATTTTACAAAAAAAATTATATATATATATATATATATATATATATATATATATATATATATATATATATATATATATATAAAAGAGCGGTGGTTTGGAGCGGTAGCATTAATCTGGAGAGCGGGGTTTGATTCCCCACTCCTCCACATGAGCGGCGGAGGCTAATCTGGTGAACTGGATTTGTTTCCCCACTCCTCCACATGAAGCCAACTGGGTGACCTTGGGCTAGTCACAGCTCTCTCAGCCCCACCTACCTCACAGGGTATCTGTTGTGGGGAGGGGAGAAGGTGGTTTTATTCTTAATTGGTAGAGAAAGTCGGCATATAAAAACCAACTCAAGGACGGCATATTTATTTTATTTCCAACCAAGGTAGCAAATGTCAAAACGCTGAAACTTTTAAAACATTAAAATGGCATTTAAAATAAGTTATATATACATGTTGAAATGATGCAGTGATAGGGTTACCAGGTCCTGCTCGGCCTCCACCGGGAGCTTTGTCCATGCAGGGGGGTGTGTGCTAGAGTGTTGCTGGAACTTCCGGGGTTAGGGTTACCAAATCCCTCTTCACTACCGGCAGGAGGTTTTTGGGGCGGAGCCTGAGGAGGGCGGGGTTTGGGGAGGGGAGGGACTTCAACGCCATAGAGTCCAATTGCCGAAGCGGCCATTTTCTCCAGCTGAACTGATCTCTATCGGCTGGAGATCAGTTGTAATAGCAGGAGATCTCCAGCTAGTACCTGGAGGTTGGCAACCCTATCCAGGGTTAACCCATAAGTGATGGAATCGCGCCCCACGCACACTGTGAATGTGGATTGCCCCCCCCCCCCGGTGGCCTACTTCCACCTGCCGCCCTAAAAACCTGCCGCCGATGGCAAAGAGGGACCAGGCAACCCTAGACAACGGGCAGCCCGGTGAGTTGGCAGGCAATTGCCTGCCATCACTTGATAGTTGGGAACCCTATGCAGTAAAAACATGTAGACCTACAAACATACATATGGGAACCAGATGGGAAAACAGGAATTTTGTTGTTCTGGCTTCAGTTACGACAACCTAGACTTAATGTCTCCACTAATGGAGCCTGTCAGCTATAATTCAATTTATGACCTTTCAATGCATTAACTGATGATCAATTAGCCAGTTCATGGTGAAATGTTTTTAACGAATCAGCGTTTCATTCCAACCTAAGAAGTGAATACCGCAGCTTTTCACTGGCTTTGTTTTTGTGCTGGCACCATTACGTCCGGGGTTCGACCTGACATTGGGTGCATGGTTTCTTTCTTGACTTTTTGGGTACTTAATTCATTTTTTCCCCCTCCTCAGTTTCTTGAAGGTGGGGAATTGGGGCCAAGAGTGGGGGTTTACCTGCCGCAGGTGGACAAATGGCAGGCCTAATGCCACCCTTTGTTGAGCCACTATTGGCCATGGCCCCTCTTGATACTATTGGAATCCCAGACTATGGTTGCCATACGTGTGGTACAGAAACCTTAGCTGAAGCTAAGTGGGTTTGGATCTGCCTAGATAGGAGCCCTTCTGGGAACTCTATATATGCTGCCTTGGGTTCCATGATGGAAGAACAGTGGGACAGTGTATAACAGAGGTGTTTTCCTCCCTGTAACTCTCTAAGCACTAAGCACAACAGGCCAGTCCAGGGGACGGTCTGGGAACAGGAGCACAGAGCCTGGCGTAACACGGGTGACGAAAACTGGATTCTGTTATGCCCTATGGAGGGGTGTCTCCCTCTGCACACGGATGATCCACCTATGTAGGTAGGCTTACTCAGCTCCCTGCCACTGCTCTGTGAAGCACTCAAAGGGGAAATGGGGTTGAGGGATGGCGCAGTTGCCATGATGATATCATTTCTAATTGACCAGCTGGAAGTGCGGCGTCTGCAATGTTCTAGGGATTTCCTCAATCTCAATGGCATTTACCATCAAGATTAGGGGAAGTCCTAGAGCATCACAGATGCTGCGCCATCACTGCTGGCTGCTCAACCACAAGTGACGTGATGGCGTTTGTGATGCTCCTCCTCCCTAGACGCCGCCCTCAAAATGCTCTTGGGGATTGTGAGTGGAAAGTTGGCAACCCCACATACAGGGAAAGATTATGCCTGGTATTTACCTGGCCTTCAAACGGTATCCAAGAAATACAGGAAACTAAGTTTACAAAGATAAATAACAATACTTTTTTTAACGCCTAGGTGGCAAAAGCAAAGGGAAGGCAAAGGGGAGGAAACAAAGAGCTGATAACTGAAAGCTTATTTCCCATACCCCGTCCACATTTGGCCCTCTCTGTGCTTCTTTCAGCACTAAACCAGAGGCCTGGTGGGCAGCAATGCTGTAGGGATTAATTAGCTAACGTTTCCCCTTCACAATTAGTTCAAAAGTACAGCCCAAAAAGCTGCAATCATTTCCCAGTTTATAACATGTGCTTAAGAGAGAGTTTGGACCATGCTGATCTGCAAACATTCCTGGTTTTCTTCTTTGTTTGAAAAGTATTGAGAACAAAAGACTTGAAACTTCCCCTCTGAGTTATCCTGAGTTTTGTTTTTGTTTTTTAAACTCCCCTTTTCGCTTCTTCTGGGACTTTGAAGTAGGGTTGGGAAATACCTGGAGATTTTGGGGGCAGAGCCTGAGGAGGGCGGGGTTTAGGGAGGGGGGACTTCAATGCCATAAATCCAATTGCCAAAGCGGCCCTTTTTTCCGGGGGAACTGATCTCTATCGGCTGGAGATCAGCTGTAATAGCAGGAGATCTCCAGCTAGTACCTGGAAGTTGAAAGGAAACTTATCAAGCTATATATACACACACGAACGTAATATCTGATCAATACAAATCAATTAATATGCCTTAGTATAATATGCCTTAGTATTAATTGATTTGTATTGATCAGATATTACGTTCGTGTGTGTGTATGTAGCTTGATGTTTCCTTTCAACGCTCGCTTGCACTTGCACTTTTGTACTTGTCAAATACATGTTTTTGCAATTGATTTTGTGAGCCTTGTACTATTGTTTTCTCAGCTAGACTTTTGTAGTACTAGGGCATCCTTATCTCAGCAGTACCTGGAAGTTGGCAACCCCACAGATCCTAGTCCAGCGCTCTAATCCTTATTTATTTATTGTTTGTTTACTTACCAAATTCATGCCCCCCTTTTTGTACCCATTCAGGGCCACCAAGGTGCCTCTAGGAAGCTGACTTATGGCGACCCCTTTTTGGGGTTTTCATGACAAGAGACTACATCATAAAGCTGGCTGTGATGTTGGTAGACAAGAATGTATTACATGCTTGAACCCAGAAGGGAAGATACTTGGGAGAGGGAAAAAGGCATTAGAGAAGGGTTCAGAATCCCAACAGTAACTCGGAGCGACAAAGTGGCCTGTTCTTCCCCATGTTTGCCTATAGCTGTCAGGACTGGGGGGAATGAAGCATTTATTACTAAATCATTACTAAAAGCCTTTGTTTCATATACAATGCAGAGCTGAATCGACCTGCGCTATTTCCCCAGGTGCCACATTTATAATGATGCCCGTTTCTGTTTTTAACTCAGTCTCTCTTCGGAGTTACAGGGCAGAAAGCAGAGGCAATCCATTTCCTACATGTCGCTTCCATATCCTCTTCACAGTAGGAGCATTACTTCTTAATTACTTCACGCCAAGCCCTCGGAAAACATCCTCCCGAAGCACCCAGGACAACAAACGGCAACAATCTTGCATACGATCCTGCAGCATTTCTAAGGGGGGGGGGAGTGGTAACTCGCTTGAGGACTGGTGTAGTATCATCAATACGGTCGTGGCTGGCGGAAACCAGGATTCAAATCCCTGAAAGGCTCCCTGGTTCGCCTGCGACAAATTGCAATTTCAAGGTTGTTCTGGGGGTCACATGGAAT
The DNA here is from genome assembly GCF_029931775.1 of Euleptes europaea. Classification (NCBI taxonomy): domain Eukaryota; kingdom Metazoa; phylum Chordata; class Lepidosauria; order Squamata; family Sphaerodactylidae; genus Euleptes; species Euleptes europaea. Next base: position 14,133,962 of record NC_079316.1, read on the forward strand.
AACCACCTTTATGCTACCTGGCCTCTTTGGAAGAAAGCAGCCGTTTTCTCCAGGGAACCTCATCTCTGCAGTCTGGAGATCAGTTGTAATTTTGCAATTTTGCCAGGCTCCAATAGGGTTACCAATAGGGTTGCCAACTGCCAGGTAGTAGCAGGAGATCTCCTGCTAATTCAACTGATCTCCAGCCGATAGAGATCAGATCACCTGGAGAAAAATGGCCGCTTTGGCAATTGAACTCTATGGCATTGAAGTCCCCTCCCCAAACCCCACCCTCCTCAGGCTCCGCCCCCAAAATCTCCCACCGGTTGAGAAGAGGGACCTGGCAACCAGGTAGTAGCTGGAGATCTCCTGCTATTACAACTGATCTCCAGTCGATAGAGCTCAGTTCACCTGGAGAAAATGGCCGCTTGGGCAATTGGACTCTATGGCATTGAGGTCCCTCCCCTCCCCAAACCCCACCCTCCTCAGGCTCCGCCCCTAAAACCTCCCACCGGTTGTCAAGAGGGACCTGGCAACCCTAGTTACCAACCTCCAGGTGGTGGCTGGAGATCTCCTGGGATTACAACTGATTTCTAGGTGACAAAGATCAGTGCACGTGGGAAAAATGGCTGCTTTGGAAGGGGAACTCTGTGGCATTATACCCCGTTGAACTCCCTCCTGTCCCCAAAGCCTGCCCTTCTCAGGCTCCACCCTAGGGCCAGCGTGGTGTCGTGGTTAAGAGCAGTGGTTTGGAGCTGGTTTGATTCCCCACTCCGCCACATGAGCGGCAGAGGCTAATATGATGAATCGGGTTGGTTTCCCCACTCCTACACATGAAGCCAGCTGGGTGACCTTGGGCTAGTCACACTCTCTCAGCCCCACCTACCTCACAGGGTGTCTGTTGTGGGGAGGGGAAGGTGATTGTAAGCCGGTTTGATTCTGCCTTAAGTAGGAGAGAAAGTCGGCATATAAAAACCAACTCTTCTTCCTCTAGGATTGCCAGCTCTGGGTTGGGAAATACCTGGAGAATTTGGGGGTGGAGCCTGGGGAGGGTGGGGGTTTTGCTGGCGCAGCCTCGATTTCTCAATGGGGCGAAAAGGCCCCATTTGACAAAAAGAAGCCTCTAAAAGGCTCTCTTTTGGTGTCTTGGCGGCCGTGGAATGGCTTAGGAGGCAGCGCGGGGGCGCCTCCTCCCCTCCATCCCCGGCCGCCGCCAGCTTACGAATGGGCTGTTATTATAGGAACTAAATTTCTGGATAGGGTAAATATGATTTCCTAATCTGGTCTAACTAACTGGGATGGAGGGAGATACAGGTCCTACCTCCTTCCCTCATGGTGGCAAGATGGAGAAGAATGTGCGTACAAGCGGAGGTGCGAAGAAGAAGGAAGGAAGTGGCAATCTACACATCAAAGGGATAGTGTCAGAGCAGTAGAGAAAGGATGCCCAGTGCTTTGACCCCCCCCTCTAGTCTAGTCTCCCTCTGAAGTCTGAGGTTAAGAGACAGTGCAAAGTCCTTCACTTCCAACACTATCCAACACCTTTCTAACACATTACATACATCAAAAATCAGCAGATATTTACTTCAGGTCGGTGTTTGCTTACTTTTAAAAAAATGGATGCAGATATTTTTTTAAGCCTTGCATTTATTCAGATGTATCTTTGATGAGGAAATGCGTCAGAAATTGATCTTCCCTCTTATTAATTCAATAGATTTTCGTTCAAAGGAGGAGAAAATGAAATATCTCATGTCGGAAGGAGTCCCCCAGAGTTTGTTACAGGTAGCTAAATACTGTTCTGTAGCGATCAAAATTCGCTCGGAAAACGTGGGTACAGTCAATAGTTTTAAATCCTAAATTTTAAAAGTTTGGCCATCTTTTTGGGTGAGAGTGTTCTATCTGGGTTTTATTAACTGTTTTTTTCGTATTTATAATGTATATTTGTACTAAAAAATATTGTCGAAGGCTTTCACGGTCAGAGTTCATTGGTTCTTGTAGGTTATCCGGGCTGTGTAACCGTGGTCTTGGTATTTTCTTTCCTGACGTTTCGCCAGCAGCTGTGGAAGGCATCTTCAGAGGAGTAACACTGAAGGACAGTGTCTCTCAGTGTCAAGTGTGTAGGAAGAGTAATATATAGTCAGAAAGGGGTTGGGTTTGAGCTGAGTCATTGTCCTGCAACGTATTAAAGGTAATGTGCAAATCATTGTCCTGTAAGAATCAAGATAATGTGCTAATGAGGGTGTGGTATGTTAATGTGGAACCATTGTATCCTGAAGTGATCTGTTAACATGTGGAATCCAAGGCTGATCTGCATGGCTATTGTGGACTGTAGTCTTTGTTAGTCTGGAGGTTTTCAGGACAGGAAGCCAAGCCTTATTCATTCTTAAACTCTCTTCTGTTAAAGTTGTGCTGATGTTTATGAATTTCAATGGCTTCGCTGTGCAATCTGACAAAATAGTTGGTAGAATTGTCCAGTCTTTCAGTGTCTTGGAATAAGACCCTGTGTTCAGCCACTGCTGATTTCTCAGGTTGGCCAAGTCTGCAGTATCTTTTATGTTCTTTTATCCTTGTTTGTATGCTGCGTTGTGTGGTCCCGATGTAAACTTGTCCACAACTGCAAGGTATACGATTTACTCCTGCAGAGGTGAGGGGGTCACTTTTGTCTTTTGCTGATCGTAGCATCTGTTGTATTTTCTTGGTGGGTTTAAACACTGTTTGTAGGTTATGTTTTTTCAAAAGTTTTTCCGTCCTGTCAGTGACTCCTTTAATAAATGGCAAGAATACCTTTCCTATGGGAGACTGTTTTTCCTGAGTTTTCTGATTTTTGTTTGGTTTAATGGTCCTTCTGATTTCATTTCTGGAATAGCCGTTTGCTACCAGTGCGTGATTTAGATGATTAATTTCTTCCTTGAGAAACTGTGGTTCACAGATCCGTCTTGCACGGTCCATTAATGTTTTGATTATTCCTCTTTTCTGTCGGGGGTGATGGTTGGAGTTTTTGTGTAAGTAGCGATCTGTGTGAGTTGGTTTCCGGTAGACCTTGTGACCTAACTGAAAGTTTGTTTTACGGATGACAAGGGTATCAAGAGTATATTTGTACTCTTTTACTGGCAATTGCTGTAGTAATAAACAAGACAGCCTTGCATTGCAGCTTCTTTGTACAGGAATTAGACACATTTTCACATTTCGTGAACACACTGAGCCACTAAAGAATTTATGACTCTAACCAAAAGGCCCCGATGTGATTGCTCTGAACACAGAATAAGCCAGCTGAATGCTAGCTCAATTATGCATGAAAAAATAACTCCCCCCCCCAATCATGATTTTTTAAAAAGGCCAACCAATTATGCACAGGGTTGAAGTATTCTACCAGTTTATCATCAAATAGGAATTATCTGACGGCTGCTACTTTTCAAAAGTTCTTGTGAACAACAGTGTGAAAATTTAGAATAGTTGGCTTCTTTGTGACAGCTGCTGCATGAATATTTTGTTTTCTGCCTGATTAAAATGTGCTAAAATCAATACAGACTCAAACATCCCTACTTTGTTAAATACGTTTGATTCCCAACAAGACTGGGTACCTGTAAGCGTGCTCATTAGAGATGCTGAGTGGTGGGATACCATGGAATTGTTTGCTTCTTTGACCTGCTGCATCCATTGCCCATTGACCTTGGGTCAGTCGCTGTCCCTCAGACTAGCCTACCTCACAGAGCTGTTGGGAAGATAAAACGGGAGAGGGGAGAAGGTTGCAAGCCACTTTGGATTCCTGTTGGTGAGAAAAGTGGGGTACATAAGAACATAAGAAAAGCCCTGAGGGATCAGGACAAGGCCCATCACATCCAGCAGTCTGTTCACACAGTGTCCAACCAGGTGCCTCTAGGAAGCCCCACAAACAAGAAGACTGCAGCACCGTCCTTCCTGTGTTCCACAGCACCTGATGTAATAGGCATGCTCATCTGATCCTGGAGAGAATAGGTACGCATCATGACTAGTATCCATTTTTACTCGTTGCCGTGAATAGACCTATCCTCCATGAACATGTCCACTCCTCTCTTACAGCCTTCCAAGTTGGCAGCCATCCCCACATCCTGGGGCAGGGAGTTCCACAATTTAACTATGCACAATTTAACTATGTATAAATGAAGTAAATGAATAAACAAATACATTCCAAGTGCTTCAGTTTCTTCACAGACTTTCTGGGTGCTAGAGCAGATCCATCGTGGGGTAGTGGTTAAGGTATTGGACTAGGACTTTGGAAACCCAAGTTCAAATCCCCACTTATGCCATGGCACACTCCACCACCACAATCCCTGTGTGTGTCCCTTTGTAGTAGAAGATTGTCTGTCTACATATATGAGGATTTCCCTAGAAATGACGGAATGCTGTGCATCCAGTTGTCCATGGCTGTTGTCCATGTTTTATGGAAACAAGCAGGATTAATCCACGGCATTAGCTATTGCCTGTGAGGCTTTTTTTTTGGCCACCAAGTCACATCTGAATTATGGCAACCTCTGCTGGGGCTTTCAAGGCAAGAGACATTCAGAGGTGGTTTGCCATTGCCTGCCTCTGTGTAGCAACCCTGGTATTCCTTGGAGGTCTCCCATCCAAATACTAGCCAGGGCCAGGGTTGCCAACCTCCAGGTACTAGCTGGAGATCTCCCGCTATTTCAACTGATCCCCACCCTCCTCAGGCTCCACCCAAAAAACCTTCTGCCGGTGGCAAAGAGGGACCTGGCAACCCTGTTACGGCCTCAGACCAGACCCTGGCCAATCCTGGGACACCCCCCACACGGTGTACAGGGCCACAGCTGGTGTGCAAGGATGGCCCAGTGCCGTGTAGCCAGAGGTGACATGGGTTACCTGGCCTCCATCTTGGTTGTGCAAGGCTGGGATGAAATGACAGGGTCAGTACAGCAAAAGGTGTCCCCAGAAAGGAATGTTTGCAGTGCTTCGCCTCTGTGAAGACAAAGAAGATCCTGCTTAGCTTCCAAGATCGGACAAGATCAGGCTAGCCTGGGCTATCCAGGTCAGGGCCTGTGAGTCTAAACCTTGTACTTTATTCCTCCTCAAAGCTACCCTGGAAGGGACAGGAGCTTTGGTCTAGGAAGCAGTTCCAACCCTGAGGAGTTCGTTCTGTAAGATCATAGGGAGCTGCTGCTGGGAAACAAGCCCTGCAAATCCATTGATCTGCCAGCTTTCCCCAGCACTGAACTGAATTTTTATCAGGTGATATACTACACAGAGTAATCGACATTCAGCTTCTGAATACTAACCATTCCCTTCTCTCCCCCCAAATGCAGAGAACAGCCAATCAATTTGCAATGCGCTTCTAAGCTGGGTTTCACCCTTCTAGAACCATTAAAATCAATGACCTTGAAATGGTATAATTCTGCTTAGGACTGCCCGGCGTGAGTATAAGTTTTTAAAATATAGATCTGTCATCTCTACAGGCATCTTATTTATCTCTGTTCTCTATTTATGGAATGCTATGCAAACTAGGTTCTTCCAAAACAAGTCTGGGCAAATCCTTTGTTCTTACTTCTTACACCTGCTTCGGTTCCCCCAGCCCTCCTCCCTGGGTTTTTTCATACAACTGCAAATTCACAATGGTTAATATTTCCTTTTGAAATCTTGAAAGCACCACATTCTTACAAAAACTACACCTCTTAATAAAGAGCAGAAAATATAATACACAACAAACACTTTGTCAAAGTTTCAAGCAGCAAATTTCCCCAAGGTTTAGAACTCTTTCCCCTTTATACAGGTTGAGTATCCCTTATCCATAGGGTTGCCACCAGCAGGAGGTTTTTGGGGCGGAGCCTGAGGAGGGCGGGGTTTGAGAAGGGGAGGGACTTCAATGCCATAGAGTCTAATCGCCAGGGTCTCAGGCTGAAGTCTTTCACATCACCTACTTGCCTAGTCCCTTAAACTGGAGATGCCGGGGACTGAACCTGGGACTTTCTGCATGCCAAACAGATTCTGTACACGGTGTGAAACACAAGCTGTTGGAATTGCTTTGTATTTTGGCACAACCAGCAGAAGAGTTAGCAGAGAGCACTTGGGCTAGTGCCAGTCATAACTTTGCAACCAAGAAGAGCTCTGCTGTAGAGTTCTGTTATTTTAATAACCATTCATTAGGAGATTCTATCACTTTGTGCTTCTCAGACAAATTTTCATTCACACTGACAACCAAGCAGGAAGGTGGAAGCCCAAGATTAATGTTGAAGCATCCCTGTACTTTTTTTTAAAGTTTCCAATTGGCAGGTTAGTTGTAAACTTTGTGCCACCAAACTAAAATGTATAAAAATAGGCTCTGGAGAAACCTTAACGACAGAGATGCAAATCTGGATTGCTCTGGAGATGCTCCAGAGATGCTCTCGAGAAATGATAATGAGAGATTCAAATCAGAAGATTCATCATCTAGTGCTGGCAATTGTGAAGATCTCTGGAGGAATGTCCTAGACTTGAGAGTCACAACTCATCTACATGATAAACTTGGAGCCTGCTGATATAATGGACACACTTCTTCCCCTTCCATGGGGAGGGGACTCAGCTCAGTGGTACCACAACTTATACTATGCTTGCTTGCAGAACCAGGTTCATAGCCCAGCATCTCCAGCTGAAGAAACTCAAGTATCATGGCTGGGCAAAGCCCCTGCCTTTACGATCTGCTGCTGGTCAGAGTAAATTATAATAGATCACATCACTCCATCACAGTTGTGCCTTACGAGTCCCCATCAGTGGATGAGGATAGCATTGTGGCGGATCCCGCAGAGGTTGAAACCCTGGAATACCCTGGGTTTCCTCCGACTCCCGGGGGCCGTCAGAAGACATGCTGTCAGACATGGCCTCTCCTCTGCTCACAAGACATTAGAAGACCAAGCCCCTTTGTGAGGCTTTGCTGGGTGTTGGGAAGAGTCCTATTGAAAGTGCCTGCAGATGTCAGGCTGCTGCTGCTGCTGCTGAAGAAGAAGATAGTTTTTATACCCCAAATGATTCTTTATGGAGAATCAAACTGGTTTACAGTTACCTTTCCTTCCCCTGCCCACAACAGACACCTTGTGAGGTAGGTGAGGCTGAGAGAGTTCTGAGAGAACTGTGACTAGCCCAAGGTCACCCAGCTGGCTTCAGGTAGAGGAGTGGGGAAACCCACCCGGTTCTCTAGTTCACCAGATTAGCGTCCACTGCTCATGTAGAGGAATGGATAATCAAACCCAGTTCTCTAGATTAGAGTCCACTGCTCTTAACCACTACACCATGCTGGCTCCTATAAAGAGCCTCAATTCAGCTGTGGTTGTTGTAGGATCAATGGTTTTGTGGTGTGGCTGGTTTAGTGTACTTTGATGCTGACTGCGAGAACTTTTGCCTGTTCCTGATCTCTAGGTGCAAGCTGGATATACTCCCCCAGCAAAGAAGATGGTTTGACCCCTGCCCCAATGCCTTGTGTTACCCGCTACAATGGCATCAGTGGTTAATGAGGGGAATGGAGTGGAGTGTCCCTCTACTGATCCCTTGCCTATCTGTCCATCCATCATTAATTGCCAACGCAGTGTATTTATAGAGAGGCACATTTAAATTCCCCCCCTCAAGTGATGATGTTATGATATACGAGCAAAAATGCTAGATCTGGGTAAGATTTTACGGAAATGCACATCATCATGCTTGGGAAAAGGGATGATTCTTAAGTGTTACTGTTCTTCTATTTTAATTGGGGTGAGTTCATAGGATAAGTGGACTGTTTCTATTACAAAGTCTTGCCTGACTGTTCTTTACAGTAAATATTCATTCAAAGGACTGCATAATGTAAGAGCTGTTATAATGAATTTCTCATTGCAGTTGTGGATACCCATGCCAAACACAGAAAGAATTTCAGAAGAATTGGGGTATTCTTTGACAGGGAAATAACTATTTTTAGCTGGGTTTAAAGAAGATGCCCAAATCACTACAAAAAAACAGAGTGGAAACTCTTTTCTTTATGGATTGATCAAGATCAAGGAAAGCTTCTATTCCTAAGACTGTGCATTTAAATAATACTGCAATAATTTGTTTTTTAATGCTCAGGCCAAATCACACATCTTTTAAAGCACTTTCATTATAACTCTGGAATCTTCCTCCACTTCAGGGGATGAGCATTACCACCACACAAATTATGCTTCCTCTGCAGGAAAGGGTGTGGCTTGGGGGTAGAACATCTGCTTTGCATGCGAAAGGTGCCATGTTCAGTCTTTGGCATCTCCCATTGAAAGATCAGGTAGTGAGTATGTCAAAGACCTATGCCTGAGCCAATGCCAGTCCGTGTAGACAATATTGATCTTGACAAGACAGCTGTTGGTTAACAACACCTTGCTAGAACAAGGGTGCGACCCAGTAGAAGTCAGCTTCATCTGTTCATTGTTAACCATACCTGGTCTGGCTAGCATGGGAGAAGATCCTCCACCACCTCTTGACAATCCTGATTGCTGGCTCATATTACCTTGCAGCTAGGGTTGCCTACCTCTAGGTACTAGCTGGAGATCTCCTGCTATGCCAACCTCTAGGTACTAGCTGGAGATCTCCTGCTATTACAACTGATCTCCAGCCGATAGAGATCCGTTCACCTGGAGAAAATGGCCACTTTGGCCATTGGACTCCATGGCATTGAAGTCCCTCCCCAAAAACCTCCCGCCAGTGGCGAAGAGGCACCTGGCAACCCTACTTGCAGTTACACTCCAATGCAATCCCATCATGACATGTGACAATTGTGTAACCCCTCCCTTCCTTCCATTAACTACCTGGTCTTCTGTAATTTCTTTCACCGCTAGCTTCATCTCCAGTGAAATTGACATGAGGAATTTTTTTTGTCAATTTCATTGATGTCCTTGAACAGTTTTTGTGCACACATATATGGGGGAATACTGCTAAATGTGGAAGGCTAGGGGGGAAGACGGTGGAGGAATTGATAATGTGTTAGTTTTCCATAAACAGGAGTGGGGAGTCTCAAATGTTTACTAATGATCAAAGAAACATTTACATATGGAAGGGAGAAATTTAAATTTGGAAGAAGCCATTCCAGATTTCATCCAGCCATATGATTGTATGGATGGAAGATTAAAACAGAACTTCATATACCACTTAGCTGTTCATGGGCCCTTTAAATAGTATTTGTGAAATCTTCTGAGTCCTCCCTGTCTTCACTTGTTACCTACAGCAGGTACTAATTGGGGTGGGGGTAAAGGGGGAAAGCCCTGACCTGGATGGCCCAGGCTAGCCTGATCTCACCAAATCTCAGAAGCTAAGCAGAGTCAGCCCTGGTTAGTACTTGGGTAGGAAGCCACTAATGTTGTCCAGGGTAGCTATGCAGAGGCAGGCAATGGCTCCCATCTCTGTTCGTCTCTTGCCTTGAAAACCCAACAGGGGTCACTGTAAATTGGCTGTGACTTGATAGCGCTTTCCACCACCACCAAAGGGGGGAAAGTGTTATCAAAGTGTTCACATGACCACATGAAGCTGCCTTATACTGAACTAGACCCTTGGTCCATCAAAGTCAGTATTGTCTACTTAGACCGGCAGCGGCTCTCCAGGGTCTCAGGCAGAGGTCTTTCCCATCATCTACTTGCCTAGTCCCTTTAACTGGAGATGCCGGGGATTAAACCTGGGACCTTCTGCATGCCAAGCAGATGCTCTACCACTGAGCCACAGCCCCTCCCTGTTAGCATTAGTCTTTGAACCACAAGGAAAGGCAGGTTAGAAATGTTTTAATCAGTCAATAAAAGTTGATCGTAGTTTGCTTAATTCTGACTTTGTAATTTGCAGGGGGACATTTTCATTTTTTGTTGTTGTTGTTGTTATGGTTAATCTATACATTTTTCAGGAGTTAAAGAAAATCAACGAAGCAGACTGCTGGAAAATCGGATGCATATTTCTTTTATGCCTGTTTTGAAGGACATAAAATAAATCACAAACCCCCAGCCAAAACGAAAAACTGCACAGAAGGTGGGATGGCGGTTATTTTTAGAGAGGAAGGATATGTCAGCAAGATTCCGAACCAAGAATGAGTTTAATTAAGTGAAATGGAAATTTGTAAAATGAAGCACATACTAATTGGGGCAGCGAGGAGAAGGAACAAGAATAACTATTATTAATTGCTCTTTGGACTCTCTCATTAATGGATTTCTCTTTCCGCGAGCCGAGTCCTGAATAGTAGCTCATATTCTACTGATGAATCAGCACTAACGTGAACAGTACATTGGCTCCTAAAGAATTATATAGGAATGTTTGCTCCAAATAGACAGATATCCCAGGTGTCAGCAGAAAAAATGAGTGGACTGTTGGCCCGCAACAGACATCTCATTTGCAACATTATTATAAATAATAACTCAGTGTTTTAAGAGGTTCAAACTGCTTCCCAAAACAATGTCTTAATTCTCACATAGAGAGAGCAGATAAGGTGGTGAAGCCGTCACTGGCCTGTACCACTTTAGATGTGGGGGGGGGGGGATGGGGTGAATGAAATACTTTTCTATACATCTAAAATTCCCTGAACAGGTAAGGGAGAAAAGGGAGATGATGCTGCTGCAGACGTCTTGTTTGTGGGCTTCCTAGAGGCAGAGAGAATTAAAAGTTGAGCTAATATTATACAAATTGTTGTTATAATTTATTATAGAGTGTACACGAATTAAAAAACACTAGGCCCAAAACGTATAGGCTTCAAATTAAAATTAATAAATATCCAACAGTTTTGATGATCTGAAATAAATGCAAATGACCAATATGAAACCAGACGCATTTCGGCCTGTCCGGCCTTCCTCAGTGGTCATATATACATTCATACATATTTTCACAAACACTTCTAAAAATACATAAGGTCTGCTGAAAAGTAACCACCTTATATGCTATGTGGCCCGTTGTCAATTATAGCAAAAGATGTCATTTTCACCATTTAAAATTGGCACACACACACAAAGGTTCATATAGTATATTTTCAAAGTCCCGTGGATGTGTAAATCATCAAACAGTGATACGACGTATTAGCATACCTATTCTCTCCAGGATCAGAGGAGAATGCCTATTCTGTTAGGTGCTGTGGAACACAGGCAGGATGGTGCTGCTGCAGTCATCTTGTTTGTGGGTTTCCTAGAGGCACCTGGTTGGCCACTGTGAGAACAGACTGCTGGACTCAATGGGCCTTGGTCTGATGCAGCATGGCCTTTCTTATGTCCTTATGGAAATAACTGTTGGGGGGAGAGGAATGTTGGGAAGACTGGCAATACTTGCATGCTCCTCTGCAAGGTCCTTGGTTTGGACTCAACTCTATGTGGTTACTATTCTACTCTCTATTAAAATCAGCTATCATATGACTGATACTGGGGTGGGTGGGAAGAGGGGAGTGGACATGTTCATGGAGGATAAGGCTATCCATGGCTACTAGTCAAAATGGATACTAGTCATGATGCATACCTATTCTCTCTCAAGATCAGAAGAGCATGCCTATTATATTAGGTGCTATGGAACACAGGCAGGACAATGCTGCTGCAGTTGTCCTGTTTGTGAGCTTCCTAGAGGCACCTGGTTGGCCACTGTGTGAACAGACTGCTGGACTTGATGGACCTTGGTCTGATCCAGCATGGCTTTTCTTATGTTCTTATACTCTTAAAGCTTTAAGAGGGGATGGACATGTTCATGGAGGAGAGGGCTATCCATGGCTACCAGTCAAAATGGATACTAGTCATGATGCATCCGTATTCTCTCCAGGATCAGAGGAGCATGCCTATTATATTAGGTGCTATGGAACACAGGCAGGACAATGCTGCTGCAGTCGTCTTCCTTGTGGGCTTCCTAGAGGCACCTGGTTGGCCACTGTGTGAACAGACTGCTGGACTTGATGGACCTTGGTCTGATCCAGCATGGCTTTTCTTACATTCTTATGTTTGTTGCGCAAGGAGATGGTTGCATTGCCAATCTTTCAATGGCAAACTACATTTGGACGTCTCTTGCCTTGAAAAACCCTAAGGGGCCACCATAAGTCATCTGTGACTTGATGGCAAAAAAACAACAACTCTATTGCTGAGGCCAGAACACTATTTGATAACTGAATCTCACTTGAGAAGACGAAGAGTTGTTTTTTATATGCCGACTTTCTCTACCACTTAAGGCAGAATCAAACCGGCTTACAATCGCCTTCCCTTCCCCTCCCTATAACAGACACCCTGTGAGGTAGGTGGGGCTGAGAGAGCTGTGACCAGCCCAAGGTCACCCACCTGGCTTCATGTGGAGGAGTGGGGAAACAAATCCAGTTCACCAGATTAGCCTCCGTCGCTCATGTGGAGGAGTGGGGAATCAAACCCGGTCCTCCAGGTCAGAGTCCACCGCTCCAAACCACCGCTCTTAACCACTACACCATGCTGGCTGTCTGAGGAGGTGAGGAATAGGGAGGCGGGTCTGTTTTAGACAGATACAGCGATTCTGAGCGTGCATTTAATGAAATAGTCCCCGCAATAATGTAATAGATTGCATGGCATCTGTTTTTCATTTTCTTCTAGATAATTAACTGCAGTGGATGGAAAGAGACTCATTCCTTAAATCATTTATTTTCAGAGATTCTGATCTGTTTCCCTCCCTCATAGCATCCTTAACTAATAGTTTTTAAATACTGTTTCCCAACTGAGGCAGCTATAGATTTCCTTGGTTTCATCTGGCATGAAAGGATGTAAATGAAATTTAGGATCTCTGGGCACCAAACACTGGTAAACACTGACAAATATTATTAATTGCGGCACTAGATCTTCTTGGAGGCAACAGGCCTTGAAGTTATATTCTGCTCTTCACAACAGTGCTGTGGAAACCATTACCAGTGTCTCAATTTCACAGAAAACGAATTAAAGCAAAGAAACAGTAGCAACAAATCCACATTCACCTATTCAGTTAATTCACCACGTTAACCTATTCAGTTAATTTGTAGGCATTTTGGACCCATTTGGCAACCGCTGGGAGATTGGGGAGGGTGGAAGTTACCCAAATAGGGTTTGTCGACACTGTGACATCACTTCTGGCTGCATAACCAGAAGTGGCTTCATTGCAGGACATTCTAGGATTCATCTGAAACTATGATTTTGTAACCATAAAGTTTTGAGGGAATCCTAGAGCAGTCTATGACACTGTGACATCGTAGTGACATTATGCAGGCAAAATAGATATTGTGGCATCAACAGATGCCATTTCGCTACCCTCATTTTTCTCCTGCCACTTTATAGAGTGGCGGTGTGGGGTGTGTGTGTGCTAAGGCAGTTGGTGGGAGGTGGGCAATTGTCCAGTCTGATGCTCCCTTAGCTATCAAGGAAATGCCTGCCCTGGGAGAAGGGCAGGTTCTGAGGTATAGCTTGGAACCAGTATAAGGTAGCCAGATAAGGGCGGCTTTATTGTTTTGTTGCTGGCTCCTCTCTTTGCTCCATTTTTGTTGGGAACATAGTCTTTGTTAGATCTTCTGTCCAATGCAGCTATTTTTCCTTCTTCAGAGGAATCTTTGTTCTCTCTCTCCTCATGATGGAATCAGCATAAGCATACCACGTGCTTGGCTGTGATTGGTGTGTAATTGCGTTACAGCCACGTGAATTCAATGGGTAGCCTCTCATAAAAAGAACCATCTGGCCTTTATCCTGCCCAAGATGAGTTTTTGTTCTGTTGTAGAACTTGAAGTCTAAAGACCTGTCAGTGCTAAAGATGAGCGGATCCACCTGAGATTGAATTAATTTGTTTTTAGTACGGCGGCATCTGAAGCAGCTCATGTTGAATTGGGTCGCCTAATCTCCTGGTACCCAAAAATAAACACAGGATAATGTGCAGCGTGGCGGAGCATCTCTTAGGCCAACTGCAGCAACTAATTTGTAATACATCTCCCCTCCCCAATCCCTTCCGGTAATACAATTTCATAAATCTGAAAACAAAAATTTCCATTCTATTTCTAAAATGTCATAAAAACTATTTCATGGTAATGGGGCCTGGATCAGACCCCTCTGGCCCTGGTCAAGTGCAAGAGCCAGCGTGGTGTAGTGGTTAAGAGCGGTGGTTTGGAGCGGTGGACGCTGATCTGGAGAACCGGGTTTGATTCCCCACTCCTCCTCATGAGCAGTGGACGCTAATCTGGTGAACTGGATTTGTTTCCCCACTCCTACACACGAAGCCAGGTGGGTGACCTTGGGCTAGTCTCAGCTCTCCTAGAGCTCTCTCAGCCCCACCTACCTCACAGGGTGTCTGTTGTGGGGAGGGGAAAGGAAGATGATTGTAAGCCAGTTTGAGTCTCCCTTATGTGGTAGAAAAAGTTGGCGTATAAAAACCAACTCTTCTTCTTCTTCACTGGCTGGTTTCTACAGTTGTTGCCTGACTTGTCGCTTTTTGCAGGTGGTAGTGGATAGCTTGATGAAAATGTCAACCCAGTGTGCGGCTGCTGTAAAAAAGGCAAATTCCATGCTGGCCGTAATTAGACGAGGAATAGAGAATAAAACTGCTGATATCATACTGCCCTTGTACAAATCTATGGTGAGACCGCACTTGGAATACTGTGTACAGTTCTGGTCACCACACCTAAAAAAGGATATTACAGAGCTTGAGAAGGTGCAGAAAAGAGCAACCAAAATGATTAGGGGACTAGAGCAACTGTCCTATGGGGAGCGGTTAAGACGCTTAGGGCTGTTTAGCTTGGAAAGAAGGCGGCTTAGGGGAGACATGATAGAGGTCTACAAAATTATGCATGGTTTGGAGAAAGTAGACAGGGAGAAGTTTTTCTCCCTCTCCCATAATACTAGAACGCGAGGTCATCTGTTGAAGCTGGAGGGAGAGAAATTCAAAACAGATAAAAGGAAGTATTTTTTCACACAACGCATACGGTAGTTAAATTGTGGAACTCCCTGCCCCAGGATGTGGTGATGGCTGCCAACCTGGAAGGATTTAAGAGGGGAGTGGACATATTCGTGGAGGAACGGGCTATCCATGGATACTAGTCAAAATGAATACTAATCATGATGCGTGCTTGTTTTCTCCAGGATCAGAGGAGCAGGCCAATTCTATTAGGTGCTGTGGAGCACAGGCAGGACAATGCTGCTACAGTCGTCTTGTTTGTGGGCTTCCTAGAGGCACCTGGTTGGCCACTGTGTGAACAGACTGCTGGACTTGATGGACCTTGGTCTGATCCAGCAGAGCCTTTCTTATGTTCTAACTGATCTCCATCCGATAGAGATCAGTTCACCTGGAGAAAATGGCCACTTTGGCAATTAGACTCAACAGCATTGAAGTCCCTCCACTCCCCAAACCCCGCCCTCCTCAGTCTCCACCCCAAAAACCTCCCGCTGATGGCAATGAGAGACCTGGTAACCCTACTGAGACAGGTAGTGGCTCTCAAGGGTCATAGAGGCCTTTGCCATCACCTACTACCTCAGCGTTTTAACTGGAGATGTTGGGGATTGAACCTGGACCTTTCCATACGCCAAGCAGATGCTCTACCACTGAGCCATGGCCACTTCCCGCAAAAGACCTGTTCAAGGCAGCTTACAACCAAAACAATAAAACAAAACCATTAAAAAACAACTTCTTAGTGGGACGAATGGCATACAGCACCTGAGATTGAACAGTAATAGATATGTGACATCCTGGGCTTCACGTGCACTATACTGGCTGGCTCAGTATTTGGCTATCCAGTGTGGTGTAGTGGTTAAGAACAGTGGTATGGAGCGGTAGACTCTGATCTGGGGAACCGGGTTTGATTCCCCACTCCTCCACATGAGCGGTAGAGGCTAATCTGGTGAACCAGGTTGGTTTCCCCACTCCTACAAATGAAGGCAGCTGGGTGACCTTGGGCTAGTCACAGCTCTCTCCGAACTCTCTCAGCCCCACCTACCTCACAGGGTGTCTGTTGTGGCGAGGGGAAGGGGAAGTGATTGTAAGCCGGTTTGACTCTTCCTTAAGTGGTAGAGAAAGTCAGCATATAAAAATCAACTCTTCTTCTTCTATCCTACACCAACAGGCTTGGGGAACCCTTTTGAACCCCATTCATGACAGGGATCTGGGATTGCAATTATTCCCCATGAATGAGAATTTCTTAGCAACAGGGCATAGAAACAGAACAAAAGAAACACAGAGCACCCTAAAATATCAGCAGTCCTTAGGTCAGAAGACCATAAGACAGCTAACAGAGATAAACCCCTCAGTTAAAATCCCTTCGGTAAAAGTCTGGGTAAAAAGGAATTTTGGGGCTGTAAGGTTGTCAGGCCTCAAGAGGTAGGATGTTCCAAAGGCATTCCCCATATTACTTATGCCTTCTATACCCTGCTATTTTCTTTCACGGACAGCCTTGCAAAACGCCACCATCTGTCCTCTCTTCCTGTCAAGCAAGGATGCTTTCTCGTACCTGCTGGAAATTTGGCAGGGAGAATCTCTTGGGGGGTGGGGGGATGGATACAAAAATTTCATCCAAATTGAACAGGACAAAAAAAAAAAGTTGCAGGTAGAAATGTGTCTCTCCCCCCTTCAGTTGCAACTAATGGAAAAAGGAAAAAAACAAACGGGAGGAATACCTAAAGCAAATAGGTTTCTCGTCTGATATGATGAAACTGGACTATCTTTTTCTTTTAAAATACTAAAAAATGGCCATGGGGTGGGGTGGGGTGGATGCATCCATATTGATTGCAGAAGACCCTGAGGCATTCAGTTGTGCTCTGCGAAGCCACATTAGAGAAGGGAGAAGAATAAATTGCACCTGAGCCATCCAGATTTTATTTTTAGAAGAAATGAGAAAACAGCACCAGGAGAAGTTATTAATGTAAGCTGATATGTTAGACAGATTATTTCCCAAATCATGATAAAAGCATCCTGAATAACAGATAATACCGTTATCATTTATAAAAAGAAGAAGGCAAGGAGAGAGATATATACACACACA
The DNA here is from genome assembly GCF_029931775.1 of Euleptes europaea. Taxonomy (NCBI): domain Eukaryota; kingdom Metazoa; phylum Chordata; class Lepidosauria; order Squamata; family Sphaerodactylidae; genus Euleptes; species Euleptes europaea. Next base: position 14,150,844 of record NC_079316.1, read on the forward strand.
CACACATACACAACCACATATATGTGTATATATATCTCCTTGCCTATATATATCTTGCTATTATTATACATTTCACTCCATATTGTATTATTATACACGCCACATCTTTCCTAACTAAAAAGTGCAGAACCTCATTAATTCCTGAAACCTGACATTTGTGCACTTCTCGGGCTCTCAAAGTGCAGATGGCTGTGTCTTTTCCATCTCCGGCACACGACTTTCCATTTTTAAAAGCGGGGCTATTTAATCCTGCAAAGCATCGGCGTATGGTCATTATAATTACTTTCAAGAACAGCTTTGTCTGGGATGGGAATGATACGGCAAGCATATTGGAATAACATGATAATGTTCTATTGCGCAGGGAGGCCACGCGGTCTAGGACATTCTGTCAGGCTTTGCGCACCGAAGAGGATGGAGCAGAGGGCCCAAAATGGGACAAAAAAGGAATGGTTGTGGAGGGTTTTTTGTTTTTTTTTTAAAATGAGAACCTGATGGGGATGTTGTCAGGTGCAGGGACTGGGAGCAAACATTGGAACTGGGGCCAGGGTTCATGGCCAAACAAGACTTTACATTTTTTTTTTTAAGTCCACTCCAGGTTTCCTGGATACAACACCTTCACTCTGCAGCCACACAGCAGCTTGGTGAGGGGAATGTCTCTTTTAAAATGAGGGGAAGCCCAATTGGGCTCGGAAATACATCATGGGGGAGGGTGGGCTTTTCCCTCCCGCCCTGCTTTTTCCTGAGCCGAAACAGCACCGGGGGAGTTATTTTCCCTTCTTGCGGCTGTTATGTTCTTAGGGTTGCCAACCTCCAGGTACTAGCTGGAGATCTCCTGCTATTACAACTGATCTCCAGCCAATAGAGATCAGTTCACCTGGAGAAAATAGCTGCTTTGGCAATTGGACTCTATGGCACTGAAGTCCCTCCCCTCCCTCAGGCTCCACCCCAAAACCTCCCACAGGTGGCGAAGTGGGACTTGGCAACCCTGTACGTTCTAGACAAAAGAGGTGGCTTCAATACCATAGGGTCCAATTGCCAAAGGAGCCATTTTCTCCAGGTGAACTGATCTCTATCGGCTGGAGATCAGTTGTAATAGCAGGAGGTCTCCAGCTAGTACCCGTAGGTTGGCAACCCTAGGCAACACAGATCAGTTCACCTGGAGAAAATGACTGCTTTGGAAGGTGGACTCTAGCATTATACCCCATTGAAGTCCCTCCCCTCCCAAACCCCACCCTCTTCAGTCTCCACCCCCAAATTCTCCAGGTGATTCCAAACTCAGAGCTGGCTGCCCCACCTGAGACACCAAAGTCTGTGCTAGGATTAAGCAACACTGCACTATCCATTCCTTCCAGCATTAATGAGCTGCTACGAAGAGGCAGGCAATGGGACACCACCTCTGGTTGTCTCTTGCCTTGAAAACCCCTTGACGAGGTCTCCATAAGTCGGCTGTGACTTGACAGTGCTTTCTACCATCACTTCTGCCGCCAGTGCCACCACCATGAACATGGAGACATGCTAGGGTTGCCAACCTCCAGGTACTAGCTGGAGATCGTCTGCTATTACAACTGATCTCCAGCTGATAGAGATCAGTTCCCCTGGAGAAAATGGCTGCTTGGGCAATTGGACTCTATGGCATTGGAGTCCCTCCCCTCCCCAAACCCCACCCTTTTCAGGCTCTGCCGCAGAAACCTCCCGCCAGTGGCGAAAAGGGACCTGACAACCCTAAGCCGTGCTCTCCATGGTTGTTCCGCAGATGTGGATCAGAAGTGTATATGGGGGGGGGGGAACTCATGCAAAAGCTCTTACAATTTAGAACACAATTTAGTCTGCCCAATTATTATCTCAAAGGAAGAGAGAAAGATTCAAAGGAGGGAAGGCTAACTTGAAAGTGAACGCGATTTGGCATAATAACTGGAAATTTAGGAAGGCCTCATGCTTTATTAATCGCTGCTCTCTGATAGCAATTCCCCACGTGCCCTCAAAAATACCATGAATGGGACCGACGCAGCGAAGAACAAGTGTACTGCCACAAGCTATGTGGCTGCGCATCAGCCACAAAAGCTCACGATGAATACAAATTCTACTTTCAGAGACACCTGAGATAGGAGCCGGTGCTTCCTGTCTCTCCAAAAGGAAGGAATTTGTCCAAGTAGGCATGCTCTGAAAACTTGTTTGGTAAACCAATTAGAGAAGGGGGAAGAGATTATTTTTCTAAATGGGGGTGGTGGAAAGGGCCGTCAAGTAGTAACCAACTTATCGGGACCCCTCAAGGGGTTTTCAAGGCAATGGATGAACATAGGTGGCCATTGCTTGCCTCTGCGTAATGACCCTGGACTTCCTTGATGGTCTCCCATCCAAGTACTAACCAGGGCTGACCCTGCTTAGCTTCTGAGATCTAACGGGATCAGGCTAGCCTGGGCCATCCAGGTCAGGGCTATCTCTAAATACCATCTCTCAGATTTTAACATAAGAAGAGACTTGCTGGATCAGATGTGTGGTCCGTCTAGTCCTGCATCCTGTTTCCCACAGTGGCCAACCAGTTGTCTTAGAGGGCAAACAGGTCACAGAGGTTGAGGCCTTCCTTTGATGTTGCCTCTAGCCACTGGTATCAGAGAAATCAGCATTGGTAATGAGCCATGAATGCAAGGTCTTTATTCAGCCCAGGTAAATGCATAAATCTTCTGTTGAAGATTTAAGAGTAGCAGTTCTCTTACAAAGGAATTTCAAAGGGAGATTGGAAAGAGAAACTGCTGAATTACAGTTGATATTCAAACTAAAGACAATGCATTTACCTGGGCTGAATAAAGACCTTGCATTCATGGCTCATTACCAATGCTGATTTCTCCACACCCATCTCTCCCCTGGACACAGACTCTTCTGCATACCACACCTAATCCCATCACGCTATTCACATTTACATACTGTTAACATTTACATGCTAATGCTTGTCTGAATTCACTCTCCTCTACTTAAAGACAGATGGAGTCACATTCTAGCTGTATCTGAAGAAGTGAGCTGTGGCTCACGAAAACTCATACACTGCCAGAAAATATTTTTGTTAGTTTTTAAGGTGCTACTGGACTCTTGCTCTTTTCTACTACTGCAGACAGACTAACACGGCTACCCACTGTGAAATACAATGTTTTGTAAGACATTGATTCATAGGGTTGCCATGAGTCGGAAGTGACTTGACAGCACTTAAACACACACACACACGCTAAGCTCCCCTGGGCATTTATGTCTTATTTATATCTCATCTTGCATTGTAAGGGTGTAGTAGAGCCCTTTCATTTTGCAAAGTAACAGCTGGGAGATGGTGTAGGTAACAGTTCTGCCGGTGGCAGGTTGGGGCGGGAGGTTTCGATGGGGAGATTTCATATGCTCAACTACTGACACGTCACCCAGCATTAAGTAAAGTGTGATGAACGTTCATGTGCGAAGCACTCCTAAAACAAACAAACTGAGCCATTAGAAGGAAGTACCTTGTATAGATCTCGCTTGTGACAAGCTGCGAGAGTCACTGTATTGCAAACAAAGGCACTTTAAGTAAGATATAGCAAATAAATAATGCACATAAGTCAAGAGAGCTTCTTTTCTGTCATCCAGCTATATGCATATGAAGCTGTCTTATACTGAATCAGACCCTTGGTCCATCAAAGTCAGTATTGCCTACTCAGACTGGCAGCAGCTCTCCAGGGTCTCAGGCAGAGCGCATAAAGAAAACATACCCTCCGTTCGCAATGACTTTTGACTGTCTGGGCAATGCATTAAATTGTCATGGAATCAGGTAGGTTGTCTCCAGACACAAAACAGAGGAACTTCTACAGGTGAAAATCATACTTCTATCAAATAAAAATCTCCCCCCTTCCTCAGTCCACTTCTCCAAAAAACAAACACCCCAAGAGGTTTCCGTGGAAACCTAAAGGGAAACGTGAAGAGGAGCCACATTTTGTGTGTGTGTTAAGTGCCGTCAAGTCGCTTCCGACTCATGGCGACCCTATGAATGAAAGTCCTCCAAAATGTCCTGTCTTTGACAGCCCTGCTCAGATCCTGCAAATTGAAGGCTGTGGCTTCCTTTATTGAGTCCATCCATCTCTTGTTGGGTCTTCCTCTTTTCCTGCTGCCCTCAACGTTTCCTAGCCACATTTTAGCTGCTTAAAACTGGCCCTCGACTCCATTCTTCTTTTCCCCCCAGTTCATTGCCTGCAGTCATTTTTATCCGTCAGAGCATCTGACAGTCCATTTATTTCTGTTTGCTTTTCTAGAGCCCACATTTTGCCACGAGCTGCCAAGAAGGATTGCGCTTGGCATTCCGAGCATCATTTTTTATTAATCGTGGCCAAGAGAGAACATAAAAAGATTCATTTTGCCAAATAGGATGAGCTTGTGGGGGGGCAGGGAAAAGCAGAAAAATTACATTAATATATTTAGAAATATTTCCCGCAAATATTTACTCCGGGCTTTCTGCCCTTCCCCACCAGTAAGAAAAACAAATCAATGATTAATGTATTAGATTCTGAACTTTCAAGCAACATTTTCCACATTGATTTACCCGCTGAGGAACTCCTGTACATTGTAGATGGTTAATCTATGGCATGCAGTGAGTTTATACAATGGGCTTGGTTTCATAGTGTCCCATGTGGACTATCTATCATGTTTGTACGCCACCCTTCCTCCAAGGAGCTTGGGGAGGGGGGTGTACATCATTCGCCCCTCCCCAATTTTGCCCCCCCCCCCAACACTCCTATAAGTTAGGTCTGGCTGAGAGAAAGTGATTGCCCCAGGGTCACCCAATGAGTTTTGTGGCTGGCATTAGAACCTGGCTCTCCTGAGTACATCCACCCATCACCTGTCTTGAAGATCCTGCTCCAACACATAGCAGAGAGTATGTGTGAGAGCCAGCGTGGTATAGTGGATAAGAGCAGTGGACTCTAATCTAGTGAACCGGGTTGGTTTCCCCACTTCTCCACATGAAGCCAGCTGGGTGAGCTTGGGCAAGTCACAGTTCTCTTAGAGCTCTCTCAGCCCCACCTACCTCAGGTGTGGGGAGAGGAAGGGAAGGCTGGCTTGAGACTCCTTAAAGGTAGAGAAAATCGGGGTACAAAAACCAACTCTTCTATTACTCAGACTGGCTCTCCGTAGTCTCAGGTGGACCTTGGGCTAGTCACAGTTCTCTCTGAACTCTCTCAACCCTAGCTATCTCACAAGGTGTCTGTTGTGGGGAGAGTAAGGGAAGGAGATTGTAAGCCGGTTTGATTCTCCTTAAGAGGTAGAGAAAGTCCACATATAAAAACCAACTCCTCCTCCTCCTCCTCCTCCTCCTTCTTCTTCTTCTTCTTCTTCTTCTCCTTCTCCTTCTTCTTCTTCTTGCTGTAGTGCCAGGAGAAGCAAAGGGAAGGGCCCTTTGTGTGCCAAAGATCCCAGGTTCAGTCCCTGAAGGCTCTACTTAAGGATCTCAGGTGGAAGCTATTGTGCCTGAAACACTGGAAAGCCACTTCCAGAGTTAAAACAAAGCGGGAAATGGACCAGTGGATTGACTTAGTAGATGGCAGCTTTGTATGTAGGGTTGCCAACCTCCAGGTACTAGCTGGAGATCTCCTGCTATTACAACTGATCTCCAGCCTATAGAAATGCGTTCACCTGGAGAAAATGGCCGCTTTGGCAATTGGACTGTATGGAATTGAAGTCCCTCCCCTCTTCAAACCCTGCCCTCCTCAGGCTCTGACCCAAAAACCTCCCGCCGGTGGCGAAGAGGGACCCCTGGCAACCCTATTTGTGTGCGCAGTTACAGAAAAATGCAGCATGAGATTGCGATGGAAGAAATTCCATGATTGTAGCTTTGCATATAGCTGTGCATTTGTAAGAACAAATGAACACAGGAGAATTAAAAGGACTTCCCGTGGTGAGATTTCCCTGCCCAAAAGCACAACATAAATTCCCCCTTTGTATCCACATGCAGTCAGCATGCTTCCTTTCTCCTCCTACAACCATGTGGTCTAGAAACTTGCTTTACAGAAAGTGAAACCCAACAAAGATTCCTGAATCAAGGCGCCGTTTATAGTTCAATAACTGTAGGTTTCCTGCCACCAGTATGAGTAGGGTTGCCAACCTCCAGGTAGTAGCTGGAGATCTCCTGCTATTACAACTGATCTCCAGCCAATAGAGATCAGTTCCCCTGGAGAAAATGGCCACTTTGGCAAGTGGACTCTATGGCATTGAAGCCCCTCCCCATCCCAAACCCTGCCCTCCTCAGGCTTCGCCCCCAAAACCTCCCACGGGTGGCGAAGAGGGACCTGGCAACCCTAAGTATGAGAAACGCTGAGCTGTGCTTCATCTTGAAAAAAAGCTGCACCCCAGTGAGTCCTTTTTAGGATTAAAGTGTGAATGAATTTTCCTTTCTTACTCAGAGGCGCTTGAACCCCTTTTACGCTGTTAGACCTCGATTCCAGTAGCCAGAAGAACTGTCAATGAACCATAAAACTGAAAAGGTCAGATTTGTCTTACTCGGATATAAAAGGTTTGCGGATCAACTATTTCTCCTTTGTTCGGCTGGAGATTGGCTTTTCACACACGCTTGGGAAGACGTTAGCTCGGTATGAAATTAACCTTACTCTTGCACCAGCTCAAGAAAAGGATCGATGAGCGCGGAGGAAGATCCATGAATTTCTCCTCTTCATCAGCTCCTTCTGAAGGAATGCAATCTCTATTTTATACCACAAAAGACAAAGGGTTTAGATTTAGGGTACATTAAGGACATGCAATTGAAACTTGGGGGGAGGGATAGAATTCAGCAAATGCCGAGGGTAGGGTTGCCAGCTCTGGGTTGGGAAATACCTGGAGAATTTCGGGGTGGAGCCCGAGGAGGGCAGGGTTTGGGGAGGGGAGGGAATTCAGTGGGGCATAATGCCATAGAGTCCACATTCCAAAGGGGCCATTTTCTCCAGGTGATCTGATCTCTGTCGCCTGGAGATCAGTTGTAATAGCAGGAGATCTCCAGCCACCACCTGGAGGTTGGCAACCCTAGCCAAAGACAACATTTCAGAAGCACAGTTAATGTTTCAAAGATTCCTTTGTGTTTTTCATAGTCTACAGATATCGCCAAATAGGTATCAATAGACACCCAGTTAACTGGGGGAAATGAAGAGAAGAGAAATACTGTAAGAAAAGAAGGTTCTTCAGAAGAGGCACAAAAGTCCCAGTAAACGTCCACTTTCAAATTTTATTTATTTGTTTGTTTCCTTGTTTATAATCCCCCTTTCTCACTGAGACTCGAGATGGATTACAAAATTTGGCAATGCGTAAGTAACAGTATAAGCCATAATGAGCATTGTAATAAGACCGGATTACAGAGCTAGAAATCTTATTCGGTGATTCCAAAGTCCTTCTGTCATCATCCATGCATAACCCATGTGCTCATGAGAAGAAGAAGAAGAGTTGGTTTTTATATGCCGACTTTCTCTACCACTTAAGGAAGAATCAAACCTGCTTACAATCACCTTCCCTTCCCCTCCCCACAACAGGCACTCTGTGAGGTGGGTGGGGCTGACAGCTCTAACTAGCCCAAGGTCACCCAGCTGGCTTCTTGTGTAGGGGTGGGGGAAACCAACCTGGTTCATAAGATGCAGAGGCAGGAGGCAGGGTAGGGTTGCCAGCTCCAGGTTGGGAAATACATGGATATTTTGGGGATGGAGCCTGAGGAGGGTGGGAGTTAGGGATGAGAGGGACTTCAGTGGGGTATAATACCATAGAGTCCACCTTCCAAAATGGCCATTTTCTCCAGGTGAACTGATCTCTGTCTCCTGGAGATCAGTTGTAATAGCAAGTGCTCTCCAGCTACCACCTGGAGGTTGGCAACCCTAAGGCAGTGCCAGAATACTTATGCCTACTCTCCCTTTTCATGCATTCAGTCAACATGCGGAAGGGTTGCACATATGGGCTAATATCAAGGAGGAATGTGTGGACCATGGTTAACAATGGGTTTATCATATCAATTTCAGCTCTTCAGAAGTACAGTTGCTCATCTTGTCTCTTGCCCTAACAGTTTCTTGAAGCTCACGTGTGGATGTTGAGCCAGAACTGTGAAATTTTCCTTAAGAAGAAGAAATGGAGGACCTACTGCTTCTCTCCAGCTCAAATGCCAAAATGTAAAAATAGAACCGCTCACCCCAGAGAGCTCTATGGACTCTCTCATTATCATGAGAAATCCATCATTTACAGAGATGCAGCATGAATGGGTTTAGATGATCTTTAATCACCGGTGGGGGAAAAAAAAAAGTCATGTCCCCAGCTCCACAGCACAAAATTATATATAGCTGGTGGCAATTCATTTAAGTTTAACTTGGAACAGCTTGAGACTTCCATATATTTCCCTCTAGGAAAGGAAATCTAAGAAGCATAGAGGTGAGAATTATCCCCCAGTTAATAGACTCTATATTCCTAGTACACAAATAACCATTTCGGGCAGCTAGGGAATGAGACATGGTATGTTGTAGCAGAACAATTTTTCCCCCTTCTACTGTATTCAGGAGCTGAGTTAACCATGCTTTTAACGAGAGCTGTGCTTCTCTTGGTAGGTTGCGGGTGCCCAATCTCCCAGACTCATGGGGCGGGCCTTGGGGATGTCATGGGGAGGTGCCTGGTGCGGTCATATTGAATAGCAGTACTGATATTAGTAACATAAGCACATAAGGAAGGCCATGCTGGATCAGACCAAGGTCCATTGAGTCCAGAAGTCTGTTGACACAGTGGCCAACCAGGTGCTTCTAGGAAGCCCACAAACAAGACGACTGCAGCAGCATTATCCTGCCTGTGTTCCACAGCACCTAATGTAATAGGCATGGTCCTCTAATACTGGAGAGAACAGGTATACATAATGACTAGGGGAGAGGCCATGGCTCAGTGGTAGAGCCTCTGCTTGGCATGCAGAAGGTCCCAGGTTCAATCCCCGGCATCTCCAGTTAAAGGGGCTAGGCAAGTAGGTGAGGTGAAAGAACTCTACCTGAGACCCTGGAGAGCCACTGCCAGACTGAGTAGACAAGACTGACTTTGATGGATCAAGGGTCTGATTCAGTATAAGGCAGATTCTTCATGTGTTAGTATTCAATTTGACCAGTAGCCATGGGTAACCCTATCCTTCATGAACATGTCCACTCACCTCTTAAAGCCTACCTATGTACATTAAAATGTACATAAGAAGAAGAAGAGATGGTTTTTTTATATGCCGACTTTCTCTGCCACATAAGGGAGAATCACACTGGCTTACAATCACCTTCCCTTCCCCTCCCCACAACAGGTAGGTGGGGCTGAAAGTGTGTGACTGGCCCAAGGTCACCCAGTTGGCTTCACGTGTAGGAGTGGAAAAACAAATCCAGTTCACCAGATCAGCCTCCGCCGCTCATGTGGAGGAGTGGGGAATCAAACCCGGTTCTCCAGATCCACCGCTCCAAACCACCGTTCTTAACCACTACACCACACTGTGCATAAAATTTAGCACTGTGCTATGCCAGTTTCCTACATGCTTGGTTTGTGCTTGGAGTAGCAGAACATCCGTCTGTCATTGGTAGGGATACTCGATTCAAGTGCCAACAGGATTTTCAGAGTACAAGCTTTTGAGAGGCAAAGCTCCCTTTGTCAGATTGAAAGGAATGATGTGTAAATCCCCATTTTTGGCATGGCTTCCCACTTCTTGGGGTAAAACTACCACTGTCTGTTTTCTTGGTTCTACTCATAAAATTCAGTCACCGTTAGAATGGATCAAGTGTGTACAAACGCTATAAATGAAACCAAGTGGGTATCAAGAAAACAAAAAAGGCTTTTGATGATACCATATGAAAACAAAAAAAGGGTCGATTAATGCATCTGGATATTTCTTCCCATCTTTCAAATTGTTCTCACAGTACCTTGGACTTCCCTTCCAACTTGTTCTTGGCTTCTGATTTCCTAGCTGTTCCTGGGCATTGTCCGTGGCCCATGACCACAGGCCTTAATACACACATATGTTCATCAGCTGGCACCCTGCCCCTTGATTACTGGAGACTGAATGTGTGGATTGCTTCAGTGGGAATTATCAAGCATAACTAAGATGATCTTGGGTAATAACGGAAGCTCTGAGACTGGTATTTGAACACACACGTCGCTGCCTTATAGTGAATCAATCCATCAGTCCATCCTGGTCACTATTAGAAAGCCAGCATGGTGTAGTGGTTAAGAGCGGTGGACTCTAATCTGAAGAACTGGGTTTGATTCCCCGCTCCTCCACATGAAGCCTGCTGTGTGACCTTGGGCAAGTCACAACTCTCTCAGAACTCTCTCAGCCCCACCTACCTCACAAGGTGTCTGTTGTGGGGAGAGGAAGGGAAGGCGATTGAAAACTGGTTTGAGACTCCTAAAAGGTAGAGAAAATCGGGGTACTAAAACTTCTACTACTCAGACTGGCAGTGGCTCTCCATAGTCTCAAGTGGACGTCTTTCATATCACCTACTTCCTGGTGCCCTATCTTGGATGGCCCAGGCTAGGCTGATCTCATCAGCTCTCAGAAGCTAAGTAGGATCTGCCTTGGCTAGTGCTTGGATGGGAGACCATCAGGGAAGCCCAGGGTTGCTACACAGAGGAAAGCAATGGCAAACCGCTTCTTTTTGTCTCTTGCCTTGAAAACAGTACAGCGTTGGCTGCAACTTTTCACCACCACTGCCTGGTTCTTTTAGCTGGAGATGTTGGGGACTGAACCTGGGATCTTCAGCATACCAAGCAGTTGAGCCACAGCCCCCCCCCCCCCCGCACACACACACAGAGATGGGTATTTGTTGTCATTGCCAAGAGGTGATCACATGTGCAAGCGTACCTTGACAGTGCTTATGAACACTGCTACTATCACTATGGGGTGAACATTCAAGGTCACTTTTCTCAGTGATATTTATGTGATGTATTAATACCTCATTTTCCAGCCAGATTGGCTGTCAAAGTTTTTGGTTGCCTCTCCGTGTGTCCATATATCTGTGTTAAAAGTGCTGTCAAGTCACAGCTGACTGATGGCGACCCCAGCAAGGGACTTTCAAGGCAAGCGAGAAACAGGCGTGGTTGGCCATTACCTTCCTCTGCAGAGCCTTCCTTGGAGATCTCCCTTCCAAGTACGGACCCTGCTTAGCTTCCGAGATCAGATGAGATGGGGTTACACCACGCCGCCTTCCCTCCCATGTGTATATACAGAGATGGATAAATAGATTGGGGGGTGGGGGGAGAATGGCACATTTGTTAGTCACTTTTCAAGATTTATCCCCCTTCGCTGAATCTTTCCTGTGTGTATGGTGGCTCTTGTTGAGGACCACCTGGACAGCTGATTCCATGTATGCATTTTTAATTATTGCTGAGATGCACACTTCCGTTCTCCCCCCACCACACACACACATAGGCAATGAAAGAAGCTTCACCAAATGTTGTAGCATCTGCTGGCCCCGGCAGAACACAAAAAAATGCCAGCACCGTCAGTTGCTAAAATGATCTTGGGGGAGTGCCCCAGATGTTAATCTTCCAGTCTTACTCCCACCTTCTAGTTGCCAGGAGATACCAATAGCTGGATGCCATTGTGTCTCCATTCAAGGATAATGGGAGGGATTAGAGCTGCCATCTCTGGGTTGGGAAATTCCTGAAGGTTTTGGAGGTGGAGCCTGGGGACATTCTTGTGTGTGTGTGTAAAGTGCCTTCAAGTCACAGCCGACTTATGGCGAACCCTTTTGGGGTTTTCATGGCAAGAGACTAACAGAGGTGGTTTGCCAGCGCCTTCCTCTGCACAGCAACCCTGGTATTCCTTGGTGGTCTCCCATCCAAATACTAACCAGGGCTGACCCTGCTTAGCTTCTGAGATCTGACGAGATCAGGCTAGCCTGGGCCATCCAGGTCAGGGCGGGGACATTCTTAGTGGGGAATAATGCCAGAGAGTCCACTCTCTGAAGCAGCTATTTTCTCCGGGGAAACGGATCTCTGTCACTAGGGCTGCCAGCTCCAGGGAAATACCTGAAGATTTTTGGGGCAGAGCCAGAGGGAGGGTGGGGTTTGGGGAGGGGGGGACTTCAATGCCATAGAGTCCAATTGCCAAAGCAGCCATTTTCTCCATGGGAACAGACAGACAAGTTTTTATTGCGGCATTGCCATTCTAAAAAGCTTAGTAAAACTATCGGGTGGAGATCAGTTGTAATAGCGGGAGATCTCCAGCTACTACCTGGAGGTTGGCAACCCTACTGTCACCTGGAGATGGGTTATAAATCTAGGAGATCTTCAAGATCCATCTGGAGGTAGGCAACCCAACTATTGATGGGCAAGACTGAATTTTTAAAGAGTCTGGTGCAATCTGAATATTCTCATTTTTATTTTGTTTCTTCCTTGTTAGAGACACCATTTGACCTTCTCATCAAGGAACCTTGCATACACTTCCAAGGAATCCCCAGGGTTCCTGGGGACTCAGCTTGAAAACCACTGATTTGGCTTATTGTTGTTCATTGACTTTTCTTCATTTTTTTGAAACAAGCTTTGTGTATACCAAAGACACTCAGCATTTTGTTAGGAAGGCAAAACAGCAAGGAAAACACATGAACACATGAAGCTGCCTTATACTGAATCAGACCCTTGGTCCATCAAAGTCAGTATTGTCTACTCAGACCGGCAGCGGCTCTCCAGGGCGTCAGGCAGCGATCTTTCACATCACCTACTTGCCTAGCCCCTTTAACTGGAGATGCCGAGGACTGAACCTGGGACCTTCTACATGACAAGCAGATGCTCTACTATTGAGCCACAGCCCCTCCCCTTTCCACAGCACCAAACTAAATTGCTGAGTAACCGACCAGTTTTGAGTGAAGAGTAAGGGGGTTAAGAAGAGCCATCTACATGTTACACATAATGATGCGATGATACTTCTGGGGATGGGCTGCAGTCGAAGGGCATATCTTTTTTCATTCTCCCCCACTGTATTTAAATAACCAACATATCAAGGAGATGTGCAAAGTATATGTAGGCGGACATGGGGCTCTGGGTTGGGAAATACTGGGAAATCTTTGGGGTGGGGACAGGGTTTTGTGAGGGGAGGTACTGCAGCTGGGTACAATGCCATAGAGTTTGCCCTTCAAAGCAGCCATTTTCTCCAGGGGAACTGATCTCTGTAACTTGGAGACCAGTTGTAATTCCAGGAGATACAAGTAATGGACGATGAGCCAAGGACCAAGAGTAGGGTTGCCATCTCCAGGTTGGGAACTATCTGGAGATTTTGGTGGTAGAGCCTGAGGAGGGTGGGGTTTGGAGAAGGCACTTCAATGAGGTATAACACTATAGAGTCCACCTTCCAAAGCTGCCATTTTCTCCAGGTAGGGTTGCCAGGACCCTCTTCGCCACCAGCGGGAGGTTTTTGGGGCAAAGCCTGAGGAGGGGAGGGACCTCAATGTCATAGAGTCCAATTGCCAAAGTGGCCATTTTCTCCAGCTGAACTGATCTCTGTTGGCTGGAGATCAGTTGCATTAGCAGGAGATCTCCAAGCGAGTACCTGGAGGTTGGCAACCCTATCTCCATTTGAACTGATTTCTGTTGCCTGGACATGTAATAGCAAGAAGTCTCCAGCTGCCATTTGGAGGTTGGAATTCAAAATATAGCACTTAGACAAGAAATATCCAAGTCAGAAAAATTACAATGCAAAACTTGCAGTTAGAATAATGTATTAGAACATTGGAAAAGAAAGCCACTTCTAACGCAACAATTATACCATTAGAACAAAATTCCAAAACAAATACAAATTGTAAGACTATGCCGGCAGTGCTCAGCTAGATTCAGTTCGTAGTCTGTGGTGTGCTTCACAGTTACATCATAAAGCAACAGGAACCAAGAGTAGAGTAGAAATGGAAATCCGGTAAAGTTCCATTTCGTATAGACTTTCTCAAGCCTTCTGATTGTTCCGTGCAATATTCATTCAAAGTTTGAAGGAGTGTGCCTTTCCTTTTTCTTTGGACGACCGAGGTAAGACGCCATTTGGAGGTTGGCAACCCTAGCCAAGAGTCCTCTGGCTCTTGCCCAAAGACTTGTGCCTTTGGTCATGCCCAAGTTCTTAATACCTAAAACAGGGAGATAAACTGCCTTCATCTCCTGTAGCTGGCAGCCATGTTCCCACAACCCTCTGATTGTTCCATAACATATAGAACATTTTTAATTCTCTTATGGCTAGGAAGGAGAACTATTTTTTATTTCTTCTCTGGAAATGAGATGTGCTCTAAAATGACTTACCAGCTATTATGCTGAAAAGCGCCATGCATATTCAGCAAATGATCTTGGAGGAAACAATTTAAAGTGTATGGGTTTACTGAGCATGGAAGAGGCAGACGTTTCTTCCCTCCCCATCTTCTGATTAAATAGAGTCAGCTGTTAAAGACAGTGATTGAGACAGAAACAAAATGAACAGGCAAACAGCGTTTAAAAAATGGAAATTAGCGTGACGCTTGCAAGCTCGTCAGGCGCGCTTGGATTCCTTTTCAACTCTTCTCCTTCGCATTTATTTCTTTTACAAACCTCAGAGGGCGAATGCTTTCTATATACCTCCAGAAACCTATTATTGGCTCCGAGAAGATATTTGTGATGATAAAGCCGGTTTTAAATAATGCAAAAGAGGACTTATGAAAAGGATAAGATTCCATAAAGAGGCTGTTAAATAATGCCTGAAAATGGCTAATGGTACTAAGAGTTTATATTGTGCTTTCAGTATCCAAAATACTCTGCATACATCAACTAATTGTAATCTTCGGAGGTAATAACTTGAGCCCTGTAGGGCTATCGTTCGGCAATGAGAAAGGTGGGGGTCTCAACATTTTAATAACTAAATAATTTACTCCTCTGAAGAAGATGAGGGGCTGTGGAGCGTTTGCTTTGACCTTGTAGCCTAGATGCAAATGTGCTCTGCCAAATTAACGTTTTAGTTTTCTTTCGTCTTTGCATTTGAACTATCAGTACGACTGCTTGTGACAATCATCCTCCACACAGATAGGGTAATTTTCTGCTGTTGATATGGAAAAAATGGAACAGGTTGAGTATCCCTGATCCGGACTGCTTGGGACCAGAAGTGGTCCGTATTTCAGATCTTTCCGTATATTGGAATATTTTGGAATTTTTGCATATCCATAATGAGATATCTTGGGGATGGGACCCAAATTCATTTATGTTTTATATTCACTCTATGCACATGGCCTGAATGTAATTTTAAACAATATTTTTAATAATTTTGTGTACATTGAACCATCAGAAAGCAAAGGTGTAACTTTCTCACCAGAATACCAGTATCAGCTGTTAAACAAGAGCAACAACAAACAAGCTAAATATGGCAGGCTTTCAATCTCCACCTACGATGCACTATACACTGTATTTAATTTTTTTAGGTGAGAGGAAACATTGAAAGCAGGCAGCACGGATCTGCCTAAATGCTGGCTCAAAGGGTTCAGTTTTCAGATCAGTCGTGATATGGGACGTCCGGATAACCATAGAGTCCAATTGCCCAAGCGGCCATTTTCTCCAGGGGAACGGATCTCTATCGGTGGGAGATCAGTTGTAACAGCAGGAGATCTCCAGCTAGTACCTGCAGGTTGGCAACCCTATATGAGCACAAACCCTAGGGCTGAACTGAATCCTCTTTCAAACTGGTTTGCTGGTGGTGGCAATACCCTGAGGAAGTGGTGGGGAAGAGGAGACTTGTTGGGGGGGTCTAAAGACCAGAGACCTGAGTTGACTGAGTAATTTCCTCATTCCTTGAGGTGCAGAAACCAGTGCTTGGGAAGACCTGTTTCCCCCAGTATGTGAGTAAAGGAAATCCAGCCCCTTTGCAACTTAAGGGAACCAGAGGATTTGTCAGCTTGGCTAAGCATGCTTTGAGTGTTCAGAAATGAATGGATGACAACCAGCCCCGGACTGTGCAGACTAGCCAGGTTTCAAGCAAGAGCACCAGTGCCTCAAAGTCTGCAAAAGATCATCACCTCCCACCGGTGGTGAAGAGGGACCTGGCAACCCTAGTGATCAGGGTCCTCTCTTAAAGACCCTAGCAATGCTTTTGGGTCTCTCTTTGTTCTTTCCCATTCCTGGTGAGAATGGACCGAATGACACTTAACACGGTTTACATAGATCAGATTGACAGCATTTAAAATGAAAAGAAGTTTAGCAAGTAAATGAAAAGCACACACTGCATTGGTAAACCAAACAGACTGAGCACGGCTAGAAGAAATGGGAATGAATGCATGCATATCCTCTGTTCCTGGCATGTACTTAACTCTTAAGGTAAGAGTCAGCCTATATAAGTCGCAATCATTTGGGTATTGGGATGTTTGGTTAATATAGCAGAGTTTGCCCAGTCATAGAAGTGTGGTATTCAGTGCAATAAATACATCTTCCAAGAAGTATATTGCAAAAAGTAAAACATACATCTATTCCGGTAGCAGAAGGAAAAGAGTTTGTTTTTATATGCTGATTTTCTCTACCTTTTAAGGAGTATCAAACTGGCTTACAATCTCCTTTCCTTCCTCTCCCCACAACAGACACCTTGTGAAGTAGGTGAGGCTGAGAGAGTTCAAACAGAACTGTGACTAGCCCAAGGTTACCCAGCAAGCTTCATGTGGAAGAGTGGAGAATCAAACCCGGTTCTCCAGATTAGAGTTCCCCTGGCGAAAATGGCCGCTTTGGCCATTGGACTCTATGGCATTGTAGTCCCTCCCCTCCGCAAACCCTGCCCTCCTCAGGCTCTGCCCCAAAAACCTGCCGGTGGCAAAGAGGGACTTGACAACCCTATTGCAGGGCCAGGGGGCTTTGGTAGCTTACAGCAAATAAGCAAGTGTAATTCCAGGTTTGAAATCATGCTTTTAAATGCTTTGACCAAAGGAGAAATTAAAACGTAGAAGGCTTTTCACATGACTACAAGCCCAAGCCCGATTTGCGAGCTAATTAAACTCGTCTTAAAATGAACTAACAGGGAAAAAAATTAACTCGGAATGATTGGTTACACTTCCGCCAGCAAATACCACTCTCAGTAATAAGGAAATAAATGGTCTAATTGTGTGTGCATAGCTCCGTCTCAATCAGGGGTGTAAGTGGTACTGAAAGCTTAGTTCCGTAATCTGTTGAAGTACTTACTGATGTCAAAACAGATGTAATTTGATTCACTTTTAATTGACAATTGTTTAATGAGGGAGTTGATGTACATGGGAATTCCCAGCTTTATTTGTTAGTAAATTTTATCACTCGGTGGGCATTTGCGTAATCTCCATCCCTCGCAAGACTATTCTTGGCTCAGCTGATGGCCATCAGCACCCTGGTCTGAGTTGCCATATCTGCTGTTCATAAAACACAATGGCCACCACAACTAACTAAACATGTTGGCCTCAACAGGTCTACTTAGAGCCAACAGAGTTTCCCTGGTGGTTCTCTTTGGGACGCAGCAGCATAGTGTGCGGAAGACACAGAAACAGAACAGATTTTATTATCTCCAGAAGTGCTTTCTATACCAGTCATTTCCCTGGAATTCATCTTGGAACATATTGTTTCCACCACAATATTTTCTATGGTGCCCAGAAAGTAGGGTTGCCAGGTCCCTCTTCGCCACCCGTGGGAGGTTTTTGGGGCAGAGCCTGAGGAGGGTGGGGTTTGGGGAGGGGAAGGACTTCAGTGCCATAGAGTCCAATGGCCAAAGCAGCCATTTTCTCCAGGTGAACTGATCTCTATCGGCTGCAGGTCAGTTTTAATAGCAGGAGCTCTCCAGCTAGTACCTGGAGGTTACCACATAAGAACATAAGAAACCTAAACAACAAACCTATGCTGAAAAATAGATACAGCTGAAGCAAATAAACAGCACACAGGCTCAATACCATCAATCAGTTTTCAATTGTCAATTTCAAAAAATCAATAATCTATTTTCAAATGAATTTATTACATGTACTAATACTTAACACTAATATCTACTGGGCTACTAAATAACACAAACAAAGAAATTCCCAACAGAAAAACAAGAATACTCCTAATAAGGCATTACTCCCTCCTCCTCCCTCAGTGAACATTTCCTCCGGGAATTACGGAGGTTCTTGTCGCATTTAATAGTTATATAATTGGCATGAATGTAATTCTTTTGAAAATTGATTATTGATTTTTGAAATGGACAATTGAAAACTGATTGATGGTATTGAGCCCGTGTGCTGTTTATTTGCTTCAGCAGTACCGGGAGGTTGGCAACCCTACCAGAAAGATCTGGTAGATCTACTCATCAGCAAACAACCTAGTTGAAAGATGCTAACTCATGAGTAGAACTATTGGGAGACGAAGGATCCAAGCCACCAAATGAGGCTGTTTCCGGTCACCTGACCGGCATACTGTTAAGTGGCTATAGAAAAATTGATTAGCAGGGAAAACTCACTGGCCGTTTATGCTTGGTAATTAGCAGCGCGTTCCAGGCTGAAGTGCCCCGCATATTTTTGTTAGTTTTTCACTCTGAAACATCATTTAGGAAGTGACTGCGAAGCCGGCACACACCTGCTTCGCATATCTTAAGAGCCCTTTTAACGCGACCTTTTGTATTTGCTCTGCCCCGCCGTGAAGAATCCCCTCAAGGAAGCATGCAAAATCACAGCCACGTGCGTTAGCTGTGCCCACGGCGGTTGCTAATTGCTATGCCAACAGGAATGAAGGAGCAGGCGAGTAGGATCTATGGAATTTCTCCTTTTGCATCGGGGCAGTGAATAGACATTTTAAAGGTCGCATTTTAAAGAAGAGCTTTGAGTGAGCATCAAAATTGACAGCCACGCTGCATAAATGGCCATAAACCAGGAGACTCCAGTTAGTACAGAATGCCGCAGCCTGGTTATTATCAGGAGCCAGACAGAACATGCATATCACTCCCATTCTGCAGTCACTCCATTGGCTGCCTACTGATACATTTTAATTTAAGAATGCAGTCAAACTAGGGTTGCTACGCAGAGGCCGGCAATGGCAAACCACCTTTGAATGTGATTTGTATTATATTAGGTGCTGTGGAACACAGGCAGGATAACATTGCTGCAGTCGTCTTGTTTGTGGGCTTCCTAGAGGCACCTGGTTGGCCACTGTGTGAACAGACTGCTGGACTTGATAGGCCTGGGTCTGATCCAGCATCGCTTTTAAGTCATCAAACCGAATGCCGTGAGCAGAGCGGCAGAGTGACTCAATGAAGGGGGGAAATATTAAAACAAGGTTTATAGGTGAATGAAATTACAAATGAATTACAAATACCACCCCTAAATGAAACTTACAAAGACATGCTCCAAAGATCAACAGTGTAATGTTTTAAAGCAAACCCTAAATCTGACTAATCTAGAAGTGCACCGCATGATCCTCAGTGAAATGGAGAATCCAGCTAAGCCATTGTTCAGTTTAAACCTGGCTTCCCCCTTTCTATGCCAGTGGGGGGAGTTGTGGAAAGTTCTGGCTGTGCATTTAATCCTCCTCAGTGCCCCAGACTCTGAAGTAGTGAATGCTCCTGGAACTCTGTGGGATCCAGTCACTTAGAAGCACCTCCAAACTGCTCAGATAACTTTCTGAATTACATCTTTCAGAACATGTCACAGACTGCAGGAGGAGCTTTCAGAAGCCTAGCTGGAAAACATTCATTCATTTCTCTCTAACACAAGCTTTGCATTCATTCATTTCTCTCTAACACAAACACACGGACACACATATCCAGCTAAAGACATTCCACATTTGCAACATCTGCACTGATTTTTCACCATTCATTGCTGACTCTTCCTCCTCAGAAGTTACAATGTTTGTTGTGTTGCCATAACAGTCACCCAGTGACAAATGGCAGCAGCAATAGAGAAAGTAATATTAATATTATGGAGTCAAAGAATAGCTAGCTTCTACTCTTCTATGCCTACCACATAGGGTTGCCAGCTCCAATGGGCGCTCCTATGGGACCAAAAATAGGTGGATTGACATTGCAAGATGGTTGTAACCTGAAGTGACATCATGATGCTCCAGAAATTCCCCAGTCTGTATAGTAAAACCATTGAGATTTGGGGAATTCCTATTCCTAGAGCCTCATGATGCCATTTCTGGGTACAACTGGAAGTAGGGTTTCCAAGCCAGATTGGGAGTGGGGAATCAAACCCGGTTCTCCAGATTAAAGTCCACCATGCCAAACCACTGCTCTTAACCACTACACCATGCCGGCTCTCAAGCCTCATCTGGCCCTGCCCAATCCCCGGAAACACTTGGTGGGGGCCCAGAAAGGTGTTGGTGGGTGCCATGACACCCCTGGCCACCATGTTGGGGACCCATGCCTTGGGGCGTTCACTGATGCATACTTTGGCAACACTTGCATTACTTGCCATGCCAGTTTAAAGGTAAAGGTAAAGGTCCCCTGTGCAAGCACCGGGTCATTCCTGACCCATGGGGTGACGTCACATCCTGACGTTTCCTAGGCAGACTTTTGTTTACGGGGTGGTGTGTCAGTGCCTTCCCCAGTCATCTTCCCTTTACCCCCAGCAAGCTGAGTACTCAATTGACCGACCTTGGAAGGATGGAAGGCTGAGTCAACCTTGAGCCGGCTACCTGAAACCGACTTCCGTCGGGATCGAACTCAAGTCGTGAGCAGAGCTTGGACTGCAGTACTGCAGCTTACCACTCTGCGCCACGGTTAAGCAGCTTTATATGCCAGTTAAGCAGCTTTATATTAAAAAACTGTATTTCACAATAAAGCCAACACCCTTTTCTCAAAGCTGTCTCGAGAGCCAACCATGTGCAACTAAGAGAGAGGACAGTAATTCTGTCCTGCCAACCCAATCAGCTAATGTCTTAAAGCAGAACGCTTGATTAGTTTTAACCAGATTAACTGGGAAGTTGGCCAAGGCAGACTGAACTTGCCAAGAGCAACTAACCCAGAGTTATCTCCGGCAGACAACAGCTTTCGCCTTTGCTTAACAAAAGCTGATAAAAATCCAGTGAGATGCCAGGAGATGGTTGCTGTGTTTGTACGAACACATGATGGGATAAAGAGAAGTGGGAGACAGCATGGTGTAGTGGTTAAGAGTGGTGGTTTGGAGCGGTGGACTCTAATCTGGAGAATCGGGTCTGATTCCTCACTCCTCCACATGAGCAGCGGATGCTAATCTGGTGAACTGGGTTGGTTTCCCCACTCCTACACATGAAGGCAGTCAGGTGACCTTGGGCTAGTCACAGCTCTCTTAGAGCTCTCTCAGTCCCACCTACCTCACAGGGTGTCTGTTGTGGGGAGGGGGCGGGAAGGTGATTGTAAGCAGGCTTGATTCTTCCTTAAGTGGTAGAGAAAGTCGGCATCTAAAAACCAACTCTTCTTCTTCTTCTTCTTCTTCTTCTTCTTCTTCTTCTTCTTCTTCTTCTTCTTCTTCTTCTCTAAATTTAAATGCTGAGTGTTAAAAAGCCAGAGCTGTGCAATATAGCCAGTGAGAAAATTGTTCCTATTTACAGGAGAATACAGTGGAAGAATGGGGTAAGTTGCTTTTCATGGTATACCACCTGGTATATTTCAACCGAAATTGTATTTTAGGTTTTGTGGTGCAGCCAGGCACTGTTCCTTGGTCGTTCATCTGGGGACCTCACATTTCACAAGAAAACAAAACACTCACCAAAAAAAACCTATTGAAAGAGAGAAACTTTTTAAAAACATAGCATTTTTGACACATTGAACGGAGCAGAGAGGGACAGAAAATAAGGCTTAAGTGTAACACCGCTGAGCAGAAAGGGTAGAAACTGACTCTATTCATGCAGTCGCCATAGAAACTGCAGCTTTATAGGCCTACAGATATGGACATAGATAAAGAAGTATGGCAATTTCTACATTTTCATGGAGGTATCATTTTCCTGGAGAGTGACCAAGAATTTAGCTCCTTTCATCTCGTCACAGCTGACTTCTGGTGACACCATAGCGTTTTCAAGATGAAGAAGAGGAGTTGGTTTTTATATGCCGACTTTCTCTCCCACTTAAGGGAGACTCAAACCGGCTTACAATCACCTTCCCTTCCCCTCCCCACAACAGACACCCTGTGAGGTGGGTGGGGCTGAGAGAGCTGTGACTAGCCCAAGGTCGCCCGGCTGGCTTCATGTGTAGGAGTAGGGAAACCAACCCACTTCACCAGATTAGCCTCTGCCGCTCATGTGGAGGAGTGGGGAATCAAACCCGGTTCTCCAGATCAGACTCCGCCGCTCCAAACCACCGCTCTTAACCACTACACCACTAAGAGACGAACAGAGGTAGTCTCCCATACAAATACTAAACAGGGTCGACCCTGCTTGTTTTCTGAAATCTGCTGAGATTGGGTTCGCCTGGGCCATTCTGGTTCATAGGGCGAAAACGCACGGTCGCTTTACCCTCCTTTAATCCCTGTTTCAGCCAGGATTCAGCCAGGATCGAACGCATGCGTTTCACCGAACATGCATTCGATCCTGGCTGAATCCTGGCTGAAACAGGGAATAAAGAAGGCTAAAGTGACCATGCGTTTTTGCCCAAAGATAGATGATAGATAGATAGGGGTAGAGGTCGAGATTGGTGTGTTTTTTTAAAAAAATTCATTAGACTTAAATATATATATATATTTGTTTATTCGAATTCATAGCCCGCTCTCATTCCCAGCTGAGGCCGGGCTCAGGGTGGGTAACAACCTTTTAATACATAAAACCCACAAAAGAGCAGTTCAAACCTCAGATTAAAACTGTCGATATTGCAAGGCGGTCAGATTAGTTTGACAGGTGCATGGTAGATCAGATGGATCTAGTAATGATGCAATCAGCCTGGAAACTCCCTGGAGAGCTAGAGGGAGCTGGCTTGATCCGGTTATGACCAGGAGGCTGATGCAATGCATGAGCAATGTCACGATGGCTAGGCATCTGCTGCGATTGGTGGCTGCGACCATCAAGTGTACATAATGGAGTGAAACTGAAGCTCAGCGGTGGAATGCTATGAGCGGAGAGAGGGTGACAAGTATTTGTATTATATCTTTGCACTGTAAAATAAACTACACTTTTCTAAGTAGAGGAGGACTTTTCTGATGGTGTTATCCTGGACTGACTGCCAATCCGCTGGCATCCGCGTCAAAAACCATAATAAAATGGCCTTAAAACAACACAGACTCTGCCATGCAACTGAATTTAGTTGTGTAAAAAATCTTGGTTCAGCAAGTCCAATAAAAATAGATCCTGATGGGAAGAATAATTCAAAGTCCAAGTTTGAATTATTCTTCCCATCAGGATCTATTTTTATTGGACTTGCTGAACCAAGATTTTTTGTTGCATTCTATGACCTAGGATTGCGTAGTGGTGAAGTAACCGTGCATTTTCGTTATTTACCCAATGTGGTTTTGCAATAAATTTTTGTTGGGTGGTCAAACGGAATTTTATTAGAGTATTATTATGTGATTAATATTGAGACTATCAGGAGTTTATTTATTGCATAAAAGTAATTGAGCTGGTGCTGTGGGTTTACACAACTGTGTTAAGTCAGCATACGTACTATTTGTTTAGCATGCAACTGAATTTAGGCAGGTCCTCCCCCACAGGTACCAAAGTGGGGGGTGGGGGAGAGAGATGGGGAGGCCAGCAACGATGGATGAACGTGCAGGTGCCCCCAATTATAGGCATGGGGGAATAGTCCCGTTTTACACGATCTGTGGGATTCCTTAAGGTGCCGCAGGGCCCTGGTGTCACTAGGGTGACTATTCCTCCAGGCCAGGGCCAGGGCTGAGAAAGCCAGGGCCTTGTAGAGGCCAGTGACCACCAGCAGATGAGTACAGGTAGAGTGTGTGATGTGGGGAAAAAAGCCCTTCCAACGCTTATTCACGTTTCCTCAAGTTCAGGCTTGTCCCACGTTTGCCAGGGTCACGCCAACTGATGAGAAATTGTAATCCATTGCTTACGTTCCAGATTGGCGCTGCATGCCTGCAACCTCCAGTCTAGGCCCTTCACGCCTTTGCAATTCAACCAGACATGAAATTAAAAAACACACACACACAAACCAAAAAGGGGGGACTGTTTTTCTGCTTCCTTCGGGTGGCAAATGCTCTAGTCAGCATCAGTAAGTAGTTTTGAGCCAGATTCATTGCATTCATTTCGCATTGCGCTGGGGTGAAACGCTAACCCTCACCCCGAAACCCTACGGTTTCCACTGATGAAGATCACCACCTCCCCTTTTGCCAGCCTGCTTCTGCCCACTGACCAGATGAGTGTCAGTGGGCATCAGAAAGGATTGCTGGGAGTTTGCCCACCATTAGCATGCATCTGGTAAGCCAAGCGGTAGACCTGTCCTCCGTAAATTTGTCGAATCCCCTTTTAAAGAGGGTTGCCAGCTCTGGGTTGGGAAATACCTGGAGGTTTTTGGGGCGGAGCCTGAGGAGGGTGGGGTTTGGGGAGGGGAGGGACTTCAATGCCATAGAGTCCAATTGCCAAAGCGGCCATTTTCTCCAGGGGAACTGATCTCTGTGGTCTGGATATGTGTTGTAATTATGTGAGATCTCCAGTCCCCACATGGGAGTTGGCCAACCCTAGCTCAGAGCCATGCCTAATTAAGGCCTAAATAGTTTTGGGCTGCACTGAAAACTCCTAGATGCATTATTATTATTCACATTATTGTTATATTAGTTTGGTGATATGAATTCACTGCCTTGATTTCTTGAGTAGACTTCTCAGTAGAGTAAAACCTGGGGGAGAGGGGAGAACGAAGCCTGGTCAACGAATTAATTCACGGTCATTGATCTCCGCCTTATAATCTGGCAATTTAAAAAAAGCAGAATATAGAAATGGGTCATCTATCCCCACTAATAAAGGCATATAGCTGTGGGGAAAAACGACACTGATCTATTGACTACTTCATTTTGAGCAGTGATTAAATCATTTTAAAATAGTACTTGCACCAGGCAGGATATAAGATAGAGCCTCTATCCAATATAAGGAGACAAGAAGAGTTAGAGGGATTTTCCCACCCCATCTCCCTATTTTAAGTAATAGAAAATTGAACTTTTATGAGGGCTGGTAATGAGGTACAGAATGAGAGAACGAGGTCATTAATTTAAAATAAATCCTGCCCCAGACTGATGGTGGCCCGAACTCATTATGGTTGGATTAACTTTTGATAGCCTCTTTGAAAGGATCTCATGATTTCAGCGTGATGGCCCATTATCTCATAGATCCCCAACCTGGTGCTCAGTGGCAACATGGCATTAACACCTCTAACACCTTTCCTGGCTCTCACCAAGTGTTTTTAGGAAGTGGACAGGGCCAGGTGGGCCCTGTGCTCAGCGGGGCTTCTGATTGGCCGCGCAGACTAAAAGCCATCCTGTTAAACAACTTCTGCCTTAAAGGTTAAATAGTTACTATGGGTGAAAACGCACGGTCGCTTCAGCCTCCTTTATTCCCCGTTTCAGCCAGGATTCGGCCAGGATCGAACGCATGCGTTTCGCCAAACTTGAGTTCGATCTTGGCTGAATCCTGGCTGAAACAGGGAATAAAGGCGGCTAAAGCGACCATGTGTTTTCGCTCTATGAGAGAGTTATGTGTAACCTTGCTCCCTGACATTTGGCTCTTGGCTGCACCTCCTATGGGAGTGAACGCAAGTATATCCTGCCTGTACAGGCATCCGTCGGTTTGTAAGAAGGAGCCGACACATGCTCACTTTACAAATGAAACCAGGGACAAGTAGCTGGATGAATGTGGGGTTTCAATCACACACACTCTGCTGTGTAGGCATTGAACGTAACAGGAGGACTACTCAATGCACATGTAAAGAAAACCCAAGGGTACACTGTACATGGATTATATGTGTGTTCACTGTAACTTGTATCAAGCGTTTTCTCACTGTAGGGAAATCAGACCTGAAGAGTGCTGCCCCTGGAACCGAATGTAATGTGGAGATAGTGACAACTACTGGCATTTAAAAGTAGGGTTCCCAGGTCCCTCTTCGCCACCGGCGGGAGGTTTTTGGGGTGGAGCCTGAGGAGGGCGGGGTTTGGGGAGGGGAGGGACTTCGATGCCATAGAGTCCAATGGCCAAAGCGGCCATTTTCTCCAGGGGAACAGACATTTGTCTCCTGGAGATCGGTTGTAATAGCTGGGGATCTCCAGCTAATACCTGGAGGTTGGCGACCCTGTTATCAGCTCATACCAGTCCCACATTTTCTTGAGCCGAGAGGATGCTCCCGCCTAACAGGGACCCAAGACAAATGGGCAGCTTTTGTGCATTTCGTTTTGCTGCCTGAGCAGAACAGAATTGATACTGGGGGAAGGGGGGGGGATGCTAAGTATCATTCATACCATTGTTTGTGAAATAAATGGTTCTCCTCAATGTGCAAAAAAAAAAAATCCTTGAGTGTTCCTGGGCTTTAATTTTCTGTTCAAAGAGGCCCTGTCACTTGTCTCTTTACATTAGGGGGGCAATTCTTTGCAAATTATTATTATTACATTGAAACTCGACTCTAGCGCTCAGCTGACCTGTGGCGTAGCTGGCACCGTAGCAAAAGAAAGAAGAAGAAATGAAAAACAATGGAGAACGATACATTAAATTCCATGAGTATTTAAATTTTGTACAGACTGAGCATCTTTCGATGTTGCAAATGGTTATGGTGCATGGGGTATACATCAGGAGCAGCATTCAAGCCCCAACCACTTTTCTCCTTTGCTTCGATTTGTCACAGATCAGCCCACTCGTGGGCCGCAAGCCAGGTATGGATGGAGAACTCATGAAACTAAGCAGGTCTAAGACTGAGAAGCAGCGTGGTTAGTGGTTAGAGCTTCGGAGTCAGATCTGGGAGACCCGGCTTTTGAATCCTCACTGCCATGGAAGGTTGCTGGATGACCTTGGGCCAGTCAAACAAAGGTCATTTATGCATGGGAGTTTTACCTGAGGATCATTGCTTGCTGGACTCACACCTTCCTGTTGGGAATCTATGCACCAGCATTCTCCAAGCTCATATCAAGTCCCCGCCCCTTTAAATGCTGCTTTGTAATTGGCTTACTTTGGAGTGCTTTCTGTGAGAGAAAATCCACCCCCAAAATCCAATTGCCAAATAAAATAGCATTTTAAGCAGGAAAAAAAAAAAAAAAAAAAGATCAATCTGTAAAGGGTGGAAGAAATCAAATCCTCTTTTTTAAAAAGCCTTTCTTCTGCTCAGAAAGCGCCCAGGGAGCAGGAAGCATTTGAATCCCCACCTCTTTACACAATGCTTTGTAATTGGCTGCATGTTTTCTGTGATAGAAACCATGCTTGGGTGTCCCGTGCTTTGGCTTATGCATAGAGATTTCATTCAGGCTGAGCTCGGGGAGTGGGAAGAATCAGGTTAACAGAGGAACAGGAAGTCCTGGGATTTGTGAGGGCTGGCAGTGAGGTCATCTCTAATGGACGGAAAACTCATGCATAACTCCAAAGAACAACTGGGGGTGAACATGAGTGAAAGCACCCATGCATAAACAACCAAAGACTTTCTAACTTTGCTAAGGAACTTTAAAAGAGATGCACTTCTTTTTTGCGTGTGTTGAGATTTTAAAAAATTAGGCGCTTTAGTATCCTACCTTGTATTAATACTGCCTTTCTTTGATAGGGTTGCAAAGTCCCTCTTTGCTACCAGCAGGAGGTTTCTGGGACAGAGCCTGAGGAGGGTGGGGTTTGGGGAAAGGAGGTTCTTCATTGTTATAGAGTCCAATTGCCAAAGCAGCCATTTTCTCCAGGTGAACTGATGTCTGTCGGCTGGAGATCAGTTGTAATAGCAGGAGATCTCCAGCTAGTACTGGGAGGTTGGCAACCCTGAACACATGAACACATGAAGCTGCCTTATACTGAACCAGACCCCTGGTCCATCAAAGTCATTATTGTCTACTCAGACCAGCAACAGCTCTCCAGGGTCTCAGGCGGAGGTCTTTCACATCACTTAATTGCTGTCAGGCTGCTATCTCGGTTTCGTTATTGCCTCTGTCTCTGTGCTGTATTGTCTGCCCCCCAAGGTCGCATGCCTAAGCCTAAGCCTGGGAACTCAGCTCCTGGGAAACTGTATTCCTGCGTGTAATCTCCCGCCTTTCCTGCCTTATAATATCTCCCAGCTAGTGAGCCTTTCATAGCTGTCATTTTATTCGTTTGCACTGTATGCCTATTTGATCAGTAAAATCCACCTGTTTGGACTCTATACGACTTTGTGGTGATTTCTGGTTCTGTGGGCCAAGGGCTGACATTATGACAGCTATCACACATCTTCACCGTTCTCCTAGCCAGGCTGGAGCCCAGGGGGGTTCGCCTGCCACTTGGATGGGAGCTATGCAGCTCTCCAGGTGATCTACTACCCTGGAGCCCTTCTCAGAGGACCCTACTCTGTTACAAGACTTAATTGCTGAACTTTTCCGGACGAACCGAGAGGTTTGCCGCTTGAGGGGACTGGTACACGCGCAGTGGCAATCTCTTACAGGACGTCTCTGGATGTTAACATCGGAGGATACTGATGCTCGTTTAGATCTTCAGGACTTGGATCAATTACTGGACGATGCCCGATTGGCGACTGAGGATTTACAAATATTAACTGGACTTCTGGATAATCTTATTTCTCGACAAACTCTTTCTACCATGGCGGGAGCCCCACCGGAGGGTTTTTCCCTGATCCCGGATGCGGCCAGCTGCCAGGCTGAGGCCAAGCGAGTCGCTATTAGCACCGCTCTTCTCCTTGTGGAATGTACAAAGGACACCCCGGTAGCCACCTTGGCTCAAGTTTTGACCCCGACGTTTGGAGCCGAGGCATCCGCACTGGCGGTTCGAGTACAACCTCTGCTGGGCGGGGAACCTGACCCCATACTCTTGCTCCTCGAGACAGAACTTTTGCCGCGCATTACGGCAGAGGCTGCCCTAAGACTTGAGAACGCCAAAGTTCTTGCGGATCAGCAAGCCGCCGAAGCGGCTAGGGTCGCAAGAGAGAGAGAGGCGGCGGAAGCAGCCAGGGCGGCTGCAGCAAGGAATCAGGCGAACGTGGACACGCGCCCCAAGGACTATGTACTGGGACTATCAGGTCTCACCTTTTCCCCGGCGTTTGTCCCGTCGCGTACGACCCAACGCGCACGCCGTTTGGCTGACCGACGTCGAGACTCAGATGAGTCTGAAGACGAGGATTTATATGGGGATAGCTCTCAATGGGCCACGAGCTTCCGAACCAGTAAGCCTCATCTTACTGGGGGCCCAAGTGAGGAGGTTCATCTTTTACGAGCCCAGAATCGGGAGCTCTCCGACCGTGTGGATCAACTCCAAGAAGTAATGGAACTTATGCTTCACGAGAACAGGCAATTACAACAAACCCTGATAGCTCAGAGACAGCCCGTTCCGATACCGGGTCAGGCGGTACCCGTACAACCACCCGCTAATGTGCCTGCTCCACCCTTACCTCCTGGAGCACCTGTTGCTCCTCCGCTCCAACCACCCGTGCAACCACCTGCTAATGTGCCTGCTCCACCCTTGCCTCCTGGAGCTCCTGTTGCTCCTCTGCCCGGACCACCCGTGCAACCGGGTCAGCCCGCGCCCGGCCCTTGGAAGCAACTCAAATTGAGGACTACGTATGACGGATCTCTTGAGACTTTGCCTTGTTTCTTGCATCAAGTGGACAGTTATATGCGAGAACAAGGTCAACTTTTCCCCACGGAAGATAGCCGGGTGCGGTACGTAGCTTCCCTCCTGACAGGCAAAGCGGCTGACTGGATGGTCCTCCAGTTTGACACCCGCTCTCGTGCGATTCGTTCCCTCAACAACTTCATGACTGCCCTGAGAAGGAGGTTTGAGGACCCCTTCCTGGGAGAAAGAGCCAAAACGGAACTTTTACAATTAAAACAAGGCTCTGCTACAGTTCGGGAATTTGCCGATGAATTTCAGCGACTGGCAAGTAAAATTGTAGGTTGGCCCGAGACCACCCTAATCCATCATTTCAGGGAAGCCTTGCATCCTGACATTCTGAACTGGTCTTACATGCGGGGCGATCCCGATACCCTCGAAGGCTGGATCCTATTAGCCGAGGAAGTGGAAAGCCGCCGCCGCTTTATTTCTCTCGTCCGTCAAAAGCACAAGGAGAAGGGCACCCAAAAGCCTCAACCCAAGGCACCACTGCTCGTCCCACGAAATCCCCCACGTCCGCTCCAGGAACGTGAAGTCCGATTTCAGAGGGGTGCCTGTCTTACATGCGGAGAAATGGGCCACTTTGCAGCCGTTTGCCCACGCCGCCAGGAATTATTTCGTCCCAGCACGACAACCCGCGCCCGAGGTCGTCCACCACGCAGAGGCACCGCGGCCACCCGCAGCGCAGCTCCGGGAAGGCCCACACCCTCTGCACTCCATGCCGGGGACCCAGCCTCCCTGCCTGCTTCCAACGACCCCGCCGGGTCTCGGATTACAAGTGCCCCATTGGGGGACAGCTTTCCCTCTTCGGATGAGGAAAACCCTTGGATTTCTCCAGCCTTAAACCTGGAATCTCCCCTCGACTTGTCAAAAAACGGCTCCGGTCTGTGGTGAATGGAGCATCTCCACAGACCTCTCAGGATCTTCCTATCAAACCGAATGCTCCTACCAAAATCAAAGAAGTGGACTCCACCGTCTACGTAGATGCAGTTTTACAACAACTTAACGGAGGTCCACAAATCCCCGTCAAAGCACTAATTGACTCCGGTTGCTGTCGCACTCTCATAAGCGAAGCCACGTTTGCTGCCCTCAGAGCCGACTCAGAGGCTTTACCCGCCCCCGTCCAATTTGCTCAAATGGACGGGAGCCAATTCCAGGGGGGTCCGGTTGATCATCGCACCATAGGGGTGGCAATGGGAATTGGTTCCCACTGGGAACAAATAGACTTCACTATAGCCCCTATCCGATTTGAAGTGGTCTTGGGAATTAACTGGATTAAAGGACATAGTCCCAGTATTGATTGGGAAACAGACACTATTTCTTTCGCTAGTCCCACCTGCGACCAGCATCGGCAAAACTTTGCTCTGCCATTTCCGCCCGTTCCAGCGTTAACCTCTACTGCCCCAGTACCACCGGCTCTACCCGCTGTATACCGGGACTTTGAAGATGTCTTCGACCTTAAGGAATGTGATGCCTTACCCCCCCACCGGGCCTCAGACTGTGCGATTGAAGTAGTAAAGGACTGCACATTAACCAAAAGTAAGATTTACCCTATGAGCGCTTCCGAGCGCACTGTCCTCCGGGACTTTTTGGACAAAAACCTCGCCAGAGGGTTCATTCGCCCTTCGAATGCCCCAAACTCGGCCCCCGCGTTTTTCGTCCGGAAAAAAGAGGGCGACCTTCGCCTGTGCATTGACTTCAGAAAGCTCAATGCGGTTACCCAGACCAACGCCTATCCTATCCCATTAATATCGGATATTTTGGGACAATTACAGGAAGGCCGTGTGTTCTCTAAATTAGACTTGGTGGAAGCCTACTACCGAGTCCGTATCCGCGAAGGAGATGAACACCTCACTGCCTTCTCTAGCTGTTTCGGAATGTATGAATTCCTTGTAATGCCGTTCGGATTAAAAGGGGCCCCGGGGGTCTTCATGCAACTCATCAATGAAATCCTACATGACCTTCTATATCGTGGGGTGGTGGTCTACTTAGATGACATTCTCATTTATTCGAAAACTATGGACGAGCATGTGACTCTGGTCAGAGAAGTTCTACAACGCCTGCGTAACCATCAACTGTTCGCTAAATTAGCTAAGTGTGAATTTCACCAAAGCAAACTCACGTTTTTGGGATACATCATCTCCCACCAAGGTCTTCGCATGGACCCCGCCAAAGTCCAAGCCGTCCTCGATTGGACTCCCCCCACCAACCGTAAGCAAGTACAGCAATTTCTGGGATTTGCAAACTTCTATCGGGGATTCATCCCTAACTTCGCCCAAGTGGCTCTACCCATTACGGACCTGCTGAAAACTAAAGGAAAAGTAAGCTCGGCTGCCTTGCCCTCCGCAAAGATCCTATGGACTGAGCAATGCCAAGCCGCCTTTCTGGCCCTCAAACGCCTCTTCACTTCGGAGCCGGTGCTACGGCACCCAGACCCAAATCAAATGTTCATTGTGCAAGTCGATGCTTCCGATGTAGCCATGGGAGGGGCTCTCCTCCAGCAAGGACCGGACGGTCTTCTTCACCCTTGCGCTTACTTTTCAAAAAAATTTGCGCACGCTCAATTAAACTGGCCCATCTGGGAGAAAGAGGCCTCTGCAGTTCATCATGCACTGACTTTATGGCGGCAATTCTTGGAAGGGTCTAAAATACCCTTTGAAGTTTGGACCGATCACAAAAATCTAGCTGCCCTCACGGGGTCCCATAAGCTATCGGCGAAACAACAACGGTGGGCGGAGTTCTTTGCTCAGTTCCGTTTCACCCTGAAGCACGTCCCTGGGAAGCAGAACGTTCTCGCGGATGCCCTCTCCCGTTTACCACAATATCCGGTAAAACTCGAAAGACCCACCAACTCTCTGTTCACCCCTATGCAACGTGGGGCCCTACCTATGCTGGCTGTGCAAACCCGATCCCAGCATCAACACACCTCGCAAGCTCCGCCAGCCCAACCGGCTGCCCAGCCGCCACCGCAACAGACCGGAGTTCCCGCCCCTCCTACCCCTCCGACCGCTCAGCCGCCTGCAGTCTGCGCGCCGCCACACGTAAGCACTAGCCCTATAACTATTTCTCAGATCTCCAGAACCGACGGGGGGGCTCCCTCCAAACTCCCCATCTCCGAATCCTTTTTAACTGTCCTTCGGGACCAGTGCCTTTTAGAACGTTCCGCTCATACCCTACCTCCTGGTGTTTTGGAACAAGGGGGGTCCTGGTACAAAGACTCAAAATTGTATGTACCCAAAGCTCTCCGGAAGGACGTTTTACATTTAGCTCATGGAGCCAAAACAGCTGGGCACTTTGGGTTTCTGAAGACCCTTCACTTATTGCGCAGACAGTTCTGGTGGGGGGGAATGCGTTCCGACATTGACTCCTTCATCCGCAGCTGTCCCGTTTGTGCCGCTGCGAAACGATCGCAGGGCAAACCCCCGGGACTGCTACAACCTCTTGAAACGCCCAGCAAACCTTGGGAAGTGATCGCTATGGACTTCATGACTGATCTCCCTCTCAGTGGGGGTAAAACTGTGTTGTGGGTTGTTACTGATTTGTTTTCTAAGCAAATACATTTGATTCCATGTGCAGGGATCCCCTCTGCTCAGAAACTGGCCCGCCTCTTCGTGACGCATATATTTCGTTTACATTCGTTTCCGCGTAAAATAATTTGTGACCGCGGAAGTGGTTTCGTTTCTAAGTTTTGGAAAGCTTTCCTCAAGTTGGTGGGGGTGGAACAGGGATTGTCTAGTGCATACCATCCTCAAACCGATGGTCAAACTGAACGTGTCAATGCTGTACTCGAATGTTATTTGCGTTGTTATGTTAACTACCACCAGGATAACTGGGTGGAACTGCTACCTTTAGCAGAATATGCCTACAATAATGCCATGCATCAATCCACAGGTTTTAGCCCGTTTTTTGCTGTGTATGGACAAGATTTCAGTCCCATCGTTCCTACAGATGATGTAGAGGGGGAGGGGAACCCCGACATTGCCTCCTGGGCACACGCCCTCCGTACCACTTGGCCCTGGCTCGTTAGCAACCTCGACCGGGCCAAACGTAAATACAAAGCGCAAGCTGACAAACATCGCTCCCCCGGGGGTGATCTGCAAGTGGGTGCCCTGGTTTACCTTTCCACCAAAAACCTCCGTTCCACCCAACCGTGCCATAAGCTCAGCGCCAAATTCATTGGCCCTTTCCCCATTACTCGGGTCATAAACCCTGTCACAGTGGAACTGGCTCTCCCCAAATCTTTGAGGCGTGTGCATCCTGTTTTCCACATAAGCCTCCTCAAACCCCATGTTGCTTCTCCACGGTGGCATCCGGACCCACCGCCTGCGCAACCCATCATGGTGGGGGGGGAAGAACACTTCGAAGTCTCCAAGATCCTTGACTCCCGTATTCACCATGGTACTCTCCAGTATCTAGTTCGTTGGAAACATTTCCCCCCTGCCTATGACGAATGGGTGCGCGCACGGGATGTCTCCGCCCCCGACCTCATTGACGCCTTTCACATTGCTTACCCAAACAGGCCAGCCCCCTTGCGAACTGGGAGGGGGCCTTGAGGGGAGCAGAATGTCAGGCTGCTATCTCGGTTTCGTTATTGCCTCTGTCTCTGTGCTGTATTGTCTGCCCCCCAAGGTCGCATGCCTAAGCCTAAGCCTGGGAACTCAGCTCCTGGGAAACTGTATTCCTGCGTGTAATCTCCCGCCTTTCCTGCCTTATAATATCTCCCAGCTAGTGAGCCTTTCATAGCTGTCATTTTATTCGTTTGCACTGTATGCCTATTTGATCAGTAAAATCCACCTGTTTGGACTCTATACGACTTTGTGGTGATTTCTGGTTCTGTGGGCCAAGGGCTGACAATTGCCTAGTCCCTTTAACTGGAGATGCTGGGGATTGAACCTGGGACCTTCTGCATGCCAAGCAGATGCTCTACAAACTGAGCCACAGCCCCTCCCCTAATTCTATTCTTTGATAACCCAAAAAAGGTTTTAATGGCAAATTTAGAAGGACGTGAAGGAAGGAGTGGAGGAAAACAAGGAAGGAAGGAAGGAAGGAAGGAAGGAAGGAAGGAAGGAAGGAAGGAAGGAAGGAAGGAAGGAAGGAAGAAAGAAAGAAAGAAAGAAAGAAAGAAAGAAAGAAAGAAAGAAAGAAAGAAAGAAAGAAAGAAAGAAAGAAACCAGAATAAGCTGAGCAGCCGCTGTTGGAGACTTACAGAGATTCACAATCTTTGGCAACATGCTCTATAGTCTCAATAAATAACAAGCGGCAAAGGAATCCTCTCCCCCCTCCATTCCAATTTCCCATCTTTTCAACTACCTCCAAAACCCTCTTTTTTTCCTCCTGCTGTGTCAGCGACTTGGAATCTGCCTTCTCAACAGCCCATAACATAATTGAACTGGCAGCCATTATGAAAGCCGGGCAGAGACACCGAGCTCCATCGCTGCAGCCTCCTTCCTCAGACTGTGGCATTCGGGACTCCAGCCATGACACAGAAGCAAACCTTGCCGTTTTGTTCTTCCAGATCTACCTCTGGGCTTGTTTGCATAGGCTACAGAGGTTGCTTTCAGCTACATATATCCCTGTTGACATCTGGGGATCAGTTACATGTCATGGCGTTTCTCTGGGGAATTTGAGATCTGTCCACCTGATATAACAACCATGGCATTTCCAGGTTGGGAAATATCTGGAGATTACTGGGGGAGAGCCTGAGGAGGGCAGGGTTTGGAGAGGGGAGGGATTTCAATGCCATGTAGTCCAATTGCCAAAGCGGCCATTTGCTCCAGGTGAACTGATCTCTGTTGGCAGTCACTCCCTTGACTGACCTGGGACTAGGGTTGTAATAGCAGGAGATCTCCAACTAATACGTGGAAGTTAGCAACCCTAGCTGGAGATCTCCTGCTATTACAACTGATCTCCAGCCGATAGAGATCAGTTCCCCTGGAGAAAATGGCCGCTTTGGCAACTGGACTCTATGGCATTGAAGTCCCTCCCCTCTCCAAACCCTCCCGTCCACAGGCTGCACCCCCAAAACCTCCCGCTGGTGGTGAAGAGGGAACTGGCAGCCCTAGGTGGTCCTGTGTAGCACTGGGCCACACCTATGGGACCATGTCCCCTCCCCAAAGTACATACTTTATGGTGAACTGCACTCCCACCTTGCTATTATATTTTCCTGGTCTTGTTTTAGCAGGCCAAGACATTTCTCTTCATCTCAGCTTTTAACTAAGTGGTTCCATCTTTTAATATGTTTTATGGCTTGCTCCTAGCCAGAGAACTGTTCTATCAATATCTTCCTAGACTGCTGCATTTTATGTGCTGTTATGCCCTGGATTGCTTTATTGGTTGTTTCTTTTATTGGCATGTTCTTGTATTGACCTGGTTTGTTACCGTATATCGATACGTTTCAATTGGTGCGATTTGTTTTTAGCATTGTTACCATCCGTTTGGTTTTGTTTTATGTCGTGAACAGCCTCAAGAAAGTCCAGAGAGGCAGCAGACGCATTTTCTAAATAAATAAATAAACCTTCTCAGAAAGATGAGGAAAGCACGGTAGAAGCCATTGGCTGGCTAGCGAGATAAAGGATAAGGTCTTTGGGACCAGGAAATTGCTTCAGTAACAGATATGAAACAATAATGTGCAGAGGTGGACAAACATAATATCCTTATATCTAAAAACTAAGGGTGGCCACTGAGCAATAGCAAAATTTGTGAATCAAGTCCAGCCAGAGCTAGGAGATAGGTTTCAAGAAACCCAGGGGGACCCAGGGTTGATTATGTTAATAACAACAACAATAATGATAATGATGATTAAAACAATAATGAGGATAATAATAATGATAATAGTAATAATAATGATGATTATAATGATAATAATAGTGATAATTATGATAATAATGAAAATGATAATAGTAGTAGTAGAACAAGAACAAGAACAAGAAAAGGAGGAGGAGGAGGAGTTGGTTTTTATATGCTGACTTTCTCTACCACTTAAGGAAGAATCAAACCAGCTTAAAATCACCTTCCCTTCCCCTCCCCAAAAACAGACACCCAGTGAGGTAGGTGGGGCTGAGAGAGTCTGACTAGCCCAAGGTCACCCAGCTGGCTTCATGTGTAGGAGTGGGGAAACAAATCCAGTTCACCAGATTAGCCTCCACCGCTCATGTGGAGGAGTGGGGAATCAACCCCAGTTCTCCAGTTCAGAGTTTACTGCTCCAAACCACTGCTCTTAACCACTACACCACGCTGGCTCTCATAATAATAAATCTGGTTTCTGAAAAACAAAAAATGGGGCTACCCCCACTGCAATAATGAGATTGACATTGCAAAAAAAAACAAAAAACCTCAAATTATGGGTGGTGTGAGGGAGGGAAGAGCAGCTAGCAAGAGGATGGGGAGGAGATGGAAGGAAACTGAGAAAGACTGGGTAGGAGGGAAGTGGAGCTGGAGTAAGCCTAGGCTTGCCAGCTCTGAGTAGGGAAATACCTGAAGATTTGGGAGGTGGAGCCTGGGGAGGGCAAGGTTTGGGGAGGGGAGAGACCTCAGAAGGGCACAATCCCCACACTACAGCCCAGCATGCCCCCTGAAATGCTACTCCTGGGGGGGCAGGAACCCCCAGAGACATCATGAGTAGGGGGTTGCCAGTGTTCAGGTGGTTGCTGGAGATCTCTTGGGATTACAACTGGTCTCCAGAAGACAAAAATCAGTTCATTGGGAAAAATGGTTGCTTTGGAAGGTGGACTCTATGGCATTATACCCCACTGAAGTCCCTCCCCAAACCCCACCCTCCTCAGGCTCCGCCACCCAAATCTACAAATATTTCCCAACCTGGAGCTGGCAGCCTTAATATAAAGCAGTAGAAAAGAGCAAGAGTCCAGTAGCACCTTAAAAACTAACACAATTTCTGGCATGATGTGAGCTTTCATGAGTCACAGCTCACTTCTTCCGATACATGTGACATTCTAGCTATATCTGAAGAAGTGACACTTCACATTCTAGCTGTTATCTGAAGACGTGAGCCGTGACTCACAAAATCTCATACCTTTCCACGAATTTTGTTAGTCGTCAAGGTGCTACTGGACTCTTGCTCTTTTCCACCGCTACAGACAGACTAACACGGCTACTCATCGTGATCTAATATGAGGCAGTTGGCATTTTGCACCAGGAGACTGTAATCAGCAAAACAGCCCCCTTTGGAACCAAGGATATCTGCTGAAAGATGCAAACCAATGTGCATTATATATATAAACGCTACAAGATATGTACACCATACAGATGACTCTACAAAACCAATAGTGAAAAGCAGAGAACATCAGCCATTGACAAAAATATAAATGAAATGTGGAATATTCATATTCAAGTCCAGTTGCACCATAAGGACCAACAAGATTTTAGGGGTATGAGCTTTTGAGCGTCAAAGGTATCTGACAAAGGGAGCTTCGATTCTCAAAAGCTCATACCCTGAAAATCATGTTGGTTTCCAACGTGCTACTGGACTCAAATCTAGCTGTTCTAATGCAGACCAACACGGCTACCCTCTGAAATTATCTTCACGGAATATCTGGCCACCTCTCGATGGAGTAATTGGAATGGCTGATAGACCATTGAGCTACGCACCCACCCTGCTGCTAGAGTTTCCTGCTCTGCTTGTGTAATTATATTTTAAAACATAAAACATAGATCCATTTTAAAAAGCTGCTTCTGCAATGAACGAGAATATAGGGGAAGAGCCATGACTCACTGGTAGAGCATCTGCTTTGCATATGGGAAGCCGTAGGTTCAATCCATAGCATCTCCAGTTAAGATGATCACACAGTGATGGGAGACAGCTCTCCCTGAGACCCTGGGGAGCAGCTGCCAGTCAGAGTAGACAATTGCTGACCTCGATGGACCAAGGGTCCAATTCAGCAGAAGGCAGCTTTGCGTCGAAGTGCTGGGAAACGCTGTCCTGGAAAGCGTCTCTCCCTTTCGTCACAGGGAAACAATTTCCCCTTAGATGTTGAAACGAATATGTCAGCATTCAGTGCTTCTAAGAGCTGCTGGATTGACGGGCCTGGAGCCTCAGGTGCCGGCTTCATCGGTGGAGAGAAGCAGGACCGGATGTGCAGCTGAGCAAGAAGCCTGTCCATTCATGGTACTCTTTCAGCCCCAAGCTTGACCCAGAGGAACCAGCCTCAGGAAATGACAGCACAACTCGGTCTCCGTGTCTTTTTCGTCGGCTCTCTCTAAGCTGAACCTGTCAGCAAGAATAGGCTTTTGTGAGAAACCAGGTTGTCACTTTGGGCATTTAGTCATCTGGTTTCTCCACATCGGTTTCACAGAGCTACTGAAAAAGCCAACCATCATCCGGGGAGGGGGGGAGTTTATTTTCTATGTGCTTCCAACTTTTTTACTGTCAAGAAATTTCAGGGGCAATGTACCAGGACAGGTTTCCTTTGGCTGGTGCTTAAGGTGTAGCTGCTTTTAAAAAAAATCACTCAAAGCTGCTTTTTTTTAAACCTGCCCTTTAAAATTACTATTCACAGTCCCGATGCAAGAGGAGAAAGTCAAACAAATTCCACACACAACCCACTTGCCTGCTCCTTCATTCCTTCTTTTGCATAGCCATTCGCAATGGTTGTTTGCATAGCTAAACTGTGGCTGTGATTTGTCATGGTTCCTTCAGTAAATGCTTCAATGCGGGGGTGGAGCCAATATAAAAGGTTGCGTTAAAGGGGCTCTTAAGAAATGCGAAGCAGGTGTACGCCGGCATTGCTGTGACGGCTGGAATGACGGTTCAGCATGAAGAAATGAAAAAAATATGTGGGGCACTTCAGCCTGGAACGTTCTGCTAATTACCAAGCATAAACGCCCAAAGCGGCTTACAATCACCTTCCCTTCCCCTCCCCACAACAGACACCTTGTGAGGTAGGTGAGGCTGAAAGAGTTCAGAGAGAACTGTGACTAGCTCAAGGTCACCCAGCAGGCTTCAAATGTAGGAGTTGGGAATCGAACCCAGTTGACCAGATGACAGTCCACCATTCTTATCCACTACACCACGCTGGCTCTACCTGTGAGACGCCCAGAGGCATCAGTCTGGCCAGTGCCGGAAGCAGAAAACTGTTACGGATCTTCAGTCTCGTTCAGTAGCGTAGCTCTTATGTTCTAATGAAGTGTTAGAAACTTTGGAAACAGGTACAAATACTTTGGCCGTAAACTTTATTCAGCCTGTTTTATTTTCGCGACTTTGAAGTCATTGTCAAAAGCTCCATGACAGCTACCTATGGCACCGTCCTTTGAAGATGTTTATTTATGTCACTGCTTCAGAATAAAATAGGTGATTGCGTCGACGCGATGCGTTGCTGTCTGGATCTCTTCCACCCACACGGCAATGAAATTAAATCTATCAAAAATCTGTCTTGGTCTTTGTTCTCAGGTTCCTCCCCCCCCCAAGTGATGAGTGAAGGAGGCTGCTTCAATTAATCTTTGGAGGAGTGACGGGGACTAACCAGTGAAACATTCAGAAATAGGTTGCTTTGATCATCTGCTAGCCTCTGATGATCCAGCAACATCATCCGAGGAAGGTGATGCTCACGTGGCCACCTGAGAATCGTGCCCTGTAACGTGGCAGCATCCTCTACCTTTTTGCATATGTATAGGAACTAGCAGTGGTGATGAAAATGTACCTGTATAGACATAAGAACACAAGAAAAGCCATGCTGGATCAGACCAAGGCCCATCAAGTTCAGCAGTCTCTTCACACAGTGGCCAACCAGGTGCCTCTAGGAAGCCCACAAAGAAGACAACTGCAGCAGCATTGTCCTGCCTGTGTTCCACAGCACCTAATATAAAAGGCATGCTCCTTGGATACTGGAGAGAATAGGTATGCATCATGATTAGTACCCATTTTTACTGGTAGCCATGAATAGCCCTCTGTTACACCAACAAGTCTACTCCCCTCTTAAAGCCTTCCAAGTTCCAGGGAGGTCCACAATTTAAATAAGTGTTGTGTGAAGAAATACTTCTTTATCTGTTTTGAATCTCTCACCCTCCAGCTTCAGCAGATGACCCCGCATTCTGGTATTATGAGAGAGGCAGAAAAGCTTCTTCCTGTCCACTCTCTCCATACCATGCATGTTTTTATAGACCTCTATCATATCTCCCCTTAACCACCCTCTTTCCAAGATAAACAACCCTAAGTGTTTTAACCGGTCCTCATAGGGCAGTTGCTCTAGTCCCCTGATCATTTTGGTTGTTCTTTTCTGCACCTTCTCAAGCTCTGTAATATCCTTTTTTAGGTGTGGTGATCAGAACTGTACATAGTATTCCAAGAGTGGTCTCACCATAGATTTATACAAGGGCAGTATGATAGCAGCAGTTTTATTCTCTATTCCTTGTCTAATTATTGCCAGCATGGAATTTGCCTTTTTCACAGCAGCTGCACACTGGTTTGACATCTTCATCAAGCTATCCACTACCACCCCAAGATCCCTTTCTTGGTCTGTCGTGCCAGACACAGTGGATTATGACTTCTTAGCAGGGCCAGTTCTAGATTTTGGGTGGTCCTAATCAGACACTGCCCAAATGCCCTATCTGCCCACCACCAGGGCTCCTTCCACCCCCACCCCCACACACATACCTGCATGCCCTCACCTACCTGTGCATCCTCCTCCCGCTTGCAAGCCCTCCCATCACCCATGGTCAGTGGTCTTCACCACCTGCATACCCTTTCCCCAACAGCATTGTTATGTGTATACAGTTGTTGGCCCCTGTGTGAACAGACTGCTGGACTTGATGGGCCTTGGTCTGATCCAGCATGGCCTTTCTTATGTATGTATATCAGGATTGTCCCAGATGAGAACTCTTAAGTGAGCAGGCGGTACTTATCTTTGAAATGGTTTTTATTAGAAAAGAAAAATAATAAAAATAAGAAATAGATTTCAAACAATGAACATACACATACAAAGCATACAAGAGCTGATTACAATGAAAGGGAGGAGGTTTGGATAGGATTTTATGGAATGGTGATAGTTACCAGTCTTGAAGGGATGTCCACGAGAACACTGCTGAGGAGGAAAACAACCAGCGTTTCTAGCAGCAAAGAAGAAAGCCCTTGCGCAAGTGGGGGTGAGTGCATGGATCCAGGACACATACACACTATGATGGCCAAAGGGCCTGTTTTTGTACCCTAAAATGGGTCCTGAGGCAGAATGAGGTATTCTGGCATGAAAGCCAGAGAACAAAGAATTGATTGCTTTTCTGGGGCTCTGATGAAAGAGTAGGAGAGGCTTTATAGGTCGTTAGGTCCCAAGAAAACACCTGGGCTATTCCCGTGAATACTGGTTGATTGGAGGGATGGGTGCAGATAGGGTGAATAATGGTCTGCTTGGAGCACTGATTAAATCACCTTAAAAAGATAAAGGTGCAAGCAGGGGGAAAGGTCAGCTGCCAGCCTCCTCCCTGCCCAGGCTTGAACCCAACAAAGATGGATCCTCAAAACTCAGAGGGGCATCCATTTTGTGGGAGCAGTGCCTTGCTCTGGTGTCAGTTTTGGAGACCCTGTCTCCATGAAGCCCTTTAATGGGAGGAGGGTTCTGACTGCTCGCACTGGGTATGGAGATGTTCTAGGGTTTCCAGGTCTTTCTTCGCCACCGGTGGGAGGTTTTTGGGGTGGAGCCTGAGGAGGGTGGGGTTTGGGGAGGGGAGGGACTTCAATGCCATAGAGTTGAATTGCCAAAGCGGCCATTTTCTCCAGGGGAACTGATCTCTATCTGCTGGAGCTCAGCTGTAATAACAGGAGATCTCCAGCTACTACCTGGAGGTTGGCAACCCTAGGATGTTCACACATGGCTACTTGTGCTTCAAGATGAGTCAAGTCAGCGCTTTAAAAGCTCCGTGGGATCTTATTGTTTCATCATACAGTGAATGTTTGGAAATACTCCGTGGCTTGCAATGGCGCCTTTCTCCCACCGCTTCAAAGTAATTACAGCTTGAAGCTTCTCTGACATTTATTACACATTATTTGACTGCCCATTTGTGAGGCATAATTAGGACTTTAGCAAGCTATAAATAAGACAGGTTTGTACTTTCTGGCAAATTCGTTAACGTGACTGATTACCCTCGGCAGAAAACCACACATGTGTAAGTCTCTCAAATAAAACCTGAACAATGATATTTCCCCATCTGTCAGACTCTCATACTTAAAAGCATCAACGGCACTAAGAATTAGCGCCTCGGTTTTCAAGTTGGGATACCATCCATCATTACGTTGACAGATGGCATTATTTTCTGTCACGTCGCCATCTTGTTCTCACTTGTTCTCACTTGTTCTCGGTGGTACAAAAACTCCTTGCAGGAGACCGGGAACCGCTTGAATGAATTAC
This sequence comes from Euleptes europaea, assembly GCF_029931775.1. Lineage (NCBI taxonomy): Eukaryota > Metazoa > Chordata > Lepidosauria > Squamata > Sphaerodactylidae > Euleptes > Euleptes europaea. The sequence goes on from NC_079316.1 coordinate 14,193,815, forward strand.
ATTCTCCGCTATACCAAGATAAAAGTGGGAGTGACTTCATGCGCGGCACAGAAACCCATTATGTTTTACTCTGCGGTTGCTATACCAGCGGGAAACAGCCGTGCCCAAATCTAGTTCTGTTTTTGAGCTCGGGGTTCATAAGATCAGTGGCTGAAGATGGGGAAATGGAGGCTAGAAAAGCTGGATTCTGTATTGTTATATCAAAATAGACACTTCTGTGCACTAAACAGTTGAATCCAAAAACACACAGAAACTCACTAGCATGAAAATAGCCCAATATATAACAGGAATCAAAATACAAAAGTACCATATATTCAATATCAATACTCCAAAGATGGTGTATCACTGTAATGTTACAATAATATATATTAGCAAAGGTAAGTATCTTTTCAATCAAAGATTCTCATACAAATGTTATTATAAAACAAATTTTGTCTTTTTACAGGAACAACATTCCTTGTATTCAACACATGTCAGGTTGAAGAGGAAAACGGCAGTTTCTGTTCTTTGTCTTCATCAGTTCCTCTTCAAATACATATATCCATTATTAGAATAGCATCTGTGGCCTGCAGCCTTTAGGTTGGTACAGTCTCCTATAAGGGAGGTACTAGTCCTACTGCCTAAACAGGCTAGTTTCATATGATATGCAGCATAATGGTTCCTGGCAAGAAGTTGGATGACATAGTTTCCAGGTTATTTTCTCATTTCTGTAGGTGGCAAATAGTCCATCCAATTTTGTTGCACGTGTTTGTATTCAGTGTGACCTCACCAGATCCTACCTGGTGACATCAGTGGGACTCCACTTATGACATCATCAGGCCCCACCCAATGACAAGGTTTGGAGGTCCCAGTGTATCATGGTGTTTGACCCTTAGTGGTTAAGAGTCAAGCAAAATGCAATGGGGACAGTCTTATGGGGTGGATCCTACAAATCTGTTCCATTAGTGGTGGAGGTACTTGCCTCCCTTCCTCTGATGTAAGAGACGCTTCCCTCATCCAATAAGTAGCCCTAACAATGCAAGGATATATGGCACATGTCTTCATATATAGGGAATTTTCTCTCCTTAGAGATCCACAAAAATCCAAAACTTGAGCATGGTACTTAAATATTTTAAGACCCCTCTCTTTAGGATGTCTTTGGAGTTTAAGGTTAAGCCAACAGCCTTGTGAGGGCTTTGAACAGTATGTAATCTCATTGATTTTTTTTCTGCATTAATGGAAACCTTCCTTGGATTTTAAAGCATCCCTTCTTTAAACCAGTTGTGTTTTCTCGGTTCCTCAGGGCTTGGTGCATCTGTGTGCAAGTGGATTAGCATTTTTCTGCTCCACAGTTGCCACAGACCATCGGTTTCTCTTATCACGGTGACTGGGAAGAGCTTTCAGATAATGGATCCATCCGCAAATCAATCACATATCACTGAAGCGTATAAAAGACAGGAAACAGATAGCATATTAGATTGCAAGCTTGGGGTTTTTTTTTTCCTGAAAAAGAGACTCTTTTCTGTTTATATTAGCAATGAAAGATGTTCACGGTAACCACTCTCTCCCATCTTTCCAAATCAGATATTGTATGATCTTTCCCCGATGATGGTCCAGAGCCCATTGTCTAGAGTGCTCGCTCCTCTCCAGCCCCCCTCCCCAACCTTTTTGCAGGCTATGGAGGTCAGGAGATGCTGTACCTCTAACAAGCAGGAAACAGACTGATCAACTACTGTAAATGTCAACGGAGACTGAGAATGGCTTATCAGATTCTTCCAAATCCTAAAATAAACCTTGGATCTCACCAGCTAATTCCTCAACCACCAGTGAAATTAGGATTTTCCCACCTGATCTAAACTGCTTGCAATGTTATCGTTATGGTATTTGTGGCAGGCTGATCATTGCTTTTTATACTAATTTGGATTGTTTTTTTAAATAGCTCTTGCAGTTGGAGTCTCCCACTGATAGTGGGAGCTAGGAATGGGAGCTCATTTCTTACATTGTTATCCTGTCCCTTTTTTAAGGCAGTGTTCCCCAATGTAGGGAAGGGGCTCAGTGGAAGAGCCTCTGCTTTGCATGCAGAAGGTCCCAGGTTCGATCCCCGGCATCTCCAGATAAAAGGACCAGGCGGCAGGTGATGTGAAATACCTCTACCTGAGACCCTGGAGAGCTGCTGCCAGTCTGAGTAGACAATACTGACTTTGATGGACCAAGGGTCTGATTCATTATAAGGCAGCTCCGTGTGTCCCAGGTTCAATCCCCGGCATCTCCAGTTAAAGGGACTAGGCAAGTAGGTGATGTGAAAGACCTCTAACCTGAGACCCTGGAGAACCGCTGCCAGTCTGAATAGACAATACTGACTTGGATGGACCAAGGGTCTGGTTCAGTAGAAGGCAGCTTCATGTGTTCATGTGTTCAATGTAGCACCTTTGGATCCCATGGTACCTGCCAATGAGTTGGATCCAGACTACATTTTCCAATGGCAGAATGAAATTTTTCCAATGGCAGATCTTAACTGGCAGGCTGGGCAATATGGGAAGATAATTGTTGTGTGGATAAAAATGGAGGAAACAAGAACAGTATATGCTGCTTTGGGTCCCCAGGGAGAAAAAGGAGTATAATGAAACAAACAAACAAACAAACAAAACATAGCACATGATTTATTGTAAGTTTGCACAGACTAGTATTTGGGGAAGTTCTGTTCCATGCCTCCCGTGTTTTCCCCACTTTTCCATCAAGGAGGTCAGAGCAGTGTACATTTTATCTTTAAAACAATCCTGCGAGGTAGGTCATTCTTCCCCCTTCCCTCTTTCTCAATAAAAAGGGGGGCTTATCGAATATATAGCTGCGCACCAGCAGCACCTTGCCCAGCTTCCCAGAACATCTGGAGAAACAACGACCCCTAGAATTTCATCACGTGCCCCTCCCGAGACCCTGGATATTATGATTATTTGAGCCTGACAGGATACTTAAAAGAGAGTAAAAAATAAGGCAATTATTCTTGATTCAGTTCTAAACAGGTTAAAAACCTCTGGACTTAAAAATAGCAAGTGTCATTATTCTTAAATGTTCCTGAACCTGGTGGGTCATCGATATTACTACACATAAACGCTTGACCTTAGTGAAAGAGTTCTGGAAGGTTGTGTTTGCTATGGGGAAATCACTTCCCGTGAAGCCCCAGAAGGAAACATGGCAGACTACAGTCCAACATGTCACAATATGCTTAAGATACTTACTGGACAGATAATGTTCACCTTCAGACACACTAAATCTTGGGTAGAGGCCAGGAGAAGTCTTCTGATTATGAGCCACCCTTTCCTAAAGAGCCAGATTTCATCTGCAGCCTCTGTGCCTTAAAGCCCCCATTATCTGTAGTAGAGAAGTTCCCCCGCATCAGTTTCCTAATGCGAAGGCTGCTCTGTCGTTGTTCTGTCTGCCCCCATGTGATCTTCCAGTCATAAAGGGGCACGGCAGAAATTTGATTCATTTTTGATCCGATAAAACAAGGTGGTGAAATAATTACTCCTAGTATTTAGCTGTATTTCAGATCTGGCCAATATGTTTTACAGCCGGATTGACAGCATGAGGAATGTCTCTTAGCTGCATGGAAGCAGTGAAGGGGGATTGCTAGCTTCAGCATTAGATGTTTCCTAGTAAAAATAAATATAAAAGATTATTAAAAATATCAGAATAAAATCTAATACAAATATAAGAGGCATAAAATGTCAAAATGCTTTTCTGATGTCCTCAGGGTACAAGATGTCCTAGACCATGTGGCCTCTCTGCTAAGGATGCCAACTCTGGGCTGGGAAGTTCCTGGAGATTTGGGATGGATCCTGGGGAGAATTGGGTTTGGAGACTGGCAGAAGCTCAGTGGGGTATAATGCTAAAGAGTCCCCTCTCCAAAGTAGCCATTTCATCCAGGGGAACTGATCTGTGTTATCTGGAGAACAAATGTCATTCCAGGAGATCTCTAGGGCCCACCTGGAGGTTGGCAACTCTATCTGGGTGCCTTTTCGGCTTCCCATTTTCCTGCCAATTAACTGGGCTGCCCACCGACCCTCAGCTAGTCAGCAGGCAGAAGCAGGCCAGCTGAAGGGGGAGCGATATGCGTATAGCACACGGGGCATGATGACGTCCCTTCCAGTTTTACCCCGTAAGCACCGGAATCATGACGGGGATGCTCTAACATTCTCCCCCCCCCCCAAAAAAAAAACCCTCTATGGTTTCCATATAGTTTTGGGTGGACAGTGCTAGAGTCAAAGGGTATGAAGAAGGCAGCAGGGGCGGACTCGGCGGGGGGTCATCACGTTCCCTTGTATTTTGAGGAGAGCCCTAGCTGTGGAAATGTCGAGCTAAAGGTTAGGACGCGGGGGGAGCTGGGGCTCTCTCAAGTGAGAGCCACAAGAGGAGCGTCCTCTATCCAAGCAAGGATGTGCATGTTTTGAAACAGGGAACAGGTTTCATGTTGCTTCCTGCTGCAAACTACCCTGCCTCTTTGGCAGAGACTTGGCCACGGACTTTGATAAATAATGGAATATTCTGCCCAGCAAGTGTTTTCAGACTCTTCCAGTAACCTAGCAGAACTATATCTAGATGCATTCTCTTATCTTTTGTCTCAAAAAGACAGGCAGCACAAGGAGAGGGCACGAGACGCAGCTTCTAGACATTGGTATCAGGAAGGAAAGCTCAGCACATAGAGATATACACTGGGCTGGCATGAGGGTATGGCCTGACTGGGCAGCTGCCAGGGCCCCACAGCTCCAGATTGGTCTACTGTCAACCTTTGACTGAGAGGGCAAGCATATATTATGTTCTTCCCCTTCTGGCTAAGGGCCAAAGTACGCATTATGCTTTATGCAAGTTTACCCTGGGGACTTGCAGTAGGATTGCCAGGTCCCCCTTCTCTACTGGTGGGAGCTATTCGGGGCAAGGCTGGGGGGCGATCTTGCATGCATGGCCGCGCACAACACGACGATGTCACTTCCATGTTTACCCTGGAAGTGTCGGCATCACATAGGATGGTCTACCACGCTCCCCCCCAAACTCTATGGAAACCATACACTGTTGGGGGGGGGCTGTTAGAGCGTCCCCGTCATGATGCCATGCTTCCGGGTAAACCCAAAAGTGACATCATCGCGTCATGCATGGCCGTGCACCTGAGAGTTTGCCACTGCAACCAGCCTGGTTAATTGGCGGCCAATTGCCCGCCAGAACCGGCAACGTGGTAAGCCTGTCTTGCAGCCATACTGCAGCCCCTCCCTCCACACCATGGTCCTGATCCAAATTGGGACCCTGCTGCACTTTTACACAAGAGTTGCCACTATGTACTTGCATTTGCAATGTGCCTGCCAGTCCCTGTTGGCAACTCCCGTATCACGTGACATTTAGTTTGGCCCTATGCTGGAAATGGGAGATGGGAGTGATAACTGTGCTGGTTTCTGAAGCAATCTCCCGTTTCTGGGCATGAGATCTTTTTGCTCAGGCCCACTCCTAGACCTGGAGCTGGTCCTGGGCATATTGCAGGGGCAGCGACGGACAGTCTGGTCTACCCTGCCCAAATGTGGCAATTGGCCAGTGTGTGAGCAAGTCCCATTCACAAAGTCCTGCAAAAGCAAATCATCTGGAGATAGGGTTGCCAACCTGCAGGTACTAGCTGGAGATCTCCTGCTATTACAACTGATCTCCAGCCGATAGACACCAGTTCCCCAGGAGAAAATGGCCGCTTTGGTAATTGGACTCTATGGCATTAAAGGCCCTTCCCCAAACCTCACCCTCCTCAGGCTCCACCCCAAAAACCTCCCACTAGGGGTGAAGAGGGGCCTGGCAACCCTATCTAGAGAGGGCAATTCCACACCACCCTCCACTCCATCTCTATTTGTGGAAAAAACACTGCAGGTCCAGTTATTCCGTAAGAAGCAACTATTCTTGTTGCTACTCTTTGACTTGTAGGCTGCTCTGAGTAGCCTAGCTCTCAGTCACTCAATTGTCCTTCCTTGGTGTGTGTTTTTTCTATATAGGACTTTAATTTCCTGATAGCATCTCAACCGCCTGCTTTGTTATCGCCAGCAATCTCGACCCACATTCACTTATTGTCAGTTCCTGTACCAGGAAGCAACCTGGCAATGCTCATTCAAAATTTGTACCACTTCCAACAGTCCCCATCACTCCGTTATCTTCAAAGAATGGTGACGCAGGAAATGCTCTGTGCAAAGAGAGGGATGTCATCTCCCTGGGAAGATGTGCATTTGAAATGGAAGGGACAGAGGAAAAAGGAGGAAAGGGAAAGAAAGACTGGCATGAAAAGTAATTGCATTTTTTTTAGGGTCAAAATCTGGCATGCTTATAACTAATCTGACTTTAATGAATCCTGTAAATTAAGAAGTCTCCAGCATTGCAGGGCACAACACATTATAACGGGAAAGTGCATTCCCAAGCCGTAGCATTGAACACATGATCACACGAAGCTGCCTTGTACTGAATAAGACCAGTGGTTCATTGAGGTCAGTATCATCTATTCAGACTGGCAGCAACTCACCAGGGTCTCAGGCAGAGGTCTTTCGCATCACCTATTACCTGATCCTTTTAATTGGAGATGCCAGGGATTGAAACTGGGACCTTCTGCATAACAAACAGATGCTCTGCCACTGAGCCACAGCCCATCCCCTTTCATCTGGTATGTACTACCATGAATTAAAGGGCCTCTATATGTATCGGAGCCCCGTGGTGCAGAGTAGTAAGCTGCAGTACTGCAGTCAAAAGCTCTATTCACGACCTGCTCTGCGCACGACCTGAGTTCGATCCCGATGGAAGTCGGTTTCAGGTAGCCGGCTCAAGGTTGACTCAACCTTCCAGCCTTCCATTTTGTGGCTAGGAACATTTGTCTGATTCTAAAGGATGAAATTAAAAACATTCTGCTATAAGAAGAACGTTGACAGCAAGGGCCTCAAAGTCTGATGGTTATGGTTGCCAGCCTCCAGGTGGTGGCTGGAGATCTCCCGCTATTACAACTGATCTCCAGGCGACACAGATCACCTGGAGAAAAATGGATGCTTTGGCAATTGGACTCTGTGGCATTGAAGCTCCTCCCCTCTCTAAACCCCACCCTCCTCAGGCTCCACCCCCAAAATCTCCAAGTATTTCCCAACCCAGAGCTGGCAACCCTACTGATGGTAGATATAACACTTGCCCTCCAAGAGCCGGCAGAGGTGTTCCCGAAGATTGACTTGAGAGACTACCCGATATACTGACTGCAAGAGGGAATGTGAAAACTCAGCATCATTATCTTTGCTCTCTGCCAAGTGGTGAGGTGGAAGAAAAATTAATTTCCCTGAAAAGCAGTAATGAGTCTGACACATCTGCTGATGAAGAAGGGAAGGACAAAAGTGAAGTGTAGTTCTGATATGTTACAAACTGGAAGACATTTATGGTCTGTTGTTGGAGTAAAAGTTGTATTGATTAGCTATAGCCTATACACAGAAGACTACTCTGTCTCTAACAGTGCAAATCTCATACCCTTCTAAGTCCGTTGATTTAGGAGGACATAACTGTCCTTATAATTGCATTGTTAAGTGTCTTATGTTCAAGACTATTGGCCGCTAAAGAAATGATTGACACATGACATCCACTAATTGGGTCTATTTTTGGTAAGAAGAAGAAGAGTTGTTTTTTATTTGCCAACTTTCTCTACCACTTAAGGCAGAATCAAACTGGCTTACAATCGCCTTCCCTTCCCCTCCCTATAACAGACACCCTGTGAGGTAGGTGGGGCTGAAAGAGTATGACTAGCCCAAGGTCACCCAGCTGGCTTAGTGTGTAGGAGTGGGGAAACAAATCCAGTTCACCAGATTAGCCTCCGCCGCTCATGTGGAGGAGTGGGGAATCAAACCCGGTTCTCCAGATCAGACTCCACCGCTCCAAACCACCACTCTTAACCACTGCACCACGCTCTTAGCCACTACACCCACAGTAAGGAGGTTGTAGCCAAATTTTCCTCTTGGGTCTACCATGACTGCCTAGCAATTTGGGACATACCAAGAAATAGCCACTCCCGGCCTTTTACCTCATGAGCACGGTCTCAGAGCAATGCTTAAGTACATCGCTGGGATCCCTTCACGGATCCCCCAGAAGGGCTATGCGTCCTTTCGATTTTATTTCTTAATTTGGCCTCCAACAAAGTTTGGAGTATTAAATTGGAATGTATTTCTCTAATTGTGGGGCCGAAGGGAAACACTGCACTGTCAATCACACCACTTCAAAGAGACCTCCATGCTGGGGGGGGGGAGGACACACAAATGCAAGCTCACCCCTCCCCCACCTGGGTGAAGGTGTGCCTGGGGGGAAAGTGTGTGTGTCTTTGCATCACTTCCGCCATCTGAATGCAGGCATTTGTAAAGATTGCACTCCTCTTTTTCACCTATGTGGCTTCCTCCTTTTGCCTGACAAACCTCATTGGACTTCAATCCCTGGACAAGGCTAATATACCTTTCTCTCTCCTTCTCCCCACCCCCCACTTCTCTTTAGACTCACTTTAAGTTCATACTCTTTGTTTAGGTTAGGATTTAGCAGAAGTTAGGACCTGTAGAACATCTCTTTAGTGCGTGCGCATGTTTCAAACTCTGTATTCAGTTGGCTAATTTCCTTTCCTATTATTCTTTTTCTTAATAAATCCTTAACGTATGCCATTGTCTGTTTATTCTGATAATCTGCAAACCCTTATGAGATGTCAGCTCAAGTCCTGGACTCTGGTATACATCAGAAAATACTTGTTATATGATATTGTATTCGACTAAGTCTATTTTTCCATTGAATCGGCTATATTGTTTTTGTATATCAAACGGTTTTTACCCTTTCCCTCTTTTCCCTTTTGTATCCCCTTAAATATAAAAATAAACCTTAAAAAAAGAGAAAAAAAGACAATATGATCCCAATAATATTTGCCCTAAGCCCAGATGTGTATAGGTTTCTGACCCCCTTAGAGGGAGGATGCTCCTTTGGACAAGGTATATGCACATTTGGGCCATTTGGGTAACAGGCCAAGACACACAATAGTCTCCAGAATGGCACAAGGTCAGTGGGCTTTTCTGAATGTGTTATTTTGCCTTTTGTATGTCCCTATTGCATTGTTTTTTTCTCTTTTCTGCATGTGTTTTGCTCCCTCTGGTGGTCGCTTTGATGTTTTATTACTGCATCACCAGTTTACTCCCGAGCACTTTAAAAGAGCAGGAGATACGGTGCTCTTATTGTGTAATAAACTGGAGATACGGTGATAAAATATCGAATCAACCACTAGAAGGGCAAAACAAGCATAGAAAAGCGGGGAGCTCAACACAGTGTGGACACACAAGTGATAAAAATAAAAGGTGCAGAAAAGTCCATTGTCTGAATTCAGGATTTAGTACAGAAATAACTTTGCTTTGATTTTGGTGCTATTTCTGCCAATACAGAGAGAGTAATTTCTCACCAAAATCAAATAAAATCTCCTCCCCATATATCTTTGTTAGAATAAACTATGAACGCAGACTGCTTATTTCGGTGAATGACAGAGGAAGGATTGCTGCTAATGATCCATGCCCGCTTTAGCAGGATTCTTATAAAGAAAAGAATCAAGATCTAGGGGACCATCCATCACAGTGTACAAAGAGATTTTGTTCAGATTTCCCCCCCAGAAAGTCCGGTGTTGTAAAAATAATTGCGAAATATGCCTTGGTGTGCTAATACTTCTATTCAATTACAATAAAATGTCATACTTCTAATATTAAATCTTCCAGCATCTTCCATTCTGAATTTAACGGTTCTCAAGTCATTGCCCAAATGTCATGTGTCCAATCTGTGTCCACTGGGTATCTAGCAGCTAGGACTGTATGTCCTTTTGGATAAACAACAGGTGCTTTAAATCTGCCTGATTCGTTGCTCAAGCCAAAGTATGAATTCAGAATCTGATGCAAACTGATGACGTCCCATGATGTTATTGAACAGTAAAATGAGACTCAGATTTGCTGGGGTTTGTTTTGTATTTCTATGACCTTCTAGGACTCTGCTTGCCTTTGACTCCGGTCTGCATTTCTTCCCTGCCTCTCCCACTAATGTTCCATTAAAGCAATCATGTGATGTCATTGAGCTCAGCATTTCCCCACCCCCACAAATGAAGTGACGTCATATCATGCTTGTCTTTTAGCTTGGCATGCAGAAGGTCCCAGTTTCAATCCCCACCATTGCCAGTTAAAAGGACCAGGCAATAGGTGATATGAAAGACCTCTACCTAAGAGCCTGGAGAGCTGCCACTCTACTCAGACACAATACTGACATCAAAATATTGTCGAAGGCTTTCACGGTCAGAGTTCATTGGTTCTTGTAGGTTATCCGGGCTGTGTAACCGTGGTCTTGGAATTTTCTTTCCTGACATTTCGCCAGCAACTGTGGCAGGCATCTTCAGAGTAGTAACTACTCTGAGTAGTTACTACTCAGTAGTTACTACTTCAGAGTAGTTACTACTCTGAAGATGCCTGCCACAGTTGCTGGCGAAACGTCAGGAAAGAAAATTCCAAGACCACGGTTACACAGCCCGGATAACCTACAAGAACCAATACTGACATCGATGGTCTGATTCAGTAGAATCTGTTGTAAGGGACCACCAGGGTCATCTAGTCCAACCTCCTGCAAAATGCAGGAAATTCACAACTACCTCCCCCCTCACACCCCCAGTGACCCCTACTCCATGCCCAGGAGTTGGCCAAGGTGCCCTCCCTCCCATCATCTGCTTAAGGTCATAGAATCAGCATTGCTGACAGATGGCCATCTAACCTCTTTTTTAAAAACCTGCAGGGAAGGAGAGCTCACCACCTCCCGAGGAAGCCTGTTCCATTGAGGAACTGCTTTAACTGTTAGAAAATTCTTCCTAATATCTAGATAGAAACTCTTTTGATTTAATTTAAACCCGCTGGTTCTGGTCCGACCTTCTGGAGCAACAGAAAACAACTCGGCACCCTCCTCTATGTGACAGCCCTTCAAGTACTTGAAGATGGTTATCATATCCCCTCTCAGTCTTCTCCTCTTCAGACTAGACATACCCAGCTCCAGAAGGTAGATTCATGTGTGATCATGTGAGATACATCAACTGGCAGCTTCATTTTTTACTTCTTTCCCTACTAATTCACTGCTGTATACATTTCTCATGAGGATGGCATGAATCTGAGTTAGAATTGAACATTATGTGTAGAAGCCCATGGTACGGACCTGTATGATTCCACATTGTAACATGCTATCTACAGAACCTTTTCCTATTGGTGAGTGAAGATGATCCCCTAAAAGGTATCACATTGATGACATTGTTTAGGGCAACCCAAACCCAAGATTCGGGCAGTTCTTCCTCTTTCCCTGCTGCTTTCAACTTTTCCTAGCCTTGTTGTCATTTCCAGTGACTCTTGTCTTCTCATAATGTGACCAAATTACAGTAGCCTCAGTTTAGTCAGTTTAGCTTCTAGGGAGAGTTCAGGCTTGATTTGGTCTAGAATCTGCTTATTTGTGTTTTTGGTGGTCCCGGTATCCATAAAACTCTCCTCCAACACCACATTTCAAATGAATCAACTTTCTTCCTGTCAGCTTTCTTCATTGTCTAACTTTCACACTCATATATAGTGATGGGGAATATCATGGTATGAATTATTTTGATCTTGGTCGCCAGCGACACAGCCTTACCCTTAAGGATCATTTCTAGCTCCTTCAAAGCTGCCCTTAAGAACATAAGAACATAAGAAAGGCCCTGCTGGATCAGACCAAGGTCCATCAAGCCCAGCAGTCTTTTCACACAGTGGCCAACCAGGTGCCTCTAGGAAGCCCACAAACAAGACGACTGCAGCATCACCATCCTGCCTGTGTTCCACCGCACCCTTCCCAGTCTTGATCTTCCTCTGATTTCTTGGTTGCGGTCTCCCTTTTTGGTTGATGATGGAGCCAAGGAACAGAAAACCTTGAACAATTTCTATTTCTTCATTGTCAACCTTAAAGTTGTATAATTCCCCAGTAGTCATTACTTTTGTCTTCTTGATGTTCAGCTGTAGTCCTGCTTTGGCACTTTCTGCTTTAACCTTCAGCGTTAGTTGTTTCAGGTCTCCACAGTTTTCAGCCAATACCGTGGTCCCATCTGCATATCTCAAATTGTTAATGTTCCTTCCACCAATTTTCACTCCACTTTAATCTAAATCTAATCCAGTTTTCCTTATGATATGTTCTGCACAGAGATTGAACAGATAGGGAGATGAAATACAACCTTGCCTGACCCCTTTGCCGATTGGAAACCATTCTGTTTCTCCATATTCTGGGGGTTACCGCACTTTGTATTCCCAGCAATGTATTAAGAGTTTGAAAATGTTATAAAAAACATCGCTTTAAAAAGGTTTTTGGATACTACGGCTAATAAATGGTCAGAAGACGTCTTCACAGCTAAAGGGGCCAAATAAAGTGCGAACTGTATTTTTTATAACGTTTTCAAACTCTTAATACATCAGTGGGAATACATAGAAAGTGCGAAAAGTATTTTTTATAACATTTTCAAACTCTTAGTACATCGCTGGGAATACAAAGTGCAGTAACCCGGGTTGTCCTAACAGTAGCCTCTTGTCCAGAGTATAGGTTGCGCTTCAAAACAATCAGATGTTGTGGCACACTCACTTCTTTTAGAAACAACCACAACTTTTCATGATCCACACTTTTCATGATCTGCGTAGGTTGCCTCTAATCCATGAAACACAAGCTGATTTTCTTCTGAAATTATCTCGTATGTAAATTTGCAACATAATCTCTAGTGCCTCTTCCTTTTCTGAATCCAGCTTGAACATTTCTCGTTCCATATATGAGTGATTATGCTAAATTAAATGGGGAAAGGTTAATGTTTAAGATTTTCATGGGCAGATTACATAGAAGCTCAACAGCATGCTTTATTTGATGTGTTTTGGAATACATTCAGGTCTTGACTGAATTTCCTGAGAATCTGAAACAATACCAGTCCAGCCTCATCACAGGATCTGGAACAAAACCAGTCGGTGCCAGCCATCTTTCGTGATCACTCACTTGCCCGGTTCATTGAGGCCTGGAAAAACGGACTGTTTTATAAATTAACCTAAAAAGAAATGCACACATAAGCTTTAAACCAAAAACAAAGGAACCCCTAGGTTACGATTTCACATCAGCAGGAAGAAGGGGGAAATCAGACTCCCTGTCTTTGAGTGGTTGAAAAGAGATGCTGCAAAATGCGTGATGTCTTCCAGTCTCTGGCTCGCAAAAATCCTATTTCTCAAATGTTTACCACTCTGCTCAGTACTGTATTGATTCTACTGCTTGGCTTTGTACTCATGAAGGGAGCTTGCCTTGAGAGCCAGCATGGTATAGTGGTTAAGAGCAGTGGTTTGGAGCGGTGGACTCTGATTTGGAGAACTAGGTTTGATTCCCCACTCCTCTACATGAGCAGCGGAAGCTAATCTGGTGAACCGGGATGGTTTACCCACTCCTCCACATGAAGGCTGCTGGGTGACCTTGGGCTAGTCACAGCTCTCCTAGAGCTCTCTCAGCCTCACCTACCTCACAGGGTGTCTCTTGTGAGGAGGGGAAGGGAAGGTGATTGTAAAGCAGTTTGATTCTTCCTTAAGTGGTAGAGAAAGTCGGCATATAAAAACCAACTCTTCTTTTTCTTCTTGAGTTAAGAGGACCAATCCTAGGAATGCTCAGTGTTGACTAGCACGATCCTTTGGGGAGGTTCATGAACACATGAATCAGACCATTGGACCATCAAGGTCAGTATTGTCTACTCAGACTGGCAGCGGCTCTCAGGGGTCTCTCCGGGGTCTCCGGGTCTTTCGCATCACCTACAACCTGATTCTGTGAACGTAGGCAGATCATGAGAGGGAGGGCAGGAAGGCTTGCTTCAGTGTTTGGCTCTCGTGGCCCTTTCTTGCATGTCCAGGGTAATGCTGATCACCACTTTGGGGTCAGGAAGCAATTTCCCTCCAGGCCAGATTGGCCAGGGATCCTGTAGGATTCATTTTGCCATCTTCTGGGCATTGAGTAGGGGTCACTGGAGGTGTGGGGGGAGGCAGTTGTGAATTTCTTGCATTGCACAAGAGGTTGGACTGGATGACCCTGGAGGTCCCTTCCAACTTTATGGTTCTAGGATTCTATAGCTTGGTCCTGCTGCGCTGTGGGCCTGATAAGGATTTAAATGGCCAAATTCTTCTCTAAAAGGACATTGGAGGCCACAGGTTGGATCTGTGGCAGCCATAACATCTCATTTCACTCTTCATTGTGCAGACCAGTAAGGAGTCATCTGTCCCACTCTTGCCATTTGGGTTAAGAAGATTTCCTTGGATGATAATGTACAACCCAAATTCCTGTTCACGTACAGCATGATCAGGAGGCCAGCTGTTTAACAGGCCAGTTTCAACATGTCATCAGGACACAGCCTGGAGACACTTGGATCAGTTTCAGAGGGAAGCCATATTGGTCTTCAGTAGAAGAGCTGGAATCCAGTAGCACCTTAGAGACCAACGAGATATTTGGGGTAGAAGCTTTCAAGAGTTAAAGCTCCCTTCAGCTCTCAAAAGCTGGGTTACCTTGGGCCAGTCACAGTTCTCTCTGAACTCTCTCAGCCCCACCTACCTCACAAGGTGTCTGTTGTGGGGAGAGGAAGGGAAGGCGATAGTAAGCCGGTTTGAGACTCCTTAAAAGGGAGAGAAAATAAGGGTATCAAAACCAATTCTTCTTCTTCCTCTTCCTCTATCCTATCCAGAAATGGAGTTCTTATAATAAATCAAATATATTAGCTTGAATAGATAAAAGGCTCTGAGTAATTCTGGTTCCTGGGCACACACAGAGACTAGATGGGCTTTGCTGCACTCAATAGCCTTTGAGCACTCTAATAAATTACTAAATTACCAGATTTTTATATTGAATAATCTAACAAGTTGCACACTTTATGTTCGCCTGTTTGCTTGTTACATTATCATGATGCATTTTTAACCACCGAGGGGCCTCAGGATCTTGACGAAGACCTTAATTTAACTCGGTGGCTTCTTGTGCTCCTGGGTGCTCCATCAGCAATCCCCCCACCGGACCTCGTCGTCATACAACCTTCATGAAGGCTGTGAAGTCTACAAGAAAAACTCGTCTTTGGGGTCAGGAATCGTAATGCTGTTTGGACTGGGGCCTCTCGCTTTTCCGCCCCAGCAGCCGGCAGCAACGTCTCCAGCACTCTTTAAATTATGAATGGTCGCGACCATAATAGATGAGGAGCTGCAGCTGAAATGCATTCAAGAATATAAATCACAGGGCCAGCGCTACTTAACAAAAGCTTTAGTTCATAATTCATGACGTGGCTTTTTTGCCCTCCTAAAGGGAAGATGTTTTAAAGTCTGTAAGAAAAGTAGTCAAGTAAAACCAAAAGCCCAGAACCAACATGGCTTTTTTAAAAATCATGGGGCAGAACTGGGCAGGTCTGGGTAGTGGGGAGCCAGCGTGGTTGAGAGCAGTAGTTTGGAGCGGTGGAGTCTGATCTGGAGAACCGGGTTTGATTCCCTGCCCCTCCACATGAGCAGTGGAGGCTAATCTGGTGAACTGGATTTGTTTCCCCACTCCTACACACATGAAGCCAGCTGAGTGACCTTGGGCTAGTCACAATCTCACAGCCCCACCTACCTCACAGGGTGCCTGTTGTGGGGAGGGGAAGGGAAGGCGATTGTAAGCCATTTTGATTCTTCCTTAAGAGGTAGAGAAAGTCGGGATATAAAAACCAACTCTTCTTCTTCTTCCTCCTCCTCCTCCTCTTCCTCCTATGTGAATCATTTACTCCAGTGCAGCTCTATTGCCTGTGTAGAAAAGCCCCCAATTCATAGGGAAGGGGGTCCCGCAAATCAGAGGGGCCAAGACCATGAAGGGCTTTGTACGTGATAGCCAATACCCTAAAATGAGCCTGGCAACTGATGGCAGCCAATGGAGTGTCTGCAGAATGGGAGTACTATGTATGCTCCATCGAGCTCCTGACAATAGCCAAGCCGCATAATTTTGCACCAACTGGAGTTTCCGAATTGATTTTGATGGGTGACCAGTGCATTACCGTAGTCTAGACTCGATCTTACCGTGGCATGGATCCAGGTGGCCGGATCAGCTACATCAAGGTGTAAGGTACTTCACCTAGGCAGAAACAACATAAGGCACAGGTACAGGATGGGAGAGAGTTGGCTTGACAACAGTACATGTGAAAGAGATTTGGGAGTCTTAGTGGACCACAAAATGAACATAAGTCAACAGTGTGATATGGTGGATAAGAAGGCCAATGCAGTTCTGGGCTGCATCAATAGGAGTATTGTGTCTAGATCAAGGGAAGTAATACTACCACTGTATTCTGCATTGGTCAGACCTCACTTGGAATACTGCGTCCAGTTTTGGGCTCCACAATTTAAGAAGGATGTTGACAAGTTGCAGCGTGTCCAGAGGAGGGTGACCAGAATGGTCAAAGGTCTGGAATCCATGCCCTATGAGGAGAGATTTAGGGAGTTGGGTTTGTTTAGTTTGGAGAAGAGAAGGTTGAGGGGAGACATGATAGCCATTTTAAATATTTGAAGGGATGTCATGTTGATGAGGGAACTAGTTTGTTCTCTGTTGCTCCAGACTAGAACACAGAGTAATAGATTTAAACTAAGAGAAAAGCGATTCCTAAACGTTAGGAAGAACTTCCTGATGGTGAGGGCTGTTCGATGGTGGAATGCACTGCCTCGGAGGGTGGTGGAGTCCCCGTCTTTGGAGGTCTTTAAGCAGAGGCTGGATGGCCATCTGTCGGGAGTGCTTTGATTGTGGGATCCTGCATGGTGGGGGGAGGGTTGGGGTCACTGGAGATGTGGGGGGAGGTAGTTGTTAATTTCTTGCATTGGGCAGGGGGTTGGACTAGATGACCCTGGTGGTCCCTTCCAACTCTGTGATTCTGTGATTCTATGATTCTAAGGTAAGAGGCCATCTTTTGGGCTAGGCTGAGTTGGAAGAAAGCCTTTTTTCGCAGCTGCATTAACTTGCTTCTCCAGCAATAACTCTGGGTCCAGTATGACCCCAAGGCTCTTAACTTATTCAGCAAGGGTCAGCTGAACTCCATCAAAATTGGGGAGCAGCACGTCCTTCAAGATCTCCACCTTCCCAACCAGCATCACCTCTGTCTTTTCAGGGTTTAGTTTCAGTTTGTTCACTCTTAGCCAATTTACCACAACAGCCAGGCAGAGATTTAGGACTTCTATTGCATCACCAGGAGACTTGGATAAGGATACATAGAGCTGGGTATTGTGCACACATTGGTGACAACGAACCCCAAAGCTACGAATGATCTGTCCTAAGAGCTTTACATAGAAAGTGAAAAGCATGAGGGATAGAATTGCATCCTGTGGAACTCCACAGGTTAGGTCCCACAATTATGATAACTGGCTTTCAGTAGTAACCCTTTGAGTCCAATTCATAGAATCATAGCGTTGGAATGGACCACCAGGGTCATCTAGTCCAACCCCCTGCACAATGCAGGAAATTCACAACTATCTCCCCCATCCCACCCCCAGTGACCCCTACTCCATGCCCAGAAGATGGCCAAGATGCCCTCCTTCTCATGAACTGCCTAAGGTCATAGAATCAGCATTGCTGACAGATGGCCATCTAGCCTCTTCTTAAAAACCTCTAGGGAAGGAGAGCTCACCACCTCTCGAGGAAGCCTGTTCCACTGAGAAACTGCTCTAACTGTTAGAAAATTCCTCCTAACGTTTAGACAGAAACTCTTTTGATTTAAGTTCAACCCATTGGTTCTGGTCTGACCTTCTGGGGCAGCAGAAAATAACGCGGCACCATCCTCTATGTGACAGCCCTTCAAGTACCTCTCAAGTCATCCGGGGAATGATTTGAATAAGTTCAGCACTCATTCCCTGATACCTACTTCTGCCTCCAAACATCCCAACAAGATGTTATGATCTACTGAATTAAAGGGTGAAGATAAGTCCAGAAACAGCAACAAAGAGGCATGGCTTTTGCCTACACTCAGACAGAGGTCATCAACAAAAGCCAGCAGGGCTGTCTCTGTCCCATAGCCTAGTCTGAAACCAGACTGAAAAGGGTCTAAAGCCGATGAGTTATCCAAGAAAACCTGGTGCTGTTCCACTACTGCTCTCTCAATCACTTTACCTAAAAAGGGCAGGTTAAAGACCAGGCAATAATTGTCCACATAATTTTTCTGTAAGGATGGCCTTTTTAGGTAGTGGACAGATAGCAACCTCTTTGAGTGTCTGAAGGAAGGTGGTATACATGTTCATCCTGCTATTGCCTCAAGTGAAACAGTGTTTGCAGGTTTTTGTAGTGCTTCAAAACCTGCTTCGAAGGCTTGCAAAACCTGTTTGTCCAGGGGTTATTGGAAGACAAACAAATGAATGTGTCCACTATGGACACAGATCACATCATATACCATTAACTCTTTAAGAAGAAGAAGAGTTGGCTTTTATATGCTGACTTTCTCTACAACTTAAGGAAGACTCAAACCAGCTTACAATCACCTTCCCTTCCTCTCCCCACAACAGATACCCTGTCAGGTAGATGGGGCTGAGAGAGCTGTGACTAGCCCAAGGGCACCCAGCTGGCCTTATGTAGGAGTGGGGAAACCAACCCAGTTCACCAGATTAGCTTCTGCCACTAGGGCTGTCGATTCGGTTCCATCCGACAAGAAAAACAGCCGAATTTTCCCTGATTCGTCAGTTTCTACTTCGGATAGAGCCGAAGTCAAAAAAGGCGGGAAAACGATGAACCGAACTTGGTGAGTTCGGGCAGACGCCTGATAAATTCGTACAAGTTCGGCGCCCCCAAAGCAGCATTCTCTCGTGGCCAATCGGTGGCCAAGCTGGGTCTTCTTCTGGCCAATCAGTCGTGGATGAGTGCGTGAGCCCAGCCGCTGCACGCCCGGGGGGAGAGAGAGAGAGAGAGTGTGTCTGTTTGTGTGTGAGAAAGATCCCCGTGGGTGGGTGGGGGTGCATGTGCACATTCGCGGCTTTCCGTGGCTCGGGGGGGGGGCATTTTTGGAGGTAGAGGTCCCAAACCTTCAGTGTAGCTTGAGGGGACCCTTCTTGCAAGAACCCCCAAGTTTTGTAAAGATTGGGTCAGGGGGTCTCGAGATATGGGGCCCAGAAGGGGTCCCACCCCCAAAATCGCCAATTGGAATAAAGGCATTAAAAACACATTTGCGGCTTTCCATGGCTCAGAGGGGGGTATTTTTGGAGGTAAAGGTCCCAAACTTTCAGTGTAGCTTGAGGGGACCCTTCTTGCAAGAACCCCCAAGCTTTGTAAAGATTGGGTCAGGGAGTCCCGAGATATGGGGCCCAGAAGGGGTCCCACCCCCAAATCGCCAATTGGAATAAAGGCATAAAGGCGTAAAGGAGGTAGTTGCGAATTTCCTGCATTGTACAGGGGGTTGGACTAGATGACCCTGGTGGTACCTTCCAACTGTATGATTCTATGATTCTATCTGTTGGGAATTAGTCTACGAGTTTTGTCTCTGCCAGGATTACAAAAAGAGTTAAATGTTTGTGTTTCGTTTACATTGACTCGGGGGATGGTGCTAGCCACCTAGTAAGTGTTGATTGGTCAGATCAAGAGCTATTGGTCATGTGATGTTCTGGCACGGCCCTAAAAGCTTCAGTTGAACTGCCATTTTGGTTAAGAAAAGACTTACTTCATTTCACTTCTTCTTCCTCAAGTAGATAATGTTAACTATATTATTTACTGTGTTTTAAGCCTTAGAGCCTGTTAGCCATGTGCTGGCAATAGTTTAGGAAAGGAATTGCAGATAAGAGTTATTAATTTATATTCCAAGTTAATCCTCTTTTGATTAGTAAACCTCTATGTTTTGTGAAGGAAAGCAATGTGTCTTGAATCTTTGTGTGTGTGTCTAATTTATGATCTACAAGATCATGATTTATCGCAATCTATCTAAACACTATCCCTCTGGAATTAACTAGTGGCGGGTAGTGGCGGTGGTGGAAAGATGACTTATAGTGACCCTGTAGAGTTTTCAAGGGAAGAGAAGAACAGAGGTAGTTAGCCATTGCCTGCCTCTGCATAGCAACCCTGGACTTATTTGGTGGCCTCCCATTTGGTGGTCTGACCATGCTTGTGTGTGTTGTGTGTTAAGTGCTGTCAAGTCGCTTCCGACTCATGGCGACCCTATGAATCAAAGTTCTCCAAAATGTCCTATCTTTGACAGTCTTGCTCCTATCTTGCAAACTGAGGGCTGTGGCTTCCTTTATTGAGTCCATCCATCTCTTGTTGGGTCTTCCTCTTTTCCTGCTGCCCTCAACTTTTCCTATCCTGATTGTCTTCTCCAGTGACTCTTGTCTTCTCATAATGTGACCAAAATACGATAGCCTCAGTTTAGTCATTTTAGCTTCTAGGGTCAGTTCAGGCTTGATTTGATCTATAACCCACTGATTTGTTTTTTTGGCCGTCCACGGTATCCGTAACACTTTCCTTCAACACCACATTTCCAAAGAATTGACTTTCTTCCTATCAGCTTTCTTCACTGTCCAGCTTTCACACCCATACATAGTAATAGGGAATAAGATGGCATGAATTAACTTGATCTTGGTGGCCAATGACACATCCTTAGGTTCTGAAATTTGATGAGATTGGGCTGGCCTGGGCCATCCAGGCCACGGCCTGGGAATTAAATAGGATAGCGCAAATTGAAGACCATTCCTGCACAGGCATCTCCATTCAGTTCACTGGAGAAGACAGATCCATGAAGGCCAACCCCTCCATTGAAGTGAATGGAAACATCTTCTGAAGAAGCTCCACGTGTGCATTGGATTACTTCACAGGAAACGCCCCCAAAGAAACAGGCTGAACCGTCTCCTGTGCAACTTTGATAAACTACAGATACAAGCAGAAATGTCATGCCTCTGGCACAGCTACAGGGCTCAAATAAGTGAAGCCTTTGGTTTTTTATTTATGACAAAAGAAGAATGCTAGTGTCCCAGCAGCAGCTGCTGGGGACTGGACTTCTAACCAAATGCCAGAATGATAAAAGTCTCTCCACCCCAGGAGGTATGGACATAGAAAGAGGACAGGTTTCCTCAGCAACCAGACACTACCCACTATTGACTGCTCACAACTTGTATGCAAGACTTGTTTTTTCTTGTGAGATTATTTTTTCACTTCAGAGAAATGGACCATGTCTAAGAAGAAAAACAAATGCTGCTCTTCTCTCCGAATGGAATAGATACTTTAAAGGGGGTGGTGGTGACAAGATATTATTAGGCTACACGTTTGTTTCAGCCACAACTAGTCCCATGCAACAATATCCACAGCCCAAGAGGAACGTAGATCCATATTGTGATGCAGAGAGAGAAAGAGAGAGAGAGAGATGCACATTCATTTCAGATATTTCTATCTTGCCCCCGTGAGTTCAAAAAAACCCTCACAAGGCAGTTTATGACAAAGAAGAGTCAAACTACAAGGTCGAACAGTACTATTGTCCCGACTGCTGCTCAGTTAAAGGACCCAAATCAAATCAAATACTTTATTACGGTCAAAGACTAGCATAATTAAAGGACCCACAATTCTTTCTTCCTCTCCTATATAGTGCCAAGGTATTCATAGGGCATAAAGGGAAGGAGCCACATGAATGTCCTATAGAAAGAGCCTTCTCTTCCATTTCTTTTCTTCTGTAGGGTGACCTGCCAATGATGGGGTCATTGAAGGGAAGGCCCAGGGGAAAGCCAGGATAACCTGTGGCAGAAGCAGAGTTCTCTCCTCATCTCTTTCTATAGGGTGCCTGATATGAAGCCACCGAGAGGAAAGGGCAGGAGAGAACAGGCCAAATGGCAATGGAATAGGGTTGCCAGCTCCGGGTTGGGAAATATCTGGAAATTTGGGGGGGACGGAGCCTGAGGAGGGCGGGGTTTGGGGAAGGGAGGGACTTCAATGCCATAGAGTCCAATTGCCAAAGCGGCCATTTTCTCCAGGTGAATTGATCTCTGTCGGCTGGAGGTCAGTTGCAATAGCGGGAGATCTCCAACTACCACCTGGAGGCTGGCAACCCTACAATGGAAGGCAAATGGAAGCAGTCTTGTTCTCTCTCCCTCTCCTTCTGTAGGTTGGCTGGACTGGATGGAGGAAAGGTGTTGGATTTGACGAAGCTTCCTATAATGACAGTAACAATAATAATCGGCTGTCGAGTCCCAGCTGACTTATGGCAACCCGGTAGGGTTTTCAAGACGAGAGACATTGCTAGTTTGTCATTGCCTGCCTCTGCATAGTGATCCTGGACATCCGTGGTGGTGTCCCATCCAACTACTAACCAGGGCTGACCTTGCAAAGCTTCCCTGCATAGCGCTAGGCCATCCAGGTCAGGATAAATAAGCGAGCGCTGTCAAGTTGCAACCAGCATATGTTGACCCTTCATGGTGCCTTTCTCTGCATAACAATCCAGGTCCTCCCTGGTGGGTCTCCCATCTAAATACTAGCCATCCAGGTGCTCATTTGCTGGGCACACTTCAGACGTTCCAGTCACCTTCCAACTCTATGATGGTCCCTTCCAACTCTATGATTCTACCTTGTTGTCTGTGTTTTAGAACAACCCCTCAAAATTTAGTAACAACTTTAATCCCCCAGCAAGCAATGGAATGGGATTTATAAATTGTGATGACTTTGAATCCCATGGATTTCAACTGGAATCTTGGGTCATTCATTGCATTTCAGTGGGACCTCCTCCCAAGTAAGGGTGCATAAGATTTCAGACTTGGGTGATGACTGTCTTTTGCTAGCATCCACCTTTTTCTTTGATGTAATGTTGGAAAGAAATTAAGAAGGTTGTCAAGACCTTTGGAAGTTCATGTTTTCCTTCAGCATCTGTGCAAAAAAACCCCAAAACTGCTAGTTTTAAAGAAGTGTTCATACTGGAGAGGCAGTGTGGTGTAGTGGTTAAGAGCAGTGGACTCTAATCTGCTGAACTGGGTTTGATTCCCCACTCTTCCACATGAGCAGCGGACTCTAAACTGGTGAACCAGGTTTGATTCCCCACTCCTCCACATTAATGGTGGACCCTAATCTGGAGAAGCAGGTTTGATTCCCCACTCCTCCACATGAAGCCTGCTGGGTGACCTTGGGCTACTCACAGTTCTCTCTCAACTCTCTCAGCCTACTTCACAAGGTGTCTGTTGTGGGAGAGGAAGGGAAGGCAATTGTAACCCGGTTTGAGACTCCTTAAAGGTAGAGAAATTCAGGGTATAAAAACCAACTCTTCTTACTCCTCCTCCTCTTCTTCTTCCTCTTCTCCTCCTCCTCCTTCTTCTCCTTCTTCTTCCTCCTCCTCCTCTTCTTCTTCTTCTTCGTCTTCTCCTCCTCCTCCTCCTCCTCCTCTGTTGCTGTTTTTACCCTGTTTTGTCTTTGATTTGTCTCTGGAGATCAATGTGGACAGGGTCCAGAACAGATGAGCAGAGGCAGCCAGCAAGTTCAGTGTAGGAGGCACCGGAACAGAATAACAGGAATCAAAAAGTCAAGGAACAGCTTGTGTACATGCCTTAACATTAACATTATTCTTTGCATATGTTTGATTTGCCTCTCTCAAATTAGCTGAATTTCAGTGTCTGGAGCTCATTTAATTGGAGCCCAGAGGTTGGGCGTCTGGTGTCACCCCTTGGCCACCCCTGGGAAAGGGGTGGCTGAGTGCCAGATTGGCGTGAACAAAGTCCCAGGTTCAATCCCTGCCGTCACTGGTCAACAGAATCTGACCTTTTTGCCTACTGCACCTTCAGGTCCTAGCTCTTTCTCTTCCAGCTCCAATCTCAAACCCTGGCACAATTTCCCAATTGCGGTAGTGGACATCAAGGCACCTGAATCAGAACTGGACCCCCCCCCTCCCACACCCAGCATCCTTGGCCTGCATCTGAGCATGATAGCCAGTCCAGACAGAATTCAAGAGATCTGCAATTAGGGTCTCTCAAAAGTATTCTCCGCCCCTTTCCCCACCCCTAGCAGAGAGCCAGCGTGGTGTAGTGGTTAAGAGCAGTGGTTTGGAGTTTGATTTCCCCACTCCTCCACATGAGTGGCGGATGCTAATCTAGTGAACTGGGTTGGTTTTCCCACTCCTAAATGAGGCCAGCTGGGTGACCTTGGGCTAGTCACAGCTCTCTCAGCCCCACCTACCTCACAGGGTGTCTGTTGTGGGGAGGGGGAGGGAAGGTGATTGTTAAGGGTTTGGTTCTCCCTTAAGTGGCTACAGTCCTTATTAGGACTGTAAGATGAACAATAGAGAGCAGAGAAAGCTTTTCCATCTTCGATCGAGACAACCACGTCCCAACAAAAGGTCAGAAGATATGGGAACAGGGATCTACAGTAATAGCCTATGGCATCAAGGACTGAGTGTGGCCAAAAACAAGAAATTGTAATCGAGCAAGTTCCTGTGTACTTGCGGGAGGACCTTTTGCCGAAGACATTGTATAAATGGCAGTGTTGGGAAAGGTCCGCTGCGGTTTTATGGCACGAGAATATTAATTAACACAGGGGAGTTCCCATCAAGTTAGCCATTTTTATAAAGGTCAGGCGACATTTACGCATACAGCTGACCAGGGCCAGTTGTTCATTAATCAATTTAACCCCCAGAAAATAGCAATTTTGAGCCTGCAGATTCTGCAGGCTCCAGATTCTGATGCATCTTAATTATGATTTGTTATCTGCTCTGATTACAGCTTTTGGGTTTTTTTGTTTTTTTTTTACTGTATATAGATTTGGGACTAAATTTCTTCTAGTCTTAATAGAAATGTATGGGTAGGGATGTATGAAGATATCCTTTTTCATTTCTCCATGTATTTCTGTGTTGTCATTGCAGGTCTTTCCACTTCACACATTTTTCTTGCTGGCGTTCCTGATCTGTTAGTTTCTTATACTACAGTTTTGCCACATTTATTTGCCATTAGACATTATGTGCCATTGCAGCATTATCCTAAGTGGAGAAGAACCTTCATCCTAAGTCAGGGGTGGGGAACGTCAGGCCCGGGGGCCATATAAGGCCTGCGAAATCATTTGGTCTGGCCCTTCGTGAGTCCTGGCAGATTTCTAGCTCAGAAGGATCTAAGATTGGCGATTCGCCCCCTCCCGCAGACAGGAATAGCCTCTATTCAAGGTGGATGTGAGTTTGTTTTGCTGAGAAAGGAACCTTTTTTCCCCTTGCAGAAGAGTCGTTAGCTATGGAGCTGCTAGGACTGCCCAAGAAACTGTGTTAACCTTTTCCCACCCGAGCCATGGAGAAACTACGTGGCAAACACTCAGAGCCATCTCTAGTCGTGCCACTTGGCTAAATGTTTGACCGAATATAGCAGGCTAATTTTTAAGTTGATAATTTTGTATGGCCCACAAATGATGTTATAAATATCCAAATGGCCCTTGGCAGAAAAAAGGTTCCCCACCCCTGTCCTAAGTGGAGAAAAACCTATCTCAGAAACTTGAAGGGCTGTCATATAGAGGATGGTGCCCAGTTGTTTTCTGTTGCCCCAGAAGGTCGGACCAGAACCAACGGGTTGAAATTAAATCAAAACAGTTTCCGTCTAGACATTAGGAAGAATTTTCTAACAGAGCGGTTCCTCAGTGGAACAGGCTTCCTCGGGAGGTGGTGAGCTCTCCTTCCCTGGAGGCTTTTAAGCAGAGGCTAGGTGGCCATCTGTCAGCAATGCTGATTCTATGAACTTGGGCAGACCATGAGAGGGAGGGCATCGTGGCCATCTTCTGGGCATGGAGTAGGGGTCACTGGGGGTGTGTGTTGGGGGGGGAGGTAGTTGTGAATTTCCTGCATTGCGCAGGGGGTTGGACTAGATGACCTTGGTGGTCCCTTCCAACTCTATGTTTCTAAACTAGGATGTTTTAATCAGAATGCAACGTTCATTAAACTGTCATCCTAAGCAGAGTTATATTGTTCTACGTCCACCTGTCTATCCATGTCCTTGCTCAATAACACTGGCTGCTGGTGGTGGTTGGTGGGAGAATGGGGAACCACAGAACTTTGTGACATGAGGACATGGCTAAATTCTACTGGATGCTACAGAGAAGGAGAGGTAATGGGAAGGGCTTTTGGCTCAGTGGGAGAGCATCTGCTTGGCATGCAGGAAAGCACCTTCCCGAGCCCTTCCTTTATACCATTGCCCTACCCCCTTCAAAACCAGCATGTTGTACTGGTTAAGAGCAGCGGACTCTAATCTGGAGAACCGGGTTTGATTCCCCGCTTCTCCACACGAGCGGCAGACTCTAATCTGGCGAACCGGGTTGATTTCCTCACAGCTATGCATGAAATCTGCTGTGGGTGACCTTGAGCTAGTCACAGTTCTCTCAGAAAACTCTCGGCCCCACCTACCTCGCAAGGTGTCTGTTGCGGGGAGAGGAAGGGAAGGCAGTTATAAGCTGGCTTGATTCTCCTTAAAAAGGCAGAGAAAATCAAGGTATAAAAACGATCTTACCCATGTGTAGGCAAGGTACCTTCAGAAGGCTTTCCTCAGATGAGCAACGCTGTCAAGTTCTACCACTATTTCTGAGTAAATGAATGCAATTTATAGTGAGTGGGGCACAACCTTCAGCGATGTGTTATTGTGGCTGAGGGAAGCCACAGGGATAGGTTTGCCAAGTCCCTCTTTGCCACCGGCAGGAGGTTTTGGGGGCCGAACTTGAGGAGGGCGGGGTTTGGAGAGGGGAGGGACTTCAATGCCGTAGAGTCCAATTGCCAAAGCGGCCGTTTTCTCCAGGTGAACTGATCTCTGTCGGCTGGAGATCAGTTGTGACAGCAGGAGATCTCCAGCTAATACCTGGAGGTTGGCAACCTGACACAGGGAAGGTGTCCTCGGCTATAAGAACAGGCCAGTTAAAGGCATGTACCTGTTTATATCGGTGAGATGTTAGAAGGCACGAGGGGAGATAAAATCCTCACAGTTGCCAAAATCTTGGCATCCCTGTGTCTTTCGTAGCAGTGGCAATATGCCATGTTTTCAAACTGTTTTTTGACTCATAGCAGTGTGTTGTAAAACTCTACCATGATAAGCACTAGCCTGGTCCAGAACGCGGGGTGGGGGGAGAAGGGACACCCCCAACTCTGATTACTCATGGAGTTTTTAATTCTCTCCAATCCCACGTGATTCATGTGCTCATTTACAATTAACCCTGAAAGTTCTTACTGTGGAGGGAGGGGAAGCTCATTATTTCCATGGTTACTTTTTTTTCCTAAGAGGCCCATAATTTATATTAGGCACAAATGACAGATCTTTAATCTATTATTAAATTAAATGTACACTCGGTATCTTTAGCTCAGCCGACCGGAGACTCGTAAATCACAACCCCTAATATACAATATCTGGGAACGCCGACAATTTAATTCACTTAAGGGTTTTTGTTGTCGTGCTGAGCCAACAGAACGAAACATTGAGTCAGGAGAGTTGGTGGCAGCAATGCAACGAATTGCGGGCATGACAGGATTCCATTGTCGGCTACAGAAAAGTCAAGCGTTGCTCTATATCCTTTCTGAGCAGCCATTTAGTACCCTGCGTAATGTTCGATTGTGGTCTTCATGCTTCTGGCCAAGAAAAAGAAGGGGGGATACACTAGGGTTGCCAACCTCCCAGGTACTAGCTGGAGATCTCCTGCTATTACAACTGATCTCCAGTTGATAGAGATCTGTTCACCTGTAGAAAACGGCCGCTTTGGCAATTGGACTCTGTGGCATTGAAGACCCTGCCCTCCCCAAACCCCCATCCTCCTTAGGCTCCGCCCCAAAAACCTCCCGCCAGTGGCGAAGAGGGACCTGGCAACCCTAGAATACACACAGAAAACAAAAAAGTACCCCAGAATAAATATTCAATACATCCAGAGTATTTTGTGCATCATGTAAGGGTGGGGATGCCAACTTCCAGATTGGTGGAAAACAAAGGCTCAGTGCTGTAAAGATAATTGGAGCAACCAAAACAGCACAAAATACAATTTAGGAAAAATTGTGAAATTTATATAAGTGAATAAAGTGCAGAAAGTGACAATAAATATATACAAATTGTTGTACTTCATTTGTATATATTTATTGTCACTTTCTGCACTTTATTCACTTATATAAATTTAGCAATTGTTCCTATATTGTATTTTGTGCTGTTTTGGTTGCTCCAACTTCCAGATTGGACCTAGAATTCTCCTAGAATTTCAACTGATCTCCAACTACTGAGGGAAATTCCCCTGGAGAAAATGGCAGCTTAGGAGGGTGGAGTCCATTGCACCACATCCCCACTGAGATCCCTCCCCTCTTCAAACTCCACTCTCCCTGAGGCTCTGCTCCCAATTCTCCAGGAATTTCCCCAGTTGGAGCTGGCATCTCTACTTAGGGGGTGCCAACCTCCAGGTGGGGCCTGGAGTTCTCCTGACATTACAATGGATCTCCGCACTACAGAGATCAGTTCTCCTGGAGTAAATGGCAGCTTTGGAGGGTGGACCCTATGGAATCACATAATCGCCGAACTCCCTCCCTTTCCTAAACTCCACCTTCTCCAAATTCCATCTCTAAATCTCCAGGAATTTCCTAGACTGGAGTTAGTAACCCTATTTCACCAGAGCTAACTACTATTTTGTGTAGAGGGCTACGCATGTAAACTTGTGGACTCCTTGAGAAAAGGAGCAACTTGTGTTCTCAAAACAGGTCAGGATGAGTTCAACTATTTGGAGAACAGTTTGAGATTTTCCTCTTGTTTGTTTCCTTCAAGAGAATCCCCCCAAAAAAATTGTGGGACAAACTTTACTCTTTTAAAATGTGCACAGGGCTCATCTGGTGGAAGAATTGAACACTTGACTGAGACATCAGCCATGAAAGAAACCCCCCCCCCTAAAAAAAAAACTCCAGGAAATCCCTCAAAAAACTCTCTAGGCAGGGTGGTAATTTTTCCAGATGTGGCCAGACCTTCCTCCAGCCAATTAGCATTTAGGGGGTGAGGAGCTGGCGATAAGGGCAGTTCTCTGCTGGAGCCCCCAAACTCCTGCTTGGATTACCAAGACGAGGAGACCGGTGCCATGAAGTCAGAGCTTGGCTTGCCAGGGGCTGTCAATGGTGAAGAAGGAGGTGATGAACGGACTCTATGCCCATCGCCACATCCTACCATGTTGAACATTAAAAATCTACAACCTATTTCACTGGGTGATCTTGAGTTCTAAAGAGAGAGGGAGACAAATTTCTCTAAATCTATTTTCTCCCCACCATGCGTAATTTCATACTCCCTTCTCTTACACTCCCCTCCCCAAAACTAAAAAGCATTCAGCTCTTTTCTTCATAGACTTTTGTTGGCCAGCTCCAGAAATGTCAAGGGTTAAGCAGATAGGAAGTTAGATCTGGAATAGAGAGCCAGCGTGGTGTCGTGGTTAAGAACAGTGGACTCTAATCTGGTGAACTGAGTTGGTTTCCCCACACCTACACATGAAGTCTGCTGGGTGACCTTGGGCTATTCACAGTTCTCTGTGCTCCCTCAGCCTCACCTACCTCACAAGGTGTCTGTTGTGGGGAGAGAATGAGAAGGAGATTGTAAGCCGGTTTGATTCTCCTTAAAAGGTATCTGTAAAAATGGGAGTAACTATTGATCAGTATGGGAATTCCCATGTTAACCATTTTGAGGGATAGGGCAGGTCCTATGTCTAAAGTTAAAAATATCATTAACTTAAAATTTAGATTCAGAATAGTGTTGCTGTCCTGAAAAGGCACTTACTGAATCAGATTAACTTCTGAGATCTGATGAGATCAGCCTAGCCTGATCTTTCTAGGTCAGGGTGTTCTCATTCGACATTTCCCAAAACAAGGGAACGAATTGTGTACAGTTCATAGGATCAAAAATATATCCTACAGACTTGAAAGGCCATCTGATAGGCCGGGGGAAAATATTGAGAGGTTATTTTGTTCCACCCAGGGCCATGTCCCTTGCCGTACACCCGATTAATTAAATATGGTGGCATGCCACTTTCCTCTTTGCAAGAGATGCTTTTTAGACTCTCCATTCTTGATTCATGAAGGTTTGTTTTCCCTTCTGTGATAAACAACACTGCTGAAAAGCCGGTCACATCAGTGCCTTCAATATCAATGTTGCCACACAGCTAGCAAACAACAGCCAGGGAGACTTTCAAGCGCCGTCTGAAAATAGAACTGTTGACAATCACAACAACATTCCCGGAGATAAAACGGCCCCTTGTTATTTGCAGGATCAAACAGCAAGGTGGATGGGATTGGAAAGGTGCTTTTCATTTTTGAATTCCAAGATTGCATGATTCTAACATCAGCACAATTGTGTATGCGTGTGTATGAAGAATAAAGCATACGCTCATTTCACACTAGGGACAGATGAAGAAAGAAAAGATCTTGATGTTTAGTAAAGGGAGAAAAAAGAATTCCAAGGGACTGAGGGGGTCAATATCTATCTATCTATCTATCTATCTATCTATCTATCTATCTATCTATCTATCTATCTATCTATCTATCTATCTATCTGTATATGTGTGTATATGTGTATATATGTGTATATGTGTATGTGTGTGTATATATATATGTGTGTGTGTGTGTCTGTGTGTGTATATGTATGTATGTATTTATATGTATATGTATATGTATATGTATATGTATATGTATTTGTGTATGTATGTATGTATGTATGTATGCTTCCCCACTATTACTCATATATATGCTTCCCCACTATTACTCCTTACTTACAAAATAGCTCATCTCCTAGCAGTGGTGAACAAGACAGAGTGAAGTGGATTTGGGGTGTCATGCATGGTCTCAGAGTGGAAGACAGGTGGATTTGAGTCCCTTGACACAATTCACAGGGAAGTTAAGTCTCCAATCGAAAGGGCCAGGAATTGGGAGAGTAAAGGAGTGACTCAGCAGAAAATAGACTAACACAGCTACCCCACTGGAATGACTGAGCAGAGGGCAGTTTCAGGTATTCATCTATCTTTGCTGGGTGGGTCTGTGACTCAGTGCCTGAGAAGAAGAAGAAGAGTTGGTTTTTATACCTCGATTTGCTTCTACATTTAAGGAGAATCATACCAGCTTACAATCTCCTTCCCTTCCTCTCCCCACAACAGACACCTTGTGAGGTATATGGGGCTGAGTTCAGAGAACTGTGATCAGCCCAAGGTCACCCAGCAGGCTTGATGTGGAGGAGTGGGGAAACCAACCTGGTTCACCAGATTAGCGTCCGCCGCTCATGTGGAGGAGCGGGGAATCAAACCCAGCTCTCCAGATTAGAGTCCACTGCTCCTGACCACTATACCACGCTGGCTCTCGCTTTGCTTCACGCTGCATCTGCTTTGCACGCAGAAGGCCCAAGGTTCTGATCCCCAGCATCTCCAGTCAAAGAATGAGGTACCAAGCAGGTGGATGTGAAATACCTCTTCCCTGAGACCCTGGAGAGCTGCTACCAGTTAACACAGACAATACTGACCTTTATATGATGAGAGGGAGATATGGGGCCTGGAAGGGGTCCCCCCCCCCAAAATCGCCAATTGGAATAAAGGCATAAAGGCGTAAAGGAGATAGTTGTGAATTTCCTGCATTGTGCAGGGGGTTGGACTTGATGACCCTGGTGGTCCCTTCCAACTCTCTGATTCTATGATTTATAGACCAAGGGTTGGACTCAGTAGAAGGCCGCTTCATGTGTGTTCATTATCCCCATGCTAATAATGTTCAGCAACTCTAATTTATTCCATGGAATGAGCTGGAGACTTTCCCAGTGGTTTGTGTGGGAGCCTGTTCTTTGGGAGAGCATGCATTTAACTCTGGGGGGTGGGGGGAGCGGGTAGCTTTGGTTGAACACCATCCTTCTTTTTTACCTGAAATTGCACACATTCGGTTTCTGAGCAGCCTCTCTTTAATTCTGCCAGTTTTGATATGTTTTGATACCTAAAAGCTTTTTTGGATGAGATCTGATGGTATTCAAGGGTGAGGTTGTTGCTGGGCCCTGCTCTTAATTGGTGAGCACAAGCTCTCTCCATCTCTCTCAGTTAATGACTGTCTCCCTGACAATATCGCTGCTTGTTCTTCCGAGTGCTTTTTTAACAATGCGGGAGGGGAAGAAAGGGATGACAGCAGCATATTGATTTATTAAATGTAATTAATCAAAATATTTATACCCTGCTTCTTTTCTTGGTTCAAGGCAGCTTCGCCTCTAGAAAAGGCAAAAGAGGGGCTAAATATATGCAGAAATGGTAGTGTGTGTGTGTGTGTGAAAAGGAACTTAGGATCTTAATAGACCAAACACTGAACATGAGTCAGCAGAGTGATGCGGTAGCTAAAAAGGCAAATGTGATCTTGGGCTGTATCAACAGAAGTATGGTGTCCAGATCACTCGAGGTGATGGTATTGCTTTACTCTGCTCTGGTTAGACCTCCCCTCGAGTATTGTGTTCAGTTTTGGGCACCGCAATTTAAGAAGGATGTAGACAAGCTGGAACGGGTCCAGAGGAAGGCAACAAAGATGGTGAGGGGTCTGGAGACCAAGTTCTATGAGGAAAGGTTGAAGGAACTGGGTATGTTTAGCCTGAAGAGGAGATGACTGAGAGGGGATATGACAACCATCTTCAAGTACTTGAAGGGCTGTCGTATAGAGCATGGTGCCAAGTTTTTTCTGTTGCCCCAGAAGGTCGGACCAGAAGCAATGGGTTGAAATTAAATCAAAAGAATTTCTGTCAAACATTAGGAAGAATTTTCTAACAGTTAGAGCGGTTCCTCATTGGAACAGGCTTCCTCAGGAGGTGGTAAGCTCTCCTTCCCTGGAGGTTTTTAAGCAGAGGCTAGATGGCCATCTGTCAGCAATGCAGATTCTATGACCTTAGGCAGATGACGAGAGGGTGGGCATCTTGGCCATCTTCTGGGCATGGAGTAGGGGTCACTGGGGATGTGGGGTGGGGGAGGTAGTTGTGAATTTCCTGCATGGGGCAGTGGGTTGGACTAGATGACCCTGGTGGTCCCTTCCAACTCTATGATTCTATGGAGCAAGATATGGGAGAAAGAACTATTGTGTGTGTGGTTACATAAAAGTAAGAGCAGTCCATTTTAGCTCTTGCAACCATTGTGTGACTGTGATTGGGGCTGTGGCTGAGTGGAAGAACATCTGCTTGGCATACAGAAGGTCCCAGGTTCTAATCCCCGTCATCTCCAGTTAAAAGGATCAAGCAGTGGGTGATGTGAAAGACCTCAGCCTGAGACCCTGGAGAGTCGCTGCCAATCAGAGTAGACAATACGTGATGGACCATTGGTCTGATTCAGTATAAGATCGCTTAGGGTGTGTACTTACTTCTAATTGGGCAATTGGTTTCACCGGCAGAGTTGGAGCAGACAAGCTTGTGGAAGAAGGTCTGTTCAAATGATAGCTCACCCTACCTTGTTAGGTAGCATCTCAGTAAGTCCGAGATAATACAGTGATCCATTCTGAGTGCACAGGTCTAGAAGCAGAGGAGCATTTCTCTGAGATACCTTGTACCAATATATCTGAGATAAGCTTGTACTGCCTTCCTCATACCTTCTGGGGAGAAGGAAATCTTGAAGATGAAATGAACCAGACACTGACGAAGGAAAGCCTAGGTGTTCACCAGTCCTCCAGTCGAAACGTACAAGTCCTAAAAAAGAAAACAACTTATCTTATTCCTAATATATCAGACACAGTGCTAGGTGCTAAAAAAATTCTGTACCCAAGGCAGGACTGAAGGGGGCAAGGAAATCTACAGGACAATGTGGATGCGTCTCCTGACCATTGGGAACCTGAACCAGGCAATCCAGTTTCTAATATTTCTCCGGGAATTCTTGCAGCCGGAAGGGCTAGTAACATGCTTTTTTGATGCTGATAGAGGACCTTTACGTTTGCAACTTTTATCCCCAGGGGGTCATGTCAGTGGCACAATTGGAAACGCATGAACACATGAAGCTGCCTGATACTGAATCAGACCCTCAGTCCATCAAAGTCAGTATTGTCTACTCAGACCGGCAGCGGCTCTCCAGGGTCTCAGGCAGGGGTCTTTCACATCACCCACCTGCCTAGTCCCTTTAACTAGAGATGCCGGGGATTGAACCTGGGACCTTCTGGAGTGCTTAACCCCTTTCCTAATGCTAGTGTCCCAGTCCAAACTGGGTTTCAGCAACAGTAGTTTAAAAGGGGGGGGGAACCTTCTGGGACTCCATGGGAGCTGCATACATGGAATTCCTTTTATGAGGAACTTAGATCACGTTCTATTTCCCCCCTTTCAATATATAAATCTAATGCCTCTGTGTCCGATATAATGTCTTTTTTATTAAGCGACAGGGATCCCAAGGCTACATTGTCTGTGGCAAGATTTATTTCACTCCTTATATTTCACTTCAAACATTAGATTTAAAATTATGCTGTGGATCAAGGAGCTTCTAAGGGATAAAGGAAAGGAATTCCCTAATGCAGGGGTCCCCACCATGGTGCCTGCGGGCGCCATGGAGACTGCCGGCACCTTTCCTGGCGCCTGCCAAGTGCTTTTAGAAAGTGAGTGAGACCAGAGAGGGCTTTTGCCCAGCAAGACTTCTAGTTGGCCTGGCCACTGAAGGTTGGACTGGCTGTGCAGAATTTTTTAAACATTGCTGAAGCAGCAGCTTCCACCACTGCACAAGAACCTTCACTGAGTGACAGCAGTTTTCTGGCTGTGCCCTCTGTGTCATAATCCCAAAAGTGCCCGCAGGCTCGAAAAGCGTGGGGACCCCTGCCCTAGGGTTTCACCTGATTTTGCTGTCGTGCCCAGGAAGCTGGACTTCAAGGCCAGCAACCACTTCTTGTACGTTTTATGTGGAAATACACCTAGGGTTGCCAACCTCCCGGGACTAGCTGGAGATCTCCTGCTATTACAACTGATCTTCAGCTGATAGATTAGTTCGCCTGGAGAAAATAGCCGCTTTGGCAATTGGGCTCTACAGCATTGAATCATAGACTCATAGAGTTGGAAGGGACCACCAGGGTCATCAAGTCCAACCCCCTGCACAATGCAGGACATTCCCAACTACCTCCCCCCCCCACACCCCTAGTGACCAGAAGATGGCCAAGATACCCTCCCCAAACCCCGCCCTCTTCAGGCTCCGCCCCAAAACACTCCAGGTATTTCCCAACCCGGAGCTACACTATAGGCACAATCCTGAGTTTGGGTATCACCTAAGCCAGGAACATCGAACTCAAATGTTACGAGGGCCAGATGTGACATAAATGTCACTTGGTCGGGCTGGCCATGCCTCGCCAGCCCAGACTGGAAGTGAGGTGGTGGTGGTGGCTGCCTCGGCTGGCTCCCAGGCTGGATAAAAGCTCTCAAGGGGCCGGATCCGGCCCGCGGGCCTTATGTTTGACACCCCTGACCTAAGCCTTTAAAACGGAAGCATTCTCCCTAGTATGTTGGAGTCTGCCGGCTTTTAATTGTAGCATCCCAAATGCTTGTGTTAAGTATAACTTTTTTGTGGGGGGGAACATGAGTCAGCGTTAGGCAGGTGGCCGCTTTAGATTAATATAGCCAGAATTAGATTCCCATATGCAAAAAAAAATTAAATGAGCAATCTCTGGTCTGTCTGCTTTAAAATAAATAAATGCATGAATCCTCAAAAGCGCAGCAGAGTTGCTAGCTCAGCGGCTTAAACTTTCCAGAGCTATTAAACAAGTCTCCCACACTGGGTTGATCGAACACTGCCACAAAGCTGAACGTGAAGGAGAACGGTGGGAGAAACTGCAGTGGGAAATGTAATACTGGGAGACTGTTGTGGGTTTGGAGGATTCAACCATCTGAGAGCCATCCTAAGCATCACAGTTTGCACAAGCAGCCAAACATCTGACGGTAGAATGGCTATAAGTTCAAACTGGGGGGAGGGGGGAATACCATTTTAAAAATGTTATCTTATGTAAAAGCAAGAACTTGCTAGAAGAAAACTAGTGAATCAAGTAGAGAGGTTGCTGATGATCTAGTTTGTTTTTCCTTGGAGGAATTTTACGTTTGTGTTACATAGGACAGCGTTTCAAAAACGTGATACCTGGCTTTATTTAGAGTTTCATCCTGCTTTCCTCCCCATTGGGTTCCCAAAGTGGTTTACAACAGCATTCTTCCCTCTGCCAGATTACCCTCACAACAAACCAACGAGACAGAGAGAGTGACTGGCCCAACATCACCCATCAGGCTTCTTTGGCAAAACGGGGACTCGAACCTGGTTCTCCCATGTATCTAGAACGCAATGCCTTTTTAGATTTAAAATTATGCTGCTCAAGATCTGTGGATCAAGGAGCTTCTAAGGGATAAAGGAAAGGAATTCCCTAATGCAGGAGTCCCCACCATGGTGCCTGCGGGTGCCATGGAGACTGCCGGCACCTTTCCTGGCGCCTGCCAAGTGCTTTTAGAAAGTGAGTGAGACCAGAGAGGGCTTTTGCCCAGCAAGACTTCTAGTTGGCCTGGCCACTGAAGGTTGGATTGGCTGTGCAGAATTTTTTAAACATTGCTGAAGCAGCAGCTTCCACCACTGCACAAGAACCTTCACTGAGTGACAGCAGTTTTCTGGCTGTGCCCTCTGTGTCATAATCCCAAAAGTGCCCGCAGGCTCGAAAAGCGTGGGGACCCCTGCCCTAGGGTTTCACCTGATTTTGCTGTCGTGCCCAGGAAGCTGGACTTGAAGGCCAGCAACCACTTCTTGTACGTTTTATGTGGAAATACACCTAGGGTTGCCAACCTCCCAGGACTAGCTGGAGATCTCCTGCTATGACAACTGATCTCCAGCCAATAGAGATCAGTTCACCTAGATAAAATAGCCGCTTTGGCAATTGGATTCTATGGCACTGAAGTCCCTCCCCTCCCCAAACCCCACCCTCTTCAGGCTCTGCCCCAAAAACCTCCAGGTATTTCCCAACGTGGAGCTGGCAACTCTAAATACACCATAGGCACAATCCTGAGTTTGGATATCACCTAAGCCAGGGACGTCGAAATCAATTGTGACGAGGGCCGGATATAACATAAATGTTACTTGGTCAAGGCAGGCCATGCCTCGCCAGCATTCCTCCCTTCGCCAGATTACCCTCACAACAAACCAACGAGACAGAGTGACTGGCCCAACATCACCCATCAGGCTTCTTTGGCAAAACGGGGACTCGAACCTGGTTCTCCCATGTAACTAGAACACAATGCCTTTCATGAGGACCAGCCAAACGACACTGTTAAGTATCATTCGGTTGGTCCTAATTAAAATATTATGTGGATTGTGGTTTTGGTTTTTGGGGTTTGCTTTAGGACTAGCAGTGTCATAAAGAATTTCATTATCCTAGATTGTAGTCTAATACCCTAACCACTACGCCACACTAGCTCTTGCCTTTGGACTTGGGAGTCTGAAGTAGTGCATTCAGGACTCGTACCGTTTCATTCGGACTTCATTTCGCATCATATAGAGAACTAACCAGACATTCAGCAGAATGAAGCATAAATTTCTAAGACACTGTTTAAAAGGGATCTGTTAAAGGTCATTTTGAAATGAAAGCTGCGGTCCCTTCCATTGACGGTCCGATGCCCTTTTCAGCACTTCGCTGTTCTATCACCTTCTTCTGCTCCATGTAGAGCAGTGGTTCCCAACCTTTTTTTGACCAGGGACCACTAGGACTTTTTTGTTCGGTGCAGGGACCCCAAGGTTCAAAATAAAAATTCTGAGAATTTGAAAATAAACTTTAATCATAACTGTTAGTTAAACATTAAACTTAGAATAATATTTGAATATATTTTTTATAATAGAGAACTTTTAATTGAAAATATTAATTTATTATGGGTTTATAACTTTGTTTCGCGGACCTTAATTTTGTTCTCGCGGACCCCTGGGGGTCCATGGACACCTGGTTGGGAACCAGTGATGTAGAGACAAGGGAAGATGATAAAAAAGGAACAGCGTGTCGTGACTACGGCAGGAAAACTGGTGCTGCTGCCCCCTGTGTGTGTGTAAAGTGCCTTCAAGTCGCAGCCGACCCCCTTTTTGGGGTTTTCATGGCAAGAGACTGACAGAGGTGGTTTGCCAGTGCCTTCCTCTGCACAGCAACCCTGGTCTTCCTTGGTGGTCTCCCATCCAAATACTAACCAGGGCTGACCCTGCTTAGCTTCTGAGATCAGGCTAGCCTGGACCATCCAGGTCAGGCTGCCCCCTAGCAGTTGCATAAAATAAGACTACCATGCTTTTGTGAACATGCGGTTGGGAATTCTGGCCCAGTCAGGGTTCCCAGATATATTTCCATTGGGGGAGGAGTAAGAGGAGGAGGAGGAGGAGGAGGAGAAGAAGAGTTGGTTTTTATATGCCGACTTTCTCTACCACTTCAGGGAGAATCAAACCGGCTTACAATCTGCTTCCCTTCCCCTCCCCACAACAGACACCCTGTGGGGTAGGTGGGGCTGAGAGAGGTCTAAGAGAGCTGTGACTAGCCCAAGGTCACCCACCTGGCTTCATGTGGAGGAGTGGGGAAACCAACCCGGTTCTCCAGATTAGCATTCACCGCTCACGTGGAGGAGTGGGGAATCAAACCCGGTTCTCCAGATCAGAGTCCACTGCTCCAAACCACCGCTCTTAACCACTACACACTGCTGGCTCTCCAGAAATTGGCATTATTAATTAGTTTCTTGCTCCACCTTTCTTCTGTCATAGAATTCAAGGTGAGCTGAGACTCTTTTGGGTAGTTTGAGTGTCAGACTAGGATCTGGGAGGTTCAAACCCCCACTCTGCTATAGAAGCTGGCCAGGTGAACTTGGGCCAGTTGCATACTCTCAGCCCAAGCTCTCACAGGGTTGTTGTGAGGAAAAAATGGAGGACAGTGATGTAAGCCTCTTTGGGTCCACATTGGGAAAGAAGAAGAAAAATAAAAAGAGTTGGTTTTTATTCCCCACTTTTCTCAACCAAAAGGAGTCTCAAAGCAGCTTACAATCACCTTCCCTTCCCCTACCCACAACAGACAGGTGAGGCTGAGAGAGCTCGAAGAGAGCTGTGACTAGCCCAAGGCCACCCAGCTGGCTTCATGTGGAGGAGTGGGGAAACCAACCAGGTTCACCAGATTAGAGTCCACTACTCATGTGAAGGAGTGGGGAATCAAACCTGTTTCTCCAGAGTTTGACGCTCTTAACCACTACACCACGCTACCTCTCACGCTGGTGGGGTATGAATGAAGTAAATAAATAACTATTATAGGGTCAGAGTAGGACTGGGGAGACACAGGTGCAAATCCTCTGAGGGTTCCCAGAAGAAATACTGGGAGTCTGATCAAGGTGTCTGATATGGGTACCTGTTTATTCCAACAGCGCTCATAGCAGCTCTTTGGGGCTAATTCAGGTTGGGAAAATGATACAGAGTGTCATGCCTGACTTTTGGCGGCAGAAAGTGCTGTCAAGTCGCAGCTGATTTATGGCGACCCCATAGGGCAGGGGTGGGGAACCTTTTTT
Organism: Euleptes europaea; assembly: GCF_029931775.1. Taxonomy (NCBI): domain Eukaryota; kingdom Metazoa; phylum Chordata; class Lepidosauria; order Squamata; family Sphaerodactylidae; genus Euleptes; species Euleptes europaea. The sequence goes on from NC_079316.1 coordinate 14,233,279, forward strand.
CCACCAAGGGCCATTTGGATATTTACTACATCATTTGCAGGCCATACTAAATTATCAACTTAAAAATTAGCCGACGAAGCCCCAAGAAGGCAGTTGCCCCAGATGACCCACCCCCCGGCGCAGGCAGGCATCCAACCGGCAGCGCACTTGCCCACCTGGTGGCACAAGATGGTCTGTTGCACCAGCCAGGCGTAGCTGTCCAGCCACATGCTGGAGTTGCTCCTGCTTCGCATGGTCGGGGCCGATTCTACAGCCAGCTCCTGCTACCTGTGCCTGCAGGGGTGAAATGAGGACACACCGGCTAAGAACTTGCCCTCCCCCGGGAATTCTGGCCCTGCCTCCTTTAACCCCTCCATTGTCGCCACTTCCGCCCCCAGCCCTCTTGTAGTACAGAGGGAATACGTTTCTCCACAGCCCGGGTGGGAAAGGGTTAACACAGTTTCTTGGGCGGTCCTAGCAGCTCCATGGCTAACAACTCTTCTGCAAGGGGGAAAAATGGTTCCTTTTCTTGGCAAAACAAACTCACATCCGCCTTGAATGGAGGCTATTCCTGTCTGTGGGAGGGGGCGGATCGTCAGTCTTAGATCCTTCTGGGCTAGAGATCTGCCAGGACCCACGAAGGGCCAGACCAAATGATTTCGCAGGCCTTAAACGGGCCTTAGACGTTCAGAGGTGGTTGGCCGTTGCAACCCTGGACTTCCTTGGCGGTCTCCCAAGTACTAACCAGGACTCACCCTGCTTAGCTTCCGAGATCGGAGGAGATCAGGCTAGCCTGGGCCACCCAGCCCTCAGCCATTCAACCTTCAGCCATGAAGCTCAGTGGCTGCTCATACTGTCAGCCTCAGTAGCCGACCTTACAGGGTCATTGCAAGACTTAAAGGAGCCACCGATGCTTTCCTGACTCCTTGGAGGAAAGGTGAGATAAAAATGTCATCGGAAGAAAGAAGATGGGGGGGGGCGGGGGGTCTCCTGATGATGCAACGTGGGCCCAACCATGAAATGGTTAAAAGGATTTGCCCTCTCCCCGTCTCTGCTCTTGTGTCCTTGACGGCTGCCCCTCAAGCTGAGATTTGGCATTTGCATTGCTTTCCTCATCACGGGGATAAAGCTGATAGGAAAAGCTTGGCTGATGAATGTAATTGTGTCATAGAATCAGAGCTGGAAGGGACCACCAGGGTCATCTAGTCCAACCCCCTGCACAATGCAGAAAATTTACAACTACCCTCCCCCCACACCCCCAGTGACCCCCACTACATGTCCAGAAGTTGACCAAGATGCATTCCCTCTCATCATCTGCTTAAGATCATAGAATCAGCATTGCTGACAGATGGCCATCTAACCTGTGCTTAAAAACCTCCAGGGAAGGAGAGCTTACCGCCTCCCGAGGAAGCCTGCTCCACTGAGGAACCGCTCTGTTAGAAAATTCTTCCTAATGTCTAGAGTCTAGACGGAAACTCTTTTGATTTAATTTCAACCCGTTGTTTCTGGTCCGACCTTCTGGGGCAACAGAAAACAACTCGGCACCATCCTCTATGTGACAGCCCTTCAAGTACTTGTCCTGCAGGAGCAGGGCCCTGCCACACGAGGCCCCTGCATGCTGGAAAAAGCAGGGCCTTTTGCCAGAGGTTAAGTTAGAGGGGGTTTGGAAGAAGCGCACTGCTGAGGACTGCCTGTGCTGGTTGCCGTCTGCCATACATAGTGCAAAGATCCCCTGTGGACCTGAGACGCTCAGTTATCCAGTCATCCGGTGGGACACGCTCAACATCGCCGGGAAGGTTGATGTTCAGCCAGCATTTTACCAGCCCCAACCCGAACAATTAGCCCGTTGGCAAGTTGCCAAACTCAGAAGACGCAAAGCTAGAGAAAGCCACCGCTGATCCGTCGCAGGTGCATGAGCCTGTCCGATAAGGTGCCAAGAGGGTGTGACTGGTTGCACATTGGAATGCTAGCGCATGCATGTTCTGCTGCCACATTGAAGGACTGCGGCAAAGGCTGGCTCCATTTCGGGGTGTGTGCATGTGCATTTGGTAACACTGCCCCCGTCTCCCGGCCCAGACTCTTATTCTCACTCCTCCTTGGCGTCTCCCTTCAGGCCAGGCCCTCAGGAGGCCCAGAATCCAACACTCCAGGCAGAGAAGGTGAAGGTCAAGTAGAAGAAGAAGAAGAGTTGGTTTTTATATGCCGACTTTCTCTACCATTTAAGGGAGATTCAAACTGGCTCACAACCACCTTCCTTTCCCCTCCCCACAACAGACACCCTGTGAGGTAGGTGGGGCTGAGAGAGTGTGACTAGCCCAAGGTCACCCAGCTGCCTTCATGTGGAGGAGCGGGGAAACAAATCCAGTTCACCAGATGAGTCGGAGGAGCGGGGAATCAAACCCGGTTCTCCAGATCAGAGTCCGCCACTCCAAACAGCTCTCCCATGTCAAGGGGTCTCGGTCAAGTGTTTTTGACCATTTATGCACGGGATGGTTTGCCTTGGGTTTGCCGCTCTCTAGATGCCCATTCCCCCCATCCGAATTCTCCAAACTCTGCATGGGGGGGCTTATGGTTGAGCTTTGAGACTATGGATGGGGAAATTGGGAATTATTAAGGGATATGAATTAATCTAATTCAAAGTGTCAGGAGTAACCAAATTACCAAAGTTAAAAAAATGTACTGTAAGATTGACAGCTTTGATTTATTATAATGAATGAGAATTGAATACAAAGAGAGAAACATGGATATTAAATGGACTGAGGAGGGGAGAGGGGAAGTTAAATATATGCATTTGTTTAGAGATAAGACAGGAATCTTTTATACTATGTACTTTATGAACTGAAAAAGAACTAAGATTGTAAACCAATCTGAAAATAATAATAAATTTTTTAAAAAAAGAGAATATGGATGGGGAAAATGTGCATCTGGAGGGCGGCAGACCCTAGGCAAAACCTCCCGTGCAATGGCAAATTTTAAATCAATGGGCAAATGTTGCTTTCCGCCGCGCGGGGGTTCTCGGCTCGAGGGCGAGCCGCCTTCCTGGAAGGGCGGGCCCGGGGGAAGGCGGCTCGCCCTCGAGCCGAGAACCGCCGCGCGGCGGAAAGCAACATTTGCCCATTGATTTAAAATTTGCCATTGCAAAAAAAAATTGCTTTTAGGAAGCAAAATTTTCCCATTGGTTTAAAATTTGCCATTGCAAAAAAAAAAAATTGCCTCCTCCTTTGCACGCCGGGCTTTGCCCTCTGCAGCAGCCAGCCAGGCAGCCGGCGGCCGAGCGCGCGCGCCGGGCTTTCGAACGAGGCCCGGATGGCGCGCGCTCCTCTCTGGGCGGAGGGGCGGAGGGAGGGGAAGAGGCGCCGTCCAGCAGCAGCAGCAGCGGCAGCAGCAGGGGGCGGGGGGAGGAGGAGGAGGAGGAGGCGAGGAAGAGCCATGAAGGAGCCAAGGAGGCCGCTCAAAAGAGTCCGCCTGAAAAAGCAGCCGGCAGAGTTCTGAAGGAGGCGGCTGCAGCCGGAGTTTGCATTGCAAACCATTGCATTGCAAACCCTCCTCATCCAAGAGGCTGCTGCTCCTTTTTTTTGCTTCTGCCTGCCCGGCCGGCTTCCTCTCGGGAGCCCCAAAGGACAGCTCGCCGGTGCACGGTTGCACGCCCCCCCCTCCACGCAAGAGGGGAGCCGGGCGAGCAGCAAGAAGAAGAGGAGGAGGAGGAGGTCACCCGCGAGCAACAGAGGCGGCCGGCTCCCCGGCTCCCGACCCCTCGCCTCTTTTGCACCCAGGACTCAGGCTTCTTTATTTTTTTCGTTTCTTGCAGTTGCAGAGGAGGGGGGGTCCAGCGCCCTCCTACTCTCCCCCCCCCCCAAGACCACGCTCCGTCGGCCTCGGGGGGACCCTGAAGCAGGCGGAGCAGAATGTACCAGGGACACATGCAGGTAAAGCCGGCCGGCGGGGGAAGTTTCTCCGGGGAGGGGAAGGGAATCGCGGGGGGGGGGGAGAGAACCGGCGTCGCCTTTTGCTGCTCCGTGCAACAGGTGCAAGAGCCCGGCTTCGGGGAGGTCAACTTTGCAAGCAACTTCGGGGGGGGGAAGGGAGGGGAGGCCGTCCCCCCCTCCTGGCGTGCACCCGCTGCCCTTGTCGCCGGGACGCACGTGGGGACGGGACGACGCGTCTCTTTCCCCGCGCCGCTTGGGAGGGGGGGGGAAACGCGATGGATGTCAAGTGAAGGGCACCGGATCCGGTGTGCGTGTCGCTTGGCCAGGGCTGCACGGGGGGGGGGGGGGGCTCCGGAGAAACTCCGCTTCGGGGTCCGGGAGGGGGAGGGGGCGACAGGGCATTGCAACCATTGCAACCCCTTCCCCCGTCTCTCGCTCAGACGGCCCAGCAAACAAACCCAACCCAACCCAAAAAACCCCAAAATGACTTTGGGAAGGGGTTTGCGCTTGCAAACGCTTGGGGTTGCCTCCCGATTCTCACGACCCCAAAGCCAGGGACGGCTCCTGGCTGACCCTCTGCCGGGAGAAACCGCTGTCCGCTGTGCCTGTAACCTTGACTCCCCCCCCACCTTCCCTCTTCACGTGGTCCCTTGTCCCTTAAAGAAAACCGGTGTTTTATTTATTATTTTTTATTTAGGGCGAAAACGCACGGGAGGTTTTGCCTTGGGTTTTGCAACTCTCGAAATGCACGTTTCCCCCCCCCCCCCAGCCAGATGATCAAAAGTCAATAAGCCCCCGTTGTTGTGTATGTATGACTTAACACCCATGCAGAGTTTGGAGAATTCAGATGGGGAGAATGGGCATCTTGAGAGCGGCAAAGCCAAGGCAAAACCTCTCGGGCATTTTTGCCCCCAGGAAGAAAGCCCCAGGATTGCTTCTCCTTTCCTGGACAGCCGATCATGTATGGTTCCATCTCCCCCTTTCCCAAAAGCAAATACTTCCCCCCCCCCACCATGACCTTTCCCCTGTGGCTCCAGATTTATAGGGAACGTGTGGATGTGTTTGCAGAAAGAGGTGGAGTAGGGGAGGGGGGAGATCTCGGTCCTCTTCCCCTCTTAATGGGCTGTCATTCGGGGCCATGCCTAAGCTTGTCCATCAGCCTTTGACCAGGGCGGTGTCAGCCTGCGGGATGCATAGGGAGGGTGAGGCGGGAAAGATGAACCGGCTTCTTGACTCAGCACATCTGGATTCGTGTAAAAAGGAGGACGCTCGGATAAACTCTCGTCTCAGCTAGGACGCTCGTATAACTCTTGTGGATAACATAAGGAGCGAAAATGTGTTGCGTGGGGATACTTACGGGAGGTCTTCCTGAAAAGGAAGCCGAAACGAGAATAAAGAGAGCCGAAATACCGGTCGTGTGTTAGGTTGTAGTTTAAAAGCGCTCCTTGCTTTGGCCATAATGAAAGCCTTCTCCGCTTGAAATCCTGCTACAAACCGGAGGATAGGCCTGCGTGTAGCACTGTAATAATTTAGACAAACCCACAAACTAGTTAAGCAGAAGTTTGTCTTTTTAAGCACATGGGGTTTTGCCTCACTGAACTCAGCGGGACTCTCTTCGTACAGAATCATGCCGCCAGCTAACATATTTCTGTGGATTTCAGTGGGTTTCAGTGGGTGTGTGTGTAGGGGGGGAAGTAATTTAACCACATTGGAGTTAGGGGTTGGGTTCGATATCTTGAGTCTGTGTAAACTCTTGTGAGTAGAGCATAAATCCTATTGTGAACTGAGCACATGGTATAATTACAGAGAGGAAATCTCATTATGTTAGTACATCTTAATTTAGTTGCCGTGAGAAAAAATAGTATTTCCTTCTTTTAAATGATGAGCATCTAGGTGTGCAGACCTGAATATATTCTTAACAGTTGGTAAACGTCAGCTGTTTTAAGTCGTAACCTATAATCCAGGTCTCAGAGGCATTTTTTTCTGGCGTCCAGAATAGTCTCGCTAAACAAATCGGATATTAAATTTTTCCCAAAAAAAAGTCAGCTAGGTTGAAAATGCCAGTCGCTCCCTTTAATGCACAGAAGGCAGCCGGGGGGTGGGGATGTAGTCTTTCTCAAAGTTATAGGCTGCCAACCTGTCGTGTTTATTGAGAAATGAGCAAGATTCTGGTGGAACTTTCTTCCGAGTAATTAAACTAACATTCGCAGCCGTCATTTATTTGTTTTCAGTTGTTGACCCAATGTAAAATGTTCAATAAACTGGAATAAATCTGCTACTTTAAAAAAATCCTTTCCCCCCCAGTTCATGTATAATGATACGTTCTTTAACTGTATGGTGTGCAGCTTCATAGCTAATTCATTTCCTGTAAGACAGTAATTGCCTTGTGCTTACCAATGCTGTCCTGGAATTGGGACTTCTTAACAGTTGGTGAGAGATTTGTGAAACCTCCCGTATATTTATCTCAGCCAGCCACAAATTCCCTGAGGAAAGGCACGTGGCTTCTAGGATCCAGTTCCTTTCAACAGTTTTTAGGTATTGATCCGTTCAGATAACCCAGATCCTTTGGGCTCCATCCATTCTTCCCAGTCCTTATTGCATACACAATCGGGCTCGGTTCTGTTTCTGTGGAGACTTTTCCGGAGTACCATGCTTGGTTTGTGCTTCGTAGTTCTGAGAGGAACAGGGACAGAGGATGTCGTAAAAAGGGCCCAGAGGAAAAATCCCGTGAGGACTGATGGGTTCCACCGCACGGCTGGGATCTAAAGGACGATCTCAGTTGGGCCTGGCCCGATGGGGCTTTTAACTTTACGAGAAACCCTCAAGATGTGCCATGAACCGCCCTGAGCAGGGGCTTGAGACGCACAAGTCAAAACCTTGGCTGGGTGTGCTGTGCTTGTTGCGCGGTCTGTTGGATCTAGGCACCGTGTTTAGCCTAGAAAGCTGGAGAGATGCTGGGTGTTTTCAGATACTAGAAAGAATCTAGATACGAGAAAGAATGAGGGCCAGCAAAGAAGCAGCGGCTCGAATTAGGGATGGGTAACTGGAGATCTGATGCACCTTTCTGTAAAGAAGGTGTGTTGTATCTGGTTCTCCAGTATAGTTCCAGATACCAAGTAAGCCACTCTTGGGCTCCTGCGTTCTCCCATGTAAGCCAAGACCTAGCAAAGGACTCGTGAAGTCTTTTTCCTCCATACAAACAGCAACAGAGACACGGAAGCCATCATGATATAGTGTAGTTAAGAGTGTCGCACTAGAAGAGAGAGCCAGCGTGGTGTAGTGGTTAAGAGTGGTGGCTTGGAGCGGTGGGCTCTGATCTGGAGAACCGGGTTCGATTCCCAACTCCTCCACATGAGCGGTGGACGCTAATCTGATGAACCAGGTTGGTTTCCTCACTCCTACACATGATGCCAGCTGGGTGACCTTGGGCTAGTCACAGTTCTCTGTGAACTTTCTCAGCCCCACCTGCCTCAGAGGGTGTCTGTTGTGGGAGGGGAAGGGAAGGTGATTGTAAGCCGGTTTGAGTCCCCCTTTAAGTGATAGAGAAAGGGGGCATATGAAAACCAACTCCTCTTCTCCTAGAACTGGGGAGGCCCGGGTTCAAATCGTGCTCAGCCATGAAGTTCACTGGGTGGTTTTGGGCCAGCCCCTCTCTCTCAGCCTAACCCACTTCACAGAGGTGTTGTGAGGGGAGAACAGGGTGTGTGTGTGCGCTTGTGGGGGGAAACCTTGTACGTCACCCCGAGCTGTTAGGAGGAAGGGTAGGATAAAGGTGTGATGGATCTGTGAGGGTTGGTCCAGGTTTACCTCAGACAGCCACGACTGAGGTGAGGCGGATTAGGAGGGACTCTGACCGAGCCTTTGTTTCCCTTCAGGTGGTCTTGGGTGGTGGTGGGGGGTGCCTGCCAGTGTATTAAAGTGGGATTGAGAAAGAGCCCTTTGCCTGTGCCTTGAAGTATTTTGCCAAAGGCTCTCCCGCTGTCCATACGGAAAGGGTTAAAGAGACCTTTGGCTGGTTCAGTTTGTGCTGCAGTGGGCAGAGTCAGTGTCAAGGGGGGGGGGTCCTTTCTCGGTTCGTAATGTGGCCCCCGTGAATCATTAGACCGGATATTTAAAGTAAAGGGATTGCAGATTGGAGTAAAGACTACAAAGAATGTCTTGGCACCAAGAGCCCTCCAGCGCTGGAATAAGATGCCCTGGAAGGTTGTGGAAGTTTTCAAGGAAGGTAAGGCAGATCTTGGGACGCTTTCGATATAAAATGTACGATTTTCTTTGCTCTGGTTTTAGTCCTGTTTAAATCGGTCGGATTAACTTTTATTTACATTGCCTCGACTGAGCGGATAAGGCTGACGGCGTCATTCTTCTTGGCTTGTGGAAAAGCTCTCCTCTGCCCCGCCTGTATTTGTTTTTGAATGGCTACGGTTTCTGAGAATGAACACCATCGGCTAAAAAGGACCTCATCAAAGATCTGCTTGCTGTCTTCATAAACTTCTCCAAAGCCTTCCAATCTGCAAGAGAACCATCGACTTAAAAAAAAAAATCCTAAGCAAAGTTAGACCTTTCTGAGCCCATGGATTTCAGTGGACTCTTATTTAGGATTGCACTCTTAGGCTCTTTAGTGTTAAGACTGTTATGATTAAGAGAGAAAGGAAATATGCATCCTCGACAGGAGATGAAGTGTTGAAAGAAGCCCATTGTTTACACAGATGGGTTGGAGAGCGAGCGTCAAACACTAACTTGGGGATTGGAAACTAATTTAGAAATCTTGGTCCGGCAACGGATTTGGGGGCAAGTGAGTATCTCTGGAAATGACACCCATCTTGATAAGCTGAGCTGTTGTGTGTAATCTCGCCTTATATTTTCAAAAACCCCAATTAGCCTGGGGGGACAGCAAATATAAAGGAACTGTAGGAATATTAAGGGATGGTAAAATTCCTTCCACTCTAGCCATTTTTCTGCTCAAAGTCCACAAGCCGTTTTTCTGTTTGCAGGGGAAAGAGACCCTCTTCCCACCACCATTATGTACATAGAATCATAGAGTTGGAAGAGACCCCCGGGGTCATCTAGTCCAACCCCCTGCACAATGCAGGAAATTCACAACTACCTCCTCCCCACACCACCAGTGAACCCTACTCCATGCCCAGAAGATGGCCAAGATGCCCACCCTCTCGTCATCTGCCTAAGGTCATAGAATCGGCATTGCTGACAGATGGCCATCTAGCCTCTTCTTAAAAACCTCCAGGGAAGGAAAGCCCACCACCTCCCGAGAAAGCCTGTTCCACTGAGGAACCGCTCTAACTGTTAGAAAGTTCTTCCTAATGTCCAGACGGAAACTCTTTTCATTTAATTTCAACCTGTTGGTTCTGGTCCGACCTTCTGGAGCAACAGAAAACAACTCGGCACCCTCCTCTATATGACAGCCCTTCAAGTACTTGGGAGATGGTTATCATATCACCTCTCAGTCTTCTCCTCTTCAGGCTAAACATACCCAGCTCCTTCCACCTTTCCTCATAGGACTTGGTCTCCAGACCCCTCACCATCTTTGTTGCCCTCCTCTGGACATGTTCCAGCTTCTCTACATCTTTCTTAAATTGCGGTGCCCAAAGATGAACACAGTACTCTAGGTGAGGTCTAAACAGAGTAGAGTAAAGCGATACCATCACTTCATATGATCTAGACACTATACTTCTGTGGATACAGCCCAAGATCGCATTTGCCTTTTTAGCTGCTGCATCACACTGTTGACTCATGCTCAGTGTTTGGTCTACTAAGATCCCGAGATCCTTTTCAGACACACTACTGCTCAGACAAGTCTCCCCCATCCTATAATTATGCATTTGATTTTTCCTACCTAATCGCAGAACTTTATATTGATCTTTGTTAAAGTGCATTTTATTTGTTTTAGCCCAATTCTCCAGCCTAAATGCTGTCAAGTCTCAGCTGACCCCAGCAAGGGACTTTCAAGGCAAGTGAGAAGCAGAGGTGGTTGGCCATTGGCTTCCTCTGCAAAGCCTTCCTTGTTGGACTCCCATGCAAGTACCAACCCTGCTTAGCTTCTGAGGTCTGAGACTGGGCTGTACCAGGCTACCCTCTCCCATCACCATTAGTGCCCCTTAAATTTGAAGCTTACAAAGGCTGCTTTTGGTTTAAGAAAAATGGCAGGGGAAAGATATGCAGTCCAGCCCCTGACCTGGTTACACTAGAACACCTGATTTCGGACCAAGGTTTCTACAGACAAGAAGTCTCAGTGGCTGGCACTTAGCCATTCCCATGGAGAAATGAACTGTAGATCACAGAAGCGGCTGGCAGCAATTCTACTCATTGCTTTTAAAAAAAATCTTGATGGCTAGAAACCGCTGCTGGCTGTTCCGATGACTGGGCAGTTATACAATATGATTTCTGCCTGAGATAATGGCTATTGAGTAATTTTAGCAGGGTGGTTAAGCCTGGAATCATGCACTGTGGAATAAAAGTATGAATCTTGGCACACTGAGACATTACCCATATGAATTATTTTTTGATGTGGTTCCTGGTAAGCCAAACTCCCTGATGGGCAGAAAAGCGAGAGGTATGTATTTTTGTCATAGGGTGTTTTTTTTTTCTTCTTGTTCTAACCTTATACTTTAAATGAAACTAGGGTGGCTAAGGTGTGTTAACTCTGCTCACTTCCCCAGGCTACGAGAGTGTTGTGAGGTGGGGAACTCCCAATCCAAACGCTGAACTGTATTGCCTATGGGGCTAGGATTGCTTTTTGGGAAGCCTGCAGTTATCTCTCTTAGCCTGCAGGGAGCGCTGCCATTTTCCATAGTTTGTGATTTAGGGTTTTCTGACAAACTACGGTTTGTCACAAAGGTAGCAGCGTTCAGTCATTGAACTGAGCACGAGGGAGCTGGAAGAAGTTCATGAATCTGGGCTCAGACTCATTCATTATGCTTGTATCTTATTTACATTGTTTCTAGTGAACGACTGGCATATTAGGTTTGCCAGCTCCAGGTTAAGAAATTCCTGGAGATTTGGGGGGCGGGGGAGCCTGGGAAGGAGTGGGTTCAGGGAGGGGAGGGAGTACAGTATAATGCCGTAGAGTCCACCTTCCAAAGCAGACATTTTCTTCCGGGGAACTGATTTTGTAGTCTGGAGACCAGTTGTAATTTTGAGAGATCTCCAGGCCCCACCTGGCTGTTGGCAACCATACGTGGCACACATATTTATGTTATTTTAAATGACATTGGGTGAGATCCATCATGGTGTAGCGGTTTGTGTATTGGACTAGGAATGGGCAGACCAAGGTTCAAGTGCCACCAAGTGCCACCTGCTAAGTGACTAGGCCAGTCATTCTCTGTTAGAGTAACTTACCTTGCAGGGTTGTTGTGAGGATGAAACAGAGGAAAGGAGAGCCCTGAGTTCCTTGGAGGAAGGGTGGGATAAAAATGTAGTTAATAAATATATGATTCTAAACTTTGTTGTGATTATTCACTTCCCTTATTTTTACTGTCTACGCATGCACATTTTATAGTTGTCATCTAATTTTGTTGGGAGCCTACAAACACTGGCCCCTTATGCTTGGTAATTAGCAGCGCATTCCAGGCTGAACCGTCACTCCAGACATCACTGCGAAGCCGGCGCATACCTGCTTCGCTTTTCTTAAGAGTCCCTTTAACCCAGTCTTTCGTATTTGCTCTGCCCCCGCATCGAGGCAGTCACTGAAGGAAGCATGCAGAATCACAGCTGCGGCTTAGCTATGCAAACTACTATTTTTAATGGCTATGCAAACGAAGGGGGTGGAATTTGTTTGACTTTCTCCTCTTGCATTCCGGACAGCGAATGGTCATTTTAAAGGTCGGGTTTAAAAAAGGAGCTTTGAGCGAGCATCAAAATCGACACTGCATAAATGGCCACTGTTTTGTGCCTCCTCTGTATGTAGCTAGTGTCCATAAGAAAACTGGGGGTGGGGGGAACAAAACTCATTTATTTCAGAGCAGGATTTAATGTGAAGATGGAACTGTATTATCTGACAAAGTGAGCTTTGACTCACAAAAGGTTCCAACCTAGAAAATGCTATTGGTCTTTAAGGTGCCACTGGACTCCAGTGTTGTTCTGCTTTTACAGATTAACGTGGCTACTTGCCTGAAACTGGATCCATATTAGGAAAGGTTTAAGGATTACCAATAGAGCTGTATATTTAGGAATTACCGCTGCACATCTGCAGCAAGTTTGATGCATTTAACCAAAAGTGCTCAGTTTGGTCAGAATTTGGTCAGAAATTCTGGCTTATCTTGCAGTGTACACTTGCAATGTACCTTTTCACTTTGATTCTAAATACATGTTGGAGAAAAATGCCATTGAAACCAACGGGATTTATCTCCAGTTTTCTTGTTTGACCATGTGGTATTAATTTACAACTTTGTCTACAAATGCTCTGCTCTATGTAATTAAAGTTGAAACCTTTTGTTGACCTTTTGTTTGGAATTAGATTTTTCAGTTACAATTTTCCAGTTGTTCAATTTGAGGATGTTTTGGGGGTAAAGGGATTTTTACAGTTGCTGTATTTGAATGCTTACTGCAATCCAGAAACAAAACCGAGGAGATCCCTGGTTATGCCATGTACAGGGCTGGTTCTCCAGCCACACCACCCAAGAAACTGCTTGGGGCAGTACAGTGAGTGGACACGGATGCGCTGCTGGGGTTCAACTTGCCCCCAGCAAGCCTGTGGTGCGGGAGGCGACGGGGTTTGCCTCCTGGACTTGAGCCACCACTGTCGATATTCAACCTAAGCCTCTGCATAAGAACATAAGGAAAGCCATGCTGGATCAGACCAAGGCAGTCCAACAGTCTGTTCACACAGTGGTCAACCAGGTGCCTCTAGGAAGCCCACAAGCAAGACGACAACAGCAGCATTACCCTGCCTGTGTTCCACAACACCTAATATAATAGGCATGCTCATCTGATCCTGGAGAGAATAGGTATGCATCATGACTAGTATCCATGGATAGCCCTCTCCTCCATGAACATGTCCACTCCCCTCTTAAAGCCTTCCAAGTTGGCAGCCATCACCACATCCTGGGGCAAGGAGTTCCACAGTTCAACTATGCATTGTGTGAAGTGTTGGACCCGGCCAGCAGAAGCATGGGCGGAGCCACGGGGGCAGGGTTACCTTGCTACGAGCCACAAAATACTGTCCTTGGCTGCTTGTCGGATCCCAGCCTATATTCTGCAAATAAATAATACAAATTTATTCCAGGATGATGCTGCAGTTAGTAAACACAAGCGCAATCCAGCAAAAGTGAGAAATTCCTGACTCTCATGGAAAGGAGTGGAATGGGTTTTGCGATGAACTAAAGAGTGGTGCTTTCAGTGGGACCGGAATCGCAACTAACCTTTGCTGGAGAGCAACCAAAATCCAACCACCGGCGTGGTGTAGTGGTTAAGAGCGGTAGTTTGGAGCAGCGGACTCTAATCTGGAGAACTGGGCTGGTTTCCCCACTTCTCCACATGCAGCCAGCTGGGTGACCTTGGGCTAGTCACGGCTCTCTTAGAGCTCTCTCAGCCCCACCTACCTCACAAAGTTGTGGGGAGAGGAAGGGAAGGCTATTCTAAGCCAGTTTGATTCTGCTTTAAAAAAAGGTAGAGAAAGTCAGCATATAAAAACCAACTCTTCTTCCTCTACTTTCCTGTCACCACCTTCAGATTCCTCTGGTATTTTGCCAGAAAAGAAACTTCCAAATCGGCCTCACCGTTCCACTTTCAGTAACACTGAATGGTGATTCTGTAATACACGTGATAAATAAATAACCTGATCTGTCCACAGCAGTAGGCTCTTGCGTGGTGCCCGGCTGGGAAGGAAAGCTGACTCCTCTCTCAGGGGAGCGAGTTGCATCAGCCTTTGTGACTGATTGAGTTTGCACTGCCCGCCTGCCAGCTAAGAATAAACCCGAAGGAAAAAAGGCAACTTCAAATGCATTATTTCGTGACCCTTGTCGGAGGGCGTTGTTGATTTTTGAACCCCTATTTTGAGGTGTGAGTAGATCAGAATTCAGCTGCCTTGCAGTTTGTCAGATTGTGCGTTGCGGGGAGAACAGGAGGGACCCTCTGATAAGAGCGGCTGATCCCAAGGGTCGCCTGACCTTCCCAAAGCATCCCCGTTGTCCTCCTCTGTCTGCCTCATTTCCCAATGGATGCTCGAGCATAGGAGGACACTGCTGGCCCGGGGCAGGTTTCCCCCCAGGGCTTTGGACATTGTGTTTCATTGCTGACTGCCTGCCATCTGCCTGCCCCGTCTTCTGTTTTGCGTATGAGAGATGACATTGGCACTGTGGTTAGCCCTTCTGCAGCTCTGGAAATGGCTGCGGTGCTCCGGCTTCCCTCTCTACCGCTCCCACTTGACCAAACGCCGCCAAGGACATCCGCGTGCGTTTCAGCTGCCCCAGGGGTGCCCCCACAAATGACCTCACAGTAACAAATCGTTCGCTCCCCGGTCTGTAACATTTAGCATCACTTGCCAGATGATCCTTGGCTGTCTCGTTTGTGCTTCCACGCTCCCCCCGCAATGATTCTTTTGGCAGTAAATTTGGGGGGGGGCGCTCATCTTCACCACAGAGAGGATCCCTGGGAGGCGAACTGGGTTTCGTAGTCTGGGAAAGCCTGTCAACATAACCATCATTCAAGTTTATGCACCAACTACAGATGCTGACGAGGAAGAAACGGAAAGTTTTTATGCAAGTGTTCAGGAAGTAATTGATCACACACCTAAATGAGATGTACTGATACTCATAGGTGACTGGAACACAACAGTAGGAAACAAAGCAGAATCAAACGTTGTTGGCAGATTTGGGCTAGGAGCGCGGAATGAAGCAGGAGAACGACTCAGAATTCTGTGAAGACAACAATTTGTTCATTGCAAATACATGTTTCAGGCAACCAAATAGAAGAAGAGTTGGTTTTTATATGCCGACTTTCTCTACCACTTAAGGCAGAATCAAACCGGCTTACAATCACCTTCCCTTCCCCTCCCCTCAACAGACACTTCGTGAGGTAGGTGGGGCTGAGAGAGCGTGACTTGCCCAAGGTCACCCAGCTGGTTTCGTGTGTGGGAGTGGGGAAACAAATCCAGTTCACTAGATTAGCCTCTGCCGCTCATGTGGAGGAGTGGGGAATCAAACCCGGTTCACCGCTCCAAACCACCGCTCTTAACCACTACACCACACTGGTGATGACTACATACATGGGCATCACCAGATGGCCAGTATGGAAATCAAATCGATTACATAATTGGAAGCAGAAGATGGAGATCAAGAGATAGATTGACTCTAAAAAGGAAGCCACGGCCCTCATTTTGCAAGATCTGAGCAAGGCTGTTAAAGCTAGGACGTTTTGCAGGACATTGATTCATAGGGTTGCCATGAGTCGGAAGCGAGTTGACAGCACTTAGCACACACACAGTCGAAATTTCCTCCCCACTCCTTTGACCCTGGAAGAATCCTTGCGACAGGAACAGGTTCGGCTCCGAGGAGGCTTTCTGGGTGTCGGGGTCCTTTTGGTAGTGAAGGGAGGCCGATTCCTTGCCCCCTTCACCGAAAGTGAGTAGGTATCTGGTGGACTGGGTGATCTACCTGGTAGGGTTGCCAGGTCCCCCCCCCCCCCGGCCACCGGCAGGGGATGGGGGGTAGGGCTGGCAGATCGAGGTTGGGAAACTCCTGGAGATTTGGGCATGGAGCCTGGGGAGGAAGGGGACCTCAGCGGGGTACAATGCCACAGAGTCTGTCCTCCAAAGCATCCTTTTTCGGCAGGGGAACTGATCTCTGTAATCTGGAGATGAGCTGTAATTGACACAAACCGTATCTGCTGCAATTCAGGAACTGATTTTAGAAACTGATTTTAGAAATTCTCATAATTAGGCAGGTGTTAAGTAGAATGTAGCTGAGGGAGAAATCCTCTTAACAATAACGGATCAGATGTTGGGAAATGGGCTCATTCCTGTCAAAAACATCACTCGGAAATCTTTTCTTTTTTCAAAGAAACTATGACAGAGGTGTCCGCTGTCTGTCTAATGGTTTGAAAATTAGGTTTGACTGTTATGGAGCAGGTTCTGGCTTGAAGGCGCAGTATGACGGAGCTGCAGAATGGGGTGATAAAATTTTGAATTGGTACAGTAGACTAGGCATCTTTGCACTACAGGTGGATGTTCCGTTTTTTTTGTTTTTTTCCTGTTCGTCTGGGTCAAAACCTTCCTGCGAGCTACAAAACAAAACAAATTTAGCCCTGCGAAACCAAGGAGAAAGGCCTGTCCCACTCCCAGCTGTATTAGTTTTCCACTTGCAAGGATGCAGAAGGAAATTTGATTTCCCTCCCTGCGGGCGGAAGTGGTCCAACCAACTCTACCCTCTCAGATCTTTACATGCTCATTCTGATGCAGGTGTGCAGCGGATCTCAGGCCTGACTTAAATGTGATGCCAGCAAAGAAAGAGAACTAACCTGTGGGTTGCTGCTGCAAAGCGTCTCGTTTGAAACCGACTTCTACCCTTTGCCCTGGTTCTTTTGCCTTACCAGTGTCACGTTTAAATCAGGCCATAGGGTGGGAACTTACAGAGCTAATATACAAAGACCGGGGTACACATTAAGTTTTAACCAGTAGGACCCCATGCTGAAGCTGGAGGGTGAGAGATTCAAAACAGGTAGAAGGAAGTATTTCTTCACACAACACGTAGTTGAATTGTGGAACTCCCTGCCCCAGGATGTGGTGATGTCTGCCAACTTGGAAGGCTTGAAGAGGGGAGTGGACATGTTCATGGAGGAGAGGGCTATTCATGGCTACTAGTCAAAATGGATGCTAGTCATGATGCCTACCTATTCTCTCCTGGATCAGAGGAGCATGCCTATTATATTAGGTGCTGTGGAACACAGGCAGGACAATGCTGCTGCAGTCGTCTTGTTTGTGGGCTTCCTAGAGGCACCTGGTTGGCCACAGTGTGAGCAGACTGCTGGACTTGATGGACCTTGGTCTGATCCAGCAGGGCCTTTCTTATGTTCTTATGACCCAGGTCAGCAATTAGTGTTTTTGAAGGACCACTATGGAGGAATGATGGGGTAGTGTTTCTACGGCTACTCTGCTGGCAGACTCTCTTAGTGCAGATACTACTTCATATTTTGTGTGTCTCCAGGACAGGGTCCCCCAACCTTTTTAAGCCTGTGGACACATCTGGAATTCTTATTCAGTGTTGTGGGCGCGGCTACAAAACGGCTTCCATAAGTGGCGGAGCCAACCACGATGTCAGAACGTGAGGTTATGCATAACTCTAATACAGTGGTTCCCAACCTTTTTTTGACCAGGGACCACTAGGACTTTTTTGTTCGGTGCAGGGACCCCAAGGTTCAAAATAAAAATTCTGAGAATTTGAAAATAAACTTTAATCATAACTGTTAGTTAAACATTAAACTTATAAAAATATATATTCAAATATTATTCTAATAGAGAACTTTTAATTGAAAATATTAATTTATTATGGGTTTATAACTTTGTTTCGCGGACCTTAATTTAGTTCTCGGGGACCCCTGGGGGTCCACGGACCCCCGGTTGGGAACCAGTGCTCTAATAGCACCTCTTCAACACTGCAGGCAGAAGCTCTGTTTAACAGGTTGCCTTTTAAAATGAACGTACTGTTTAAAAACATTTTTTTGCATATTCACACAGCTTACTTTTAGCCACTCCATGAAGATCCACCAGTTGTGACGGCTGTTGCTCCCAAACGATTTTTAAAAATCCGCCCAATCTGATCTCTAGGGGCCAATCGGAAGCCCTGCTGGGCAAAAGCCCCATCTGGCTCTGCCCACTTTCTAAAAAATACTTGGTGCTAGCAAAGGTGCTGGTGGGACCCCTGCTCTAGGTTATCAACAGTGTCATAGGGTTGGGGTGGGACAGGGGACAATTCTCCAGGGACCGTATTTGGCCCATGGACCTTCAGTTGCTAGCCAGCTGCGGGGGGGGGGGGGGAAGGAAACGGGGTGCAAAAAGAAAACAAATCAAGAAATTTAAAATAGCATCTAAAGCCACTAAATGCCGTAAAAAATGTAAATCGGGCCCTTCTGGGAAGGCTTGACGTCTTAAATCCTTTCTGTGCCTCTTCAGGTCTGTCAATTAATTCTCTCTGGAGCCGAGAGCTTACAAACTGCTCTGTGTAGCTTTCACAGCTTAGCTCTGGCACAGCTTATTTTGCTTCTCCTGGATAAGGTAATCTAGGGAGTCTCAGTGAAGAATGGTTTGGGCCCCAAGCCCGAGAAACTTAGCCGAGCCCTGTGTTTTTATTAAAACATCCGGTCATAGAATCATCAGTTTGTCACCTGGAAATATATCGCGTCCCATAAAACCCAGAGGCAAAGTGGAAGGCGGTTTCTCTCCTTCCTTCTTTCTACCATCTTGCCTCCTATGAGCCAAACCTGGAATCCTTTCACTACGTTTGGTGGGAGAGAGGGAGAAGTAGATGAAAGATCCCAGGAAGACAAGCCACAGTGGTTTTTCCTCTTGTTTCATTAGCAAATTCAGAAGATCACTGGGTTTCAACCTGGCAACTTTCCCATGTCGCAAAATTAAGAACAAGCTACAGAACTGATTTGGTGACCACGCAGCTTGTTCATTCTTCAGAAGGGAGGGGGAGAAATCAGATTTATCTGTGAGACACGGAGTTTGAAGTGGAAAAATCAAGGATAAAGTGAACTGCGGAGGGGCCGTGGCTCAGCGATAGAGCCTCTGCTTGGCATGCAGAAGGCCCTGGGTTCAATCCCCAGCATCTCCAGTGAAAGGGACCTGGCAAATAGACACATGAACACACATGAAGCTTCCTTATACTGAATCAGACCCTTGGTCCATCAAAGTCAGTACTGTCTACTCAGACCGGCAGCGGCTCTCCAGGGTCTCAGGCAGAGAGAGGTCTTTCACATCACCTGCTTGCCTGGTCCCTTTAAGTAGGTGATGTGAAAGACCTCTACCTGAGACCCTGAAGAGCCGCTGCCACTCTGAGTAGACAATACTGACCTTGATGGACCAAGGGTCTGATTCAGAATAAGGCAGCTTCATGTGTTCAAATGTGCATTAGTCACCTGGTCTTGGGCTGTATTTTCTGTCATGAGAGTGATGGGTAACAATAAAATTCTTTCAGGTAGAGGATCAGAGCATCACTGGTATGAAAGGCAGGGCAAGTCTTGATGTAGCAGTGTTAGCTTGCAAGATTTACATGCTGGAGTTAGATTCAAGTCTAGCAGCACCTTAAAGAATGAAATTTCTTAGGGTTTAAGCTTTTGAGAGTCAAAGTTCCCTTTCACAGTGGGTAGCCGTGTTAGTCTGTTTGCAGTAGTCAAAAAGGGCAAGAGTCCAGTAGCACCTTAAAGACTAACAAAAATCTGAATAAGTGAGCTGTGGCTCACGGAAGCTCATACCCTACCAGAAAATATTTTTGTTAGTCTTTAAGGTGCTACTGGACTCTTGCCCTTTTTGACTAAAGTTCCCTTTATCAGTAGGGTTGCCAACCTCCAGGTACTAGTTGTGATCTCCCGCTATTACAGCTGATCTCCAGGTGACAGAGATCAGTTCACCTGGAGAAAATGGCCGCTTTGGCAATTGGAATCTATGGCATTGAAGTCCCTCCCCTCCCCAAACTCCGCCCTCCTCAGGCTCCACCCCAAAAATCTCCAGATATTTTCCAACCTGGAGCTGACAACCCTATTTGTCAAATACTTTGTCTCTCAAAAATGTATGCCTTGGGCATCTTGTTGGTCTATAAGTTGCTGCTAGGTCCGAATCTTCTTTTTCTGCTGTAGGCCAACATGGCTTCGCATCTGAAACTATGCTGCACAGGGCTTTTTTGGTGTGATTTTTTTTTTTTTTTGCCATCAAGTCACGTCTGACTTATGGCGACCACCTAGGGCAAACCACCCCGTTAACGTAATCTGCCTTGGAGACCCAGTGTGATGTAGTGGTCAAGAGCAGTGGACTCTAATCTGGAGAACCTGGTTTGAGTCCCCACTCCTCCACATGAGCGGCGGACTTTAATCTGGTGAACTGGGTTGGTTTCCCCACTCCTCCACGTGAAGCCTGCTGGGTGACCTTGGGCTAGTCACAGTTCTCTCTGAGCTCTCTCAGCCTCACCTACCTCACAAGGTGTCTGCTGTGGGGAGAGAAAGGGGAGATTGTAAGCCACTTTGAGACTCCTTAAAAGGGAGAGAATGTCGGCATATACAACCAACTCTTCTTTTAGTAAACGTCGTGATGTGACGTCACCCCATGGGTCAGTAATGACCTGGTGTTTGCACAGGGGACTACCTTTACCTAGGGTTTTCAAGGCAAGAGATGTTCAGAGTTGGTTTGCCATTGACTGCCTCTGCGCCATGACCCTGGTATTCCTTTCTCCCATCCAAATACTTGCCAGGGTCAGTCGCTTTAAAAATAAAAAAATGGCCCTGCCTTCTGTGCATGACGATCAGAAACTTGGCAGGCACACTTTTCCTTACAGTGGAAGGAGAAGTTTCACATATTCATTTACTGCTTGTTACCCAGCTGATAAAGTTTTGGGATGCAGACAGTATGGAGAGAGAGAGAAAAGGTTCTGCTCCTTTACGAGAGGCTTAATGTGTGGAAACAGGCAGATGAAGTTTTTCCTGGCATGGAGGTAAATAACATCACCTGATAGATTATATGCCAATAAACCCTATTAAAGGGTCAGGACATTCTTACCAAGGCCTGTTGGCAAACTTAGTAAAGGCACAGGAGACCTGCAAGGAAAAAAAAGGTTTGGAAACCTGACGTGTTGTTTGGGAGACAGAGGTTGTATTTCTTGCATGCAGCATGTGGACGTACACACATTAAGAGAGAGAGAGAGAGAGAAATGCAAACAGGACGGGACTATTTGAAAAATTCAGCATTTTCTGGCATACACCCGGTGAAAAAGCAGGGACCTTCTTTTGAGCCTCATATCAACATTATTCCCCTTTGGATTCAGAAGAAGAAGAGGAGTTGGTTTTTATTCCTGGCTTTTCTCTACCTTTAAGGAGTCTCAAACCGGCTTACAACTCCTTCCCTTTCCCTCCCCACAACAGACACCTTGTGAGGTATGGGGGGCTGAGAGAGTTCTGAGAGTACTGTGACTAGCCCAAGGTCACCCAGCTGGCTTCACGGGGAGGAGTGGGGAAACAAACCCGGTTCTCCTTAGTGTCTGCTGCTATTTACCACTATACCACACTGGCTCTCTACTGTGAAATCTTTCTCCTTTCTGAAGACACCTGTTATTCTCAGGACAGTGATAGATTTCTTAATATAATAAGAAGAGTTGGTTTTTATATGCCGACTTTCTCTACCACTTAAGGAAGAATCAAACCGGCTTACAATCACCTTCCCTTCCCCACCCCACCCCAAAACAGACACCCTGTGAGGTAGGTGGGGCTGAGAGGGTGTGACTAGCCCAAGGCCACCCAGCAGGCTTCATGTGTAGGAGCGGGGAAACAAATCCAGTTCACCAGATTAGCCTTTGCCATTTATGTAGTGGAGTGGGGGAATCAAACCTGGTTCTCCAGATTAGAGACCACTGCTCTTAACCACTACACCACGCTGGCTCTCTGGTAGGGGTGGGGAATACTTTTGTCCCATCACAGTTGGATTTTAAGAGAACATTTCTTTTGGCTCTGAACGGAACTCCTGCTGCTTCCACCAAAAGACGCTGATTGCAGCATCAGCTAATTTATAGCACTGATGGATGGGCATTGTTGAAAATTACATCCTGCGTTTGGCCTAGTTCTCTCTGAGCTGGTAGATCTCTGTCTGGGCTGTAGCACGTCCGAGTTCCAGTTGGGACTCACATGCTCAAATGGTGCTCCATGCCAAAATATTCCCAGCACAGAGAGAACTTGACTTCTGAGAGAAGGCTGTCTGCTCCCTGACCTGCCGACCTACGTTGAGAGGGGGTTTGCCATTGCCTGCCTCCGTGCCACAACCCTGGTATTCCTTGGTGGTCTCCCATCCAAATACCAGCCAGGGCTGACCCTGCTTAGCTTCTGAGATCTCAGGAGATCAGGCTAGCCTGAGCTATTCCTGCCAGGTACCCAATAAAAAGGTAAAGGTCCCCTGTGCAAGCACTGGGTCATTCCTGACCCATGGGGTGACATCACATCCTGACGTTTACTAGGCAGACTTTGTTTACGGGGTGGTTTGCCAGTGCCTTCCCCAGTCATCTTCCCTTTCCCCCCAGCAAGCTGGGTACTCATTTCACCGACCTCAGAAGGATGGAAGGCTGAGTCAACCTTGAGCCGGCTACCTGAAACTGACTTCTGTCTGGATCGAACTCGGGTTGTGAGCAGAGCTTTTGACTACAGTACTGCAGCTTACCACTTTGCGCCTTGGGGCTCCCATTGGAGAGAAAGGCGGGGTATAAATCAAGCAAATAAACACCACTGCCCAGACCATCTCAGCAAGAACACAGCCCTTATGATCCACACCTCCCAAGCAGTCACCTTACTCCCTTTCGCTTGCCATTGGCGTGCTCAGCCCCGGTGTTAACTCGCTGAGAAGGTGGAATTCATGAGGGGGCATTTTAAATATGTTGGACTTCTTCTGTCCTAATGGAACCAAACCTGGTTGGGTGCCCCCACCATGTGGGGAGGGGCTGTGGCTCAATAGAAGAGACTGCTTGGTATGCAGAAGGTCCCAGTTTCAATCGCCTGCATCTCCAGTTAAAAGGCAACATGGAAGACGTCTGCCTGAAACCCTGAAGAGCTGCTCCCAGTCAGAGTACACATGAACACATGAAGCTGCCTTCTACTGAATCAGACCCTGGGTCCATCAAATGCAGTATTGTCTTCTCAGACCTGCAGTGGCTCTCCAGGGTCTCAGGTGGAGGTCTTTCACATCATATCACCTATTGTAAGATCCTTCAACTGGAGATGCTGGGGGTAGAACCTGGGACCTTCTGCATGCCAAGCCAATGCTCTGCCACTGAGCCACGGCCCCTCCCCAAGAGACAAGCAGAGGTGATCAGCAACCCCTTCCTTCCTTGGTGGTTCCCCCATCGAAGTATTCACTGTGGCCAACCCTGCTTAGCTGCCAAGCTGCGCTGAGCTCAGGCCAAACTATTCAGGTGAAGAGCAGACAATATAGAACTTGATAGAACAAGGGTGTTATCACTTCCTCTTAGGTTATATATCATAGATGCTTTCACACATGCTGAATAATTCACTTCCAATCCACTTTCAGCTCACTCTGCAACTGTGTGGAACAGCAAAATCCACTTGCAAATCATTGCTAAAGTGAAATTTAAGTGCATTATTCGGCATGTGTGAAAGTGCAGTTTCCAGCCAGTAAACTTGTATTATGTTAGCATCATTGTGGTCACCCCCCCCCTTTATAACTTGTCTCTTTCTCAAAATTTGAAATCCAAGCTCAATTCAAAGCATATGGCTGAATTTAAGCAAGAGTTGTTCTGGCTACAAAAAGGAAGACAGAAGAATGTCCAGATGTAG
This sequence comes from Euleptes europaea, assembly GCF_029931775.1. Lineage (NCBI taxonomy): Eukaryota > Metazoa > Chordata > Lepidosauria > Squamata > Sphaerodactylidae > Euleptes > Euleptes europaea. Next base: position 14,256,675 of record NC_079316.1, read on the forward strand.
AGAAATGGGAGAATAATGGGTAGGGGCTGTGGCTCAGTGGTAGAGCCTCTGCTTGGCATGTAGAAGGTCCTGGGTTCAATCCCTGGCATCTCCAGTGAAAGGGGCTAGGCAAGTAGGTGATGTGAAACACTCAGCCTGAGACCCTGGAGAGCCGCTGCTGGTCTGAGCAGACAATACTGACTTTGATGGACCAAGGGTCCTATTTAGTATAAGGCAGCTTCATGTGTAAACTAGCAGAACATTCATTGATGGTGTGGCTGGCAAACCAAGTGAATAAAAGACCAAATGAAGAATTTCAAAACAACTGGAAGCTTTATTACTCATATGTTTGTTAAAATGTTATATAAGCAAAACTGAGTTATATGCTTACGTAAAGGAAGAAAGCAATAGATATTAAATTAAAAATAATGTTAAAAAGGTCGAACCAAAAGGTTGAACCAGAAACAATGGGTTGAAATCAAAAGAATTTCCATCTAGACCTTAGTTTGAGCGGTTCCTCAGTGGAACAGGCTTCCTCTGGAAGTGGTGAGCTCTCCTTCCCTGGAGGTTTTTAAGAAGAGGTTAGATGTTCATCTGTCAGCAATGCTGATTCTATGACCTTAGGCAGTTGAGAGGGAGGGCACCTTGGCCATCTTCTGGGCATTTAGTGGGGGTTTGTTGGGGAGGTAGTTGTGAATTTCCTGCATTGTGCAGGGGGTTGGACTAGATGATCCTGGTGGTCCCTTCCAACTCTGATTCTATACTCCCTGGAGGTTGGCAACCCTATCCAGGAGATATGCTTTGAGATACCCTGACTAAGCTGTCTGTGAAAGGTATATGGGCTTTTGGGGTACATAGTAAGTTTTCTGCTTCCCGCCTCACCATCAGCATTTTGTCTCGCCTTTTTTCCGTCTTGCTGAAAACACAGGCCCGTTCCTTCCCATCCCCAGGTTGCAGGCAGGTTAAACGTTGCACGCCGTGACCCATAGAGCGGGCAGAAATGAGAATGGTGCAGCGCGTTTTGCCTACACGCTCTATTCGTTTGGAAGCAGATGACCCAGAAAGATCTTGGGACCAGATAACCGGCTGCCTGGCACTGCATTCCGACACAGCCCCTGTTCTCGCCTGACCGGCTGCCTGTTGGTAAGATGCCCCGCGATTTGCAAACCCCCTCCCCTGCTGCCAGATTGGAAGTGATAAGTCAGGGCTGGTTCTCCCCCTGAGACACCCAAGTGACTGCTTTGGGCAGCGTAGAGAGGAGGCACCGATGCACCTCGGGATCTCCGCTGGCTTCCAGCCCTCGGTGACATGGGTGGTCGTTGGCATCTGCCAGAGAATAAGCTAGCAAGTAGAAAACAAAGAGGACCATATATTAAGAGGGTAGAGATGTGACATAATATACTATCTAAGTAGGATAGAAAAATAGTATGAATGAGGTAGTTTTATCAAAATGTTGTATTTCCACCCAGAACTTTTCTGTATTATTTTATTTTTAATTTCTGCTTATATACCAAAATGAAGAATAAAATATAAAAAATAGTAAATGGCTGCATTTTAGTTAAATTTGGTGAAGGACAGTTTCCATCTCAGTGAGAGCTAGGATTGCATACTGGTTGAGTGTAGCTGAAGGGTGCTTAATCATGGGAGTTTTACGTGGAGTTCGATGCTTGCTCGACCAACACTTTTCTGTTGCGAATCCTATGCACCAGCAAAATCACCCAGCTCAAATCCGAATGCATGAATCCCCACTCCTTGAAAACGCTGCTTTGTAATTGGCTGTAGTGCTTTCTGTGAGAAAAACGGCCAGTTCCCCTCTCCCCCCAGTGGAAACCCAAGTGCCATGTTAAAAACCACAAATTTTAAAAAATTTCTTTAAACGGAACGGAACCGGGGGGGGGGGGGCGGGAAGAAACCCAAGTGTAATTTTAAAATCCAGTACTGAGGCAAATGTCTGCTCAGAAAGAACTCCGAGTAGGAGAAAAAAATCAGGAAGCATTTGAGTCCCCAGCCCTTGAAATGCTGCTTTGTAATTGGCTGTAGTACTTACTATGAGAAAAACGTCAAACCCCCCCCCCCCGATTCCCTGCCCTGTGCTTTGGCTTATGCATGGAGATTTCACCTGGGCTGATCTCAGGGGAGATTGGACAATCGGGTTATAACAGGAACGGGAAGACCTGGGATTTGCAAGGGCTGGGCACAAGGTGGACAGAAAACTCATGCATAACTCCAAGGAACAACTGAGACAGTCCGTGGGCGAACGCGAGTGCAAGTATCCATGCATAAAGGATCGAAGTCTCCAGTTCAAATCTCACTTGGTTCAGAAAGCCATTGGGTGGCTTTGGGCAACCTATTATCTCTTGACCTCTTTGCAACATGGATATTATAATGCTAGCTGACATTAGATGGTTGGTGTACAGATGACTGGTTTGAACAACCTTGGTGAAACAAAGGAGGCTTGGGTTTTGGTTGCTGAGCATCAGGAGACTGCCCCGCGAGCTTTGGATGTGTTGCCTGAGAAAGACACAATGGAAATTTAGTAAATGAACAAACTTAAAAGACCTTACAGATGCTAAGTGGAGATGGGATGATAATTAAAATCCTGGTGATTAAAAAAAATCCTCCCCCGCCCCCATTTAATTGGATAGCAGATTAAACTCTTTAAACTCTTTTAATTAACTATTTTAATAAAAGCAACTTCCTTGGTGCCATCTTAGAAGTATTCCCCCTTCTCACAGAGCAGGGAATGTCTCTTTGAAGATGTAACCTGTGTCTGCAGGCATCATCAGAACTACCGGGTTATATCCTGCCAGCCACGAGTGCAGTGTGTTGGCGCATGCTGATCTCCCCTGTGTTCCCTTTCCTCCACCAACCCACTTTGACCCCCAGAACGCCAATGCTGGAAGTTACAGGACCCACATGGCTATAGGGATCAGGAGTCCGCAGTGAGGAGGCAATCTCAGGCAAAATTGTCCCCCTCTTCACAACTTCCATCCCCTCTTTATTTCGTGCCCCCAACCCATGAGGCTTTTTATCCATGTAGGTTTTGTGGACTCCAGGATCAGCTCTGGGAGTGGTGGTGGTATGAAAAGGAACAGTGTGGTGTAGTGGTTAAGAGTGGTGGATTCTAATCTGGAGAACGTGGTTTGGTTTCCCACTCCTCCACATGAACGGCAGGCTCAAATCTGGTGAACGGGGTTGGTTTCCCCACTCCTAAACATGAAGTCAGCTGGGTGACCTTGGGCTAGTCACAGTTGTTCTGAATTCTCTCAGCTCCACCTACCTCACAAGGTGTCTATTGTGGGGAGGGGAAGGGAAGGAGATCGTAAGCTGGTTTGAGACTCCTTAAAAGGGAGAGAAAGTTGGGATATAAAAACCAACTTCTTCTTCTCCTTTGAGAAGGGAAATACAGGGAAGATCTTGGCCTAGGTGTTTTTATTCAAATGCAAATTCAGATTTAATAATTTCATCAATTAGATGTTCAAAACTCATGATTAATCATTTGATTGGATTAATTGCACATTTTTATAAATGCACGACAACCTGAGTGCCAAGGATGGTGGTGATGATTTCACAAAAACCTGAATAAACTTTTGCAAATCTTCAAAATATATTTTAGCAGAAGCAAAATAAATATTCAAGCTGTAGTCTATATTATCTATAGCAACGAGGGCCCGTTAAAACTTCAGTCCTGTAGATCAGGGGTGCCCATGGATGCCCTGGCACCTGCTGACACCTTTCCTGGCGCCCACCAAGTGTTTTTGGAAAGTGGGTGGGGCCAGGTGGGGCTTTTGCAAAGCGAGGCTTCTGATTGGTGGTTGGAGAGCCAATTGGCCGGGCAGATTCGAAACAACAATGGTTCAGTGGCAGCTGCCACCACTGTGCTGGCTTTATTTGCTCTCACTCCTCTTTCCCACTGTATTTTTAAAATTACTCCTCTTCTCCCCTGCACCCGGGGCTTTCTTTATGTGGTTGGCTTCCTCCTGCAACAGCCATGTTGTGATTGCCCCCAGCACCCAGCAATTCCAAAGGCGCCCACAGGCTCAAAAAGGTTGGGGACCCCTGCGTAGATAGCACGGTTTTAAAGTTTTTGTTTGCAAAAAAGGAGCTGTTTCATCAAACTTTGGCGCACCTATCTGCTGCTTGCGTCACCAGGCAGGACGGCCTATTTTTGGAAGAGCTGACATTACAGAATGGACTGGAGTTGACGCCTCGTTCCAGATCGGGTATTATAAATGTAAATTGCGATATCTCCTTCTATCGCAGCAAATGTTTCATCAGCCACTGGTACTGTTATTGCCCGTACAATTCTAGTGTAATGAAATTCACCCTGTACAGCAAATTCCATGACAGTGACAGAGAACCCAAAGGGAACCGAACGATTCTCAAATAAAATAGGGACAGCAAGCTCTTGGAATTCTAGGTCACGATCGGATAGAAAACCAGTTCTGACGATCTGTTGGCCGTTTTAGTTGCTCATGCATGCGGCATATTAAAAAAGGGAATTAGGGGGATCCCAGCTGCTGTTTTCTGGACTAGAAATGCTTTTTGGAATGGTAGCCATGATCTTGTCCATAAACATTAATGCATGTAGACTGTTTGCTTGGGGAGTGATTTAGGTGAGTAAGATCGCTTACAGTACTGTCTCTGGTGTCATCAAGGCCGCCTAACCTCTATAGTGATATTCTAGGTGATTGTGTATAACACACATGAACACATGAAACTGCCTTATACTCAGACTGGCAGCGGCTCTCCAGGGTCTCAGGCAGGGGTCTTTCACATCACCTACTTGCCTAGTCCCTTTAACTGGAGATGCTGGGGATTGAACCTAGGACCTTCTGCATGCCAAGCAGATGCTCTACCACTGAGCTACGGCCCTATCTGACTTTTTTCCTCCTCCTCCTGATTCACTTCGCCAGTGTGGGTGGGTAAGAATAATCTCTGAAAGCCGACAGGCAGGGGGATCTAATTGTGTTTGGGGAACCTGCCCCCTTTTACTTGAGATAAATCTCCCCCAAAGCCCCTTCGCTCTAGGAAGTACATTGGGGGAACACAGGAACTTCTCAGTGTCTTTCTGAAATCACTGGTCCCTACCCTCATGTCAGAAACATTTGGATTGGTAACCAAGGGGTGAAGAGAGCCATCTTTAATAAAGCCTCTCTGCCACATATCAAGGATGAATGTGGGTGCAGAGTGGTAAGCAAAAATCAGCATTCGGTTTATCTTCATGGGTATATTTCTTTGCACGTCCCCACCATTTGGTTATTTCATTCACTGGTAAATTGAAGTAGACCAAAGCATGAAATAAGAAGAAGATGAAGAAGAGCTGGTTTTTGTATGCTGACATTCTCTACCACTTAAGGAAGAATCAAACCGGCTTACAATGACCTTCCCTTCCCCTCCCCACAACAGACACCCTGTGAGGTAGGTGAGGCTGAGAGAGTGTGACTAGCCCAAGGTCACCCAGCTGGCTTCATGTGGAGGAGTGGGAAAACCAACCCGGTTCACCAGATTAGAGTTCTCTGCTCATGTGGAGGAGTGGGGAATCAAACTCGGTTCTCCAGATTAGAGTCCACTGCTCTTAACCACTACACCACGCTGGCTCCTGTAAGGCCAAAAGATGATCGTAGCGGTTCCGTTTTCTCTCGTCGTTGGATGGAAATCCTTTGTTTCTTTCCAACCCCTCTCCAAATAGTTACCACCCTTTTATCATTTCAAACACCTGTTGTTTTTCTCCTGCGTCAACTCGATCCGTTTACCTTTTTCATCTCCTTTGTTTCTCTTGGCCTTTACCTTTGTTCCTCAGATCAGGGTCGTATCCTTGCCCGTCCTCATGACACTTCATGACGCAGGACTGGCCTTCCACATCGGGCGCCTCCCAATTGCAAAACTCAGTCGTGGCGTTATCAAGTCTATATCCCTTTGTTTGCACAAGATCAGAAGGGAGGGCCAAAGGAGAATTTGCGTGCTGCACCCAAGCATCAGCCTCTGAACAGCTTGCTCTTGGTTTCATGAAGGCAGGCTTGGAGGCTGAGATCTGATGCAGAAGTGTAGCTTAGTATTGAGGGAAGAGTTTACTTTTGGTTATTTGTCTACTCACTGTTAGATCAAGCAGCAGCTGGACAAACACTTGTCAAGGATGCTCTAGGCTGATCCTGATTGGAAAGTGAGTTGGACTAGATTGCCTGCATGTCCCCTTCCAACTCTATGTATGAATCTGTGCATAGGGAGGCAATGGCAAACCACCTCTGCTCATCTCTTGCCTTGAAAACCCTCTGAGGTTGCCATAAGTAGGTTGTGACTTGAGGGCACACATTATTATTATTATGTTTTCCTGATCACCTCTCAATGCTCCTGTTGTTCTTGTTTAAGTAGACTGAAAGAAACTCTTTTGAGATATTTTGCAGCGTGGTGTAGTGGTTAAGAGTGGTGGTTTGGAGTGGTGGACTCTGATCTGGAAACCCGGGTTTGATTCTCCACTCCTCCACATGAGCAGCGGAGGCTAATCTGGTGAACTGGATTTGTTTCCCCACTCCTCCACATGAAGCCAGCTGGGTGACCTTGGGCTAGACCTTGGGCTAGACCTTGGGCTCTCTTCGAGCTCTCAGCCTCACCTACCTCACAGGGTGTCTGTTGTGGGGAGGAGAAGGGAAGGTGATTGTAAGCCAGTTCGATTCTTCCTTAAGTGGTAGAGAAAGTCGGCATATAAAAGCCAACTCTTCTTCTTTCTTGGAAACAGCTTTGGGTGAGCTACCAAGTGTCAGACCTTAAGGATCCTTAGGTTTTCTTGGGTGTGTGTGTGATTTTTTACCAATTCCCCCCTTCCACTGCAGACCCCCATTATGCTGTTCCTAAGGATCTACTGACCCCCAGGAACAAAATATCAAGGGGCTCAGAGGATTGCAGTAGCCGTGGGGGTGGGAATAGAAATCATTGTCCCCTCTTGAGAGATTGTAAGGGCAATTAAGGTATCTTAACTGCATGGGAGGATTCAGGTTCACCCCTAGAACAGCAACAGAATGACGAGAAGTTTGTACCCCTGAGATCTGTGATGGGTGAGGCCGAAGCCGGGAGAGGGAAATTCCAAGCCCTGCCTCATGCCTGCATCAGGTTGCCAACTAATTTTTTTTAAAAAACCACAAAATTTCTAGCTCGCTCTTATACTTTTAGCATCAGCTTGATCAGTCGGTAAAGGATTTTTCAGAGCACCAAGAGAACCTCATCCTTTCGTTAATATCTGCAGCTCAGCCTGTTTGTCAGGGCAAATCTATCCCTCCCCGTAGGGAGCATTTCAGATGTTGGCAGCCCTATTCCTAGAAGGGCCAGGCTGAAGGCTTCTGGCGCCCCGAGCCCCCGAGAAATCCTTAGCCAGCCACTTGCGTTGATTAAAATTGTCAACTCTTCTTTGCGTTGGCCCAGGCTTTTATTTGCAGCCTGGCACATAGAAATGTAGTAGGTAAAGCATTTCCTGGCATGGAGACAAAATGAAGATAAAAGCTCTATAAATGCTCCGTCAACTGAATTTCTGGGTATCGGGCAGCTGTTAAAGGCGCCGGAGCAGGACCGGCGGGCCTGTCCTACTCTAACGCAGCCTACTTTGGTTGTGGAAATGAAGATCCCAGCATTCTGTCAACTTGCCCTGCTCGTCTGCTTTTCTGTTTGTCAGAAGGATGCTTTTGTGCATAAAAAGCCATCAAATTACATCCGACTGATGGTTACCCTGTAAAATTTTCGAGGCAAAAGATGAACAGAGGTGGTTTGCCATTACCTGACTCTGTGGAGCAACCCTGCTCTTTCTTGGTGGTCTCCCATCCCAAGTACTAACCAGGGCCAACCCTGCTAACTTCTGAGATCCGACGAGATCGGGTTAGCCTGGGCCATCCAGGCCAGGGTGAAGAATGTGTACTGCAAGAAAATGCTCTGCAGATGTAATATTATTCACATGCAGGGTTAACTAGTAGAGATCCCAACTGAAAGGCTCTTCTTCTTGTTTCTTCCTGTTCACTAATGAAGATATATTGTGCCTCCTTGTTCCTGATATCATAATAAAACGGGTTTGACCTTGTGACAAATTTCATGTCATTAACTCAGACATACAGAAATCCACCAGGCTACTTCCCTGATGGCCTTTAAGATGTTTAATCTCGGGGGCTGTTGAAAGAGGGAATAGGATACCAAGGACGTTCCATTTTGTTGTCTCTTCTTTTAAAGCAGTGCCATGTCCTACTTCAGCAATGAAACAAAACACTTTCCATCACTTCCTTGGTTAGCGTCCGAGTTAAGTCGCACAGTACAAACAACAGAGATCTGGTATGCAAGGAAATGGCTGGTTCTGGTCAGAATCTAAAAAACAGTGACGGGAGCCTAGAATATGCTTTTTTTCCTAATAAGCCATCTGTCTTTATAAAAGCAGGTCTGTCTCTTGGTCACACTGTTCTATGAGTGATGGGCACCTCCTTTTCCTGCAGGGCACGTGCAGGGACAGTATGTTTATGATAGGCGTGGAAGAGTAGAGAGCACAGAGACCCATTGCCTCTTCCCCATAGGATCCCTTGTTATTTTTGCAATATCTTCCTGTATGAAGGGCTGAATTTGCTTCCTCCAGTAGAAATCAGTGACCCTGCTTACTTCTTTCAGGAGGGTAGCTGTGTTGGTCTACAGTAGAAGAGCTAGATTCGAGTCCGCTAGCACAGGGGTGTCAAACATAAGGCCAGAGGGCTGGATCCATCCTGTTGAGAGCTCTTTTCTGGCCCACGAGCCAACAAGGCATCCACACACACACCACTCTCAATCTGGGCTGGCGAGGCATGGCATGGCCTGACCCGACCAAGTGACATTTATGCCATATCTGGCCCTGGTAACAATTTCACTAGAGATGCTGGTGATTGAACCTGGGACCTTCTGCATGTCAAACAGATGCTCTGACACTGAGCCATGGCCCCTTCCTGGCTCAGCATTTTCAGGACTCAGCGAGGATGAGGGAAGGGCAGACGGGTTTCCCATTCCCCAGGTTGCTAGGGCATGCAGCAAGGAAGGGAGAGGGGAGAAACAGGACCTTGAAGAACCAAGGAAGGGTTATACCCTAGGAATGAGACCCTGGAGGGCCATGGGGAAGAGCCGGGGCTCAGTGGTAGAGCATCTGCCTGGCATGCAGAAGGTCCCAGGTTCAATCCCCGGCATCTCCAGTTAAAGGGACTAGGCATGTAGAGCCACTGCCAGTGTGAGTAGACAATACTGACTTTGATGGACCAAGGGTCTGATTCAGTAGAAGGCAGCTTCATGTGTTCATCTGAATTTTGGGCTGGGATTTAAAGCAAAAGATATTGTGAATGCAGATCATCACTTCTCATTCTAGTACAATTGCAGGGCAGAATCTCAGACATCGAGAACAACTTGTTGAGAAGATGTAAATAAAGTACTCCAAAATTCCCATCTGTGGAATTTGCATCGCTCAGGTTTATATTAAGCAGGCAGCGGTAATCAGGAGCTAATTTAAAAGACCTGACAATGTGGGGAAACTATGACCGTATGTTGCATTCTGCCTCCTGTAGCATGGCACCAGAGAGATTCTGCTGTAAGCTGGGAAGTTTCTAGTTCAAATCTCATCCCTTCCAGGTGGGCGTGGAAAGTGCCGTCGAGGCGCAGATGACTCATGGCTACCCCATAGGTTTTCAAGGAAAGTGACGTTGAGAGGGGGTTTGCCATTGCCTGCCTCCGTGCCACAACCCTGGTATTCCTTGGTGGTCTCAAATCCAAATACTAGCCAGGGCTGACCCTGCTTAGCTTCTGAGATCTGACGAGATCAGGCTAGCCTGAGCTATTCCTGCCAGGTACCCAATAAAAAGGTAAAGGTCCCCTGTTCAAGCACCTGGTCATTCCTGACCCATGGGGTGACATCACATCCTGACGTTTACTAGGCAGACTTTGTTTACGGGGTGGTTTGCCATTGCCTTCCCCAGTCATCTTCCCTTTCCCCCCAGCAAGCTGGGTACTCTTTTACTGACCTCAGAAGGATGGAAGGCTGAGTCAACCTTGAGCCGGCTACCTGGAACCAACCTGTCGGGATCGAACTCGTGTCGTGAGCAGAGCTTGGACTGCAGTACTGCAGCTTACCACTCTGCGCCACGGGGCTCCTCAATAGGAAACCTGAAAAGAGCTAATAGCTCTCAGGCCCATTTGCCCCTTGCAATACAAGGATATTAATACTTCCTTTAGACAAAATTAAGAGTATGGTGCTCGCTGCTAAAGTGGAGACTCTAAAAGGGTTACGCCTGCGTACTTAGATGGGGTTGGATTGAAGGGAATCACCCCGGTAAAGAGTGTAGGGGCATTGTTTGGTCATTCATTTCTTTTAGAAAAACAGGTAATCGCTGTGGCGAAGAACACCTTTTACCAGCTACATTTTCCCTTCCTCTGTGAATCTGGCTATGCTGATTCATACTAATGTATCGATCAACCTTTATTAAAACAGTCATAGACCAACACAGCACAATTTACCACTGAAACCCTTAGTATAACACTCTACCCACAGGTTTGTTCAAATTACTCTAATGTATCTATTCATCATTTAGGATATTTCTATACTGCCTCTTCCGAGCCCTGCTCAAGGCGGCTCACGATAAAAAACATCACAATATAAAAAGCTGTTAAAAACAAGCCCTTAAAAACAAGCCACTGGACATGAGCAGCATAAAAAGTGCCATACAACAGACTGTTAAAAAACTGGTAAGATAAAATCTAATTAAAAGTCTGGGTAAAAAGGTGTATTTTGGCCCGGCACCTTAAATTAGGTGTCAGGTGAGCCTCAAGTGTTCCAGAGGTGAGATGCCGGCACAGAAAATGCTCTGTCTCTGATTGCCTAGAGGCTAGACTGTTACAATGTGTTCTGTGTGGGGCTGCCCTTGAAGACAATCTGAAGTCTTCGGCTGGTACAAAATAGTGTGGCTCACTGTTGGTTGGAGCATGTGAACAGGAGCCTACTACTCACATCTTAGAAGAGTTACACTGATCACCGGTATGTTTCTACATCCAACTCAAGATGTTGGCCATGACCTTTAAAGCCCTACGCCATCTGAACCGGCTTAGACGAAAGACGGCCTCTCCTGGCATGAGCTCTTTGCCACCCCAGGTCCTCACAGGGTCTCCTCCTTGTGAAACCCTCCTTCTGGGTCATTCAACTGGCCACACTGCAGGCCTCTGCTTTGGCCATGTTGGCTCCACCCTTGTGGAACACCCTGCCTGAGGAAGTGTACCAGCTGAGGCGAGCAATTTTTCATTCAAAATATAAAGCTGCCCCTTTAGGGCAGTTAATGGACAAGGAGAGCTGTTTTCGAAGGGAAAGTCTGCAGTTTTTCTGTTTAAATATTGGGCAGTTTTCTACCCAGAAGGCCAGGGGTTGTTTTTTGTCAGCCATCGAGGCCATGGGGGGAATCAGACCGATTAATAGAGAATAGGTCCATTTGTGCCTAACTGGGATGAATGAATGGGACTTCCATGGTTGGAGGTCTCATTATGGGGGGGGGGGAACAGTGAGGCCTTTGTGCTGCTATAGGTGTTGGTCCGTGTGTGAAACCGGATCACATGGACCATCAACCTTCTCCATCCCTGCTGAGTAAGGCTTTTCTTATGTTAAACATGATATGTGGAGCAGGATTGTTATAATCGCTACTTAATGTGCGTACATTTCTTTGAGCTCTCGGTCCCTATGAAAATACAGTGACCATTCCAATAATTTAGGAACGGGTGCAAGGGGGAACCGCCTTTCTCTGACTGCCTCCAGCGAGATTCCCATGACCGTTCGGGCATGTTACGACTTGGCTTAGCGTCCTGCGAGCCGGCCTGTCATAATGAGGACCTTTCGGCTGTGGATTTAATGCATTCCAGTGCAGATTTGAAAGCTCCCTCGAAAATCCGCTCTGTGGCTCTGTGCCATCAGACTTCCAGGTGGATTTTGCCAAAGTGTTGCTGGCGGTTCACCATCGCAATAAACTAAATGGATCCTGAAAAGTTGGGAGTATCTTTTCTCAAATTGCCAGAGTATTCATTTTAAAAACAGAGGATGGTCAGAACATTTTCTTGGAAGTGTCTTCTTCATGTAATCCCAAGGCATCATCTAAATTCGTAGCATCATTGAGGTTCTCGCCTGAGGGTCCCCAGCCTTGTGCAGCCTGTAGTCACCATTGTAATTGTGCAAAAGGGTGGTGGGCGCAGCCACAATATGGCTGCCACAAGAGGCAGAGCCAACCACAAAATGTCAAGGAGTGAAGTTATATGTACTTTTTCCATCTGTTGTTCCAGCTTGCTGAAGTGGTTAAAAGCGGCAGAGTCTAATCTGGAGAGCCGGGTTTGATTCCCCACTCCTCCACATGAGCAGCGGACTCTAATCTGGAGAAATGGGTTTGATTCCCCACTCCTCCACATGAGTGGCAGACTCTAATCTGGACAACTGGGTTTGATTCCCTGTTTCTCCGCATGAGTGGCAGACTCTAATCTGGACAACTGGGTTTGATTCCCCACTACTACACATGAATCCACCTGGGTGACCTTGGGCAGTCACAGTTCTCTCCAAACTCTTTCAGCCCCATCTTCTCTACAAGGTATCTGTTGTGGGGAGAGGAAAAGAAGATTGTAAGCCTGTTTGAGTCTTCTTAAAAGGTAGAGAAAATCGGGGTATAATAACCAACTCTTCTTCTCCTCCTCCTCCTCATTCTTCTCCTCCTCCTCCTCCTCCTCCTCCTCCTTCTTCTTCTTCTTGAGCCTACCATCCCAGGGAATAATGCGAGCACCAGCTGGTGTGAATTATGTACCAAGGAGCTGAATTCACAACACATAGTTAAATTGTGGAACTCCCTGCCCCAGGATGTGGTGATGGCTGCCAACTTGGAAGGCTTTAAGAGGGGAGTGGACATGTTCATGGAGGAGAGGGCTATTCATGGCTACTAGTAAAAATGGGACACTAGTCATGATGCATACCTATTCTCTCCAGGATCAGAGGAGCATGCCTATGATACTAGGTGCTGTGGAACACAGGCAGGACAATGCTGCTGCAATCATCTTGCTTGTGGGATTCCCAGAGGCACCTGGTTGGCCACTGTGTGAACAGACTGCTGGACTTGATGGACCTTGGTCTGATCCAGCATAGCCTTTCTTACGTTCTTATGATATTCATATTTTCTAACATTTCCAGAAAGACTCCTTTCCCTTCCTTTTAAGTTACAATGCTGGAGTGAATCAAAGTTTTAATGAATATAATTGACCTTTCTATAAAGAGGTTTCAGTTCAACCAGATTACTTGTGACTTAATCCAATTTCTTGTTAATTTTTTTGAGAATTTTGGCTATCAAGAATGTCTGTTTTATCAAAGTTTGGGAATAAAAAGACTCCCTACAATCACTATCAGCCCCATGCAGTGAAGCTGTTGAGTTGTTTATAGGGAGAATACTTGCAATTCCCTGTTTCAAACAGAGGGTCAGAAGGGGATGGAATCTTCACATCTAAAACTTCAAAAGGATTCATAGTAGCAATAGAAGATTTGGGAGATTCATCTAGTCTTTGTTTAAATGGTACTGGTTCTGGGGAATTATCTTCAGTTGGCCTCCTTTTACCCATACTTAATATTTTAATCAAAACCAATTCAATTAGTTTTGCTTTATATTACAACAGCCGGTTAAAAATCGATTAAGGGGAGACATGATAGAGGTCTATAAAATTATGCATGGTATGGAGAGAGTGGACAGGGAGAAGCTTTTCTCCTTCATAATACTAGAACACGAGTTCATCTGCTGAAGCTGGAGGGTGAGAGATTCAAAACATAAAAAGAACTATTTCTTCACACAATGCATAGTTAAATTGTTGGACTCCCTGCCCCAGGATGTGGTGATGGCTGCCAACTTGGAAGGCTTTAAGAGGGGAGTGGACATGTTTATGGAGGGTATGGCTTTACATGGCTACTAGTAAAAATGGATACTAGTCATCCATAATGGCCTTTCTTATGTTCTTATGTAGTCAGTCCTTAGGAGAGTTACTCCAGTCTAAGCCCATTCATTTCAATGGGCTTGGACTAGAGTAACTGCATAGGATTTTGCAGTGGTGGCAGCTGTTGCTGAATCAACTTTTACAAACTCTGCACAATCAGATCTTTAATGGCCCTGCTGGGCAAAAGCCCCACTGGACCCCAATCACTTTCTAAAAACACTTGGCAGGTGCCAGGAAAAGTGTTAGCGGGTGTCCCACCTCGGGCCCCACGTTGGGGACCCCTGTCCTAAATTCATTCTTGCAGAGCCTTTTCAGACTTTGTTGTTCTTATTCTGCACCCACATAAATATCATGCCGAATAACCTGATGTTGGTCGTCCTTCAGAAATAGTTCTCATTATGCCACTTCTGATGCCTCCGTTCCTGCCGGTGGTAGCTTTATTGCTCACTGAAGCATTTGTTTAGTTATTATATCTCCGACACGCAGGAGCTACGACAACAAGAGGTTTCAGATATGTGAGATTGCTACCTAATGACTTTTCATGCTCCTGGCATAAGCACAGTGATAAGAAGCCCTCCGCTTTATTAAAATACTAATTTAATCCAGCACATATCCAGAAGGCTGGAAGTTCTCGAAAAGTTCTGTTCTTATTTTCCCCCTCCCCTTCCTTTTTAGCAATAGCTGTGAGAACTATTAGTAATAATAACTGGTTTTTAATGACTCAGCAGTGGTTGTGAATTGGCGTTAATAGACTGGAGATATTCACCTTGAGGTCTTGTAATATATTTTACAGTGGCTGAGATCCTGCAGTTATCAAAGAATATAGAGTTGATATGTTGAGAATGGAAATTAGGACTTGGATACTGCTGAAAATCTCTGTGGATGGATTTCCGCCTGCAGAGCACGATTGTCTCACCTTTCCTACCAGCTGCGGGCCAAAATGCACCCCCTGCTGCTCCTGAGGGACGGGGGACCACTGAGGCAGCGTGAGCGAGAAGTCAGTGGTCTGCTGAAGGAGGGCAGAATTGGCAAAAATGATCTCCGCCTTGTGGATTTGATCGGCGGTATTGAACATGTTGCTTTTCCGGATCACATTCAGGTCTGTGTAGGTTTTATTTAGCGATCACGGCTAATAACCATTGATTGACATGGCTTCTCTGAATAATAAAGTAATGCATATATTTAGCTGCCTTCTACTGAGTCTGACCATCGGTCCATCAAGGTCAGTATTGTCTGCTCTGATGGGCAGATGCTCTCCAGAGTCCTGTGTAAGAGGTCTTTCACAGCGTGGTGTAGTGGTTAATAGCATCAGACTCTAATCTGGAGAACCAGGTTTGATTCCCCACTCCTCCACATGAATGGCGGACTCTAATAGGAAAAACCGGGTTGGTTCCCCCACTCATCCACATGAAGCCTGCTGGGTGACCTTGGGCCAGTCACAGCTCTCTCAGAACTCTCTAAGCCTCACCTACCTCACAAGGTGTCTGTTGTGAGGAGGGGAAGAAAAGGCAATTGTAAGCTGCTTTGAGAACCCTTAAAGGTAAAGCAAATCGGGGTATAAAAGCCAACTCTTTGGAACACAGGTGCTTTGGAACATAAGCAGGATAATGTGAGTTTCCTAGAGACACCTGCTTGGCCCCTGTGTGAACAGACTGCTGGATTTGATGATGAAGAAGAAGAGTTGGTTTTTTTTATATGCCGACTTTCTCTACCACTTAAGGATAACTCAACCCGGCTTACAATCACCTTCCCTTCCCCTCCCCACAACAGGCACCCTGTGAGGGAGGTGGGGCTGAGAGAGCTGTGACTAGCCCAAGGTCACCCAGCTGGCTTCCTGTGGAGGAGTGGGAAAACCAACCCAGTTCACCAGATTAGTGTCTACCGCTCTTGTGGAGGAGTGGAGAATCAAACCCGGTTCTCCAGATCAGATTCCATCGCTCCAAACCACCACTCTGAACCACTATACCACGCTGGCTCTGATCCAGCAAGGCCTTTCTTACGTTCTTATGTTCTTCATCACCTACGGCCTGAACCTTTTTTTAACTGGAGGTGCCGTGGATTGAACTCGGGACCTTCTGCATGCCAAGCAGAAGCTCTGCCACTGAGCCGTGCCCCCCCATTGCCTTCGTCTTGTCATAATCTAAGCCAGTGGCCACTATCCACATCCCGTTGGTGTGTGAACCTTGTAATTTAATAAGTAAAGAATTACTTTTCTTTGTCAGTCCTTAATTTATTGCTGGTCGGGTTCTTTATGCATGTGCTGACTTCTTTGACAATTTCCTCATATCTCTTCTGGCTGTGAGGTGGCTCAGTGGAATCCATTTTGTTAACACCAACAATGAGCTGTTTTACACCCAGAGGGTAGACCAGAAGGGCATGCCCATTCTTAGCCTTTTTATGCATGGCTGTTTCCCTCACGCTCACCCCTCTGACGACTGGGTCTTTGTTTTGATTATGCATGCCGTTTCCGACCGTCAGAGGTCGCCTCGCTCTCCCCCTGCGTTTCCCCGTGTTTTGCCCTCGTTTTCAGGGACCTGTTTTATCTCGAATTTGAAAACTTGGGCAAAACGCGGGGAAATGCAGGGGGAGAGCGAGGCGACCTCTGAGAGTTGGAAATGGCATGCATAATACAAACAAAGACCCGAAGTCTTCAGAGGGGTGACCGCGAGGGAAACAGCCATGCATAAAAGACCATAGAGATATCAGCTTCAAATTCACCAGTACCAGCAGCAACAATCAGGACAGCACAGTGAGCTTGGGAGATACCAGTAATCACGTTTTTGATGACGTCTCTGGGTCCAGGGGCATCAGTGACGGTGGCGTAGGATTTGCTGGTTTCAAATTTCCACAGTGAAATATCATCACATTCATGATCTGCCTTCAGCTTGTCCAAAACCCAGGCATACTTAAAGGAGCCCTTGCCCATCTCAGCAGCCCCCCTCTCAAACTTCTCAATGTTCCTCTTATCAGCGCCACCACGTTTGTAAATCATATAACCAGCGGCGGTAGGCTTGCCATAGTCTACATATCCAGTGTTGATGTTGATATGGGTCTTCTCCTTTCCCATTTTAGATATTTAGTGGATGATTCTCTTAACTTCAGATAGAATACCTCCGAAGCGGCAGCAAACTCGTTGCGAAAAAGCGTCGGTTGGGTTCTTTGGTTGATCCTGAGGTTCTGGTTTTATGGGCAGAGAAAGAGGGGGGAAAACCCTTCCTTTCCATGTTCCACACTCCACTTTGCACAAACTGCCTTCTTGAAATATCCTCATGTTTCCCAGCAGGCTGACTTGCCCTGTTTAAGTGGAACAGGGCAAGATCAATCTCGCTCTTTCCTTCTGTGAGAATCTTGTCTTTTGGCTGTTTCATCCAAGAAGACATTTTGTCCCCTTCTCAGCTGCAGAATCCAAGAAGTGCGTCCTGGGACCCTTTGCAGTATCCTCCTTTCTAACCCAATTTCCCTAGCATTTAAAAAATCACATTCCTTCTGCAGAGTTTATTTAGCTTCCGTCTTGCTACTGGGAATATCCTCCTTTGCAGAGACCGATGGTTAAATGCAGTTGAGATTATTGGCTATTTTGTCAATTGAGGAACAGGCTTCTCACTTGCTTGGCTGGGTACCCAAGGCTGGGTGGGATGAAAAAAATATAAATAATGAAAATATATAATTTATTAGAAGCGCTATATCAAGATTAAAATTATTTAAAAACCGTTAAAATAGCACAATGGCATTTACTAAGGTTGATGTCTGTCACCACAAGCCAAGTGCGTTTTGGCTTTTATGGCTTTCCTCAGTTGTCTGTTTGAATCACATGTAAAACATGCACACACATTACAAATATATTTACATGTACAGGCAATATACAACAGGCTAGGCATGTAATGTGTGTGTGTTAAGTGCCGGCAAGTTGCTTCCGACTCATGGCGACCCTATGAATGAAAGTCCTCCAAAATGTCCTATCTTTGACAGCCTTGCTCAGATCTTGCAAATTGAAGGCTGTGGCTTCCTTTATTGAGTCAATCCAAACTCTTGTTGGGTCTTCCTCTTTTCCTGCTGCCCTCAACTTTTCCTAGCATGTAATAGGTTGTATATATTACCAATTACACCAACACCTGGTAAGATTGTCTTAGGTTTTTATGCTGGGCAGTATATGTCTCCCATATAAGTTGTGTGCAACCTATTCAAACAATGCTTCTAATAAATTATATGTTTTCATTATTTATATTTTTTTCATCCCCCCCAACCTTGGGTACCCACCTTCTGTTCTCTAGGTTGGGTTCTATTCCCCTCTTTTTTTTCCTACTCACTTGCTTGGTCCAAGGCTCTCACCCTTCCAGAACTTTGTCATCTGCTGAGGAGCCTGTCACACCTGTGAAAAGGAAATTAATGGCCCTAATGAGAATGCTGACATCCTTTTTTGAGGCCTCAAGAGCTCACTTTGAGAGCTGAAACGATATCGGGCTGCTCATGCCAGGATCAGGCTGGTTGGAAAAAAGAGCTTGCTCAAGAGGAGCTTAAGCACGGCCTTATCGTCATCGTGTGAGTTAGGTTCGTTGTGTAATTGTGTTGAAGACGGAGTCCATAATTCACAGAACATTGTGTGCCGGTTGTACGGAAATTAATACATTTTTGACCGCACAAAATAGCAGCCTGAATAGCCCAGCTTAACCCGGGCTTGTCAGAACTTGAAAGCTAAGCAGAATCGGCCGCAATTAGTGCTTGGAATGGAGAGTACCAAGAAAGACTGGGATTGCTATGCAGAGGAAGGCAGTAGAAGGTTAACCAACGGGTTGGAATTAAAACAAAAGAGTTTCCATCTAAACATTAGGAAGAACTTTCTAACAGAGCGGTTCCTCAGTGGAACAGGCTTCCTCGGGAGGTGGTGGGCTCTCCTTCCCTGGAGGTTTTTAAGCAGGGGCTAGATGGCCATCTGTCAGCAATGCCAATTCTATTACCTTAGGCAGGTCATGAGAGGGAGGGCATCTTGGCCATCTTTGGGCATGGATTAGGGGGTCACTGGGTGTGGGTGGGGGGGGAGGTAGTTGTGAATGTCCTGCATTGTACAGGGGGTTGGACTAGATCACCCTGGTGGTACCTTCCAGCTCTATGATTCTATGATACAAAGAAGGAGGGAAATTTGTTCCTACAAACACCTCAGTGCCCTCCCATTTCTTCCCACAGGAGGAGCCCAAAGTTGAAGCAAGGAAAGCATCCTCCTGGGTTCACACAGTCCCTTGCTGCATCGGTCAGCCAGTCTGTCTGTCTATCAATGAGCCACATGTCTTGGCAGAATTTTATACTCTTGTTTTTCCACTTCAAGGACTGGTTTGCACAGGCATGAAGAAGAAGAGTTGGTTTTTATATGCCGACTTTCTCTACCACTTGAGGAAGAATCAAACCAGCTTACAATCACCTTCCCCTCCCCACAACAGACACCCTGTGAGGTAGGTGAGGCTGAGAGAGTGTGACTAGCCCAAGGTTTGATTCCCTACTCCTACACATGAGCGGCGGAGGCTAATCTGGTGAACTGGAATTGTTTCCCCACTCCACGTGAAGCCAGCTGGGTGACCTTGGACTAGTTACAGCTCTCTTAGAGCTCTTTCAGCCCCACCTACCTCACAGGGTGTCTGTTGTGGGGCGGGAAAGAAGAGGTGATTGTAAGCCGGTTTTATTCTTCCTTAAGTGGTTGAGAAAGTTGGCATATAAAAACCAACTCTTCTTCTTCTACTTCTTCTGGACTGTGGCCAACCCCTAGGTACTAGATCAGCTCCCTTGGAGAAAACGGACGCTTTGGCAATTGGTCTCTATAGCATTGAAGTCCCTCCCCTCCCCAAACCCCCCCCTCCTCAAAAACCTCCCACCGGTGGCAAAGAGGAACCTGGCAACCCTAGCATCAGCTGAGAGGGCCACAACTCAAATGTACTTAGGCTCATCCATAAATGGGAAATTAACAAAATGGTTTGTTCGGTGCCAGGGCACTTATCAAGTAGGCTTTGTTTTGTGCTTTCTTAGGAAGGGTGGTATCTGAAATTTCCATTTTTTTAAAAAGAAATAAGAAGTGTCCATTAGGGAATGTCTGATACTGCCCGTGTGCCTTTTTGAGGAACCTGAAAGCTGTATAGAGCCAGCTCAGCTTCCAGTGCAAATGTGTGATTTCTGGATTCGCTGGGTTTGTGAGGCAGTGACAGGTGAGGGAGTGCAGAGGTTGGAGGGCGCATCTGTTTCTCTTTCTTGTTTCTCTTGTTCCCTCACATGAATCCTCAAAGTCCTGCCAGTAAAAGAGAAAAGTATTCCAGAAAATAGGCCAAAGCTTCTCCCCCCACCCCTTCCTCTTTTTGCAACTCTGTTGATCGGTGGCCAGTTTTTGGAAACGCGCAACATTGCACAGTGCGCTGTTGGATGACTAATGTTGTTTGGACGTTTGGGAGCAACTGTGAGCTCAGGGTTGGTTCACTAATGCATGCAATTCATCTGTTTGATTCACAGAGAATCACACTGAAGTCCTGCATCTTTGAATGAGCCCTCACAGATTAATCACAGCTAGTAAAACATTTACATCTTTCTATCCCAGTTTCATCTTATGCTTCCTCCAGAGAGCCCAGCCTATGTGGTTCTCTCCCCCTTTCCTTTTACTCTCACAACAACTGCTGAGAGGTAGTTTAGACCAAGAAAGAGTCAACTGGCAGTGGGTTTAGCCCAATAAGGCTCAATGTGGAGGTTGTATAAACCAGGGGTGGGGAACGTCAGGCCCGGGGGCCATTTAAGACCCACAGAATCATTTGGTCTGGCCCTTCATGGGTCCTGGCAGATCTCTAGCTCAGAAGGATCTAAAACTGGCGATCTGCCCCCTCCCGCAGACAGGAATAGTCTCTATTCAAGGTGGATGTGAGTTTGTTTTGCCAAGAAAAGGAACCATTTTTCCCCCTTGCAGAAGAGTTGCTAGCTATGGAGCTGCTAGGACCGCCCAAGAAACTGTGTTAACCCTTTCCCACCCGGGCCGTGGAGAAACGTATTCCCTCTGTACTACAAGAGGGCTGGGGGCGGAAGTGGCGACAATGGAAGGGTTAAAGGAGGCAGGGGCAGAATTCCCGGGGGAGGGCAAGTTCTTAGCCGGTATGTCCTCATTTCACCCCTGCAGGCACAGGTAGCAGGAACTGGCTGTAGAATCTGGCCCCGACCATGCGAAGCAGGAGCAACTCCGGCATGTGGCTGGACAGCTACGCCCGGCTGGTGCAACAGACCATCCTGTGCCACCAGGTGGGCAAGTGCGCCACCAGTTGGATGCTTGCCTGCACGGGGTGTGTGTGTCATCTGGGGCACCTGCCTGCTTGGGGCTTGGTCGGCTAATTTTTAAGTTGATAATTTTGTATGGCCCGCCGATGATGTTATAAATATCCAAATGGCCCTTGGCGGAAAAAAGGTTCCCCACCCCTGGTATAAACAATGGCTCATGAGCTTCAGACTGGTACATCTCCCCCTTCCTGCACTCATCAGAAGAGCCCTGCTAGATCAGACCAGTGGTCCATCTAGTCCAGCATCCTGTCTCATATAGAGGACAACCAGTTGTCCGGAGGGTCAACACACGGGACAGAGAGGCCAAAGCCTTCCCTTGATGTTGCCTCCTAGCCTTGGCATTCAGGCTTGCTGCCTCTAAATGTGGAAGTCCCCTTTAGTTACCATGGCTAGTAGCTAGGGTAGCCACGTCCCTCTTCACCACCGGCAGGAGTTTTTTGGGGACAGAGCCTGAGGAGGGCGGGGTTTGGGGAGGGACTTGAATGCCATAGAGTCCAATTGCCAAAGCAGACATTTTCTCCAGGTGAACTGACAGTGGCACCTGGTCGGCCACTGTGTGAACAGACTGCTGGACTTGATGGGCCTGGGTCTGATCCAGCAGGGCTTTTCTTATGTTCTCATGGACTTTGTCTTGTGGACAAGAGGACTACTCAGCCTGAGCATTTGTAATCGAATCTGGCCCCTTCGCATGCCCATTCAGAAATCGGCTATGTGAAGTCAATTCATTTCAGCAATTAGAACATGCTGTGGGGTGTACATAGAGACGGAAAAGGTCAGTAGCGGGAACTTACTGACTGATGAGGCCTACGATTGTGAAGGGATGCTTAACATCATTAATTTTAAACGATGTTGAAGGTCACATTTCCATGGCTGGGAGTCATTATCTTTTTTCCCTCCCACGGAGGAAGACGGTGGCATGTGAAATACAGAGCGCTTTGTGGCTGTATGGATAAGAGGAACCATTGACACCCGACCAAGAATGGATTTCTTTTCTGCATGACTTTTTTTTCCCCCTCCTGGAAAGGAATGACTTGAAATTGCCTTCTGTGAGGCCGTGATAGTGTGTGACTCAGATCATTTACTCCAAAATTAGTTCTATCGATTTCAATCGGGCTGTTCCAGGACAAGACAGAATTAGTCACCTGTTAAAGCTGCGGTTCTCACTGAAAGCTTGTTGAGGGATCTCCTTTGGGAAAGGCGGGAGAGGTCCCTTATCCCCTCCCGTTTGTCATGCATAACCTTTCTGAGGAGTTGCCGAATGTAAGAACCCTCTTTAAAAAACAACAACCACGCTTTTTGGTGTCATAAAGGTATACAAATAAAAGTCAGTGTGGGCTTCACAAGGCAACAACTATCAAAGCCAAAAAACCACAGTCAAAGGTTGCCCAATTGGCATGTATCTAGGGTTGACAGCTCTGGTCTGGGAATTTCTTAGAAAATTTGGGGATGGAGCCTGAAAAGGGTGGCGTTTGGGGAGGAGAGGGACCTCAGTGGCGTATAATGTTACAGGGCCCTCCAAAGAAGCCATTTTCTCCAGGGGAAGTGATCCCTAATCTGGAGATCAGTTGACATTCTTGAGATCTCTCTTCCATATTGACTAGCCAAGGCGGGCTAACCAAACGATAAGAGTGTTGCTGAATTTCATGAACACATGTCATTGATCAGTAAAATTCATGTTCTGATGAGGGTTTTCCCCACTCAGGAAGAAGCGGTTACGATCTTTTTCCCTCCAACCACTTCAGCAACATTTGATTGAATTCTTACAGTTAAAATCAGCGCCTGTTTTCGTGTCCGTTGCATATAAACAATGCCTAAAATAAGGTATCTATCCCACCTGTCTACTTTTTAAAATGTACTCAGTGTGGTGTGGCCTACACACAAAAATAGTATAAAATAGCATCATCAAATGAATAAAAATAATAATTTATTAAACCACAGTAATAAAAATAGATGGACAAAGTGAGCAAAAGAGACAACTGTAAAACGGGACTGAGTGAAGTCACTTGCCCTACCCTTCCAATTCTAGCGAATAAATCCTGGAACCAGAACAAGCAGCCGTACTAAAAATTATAAAAGCAATAAAAACAGCAGCATTTATAGAAACTCACAACATAAGGCTTGCTAAGAGGAAAATAAAGAGCCTCGTAGTGCAGAGTGGTAAGATGCAGTACTGCAGTCCAAGCTCTGCTATGACCTGAGTTCGATCGCGACGGAAGTTGGTTTCAGGCAGCCGGCTCAAGGTTGACTCAGCCCTTCCATCCTTCCGAGGTCGGTAAAATGAGTACCCAGCTTGCTGGGGGTAAAGGGAAGATGACTGGGAAAGGCCTTGGCAAACCACCCCGTAAACAAAGTCTGCCTAGTAAATGTCGGGATGTGGCGTCACCCCATGGGTCCGGAATGACCCGGTGCTTGCACAGAGGACCTTTACCTTTAAGAGGAAAATGGCATAAAATGGTGCAAAAGCAACAAACCCATTGGGGACATGAGTGGAAAATATGGAAAAAAACAAAAAGGCATATGATAATGTTTCATAAAAACAAGAAATGGAAACAGACATATTTGTACAATTCTGCTGGATGCTTCCGATCGCTACTCCGTAGTCAACGTGCGCCTCTCTCTGCTCCCCTCTGGTGAAAAGCAGCTGTTCTCTGGTGAGCAAGTAGGTGGCAGGCTGCAACTTAATTGATCAATTAATTAACACATCGGTCCATAAAATTAAAGCTGTGGGCTTTGATTGCCAGACCAGTCAGCTCTATCCTATGCATGTTTACTCAGAAACAAGGCTCACGGGAAGGGGAGACTTCCTCTCCAGTAAGTATGCATGGTTTTGCAGCCTGAAGCTTTAGTTTATTGAATAATGGGGCCCACATTTAGTCAGCGATAAGTTTTATTCAGTGGGTATTAAAGCGAAGGGTGCCCGTGTTTTGTTTGACTTTAATTCTGGTGTGTTCCTGTCCTACCAGGCAGAGCTACAGATGAAATTGGCTGCTCCCTTGCTGAGACGCTTCCCCTTTTTTTCTGCACTCTCCCTAAATACCCCTGAAGAAGGAGATTGGATGCTGGAGCAGCACTCCTGTAGGCTCAGGGGTCAAAACAACCGAGTGACTGTTGTCCCTCTCAGGGGCAGGACAGCCTCTTGTCTCTTCCAGAAGCCCTTAACACATTTTGGGTAAGGTGGCCCTTCAAATGATTTTTGGAACCATTCCGGAAAATCCCTTGAACTTCAGCAGGAAAGGAAAAGTCACATCATTCCCCCAGAATGAACTGCAGAGGTGTGGATTGGGAACCGCGACTCGCAGCCGTGTTAATAAAGCTTCAGTCCAACACGATAGCTCGAGAGGGCTTGTCTGCAGTTGTTCTCCGGAGGCGTATTGAGACGCCGAGTCATTAAAAAAAAAGGCAGGCCCTATTAATTCAACACCTGTTCATAAAACTGCCTTGGCTGCCCCCCAAGCAGGTTAAATAGCTGAGCTTTACACTGTACTGAGAACCCATCTGGAGGATGTTTAGTGACAGGGAGACAGAATACAGGGTTTGAGCAGAGAATCTGTACATTTTTTTTTGTTATAAGTGCATCCGTTGGGAAAGAGGCATTATTACATTACTGTGTGGTGCTTAGAGCCTGACCTGTGGGGGAAAGGGGCCCTTATTTCATAGAACTGATTGTGTGAACCAAGAGCACCACACCATTCACTTCTGTTTATAAAGTATTATAGTGAAAACAATAAGGAACAATTCTGAGCTGCCTTTTTCTTTCCTTTCCCAGTTTATGTAGTTCCTTAAAGACTCTTATCCGATCTCCCAATGAAAAATATATAACAGATGAATGCCAGATTTGAGTTCCCTGAGACTAAGAGCCAACTTACATGTTATTGCGAACATGAGTCCAACTCAGTGCCACCAATGCCATTTTAGAGGATAATTTCACTGTTTAAAAATTGCCACGAGCCTGCAGTTTGGTGGCAACACATGATCTTGTTTCCCCCATATACGCCTTTTAAAGTTCTGAAACAGCACCCCCCCATGGGTGTTTTGGGACTTTAAGAGGCACTGGGGTGGGGGAGCACAAGATTGCTTGGTGCTGCTGCACTGTTGGACCGGTGTCCGCCATAAGGTGTAGTTTGACCTCAGATGTTGCATTTCGAAGTTTATACCAATCAATCCTTTTTTTCTTTTCTTTTTTTTGCAAAACTAGGTTCCTAACATACACTTACAGACGTGAAAGCAGTCAGGTTACAACATCTTCAAATCAGCGTAAATACCAACACACCAGATAAGAGATGCAGCAAGGTGGACTCTGGCCCATTACTGGTCACATGAACACATGAAGCTGCCTTATACTGAATCAGACCCTTGGTCCATCAAAGTCAGTATTGTCTACTCAGACCGACAGTGGCTCTCCAGGGTCTCAGGTTGAGGTCTTTCACATCACCTACTTGCCTAGTCCCTTGAACTGGAGATGCCGGGGATTGAACCTGGGACCTTCTGCATGCCAAGCAGATGCTCTACCACTGAGCCATGGCCCCTCCTCTGATGGTGTTAACTGGGCCAGGCTTGGGGGAAAAAAACTTGTGTCAGATGGTTATAGTCTAACTTTATAGGAAACTGGACCACTGACCCCCTGACCAGTATAAGCCAATCAAGAAGGTGATCCAAAAGACAATTCCCGAAGAGGAGCAAGATTCCCTTTCCCATCTGACATTACTGAGGGAAGTTAAGCCAGAACACTTTGAAATGCAAAAGTTCAATCTCAAGCTTTTCAGGGGAAGGAAGAGTTTATAGCGTTTGACACGGAACTGTCCCTGTGTCATTTTTTAACGCTTGGAGGACAACAGCAGGAAACAGACGATCGCTTTAAATTTATGACATAGCCAAACGCTGATGTTAAAGCTGTCAGGTTGATTGATAACAGAGGTGACTATCTCTCTTGACAGATATGGCACCCTTGTTCCTGAATGACAGGGATTGCCTTAAGCCATATTCTGTGAGACAGTTTCATTGCTTGGTGGAATCCTCATACACTGAATATCTTGCTTTTGGAAGCACATTTGAAGCCAGCACATTTGTTCAAGGGTCCCAAGCTTGCAAAATATTTTTATAGCTTGTTCTTCATCTTAAAATGTGTACTCTGTGTTGTCACAAGTTGAAGTAGGATTGTCTGTTCCAGTACGACAAACACGACTTGATCAACAGGGATCCACAGGCCCAGCTGGGGCAGACGTGTATCTGGATGGCAATGGCACTTTAGAGTGCACATCCAAACCCCACTGTAGTTAATGGAGACATCTGAAGCGCATGAGGATTTTAATCCATGCTCTGGATTACTAGCTGTGTGCATCGATCTTCTGGGACCTTCTGCAAGCCAAGCAGTTGCTCTCCCAGTGAGTTACACCTTTCTGAGGCTATCAATAGCGTTGCCAACCTCCAGGTAGTAGCTGGAGATCTCCCACTATTACAACTGATCTCCAGCCAATACAGATCAGTTCCCCTGGAGAAAATGGCCACTTTGGCAATGGGGCTCTTTGGTATTGAAGTCCCTCCCCTCCCCAAACCCCGCCCTCCTCAGGCTCTGCCCTTAAAACCTCCCGGTGGTAGCAAAGAGGGACCTGGCAACCCAGCCATCAAACTCAACGGCCTTAGGGGGATGTAACTCAGCTCAGGATTGCACTGTATGTGGCTTACCCACTGTGTCTGAATGTGTGCAGTTTACAAACCTTGGGGGGGGTAAACTTTAGGCAGGGGTCTCCAACCTTTTTGAGCCTATGGACTTAATTGCGATCAAGGGTATCAGATGCTCTGCTTTACGCTTTGAGTTTGCTTCATTGCTTATCTGAGAGTTAGCTGCATGTAGAGTGCTGGGAAGACGCAGGTTCAAATTTGCATTCTGCCATGAAGCTCCCTGAATGTCCTTGGGCTAATCTAACATACCTCACAAGGTTGTTGTAGGGATTCAAAAGAGATAAAAGGAAATTCAAAACAGATACAAGGAAGTATTTTTTCACACAACACATAGTTAAATTGTGGAACTCTTTGCCCCAGGATGTGGTGATGGCTGCCAACTTGTTGGGCTTTAAGAGGGGAGTAGACATGTTCATGGAGGAGAGAAGTATTCACTGCTGCTAGTAAAAATAAATACTAGTCATGGTACATACCTATTCTCTCCAGGATCAGAGCAGCATGCCTGTTCTGTTAGGTGCTGTGGAAGACAGGCAGGATGCTGCTGCTGCTGCAGTCTTCTTGTTTGTGGGGCTTCCTAGAGGCACCTGGTTGGCCACTGTGTGAACAGACTGTTGGACTTGATGGACCTTGATCTGATCCAGCATGGCCTTTCTTATATTCTTATGGGATAGTATGGAGGCAGAGAGAACCACATAGGTCACGTTGAGCAACTAGGAGGGATAAAACATAATATATAAATGCTCCCTTGTGGACATTTTTTTTTGAACTGAAAGGGAAGAATTTACAGGATAGAATGAGGCTGTATTGAAGAGTGTGAGGTTGTGCTATGCATGGGCAGACTCTGCCCATTTTACCCCCTGGCAGTCCCAAGGCAATTTTGGGAGAGTTGCAAGGATGTATTGAACAGACAGCCTAGCCCCAGATGCTGGGGAAGATAACATCTAAATTGAGTACCAGTTAAGACATCTGGCAACAAAAGCTGGATTCTCTTTTGCTGAGTGCAGAAATATAGAACGTGCCGCTCGCGTCTTAAAGCCATTAAGAACCAAAAACGATTCTAAGATAAAGCCTGGCAGAGGGAGGGTGGGGAGGGAACAGAGAGTACGGCCGCCAGCTAGATTTCGGTTAATTTTTCATGCGAATTTATGGCTGTGTATAAGAGATTGAATTAGTAGCACTGACAGGAATCAGGCCACGGTAAAAGCTTCCTGCCGCTCTCAGTGCGTCTCTCCGCCCATGTGTACCTCGGCCTCGCTGTGTGCAGCGTTCCTACGGTACTAAGACCTCTAGGGATATGCTGAGAGCAGCAGAGCGGAGTATGCCAAAGTAACCAGCGGCCCTGTAATGTGGCCAGAGCCGTCGCTAGCAGGAGCGCGAGCATGAGACCCCTCACTTGCTTCTCCGCTCGCGATTCCTGTCTGGATTTTGTCCCACGCTCCGGATGTGACCTGGCTGCCCTAGCATGCTTCCAAAATACTGTAAGGTAAGTACAGGAAGTGACTGGAGGGGGGTGTTTTGCTAAAAACAATGTTTTGGAAGTCGAGGCACAGGAAGAGATTGAGAATAAGCTGGGGAAAGCACCCCTCTGGGCTCTTGAGGTGCACTTTGGAGCCTGCGGAAATAGCCACAAGAAGCGGTTTCCAAGTAGCTGTTGTCTCCTCGGAGGGACTCAGTGTCACATGGGGTCTTGGTGCGATAGCTCTCTTCATAAACAAGTTTCAGAGGCTAGGCGTGTCAGTCTGCAGCAGAACAGTTCGATTCAAGTCCAGGAGCACCTTCAAGACCAGCAAGATTTTGCAGGGGGAGCTTTGACTCTTGAAAGCTCATACTACCCCACCAAAGTCTTGTTGTTCTTTAAGGTGCTGCTGGGCTCGCATCTAGCTGCCTTAACAACCAAGAGAAGCACAACTTTGCTGATCCACAAATGCAAAATCATCCCTGCCAAATAAAGTGGTAGTTCCAAACACCGGGAGATGAAGTTTCCCTCCGCAGGGAAATGATGCTGCACTTTTAAGAGGTCCTGTCTCGGCTGGGCTAAAAGGAAGCTTAGGTAGGGACTGAATGGTCCCGACTGCTGGCCACCTGCCATCCTTCAGCTCCAGGCACGTTCTGTAAGATGTAATTCAGAAAGTTATCGGAGTAGTTTGGAGGTGCTTCTATGTGACTGGATCCCACAGCGCTCCAGGAGTATTAACTACTTAAGAGTCCGGGGCAATGAGGAGGGTTAAATGCACAGCCAGAACTTTCCACAACTCCCCACACTGGCATAGAAAGGGGGAAGCCAGGCTTAAACTGAACAATGGCTTTCCTCTTCTGCAATTCCAACTAATAGTAGGAACTTTGACTGATTCACAGATACCTCCTAGCTGGATTCTCCATTTCACTGGGGATCGTGTGGTGCACTTCTAGATTAGCCAGATTGAGGGTTTGTTTTAAAACATGATATTTGGAGCATGTCTTTGTAAGTTTCATTTAGGGGTGGTATTTGTAATTCATTTGTAATTTCAGTCCCCTATAAACCTTGTTTTAATATTTCCCCCCTTCGTTGAGTCACTCTGCCGCTCTGCTCACGGCATTCGGTTTGATGAATTTCTGTACTGTCTTCCTTGCATGAAAGATTACAGTGTATATTTGTGTGCGAGTGGGTGGGGGGATAAACTCCAATAAATTACATTCTGATCCTGTGTAACAGCATATCTGAAGCGAAAGACTAGAGTAGTTTTGGAAGCTCAAGTCTCGAGAGAAATCTAAATTTTTTTTATCGGATTAAACTTTTTATGTGCGCGCGCACAGGTGTGCAGTTGCTTGCGGTTACAGAGTGATTTCCATTGGTCTCCCATGAAAAAGAAGGCGGGTTATTGTTACAGAATGCTTAAGGGAGCAGGGTCTGTCCTTTGAGGTTTTCCCATTCTCATTCATGTGAGAAAATATGCTCAGATCATGTAGTGGGGAATATGTTTTAAGGACTCTGGATCAGGCCTAATTGTTCTTCGTAACATAGTTTAGGGCCGAACTAGATGTGCTCTTTTCTAAACAGCTGGGGGGGAGTTATTTCCCCAATTTTGCTGGTCTTTGTGGTCTTTTCTGCACACGTGAAGAGCAAAACGGAGAAATAACTTCCTCCCGCCACCATTCTGACATGGGAAAATGACTGGGGGCAGGGGTGGGGAGGCAGGAACCCATTTTCTCGAATGGCTGACCTTTCTTGTTTTAACAGACATTTGCAGCTATGAATTTTATAACTCTTTAAAAAGAGATCATGATGGATAGTATGTCAATTGCGGCAGAAAAGAGCAAGGGTCCAGTAGCGCCTTTTTTATATATAAATTTTTATTATTTTTTATGATAATAATAAAAAAAAGAAAAAATTATAATATACATAAATCAAAACACAAAAAACATATAAAAGTACAAAAAAGAAAAAATGTGTTATGAGCTTTCGTGAGCCACAGCTCACTTCTTCGTGGAAGAACTGAGCTGTGGCTCATGAAAGCTCATACCCTGCCAGAAGTTTTGTTAATCTTTAAGGTGCTACTGGACTCTTGCTCTTCAAAAATAGTACATCTAGTTTGACCCACAGTGTGAAATTTAGTTCTGCATAGATCCATCAATTACACAATGCGATATTTCCCAGGTATATCCCTGGTTTGGGTCCACAGTCCAGTTCTGGAAGCTCCCTGCTTTTCAGACATGTGAGGGTTGGGGACCGCTGAGCTACTCGTGACGTTTCCCCAAAGGTGCAAATAGCCACTCCCTGGGGCTATTCATTGAACCGAAACTATGGCATTGAAGTCCCTCCCCTCCCCAAACCCTGCCCTCATCAGGCTCCACTCCAAAAACCTCCTGCCGGTAGAGAGAGGAACCTGGCAACCCTATTAAGTATACAAGAAGTTTGTTCGTAGAGTTGGCCATGGACTGCAGTTTTGCTGGTTGGGG
This sequence comes from Euleptes europaea, assembly GCF_029931775.1. NCBI lineage: Eukaryota > Metazoa > Chordata > Lepidosauria > Squamata > Sphaerodactylidae > Euleptes > Euleptes europaea. The sequence continues at coordinate 14,287,533 of NC_079316.1, forward strand.
TAGGTTATTTCCAAGTGGCGCCTCTGTGTTGGTTAACTGAAGCCCTTTCCTTTTCTGCTTCTAGACCAAATTAGAGATGACACCAGAATAAGATAGAGAGCAGCCATTCACTCATACCAGCACATTGATTGCCATTTTTATTTCATGAAAGCAGTTTTTCTTTTTTCCAACTAGATCGGAAGCCGACTGAGAGCTGCCCTGAGCGAGGCCTCCTTATATGCAAGGACGCTGGACCTGAGTGAAAACCTCAGGTCCGGCTGTAAGGAGGCCCACCCCCCTTCTGGGAGCCCGAGCCTGATTGGCTCGTTTAAACTGGCTCCCAGCCAATCACTGGCCGGCACGTGGCCCGACACGAGACGTCGGGTTCGACACCGCATTTCCCTGCCACCATCGCCCAGGACAGCTGCAGAGGAACCCGGCTCTGGCCAGAAGCCCTGGGTTCCCCGTGTTTTGCGCCGCCTGCCCCTGGAGCAGGGGAAACTGGCTAGCCCTGCGCCCTCCACAGCCCAGCCCAGCAACTTTGGGCCCTTCGATGGGGTGAGTCGGTGCCCCGTTTATCAGAGGTACCTGTGCCATCCATTAGCATATTCCCTTAGCTTCCAGATTAGCGTCCGGAAGATGTGTCCTAGGTCTCCTTGTGACCGAGCAAAGGCAGCAAAGTTTGCTGTTGGGACTTTGGCCTGCTGATTCTGCATGTTTATGGAGCACAGCACATTTGTTTTATTTAGATTGGTCTCAGAAGGTTTGAGGGTTGTACATTGAATCTCTACCGCTCGATGACCGCCTTCATTTGCTGTTACATTGGATAATTCATCGGCTAGAGCTGGATAGCTCAGAGGAGTGTATTGTAGTGGCAGAAGCTATGGAGCTTGGATGAGGAAATTCACATTCAGATTATCTCTGCTCAGCTGTGTAGCAGTCTGTGTGGCCCTGGGTACATCACTCTCAAATGGTCTGCCCTACCTCTTACAGAGGACCATTTCATGCCTCTGATACGTCTGCCCCCATCCATGCAGGGGAGCCACCAGAAGGATGGCAGGCTGTAGATATTCTCAATGGAAGAGAAGCTACAGGTCCATAGCTTGGGGGTGCTGCTGGACCCAGGCCTATTTTGGGATAAAGCAGATGGTGGTGGTGTCCAGGGGTGTCTTTTACTGGTTAGCCAGCTGCAGCCTTTTCTGGGCAGAACCGAACTGGCCACTGGGGTGCATGCCTTTTTTAACATCCAGGTTAGACTACTGCAATGCTCTCTACATGGGGCTGCCCTTGAAAAGTGTTCAGAAACTTCAGTTGGTACAGAATACAGTAGACTGCAGTTGGTTGTAGGGACCGTGTCAATCCAGTCTTGGTCCATCTATACTGACTTCCAATTTGTTCCCAGGCACAATTCAAGGTGCCTGTGTTGACCTTTCAAGCCCTATACCGTTTGCGACGAGCATACCTTAAGGACAATCTACTTCCATAAAAACCTACCCAATCACTACTGTCATCTTCTGGGGGCCTGCTTTGAGTGCTACCAACTTCTTAAGCTAGGTAGGTGGTACCCTGAGAAAGTTACTTATTTATACTCCACTTTACTCCTCAGTGGAGACTAAAAGTGGCCTACTACAACAGTCTTCCTTTCTCCAGTTTATCCTCACGACAACCCTGTGGTGTAGGTTAGGCTGAGAGCATGTGGCTGGCCCAAGGTCACCCTGCAAGTCTCCATAGCAGAGTGGGGATTAGAACCTGGATCAGACACAATGCTGGCTCTCAGCCTAGGCCATGGGGACCATACGAGGGAGATGGGAACCCAAGACATCACTCCTAGGTCATCACAGTCTTATTACTCCCCTACATCCATCAACGTAGTGTGGGCGTCTTATACTTTCTTCAGGAGCCATGATGATACTCCTGTTTCTTATTTCAAGAAAGGGTTCCTCACTTAGGACTAACAGAAATACTCCTGGAGAAGAAGAGACACACCGTAAGGGCAAGAAGCAAATTTAACTTACTGCATTGCCAAGATGATATATTCTAGTCAAGCGCTGATAAATATTCTGACACGTTTTCTTATGGTCATACAGTGGGCTCCCTATATTTTGGAGCCCAGGGAACAACTTGAGTGTATTGTGGAGTAAAACCTGTGTGTGTGTGAGAGAGAGAGAGACAGACAGACAGACAGACAGACAGGCAGACAGAGAGCAATGTCTTCAGTTGTTGGACAGTCTAGATATGCCAAAAAATGCATGTGCAAAATAGTTGATGCAGCATTGCTACATGTTTGAACATGTCGAATGCACAGTTTAAAGGCCAAAGCTCCCTTTATTATGAAGGCAGGCACTGTGCCCCAGAACTGGGCCTCTGTTTTAGAGCTGTCGTCCTCTGTAGATACCCAGTCACCTGTGACTGCTCAGGACAAAAATAAAAATTCTCTTGGGGTACCTGTGTCAAGATGATCTGCGTGTACGTAGCAGGAACCAGCTGCTCCAGAATCAGAAAACAAACAGCAGCGCTCAACTGGGAATCCCGTTTAAGTTCTGCCAAACATATATTTATTTATTTTTGTCAAATTTCCGAGCCCCGTTTTTTCCAACTCAAATAAGCTGTAAGGATAGGCTGCTTTAAAAAAGGGGTGTGTGTGTGTTAAAACCGTTACAAACACAATCCAGTCAACGTTGGCCACTCCGAAGCATTGCGAGTCTTTTAATGAGGATTTAAGCTTAGCAGCCTGAGCTGAAATCTCTGTGATTGATACCTGTGCAGCTAGAAAGTGCAGAACGTCAGCTGGGTCACGCCTTAAGTAAAACCTATTTCAAACAACATTAAAAGAGCTGTCGATACAAAGCAGCAGAGAGAGGACTCCAGCCCTATAAATAATGGAAACGCAGCCAGTTAACAAAAGACGGGAAGTGCTAGAGAGGATGAAAATGTTGTAAAGATGAAGGCGAAACATGTACGGGGGGTAGGGGAACGGGTCAAGCAAGTTCCCTCAGCAGAGCATCCCAAAGGGTGGGCCTCAAAATTGCAAAGGCCTGACTTGTGTTTTTATTTTATGTTAATCTGTAGCTTTAGATGGTTGAAGTGAGACAATGTTTAAACAGAGAGGTGGAATAGAGGATGGAGCACAGGGGTTGGTTGGTTGGTTGGTTGGTTGGTTGGTTGGTTTTGATGAGGTTGAAGTCAGAGAACGGATTTGGAATTAGCAACCCGCTTCCTGGGTGAGATCATGGCCATTTATGCACGGGAGGTTTTGCCTTGGATTTGCTGCTCTCTAGATGCACATTTCCCCCATCCAAATTCTCAAAATTCAACAGTAAGCCCCCATGCAGAGTTTTGAGAATTCAGGGCCCATGTGGCCCATTGATCTCATTTGGCTTTAAGAGGGGAGTGGACATATTCATGGAGGAAAGGGGTATTCATGGCTAAAATGGATACTAGTCATGCTGCATACCTATTCTCTCTAGGATCAGAAGAGCATGCCTATTATATTAGGTGCTCTGGAAGACAGGCAGGACGGTGCTGCTGCAGTCTTCTTGTTTGTGACTTCCTAGAGGCACCTGGTTGGCCACTGTGTGAACAGACTGCTGGACTTGATGGACCTTGGTCTGATCCAGTAGGGCCTTTCTTATGTTCTTATGTCTGTGAAGAGAAGGAAGTTACCCTGCTTGTGATCTATAAGATTTGCTTTCTGACTCAATACAGACACCTCTGTGTCGGTTTCTGTTGTTGTTTTCTGTTAGCCTCCATCCTATCCACAGGGTTGCCAACCTCCAGATAGTGGCTGGAGATCTCCCGGAATTACAGCTGGTCTCCAGACAATAGAGATCAGTTCCCCTGGAGAAAATGGCCGTTTTGAAAGGTGGACTGTATGGCATTATTTATTTTATTCTATTCAATTTATATCCTGCCCTCCCCAGCAAAAGCTGGGCTTATACCCTGCTGAGGTCCCTCTCCCTCCAGACCCCAACTTTCCCAGGCTCCACCCCCAAAATCTCCAGGAATTTCCCAACCTGGACCTGGCAAACCTAATTTATGATTCTACGTTGTCTGTCTTCCAGTGTGGAACTCAAGGTGATGTGTGCGGGGTCCTCATGAGGTCACCTGTTAGGGTTGCTAGGTCCCTCTTCACCACCGGTGGGAGGTTTTTGGGGCAGAGCCTGAGGAGGGTGGGGTTTGGGGAGGGGAGGGACTTCAATGCCATAGAGTCCAATTGCCCAAGCGGCCATTTTCTCCAGGGGAACTGATCTCTCCCGGCTGGGGAACAGTTGTAATAGCAGGAGATCGTCAGCTAGTACCTGGAGGCTGGCAACCCTATCACCCGTCCAGGTACTTAGATCTGCTAACCTTCACAAGGTGGCTGTGCCCTGAGCTGGTTTAAGGTATTTTGTTGCTCCATGCTAGATATGCCCTGATCCAGGCCAATCTGAGCTGGTGGTACAGGTCCAGAAGGGGATATCCTTCACTTTCCTTGCTCCTGGTGAGCAAGAGTGAGCTGAATCTCCTTGTAGTGGCAACCCTCCCTCGTTGCTTGCCTAGAGATTCGTCCCTGGCTGCATCAGTAGACCATTACCCTGGGGTCTTTTAGCGTATTTTCAGGGACATTGTGAGGAAGCTTTTACTGAAAAGTGCTCTAAGAACTGGAAAATCCCATTGTCACTTGTCAGCTCTTCATGTTTGTGGGGTGCGCAGGCAGTGCCATTGAAGGTAGTTTTTCTCAGCAGCTTGAAGGGCAAGCTGAGTCATATATTCAAAATGTAGAATGGGAGGAATTCCTTTCAGTAAAATATATTTATTACAAGTTTTTACTGAAATGGAGTAACAAAGGGGGGGAATTAAATTTGTGAATTGGAGAGGTAGATTACAGGATCAGTGTATGTAGTGTTCAAAATAATGTATTTGGGAGCTTACAAAGGATTACGTGTATTTATAAATATCAAATTATGCAGTCATGAGATCAGACCAGAAAGATTTGTGTTGGAAAGGAGGTCAATGAACCAGAGTATCCTCGTTTACATGGGAGATAAATGGATACCATTTTGCATAGGCTAAGCCAAGCCTTTGGACAGGCGTGTTTGATGGGTCAGGTTTTACATCAAGATAGGATTGTATGTATTTTGATACTACTGATTAAATTCAAAAGATCCCACACACTTCCATCACATACCACTGAAAAACACAGAAATTGTAATGCATCTGGGAAGATGGTCTGGGTTTGGGGTTAATGGATTTTGGCTTGGCTTTCTGTTGTCTTCTTGATAAATTTGGGCCTAGAATTCATATAGGATAGAAGGAGCTTCCTTCCTGGCAATCTCACCATGGTAGTGAAGGACTTTAATATGCGTAAAGGACTTAGGGGAGTGAGTTGCCAGGAATGAATTAACTTTATCTTTGCTTTTTAGTATTTAAAGTATGCTTTGGGAGGGAAGGTGGCATGGTGTAGCCTGATCTCATCAGATCTCCGAAGCCAAGAAGGGTTGGTATTTGGAAGGGAGATCACCAAGGAAGGCTGTGTAGAGGAAGGCAATGGCAAACCACCTCTGCTTTTCACTTGCCTTGAAAGCTGGGGGTGCCATAAGTTGGTTGTGACTTGATAGCACTTACATACTAAAGTAGTCCTTATTTACTATTTTTGCCACATAAATAGCCATCATTCTGGTTGAATTATATACCAAATGTCTGCTTTTCACATTTCTCACAGACTCCATGATTCCGCAGGATGGAAGAGTCTTAAGACATTGTACATTGTTGAGCTATATAATATTAGTTTCTTAAATTTAGTAAGAAGTTGAGTACCCTGCTATAAGACCATGGGGTTTGTTTTAAATTATTTAAACATGGAGATCTGAAACCAGTCTATTTTTATACCTTGTGGTTTTGCTGAAATTTACAGTGTCATCCTAAATACAGTTACACACTTTTAAGCCTATACTTTTTGGTGGATATGGAAGGGCATATCTCTGTTTAGGATTGCTTTGTTAATAACCTAAAAGTGGTTTAGCTTCCTCAGAAAGATTTTTTTTTAAATACTGCTGAGTGAACCAGGACCAGCCCAGAATTTTTTTTTCTGTCTTCCCTGAGAACTCTTAACATTTAAATTATATCTTTTATATGTTTTGAAAGTTTTTCTAAGCCACCGCAGCTCTTTGGGAGAGAAATTGTATATGAATGTCTTAATGAATAAATAATTTTTTAAAAAGTATAACATTTCAATTATGAATTTTTGCCTTTATCTTACTAGTAAACATCATACTTCATACCATTATTAATTATTATTTTACATAACCATTCTGTTTCCTTGACTGGGATGAATGTTGAAGAACCTGTAAAATAAGAAATGTGCAGCAAAGTGGCCAATTTTTTAAAAAACAAACAGAACAGGAATATTAGTTTAGGTCGCCAGCTCAAGGTTGACTCAGCCTTCCATCCTTCCGAGGTCGGTAAAATGAGGACGCAGCTTGCTGGGGGTAAAGGGAAGATGACTGGGGAAGGCAACGGCAAACCACCCCATAAACAAAGTTTGCCTAGTAAACGTCAGGATGTGACGTCACCCCATGGGTCAGGAATGACCCAGTGCTTGCACAGGGGACTACCTTTACCTTTACTGCACTTTCATCCAGTGTTGGGGTCTTGTGTCCCGTGATCCTGGATTAAGTTGGCTGTGGTAAGCAGCCTTCCAGTAGGCCTCGCTTGCCAGCAAGTAGGGTTGCCAGCTCCGGGTTGGGAAATACCTGGAGATTGTGGGGGCAGAGCCTAAAGAGGGTGGGGTTTGGAGAGGGACTTCAATGCCATAGAGTCCAAATTGCCAAAGCGGCCATTTTCTCCAGGTGAACTGATCTATATTGGCTGGAGATCCGTTGTAACAGCAGATCTCCAGCCACCACCTGGAGGTTGGCAACCCTCCTAGCAAGAGATAAGCAAGAGCAATAGGAAGGAAAGGGTTTTGTTAGACCAAGACCACCAATTAGTTACAACGAATGCTTCCCATTTCTGTTTGGGAAGTCTTTCAAGCTTTACCCTTTACTGTTGGAATTTCCACCGCAGAATTTGTGTGCAGTCCTTTAGTGGTAGTTCCATGTTGCTTTGCTTCGCTTTATATTGAAAGATATAGCAGAAGTTACATGCTTCGTAAGCGAAGCAGTATTACTGGGAGCCTCAGGATTTTAATCCCCCTGTACATAAGAGGTTTGGCTACACTTCCTGCATCATCCCCTAGAAATCCTGAACATGTGCTTCAGGGTACTCGAGGCAATAGGGAGGGGCGTGGCTCAGTGGTCAAGCATCAGCTTTGCATGCAGAAGGTCCCAGCTTCAGCCCCTGGCATCTCCAGTTAATCAAAGGCTCAGGTAGTAAGTGATTTGATAGACCTCCCACCTGAGACCCTGGAGAGCAACTGCTAGTCAAGAGTAGACAAGATTGACCGTGATAGATAAGTGGTCTGACTTTGTATAGTTGCAGTTTCATGTATTCTACAGACAGAAGAGATAGCCATCAAGAGTTGGACAGTAGAGTCTGCGGGACTTGGGAAAGCTTCCACCATGCATAGATGGTGCTGGAGCAAAGCTAAGCTCTTAAGCAGTGGACGGAGGGGAAACCAAAAAGCCAAAAGCTGTGTGTGTGTGTGTGTGTGTGTGTGTGTGTGTGTGTGTGTGTGTGTGTGTGTGTGTGTGTGATAGTGTTGAAAACAACCGTGACACAAAATCACAAAATGTCCACATGGGGAAGGGGATGGTCTAGTTGATTTAATTAATGCCAAACCGCAAATCTGAAAGTCCCCAGAACGAATTAATCAGAGACCAAGCTAAATGATGCTCTTTAATTAATTCTGAGGATTTTCCAATCTGTTATTAAATTAATTAATGGGTGTGTTTTTTTTTAGCCCATGTGGACATTTTGTGATTTTGTACTATGATAGTTCTCAGCAGTTCTATAAATGAAGATCCTTTATATTTAAAAAATTGATGGTTCTAATTTTGTATTTGAACCAAAATGTTTATTTTCATTGTTGTTTTTCACCTTTGGGGGGTTTCGGAATTTTAAAGAGAGGAGCGAATAAAACATGAATAAAACATGGGGAAGCCATGTTCACCCTGCAGCGAAGCACAGCAGCATTTATCTGTATGTATGTCTATATGAGTCACTGAAGGGTGACTCAGCTCTCAGCAACAGTTACCTGTTGGGTCTTCTCCGGGATGGCCTGCTGATGTGTCGTCTTCAAACCAGGAGTAGGTGAGATGCCCAAGTCCAGTTCCTCACAGCCGACATCTGTATCAGCTCCCTCTGCCTCAGAGTCATGGTTCAAGATGACCATGGTTCAAGATGACCAGAACCACTTGCCTTGAATATGGCTTGCTGCATGCTGCCTGCAAGCTGGTTATAGGCTAAATACTTCCAGAAGTGCCCACAAGGCAAAGGAGATGCAAACAGAGAACTGGGAGTAACTAGAATGCAGCCAGGCAAAGCAGAAACAAAGTAAGAACATATGAACATAAGAAAAGCCATGCTGGATCAGACCAAGGCCCATCAAGTCCAGCAGTCTGTTCATACAGTGGCCAACCAGGTGCCTCTAGGAAGCCCACAAACAAGACGACTGCTGCAGCATAATAAAACAGGCCTGCTCCTCTGATCCTGAAGATAATAGGTATGCATCGTGACTAGTATTCATTTTAATGAGTAGCCATGGATAGCCCTCTCCTCCATGAACATGTCCACTTCCCTCTTAAAGCCTTCCAAGTTGGCAGCCATCACCACATCCTGGGGCAGGGATTTCCACTAGCGTTGCCAACCTCCAGGTATTGCTGGAGACAATCTGCTATTACAACTGATCTCCAGCCAACAGAGATCAGTTCCCCTGGAGAAAATGGCCACTTTGGCAATTGGACTCTATGGCATTGAAGTCCCTCCCCTCCCCAAACCCCACCCTCCTCAGGCTCCACCCACAAAATCTCCCGCCGGTGGCGAAGAGGGACCTGGCAACCCTAAATTCCACAATTTAACTAATAGGTGACACAGGACCATAATCTGATACAGTTATGGTAGGAAAAGTAGGTAAATGCAAATGAGCTTGCATATTTGTGAGCCCCCAAAGGTCTTAAAATAACAGGGCTTCATGGCATTGTAGAGTTAGGTTTGTTACTTAGGTCTTATTTTAAAGGGTGCTTGTTGTTTTCGTGAATTGTTTATGAACCAAGAACATCAGAGTTGGATAATCTCCTTCTTTCAAATAATCACAGTTCACTGCAATATGCTAGCTTTCCCTCCCTCGTGGCTACTTCTCGTTCCAGAGTATCAGATGTTCGAAATACTGGATCTAGCTGCCTAGAATTTTGTTCTTGTGCATCTAATGAAAGTTCTGGTGGGACAAGGCCAGGAGGCCTGCCCTGATAACGTTGGGCGCCAATGAAATGCCTGTAATATTGTATCAATACCCAATGACAATAAAACAGCAGGAGGTTGAAGATTCAAAGCAGTTTGTTTATTGGCCCAATACACAAAACACCTGGTGAAAATTGCCCAAAGCGTCGGACAATTCACACACACATCAAAGGATTGCAAGCACGAATATAGTCTTTGGTAATGGGTGGTACAAAGAAGCAATACATAACGTAGAGACTCAAATACCCAATACTAGGGACTCCCGGATTAGCATACCCTATTAGCGAATCGGAGGCGTTGCATAGAAAGTGGTGATCTAATGCTCACTAATGAGCAGAGAAAACCCACCATTGTCAGGTGTTTCTTCGTTTGATCCTAAGTTACTGCCATCCTTATCTTGGAACTTGGTTCCTGCCAAGGCTAACTAAGGAGGTTCCTAGCTGGTCCTTTATCTCTGGAAAACCAGCTTATGAAAGCATACTAAGACCATCTATGGATTCTTTAATTAGCTTCTAACTAAGGAGCAAAACTGGGCCTCTTATACTTGAGGCATGTAACATACACAAGTGCTTGGTGTGACTATAGTAATAGATGCCAACTCATATACTGAGTGTGGCATGTTTATAAGTGCAGATATACTTTATTGAGTACAAAGAATATAATTCAAATCAAAGAATACATTTCCCATAGCATATAATTATTTCAGGCATTACACTAAGACCCTCACTAGAAACCTAGGGCTATAAGATCTAGCTAACTGCCTTATATTCAGTCAGTCCCAGTGGTCCATCTAGTCCAGGATTGTCAACTTGGGCAGTAGATCTCCAGGGTAACAAGGCATATGATCTATGATGCTTACCTGCCAGTATAATTAAAGGCCTTAGCTTACCCTCAAATTCTAAACTAAAGGAGCCGTGAAGGGTCGCATAAGTGGTGATCACTGAATCATGAAGGATGCATTCAGAAATCGTGATAAACCATTATGGTTAGAGTGAGCTTTAATTAGTTGTAACATCTGAATGTCGATGGTCCAGCAAAGTCAGTTTTGTTGGTTGACACCAAACTGGGACTCAAACTACAGCTTTTAGCTAGTTTATTAACCACAGTTGGTGCTAACTGTGTTTTGTTGTTGTGTCTGAAGTCACAAACCATGGTTAGCTGGGTAGTGCTACCCCTTGTGGCAGTCTGGTATAGAGGTGACAGTAGCGAGGGTGTTCTTTCTATAGCCAAGTGAGAAAGAAGGCAAGAAGCAGGCCAACTGAGGTCTACATACAAACTGGGGTTTGCTATTTACATTTTGTAGATCAGAAGTACAGTCCTAAGCAGAGTTATGTCCTCATAAATCAATGGACTTAGAAGGATGAAACTCTGTTTGAAATGGCATGGAAACTAGAATATGTTACATGAACTATGGTTTAATGAAACCACAGTTTATCATGACACTGGAATCCTAGTGATTAATTTTCATACATGCAAAAGCACAGTTACCAGTTATCAGGTGATGAGAACCCTAGGCTGGGATAGAAAGTAGGGTACATAAAAATTTGTTACTCTGCCACAGTTGTTCATGTATGTATGTACAGTTTGCCTTCATGGACTTGTGTGCATGGCATGTGGTGGTTGAAATGAACTATTAACTGGACTATTTAAAAAAAAACCACCCTTCCATTAATCAAATTGTACGGTATTCAAAATGCAATTTTAGGGACTTATTAACATCCATATAATTAACCTTAGTTTTCCCAGCTGCCTTTCAGTTAATTAAATTTACAGACAGGATTCCAGCTGCCCTTTAAAAGCAGAAAGATCTTTCTAAACTGCATTAATTAGTAGATCACTTGGGATTTTTTTTGTTACAAATAAAATATATCAGATGCCATTTTGACAGAATCTGCCCCAAGTTACCACTCTCTAAATACATCTGAGTTCAGTTGTTTGTATAGGATCCATTGGCATTAATGTAAATATTAGCGAGAGGGGTGAAATCCCAAAGGGGAAGGGCTCAGACACTCATTTTCGTGAATCTGCCTCGTCCCCCAATTCCATTTTGTACTGGACTTTGGGTCCAAACTGATCCTAAACAGATCCAAGTTTGGTCCCCTGCCCCTCCTGAAATCCTCCAGAGAACCAGTGTAGTGTAGTGGTTAAGAGCGGCAGACTCTAATCTGGAGAACCAGGTTTGTTTCCCCACTCCTATATGTGAAGCCTGCTGGGCGACTTTGGGCAAGTCACAGTTCTCTTCGAACTCTCTCAGGCCCACCTACCTCACAGGGTGTCTGTTGTGATGTTGGGAAGGGAAGGCGATTGTAAGCCTCTTTGAGACTCCTTTTTTAATAGAGAAAAGTGGGGTATAAAAACCAGCTCTTCTTCTTCTTCTTCTTCTTCCCCAACGGTACTCACTCAGCAGCTTATGGAGAACCAAGTCTGCAGTTACCCTCAACCAAAGGAGCCACATTTACTTCCATCCCTGGCATAAGGCCTGCATCTCAGGGAGACTCACAGCTTACCCGTTCTTCTGGTGGCTGTTTGAGGTGGGAACCACCTGCCAACCACAAACCCCACCAGGCAATGGCCTTGCCCACTTTCCTGAAATATGGGGAAGCTGCCACATTGGGGAATGGTGCTCAGAAGAGCCACAGATGGCGTATTCAAAGAGCCACATGCGGTCCTAAGCCAATGAGTGAGTGCTCTACCTTTTTGAAAAGCTTTTGAAGGCAAGAGGGAGCATGTTGCAGGTGGAGTAGCCTTGTTAGTCCGTAGTCGTAGATGAAAGTTCAAATCCAGTAGCACCTTCAAGACCAACACAGTTTTCTAGGGTCTAAGCTTTCATGAGGCAAAGCTCACTTCATTGGGGGAGCATGGAGAGCCAGCATGGTGTAATGGTTAAGAGCGGTGGACACTAATCTGGAGAACCGGGTTTCTTAATAAAAGGATTGCAGGAAAGATTTCCTGGGATTGCACACATGTGCCTTGTTTGTCTTGCGACAGCCATGCAAGTAGTCAGCTTGGTGTAGTGGTTAAGAGCAGTGGTTTGGAGCGGTGGACTCTGATCTGGGGAACTGGGTTTTATTTCCCACTCCTCCACATGAAAGGTGGAGGCTAATCTGGTGAACTGGATTTGTTTCCCCACTCCTGTGCATGAAGCCAGGTGACCTTGGGCTAGTCACACTCTCTTAGCCCCACCTACCTCACAGGGTGTCTGTTGTGGGGAGGGGAAGGGGATTGTAAGCTGGTTTGATTCTGCCTTGTGGTAGAGAAAGTTGGCATATAAAAACCAACTCCTCCTTCTTCCTCTTCTTCTTCTTCTTCATTGTCTGTTCATTGTTAATGTTCCATCTTGCGCTGGGGTTGTCTTACACAACCGCTTTGTTCTTTCTCAGCTGGAGCACCCAAGGGGAGCCTTTGAACAAACAGCCGACTCATAGCTGGGCACCAGAGTATATTTAAAAAGAGGGGGAGAATACCTCCACGGTTACTGTATCATTAAACCGAGAAGACAAAAAGGAAAGAACAACAGCACTCACAGGAATTATCCCATAATGAGAAATGGCTTCTAAACCATCTTCAGCATTTCAGCCACGCTGTTGACAGTCCAGGCTTCAGGAAGATTTAGCAACTCTGTTTATTTGCATTTCTGCATTAATTAGGACAGCGAACTTGTAAATGCAACGGGGAAGTCACTCAATCAGGATTATGCAAAGCAATAAACTGATCAGAGTTGTGTTCAAAACAGAAGTGGGCTTTGTTAAGAAAGGGATGGATTTTACTGTTCTCCTTGGCAATCTGACACAGCTATATCACTGGCAGGAAGGGTTACCACCTTTGGCTTACAAAATCCTAATACTTGAGGGCCCAACTACCCATTACCAAGTTCTCAGGTGTGCTTGGGTTCGCCACAAAGACTTTCAGTCAAATGTATATTGTGAGCTCTGTGCTCAGTACTCTATTCCCAGGCATTCAAGGGCCCGATTCAGATCAGGACTGCAGCCAACAGGAAGAGAGTGCTTAAGAGAGTGGTAAGAGAGCCTGCGTGGTATAGTGGTTAAGAGCAGTGGTTTGGAGCGGTGGACTCTAATCTGGTGAACGGGGTTGATTTCCCCACTCCTCCCCATGAAGTCTGCTGGGCGACCTTGGGCCAGTCACAGTTCTCTCCGAACTCTCTCAGCCCCACCTACCTCGCAAGGTGTCTGTTGTGGGGAGGGGAAGGGAAGGCGATTGTAAGCCCGTTTGATTCTTCCTTAAGTGGTAGAGAAAGTCGGCATATAAAAACCAACTCTTCTTCTTCTTAAGGCTACTCCGTGTCATTTTCCCAATCTGGAACACCTGGAGAGGGGGGGATGCTATTTGCTCCACTGGGGAAACCCATACGTAACCCTGTCACCCCCGCCCATGGCCATTTCAGGTCAAGAAAACAGTGCCAGGTAGGACTGCAAAAGCATCCTTTCCCTGGCCATCATGGTTCCAATTCTAACTGGGCCTCTGAATACCTGGGAACTGAGCGTGCTTCTCGGCAGGAGCAAAGCCTTCCTGCCTCAGTTGTGAACGGAGTGAAATGTAGGCTCCAGTCTAGGAGCCCAGTTCTTTGCAAAAGAGCTGCAAAGTGGTGAGAAGAAGGTGAGATTTACGGAGAAGTGGCGGCAGGAGGTTGCTGGAAACCCATGCTGTTTGGCGGCGCAGCTGTTTGGCCGAGGCCCGTGCTCCCAGCGCCAGCCGAGTCTCTGCTGAACATGTAGTTCTCTCCTCCAAATCGAACAGTCTTATTTAGCAGTTCCATCTGATCAGGCCCAGTGGAGAGACGTTTCCGTGGATTAGGAAGCATGAGATCCTGCAGCCGAATTCTGATCGGTTAAACAGCTGGGCTTCAGGATGCGTTCTGAGCGCTGAACCATTTCTAAACGTTTGTACGCGTTTTAAAAAGTTGTGCTCCGTTTCCCCGGTTCTGTTCAAACGGGGTGTTGATTTCAACAAGTGCAGTCAATCAATGGGAACCCTACATTCAAAAGCAAATCAAGGAGAGAGCCATAATAAAAGCTAGATTTGAGTTCACTAGCATCTTAGAGACCAACAAGATTTTCAGGGTATAAGAGTCAAAGCTCCCTTGGTCAGATTACCCACATCTAGGGTTGCCAACCTCCAGGTACTAGCTGGAGATCTGCTATTACAACTGATCTCCAGCCCATAGAGGTCAGTTCACCTGGAGAAAATGGCCGCTTTGTCAATTGGACTCTATGGCATGGAAATCCCTCCCCTCCCCAAACCCCGCCCTCCTCAGGCTCCGCCCCAAAAATCTCCCGCCAGTTGCGAAGAGGGACCTGACAACCCTACCCATATCTGGGCCCCAGTTAAAAGTTGTACACTGTACCATGAACTCAGGGAGTAACGCAACGCCCGTGTGTTTTGTCGTTCGGGTATGGCTCGTACCATTCCTCTTTGCATTCTTTGCATAGGGTAGGGTGTTGCCTACCCTATGTGCTAACTGGAGGTATTATCTATTTTATTGTTTATATTTGTAATATTATAATGTTTTAAGTCTTTTAAGATTTTACCATGTTTTGACATTGTTTTATATTTTATGTGTTCTTCATGCTCAAGATCTTTGGTCGTGTGAGCTTAATAATAAAGCAAAGGCAACACCCACCCAAATTTCTGAAGGGGCAAACAGAGAAAAGAACTGGTAAGACATTGGTTGCCTCTGTCAACTCCAGTGTAAATGATTAGTTTTGACACCAGTGGCGGCCTTTCATTTCCCCTCTAGGATGCCTCATTTCCCGCACAGGCTGTGGTGAGATTAAAGACCAGGAGTTAGTCGTTTCATGTGGAGAGATGATAGCCTGCCATCTCTGAATGGCTTGATTATCTCGGGACATGCTTGGGAGGAAAAACTCACTCATTCCAGCAATTTCCTTATTGAGATTACACTGTGCGCAGGCTGCTAGTTACGTTCTGCAAATGGCTAAGTCTCCATTCTTCCTTCAGGAAGAGCAAAAATGCTATTTCCATGTCCAGGTTTATGCCTTTGCTCATCAAAAAAATAATTAATTTTGCAATTACCTTTATTCTCTTTGAATGGCTGCCTGGCCATAAAGAACACTCAGTAAAACACTGCATCTTACCGGCTCTGTCATTGTGTTCAGAATCTTTTTTTCCCCCAGAGTAATTACATCTGATTCTACTCCTGAGTTAATGTTCATGGTAATAATTTGCTTCTCTTTCATCAGCTCTTGCTGGAATTATTCCTAAAACATTTGTTCATTTTGCCTTTCTTTGCTGGAAAAAACACCCCCTGAGATAGCTAGCAATTTCTCCCGAAGTACAATTTCCATGTATTTGAAGTGGCAAAGAGTACATTCTATCACCAACACTTCGTATAGAAATTATCTTGCTTCCTAAGCTCCACAGACCTGGCCCACAGATCTATGCTTCTAAAACGTCAAGGCTAGACTATTGTAGTGTATTCAATGTGGGGCTGCCCTTGAAGACTATCTAGAAACATCAGCTGGTGCAAAATAGGGCTAGTCACCTATTGGTTAGAGCCTGCAGATGGGAATCTGTTAGTGAGGAAGTTACACAGGCTACCAGTATGCATTCAGGGTTCAATCAAAGTGTTGTCTTTAAAGCCTTACAAAATCTGGGTCCAACATTATGAGTCTTTGAACCACCTCAGGTTCTCTCAGAACCTCTTTCTGGCTTTCCACCTCATTTTCAGTGGAGGCCCAAGCTTTATGGAATGCCCTTCCTGAGGATGGGTAAAGGGCTCCTCCATTAGCCTACTTCTGGAAAAAATGCTGGGCTGTCTTTTTCAGATGGCCTTTTGTCAGGTAATTAATCTGGATGCTATTATGATGAAAGTAAGAGGGATACTTGCTATTCTTAATTGATAGTTTGGTTTTAATCACCTGTTGCCTTTGTAAGCTGCCTTGAGAACTGCAGTATATAAATATATATCTAATTCTCAACATGGCCCCATCTGTGGATACTTAAATCTAGAAACTGGGGCCATGGACTGGCAAAACAGGTCTTTCTACAACCCTGTTCTCCAGATTAGAGTCCACCGCTCCAAACCACTGTTTTTAACCACTACACCACGTTGGAGAGAAAAAAGCAGGAGATGGGGACAGGCTATGGGGGCTGCCAGGGAATGAAAAGAGGAAATAGCGGGGGAGGGTAGAGAGAGATGCCTCCCACAAGTCGTTGCAGTTCCCATACTTGTAAATGTATTATAATAATCAGACCAGATCTGTGTCCTGGGGGGTGGGGAAAACACTCGATGTTCAGGTTCTGGCTTTTCCCTTACAATTTATGTACAGATTGTCTGTTGCATATTGTCTTAATGAGTGTTCAAGCCTGCAAAGCTTGATGGGAATGAAATGATGGGTAGATATGTCTTGAACTGTGCTTATCACTGAAGCAGCTCATGGTAAAACAATTGAGTTTTCGGTGATTCCTAGAACTATGTGATACCACTTCTGACTTTTCCTTGGTAGTGATGTCATGATGGTGCCCTGCATGATGCCAGTGGGTTTTTTTTTATTTCTCGTTTAAAAAAATATTGCCACCACTCCATAATGTTTTGTGTTTTTATTATGTCTTATTTTGTATGCTACCTTGGGCAGGTCCCCGGAGAGGTGGCATAAAATTTGCTAAATAAAATAATTTGCTAAATAAAATAAATAAATAATATTAGGGATACATTTGTGCTATGAAAAGCATGTGATTTTCTTTTCTTTTTTATAATTTTTTTTTATTTTTATATATGGGGATACAGAAAAAAGAAAGGGAAAAAGAATGGGGAAACTCCGAATTAGGCTAATGCATCAGTGTCCGAGCTTCAATGCATTAATGGATATATAAATCCATCATCAACTATAAACTTAGATCTTATATTAATTCTAAGTTACGTATAACAAGAAACTAAAGAGTTGGGAGCACTTAGTTGATTATTAATAATCAAATAGTAACTATTACAATACTTTTAATATACACCCTTCTATATATCATTTATCTAGAACTACAAACTTTGCATGCTAATTACTGATTTAGGAATCTACCTCTATTCTCATAGAAGAACAGATAAACTTGAAACACACAAAATACTTAACATATAATGGTTACCATTTTAACGTGAAATCATCTATGGGCTTCTTTTTCATCAAGTGTGTTAGTTTTGACATCAGGGCAAACTCAAATAGTTTATTGGTCCATTCAGCCGTATCTGGGGACATGGTAGACGTTTTCCAGTAAGTTGCATATAAAATTCTGGCAGCAGTGGTTTCGAAAAAGCATGTGATTTTCATTGCGTTGTCGATCTGTAATGAGGGCTGTTACTTGGCTGCTGAGAAGCAAGGATCTTGTACTCTTGCGTTAGCGCTCCTTCCCCCTAAACTGATGTCCGTTGCCCTTTGAGATTCTGTAAGGATTAGGCGTCTGTTCAGAAAGCATGACCACGGGTGTCTGAAAAATCCTTGGACTGGAAGTAGGCACTTTGGCCTGCTCCAGAGTGTGTTAGAGCGGCAGCATCTTATACGACGGCTTTGACTTGTGGCAAACACTGGCCACCCGTAAGCCAGAAGAACCACGAGTTGCAGCTTGTCTTCCAACAGCATACTTGTTTTCCAACTGTCAGCATGCCGAAGACTGATGGTTGAGAGAAGATTAAATAACAGAGGTTCTACAGTTTGTTACAGCAACCCCGAGTCAGCAAAGTTCTCCGTTTTAATCCACCGCTTTCACAATCCAAAAGGGAGCAACATCTAGAGAGCATTGCTCTCCGAGCGCTTGACTTTTTAGAAATGCTGATCCGGCTCCCTCCTGACTGACGTCCGGCTGTGAGAGGCTTGTGACAGCTTAATACAAGACAGCGCATCATTCCGTCTCTGGCCCTGTTCGGGATGAAAAGAATTGAAGTAGACGGAGGGGAGCAAGTGGAGGAGAGATTGGCAACCTGCAGGTGACACGGCCTAAGTCTTTACCTGAAAGATGAAATAATCATAGAGTTGGAAGAAGCTTTATAAACCATCTGGTCCGACTCTTTGCCCAGGTCGCTCTCCAGCCTATTTGCTTGCAAAATCTCTGGCACCAAGTAATTGGTTCCAAATGAGCAGTCCCTGGATTTCTTGGAGCTTTCACTCAGCAGTAATGAACATGTCAACCTTTGCTGCCAGCTTTGCAAAATACATTTTTATGCCGAGGTTTTTATGCTTTGTTAACCTTAGTGATTTTTTGATTTTATTATTTGATTGTGTTTTACTTTCTGAGGACTCTGGAGAGGCAGTGTATACACATATACCATTTGCTAAACAAATAATCTACTGAATGTTCTTGGGCTCGATAGGGGAGGGCCCGTTGCTCAGTGGTAGAGCCTCTGCTTGGCATGCTGAAGGGTCCCAGGTTCAATCCCCGGCATCTCCAGTTAAAGGGACCAGGCAACTAGGTGATGTGAAAGACCTCTGCCTGAGACCCTGGAGAGCCGCTGCCGGTCTGAGTTGACAGTACTGACTTGGATGGACCAAGGGTCTGATTCAGTAGAAGGCAGCTTCCTGTGTTCATGTGATATCTGGTCTTTTAAGAGTTATAGAGATGCAGTGGGAAGTGCTTTTTTTAAAAAAAAAGGTATCTGTACTTTCAATGAGGGAGGCTGACCAACCAATTTGTATTGCTGTAGTAATTCTGTTCCTCTCCCAAACGACGCAAGCAGACTTTGCCCTTCCTGTTCCCATCTCTTAGAATTCTCCAGATCTTCAAAGCCTCCTGCCGCTTGCAATAGTTGGCAATAGGTGAAAACTATTATTTTTAATTGGATCCCTTCTCTCACTCCTGCAAGCATTTGTGCACTTTTTATTTCTGTAAAATCATGCCAGTTCCTTTGCCTGACTTGTACTTTTCATTATCATTTAAGTTAGCATGGAGATACAAAGCAAGTCAAAAGACACTGATGAGTCTTGAGATTCCTCAGGAAGTTTCCACTTAAGTTTTACAGAAACTGATAAGGGATGGAGCTCAACTCCAAGCCTCTAACCTCATCATTTCCTTCCTTTCTGTGTAAACAGTTTGAATCCAATGAAATGTACTTCACAGAATCATAGAATCATAGAGTTGGAAGGGACCACCAGGGTCATCTAGTCCAACCCCCTGCACAATGCAGGAAATTAACAACTACCAACCCCCACATCCCCAGTGACCCCAATCCTCCCCCCGCCATGCAGGATCCCACAATCAAAGCACTCCTGACAGATGGCCATCTAGCCTCTGCTTAAAGACCTCCAAAGACGGGGGACTCCACCACCCTCCGAGGCAGTACATTCCACCGTCGAACAGCCCTCACCGTCAGAAAGTTCTTCCTAATGTTTAGGTGGAATCGCATTTCTATTAGTTTAAATCCATTCTCTGGAGCAACAGAGAACAAGCTAGTTCCCTCATCAACATGACATCCCTTCAAATATTTAAACATGGCTATCATGTCTCCCCTCAACCTTCTCTTCTCCAAACTAAACAAACCCAACTTCCTAAGTCTCTCCTCATAGGGCATGGATTCCAGACCTTTGACCATTCTGGTCGCCCTCCTCTGGACATGCTCTAACTTGTCAGCATCCTTCTTAAATT
The DNA here is from genome assembly GCF_029931775.1 of Euleptes europaea. NCBI lineage: Eukaryota > Metazoa > Chordata > Lepidosauria > Squamata > Sphaerodactylidae > Euleptes > Euleptes europaea. The sequence continues at coordinate 14,307,486 of NC_079316.1, forward strand.
GTGGAGCCCAAAACTGGACACAGTATTCCAAGTGAGGTCTGACCAATGCAGAATACAGTGGTAGTATTACTTCCCTTGATCTAGACACAATACTCCTATTGATGCAGCCCAGAACTGCATTGGCCTTCTTAGCCGCCATATCACACTGTTGACTCATGTTCAGTTTGTGGTCCACTAAGACTCCCAGATCTCTTTCACATGTACTGTTGTCAAGGCAACTATCTCCCATCCTTTACCTGTGCCTTATGTTGTTTCTGCCTAGGTGAAGTACTTTACACTTCTCCCTATTGAAATCCATTTTATTGCTTATGGCCCAGCTCTCCAGTCTATCGAGGTCATTCTGAACTCTGACCCTACCCTCCGGGGTATTAACTACCCCTCCTAACTTGGTGTCTGACTGATTATTAACTCCCTGCCAAAGCTGTCCCTTACCTTCTCTGTCTTCTTCCAGCCAGGTGTGTGCTTCTGTTGTGGAGCTCACCATCCCCATTGGTAAGACCACAATGCTGGCTCCTCCCCTTCCTGTCATGGGACTGTGATGTCACATGGCGTCCTGTCATTTGGTTGCAGCTGAGTGGATCTTATGTGGCCAACTTTGTGCTAAAGGTGGGTTTGAAGTCTAGTCAAAAACACATCATTTAAAGAGGTTGTATATCAGACTGTACAGCTAAGAAATTAGAAGCTTTTCTCCCCCTCTCATAATACTGCTGAAGCTGGAAGGTGAGAGATTCAAAACAGAGAAAAGGAAGTATTTCTTCACACAACGTGTAGTTAAGTTGTGGAACTCCCTGCCCCAGGATGTGGTGATGGCTGCCTACTTGGAAGGCTTTAAGAGGGGAGTGGGGAGAAGGCTATTCATGGCTACGAGTAAAAATAGATACTAATGATGCATACCTATTCTCTCCAGCATCAGAGGAGCATGCTTATTCTGTTAGGTGCTGTGGAACACAGGCAGGACAATGCTGCTGCAGTTGTCTTGTTTGTGGGCTTCCTGGAGGCACCTGGTTGGCTACTGTGTGAACAGACTGCTGGACTTGATGGGTCTTGGTCTGATCCAGCATGGCCTTTCTTATGTTTTTATGTTTCTGTGTTGCTCTTCCTTAAGTGAGATCTGCTCTTGACATTCATTAAAAAAACCTGCATTGATAAAAAATCTCAGTTTGCCTTTTAAACATACCACTGACGGCATTCAAGCAACTGTAGTAGTTTATGAACGTTGATTTTCTTGAGGCAGATCATGGCTGTATGGAGGGGGTCTGGAAAAGACGAATGAGGCACCTGCAAAAAGCTTCCTGGTTGTGGATAATTTGTCTTTGCAGAAGAGAATGTACCTGGGATAAAGGAGGTCAGTATAATGAGAGTAAGTGAGGGGAGAGGCTGCCATTATTTTCAACTGATAGATGTGGGAATTTGGCCGGGGGGTGGGGGCGGGTTGGGGCTTAGTTAGTTTCATCTCTGTTCTTAAAAAGGAATAGTAAATGCAGTGCATTGGGTTAGGTGGTTACTGCTGGAGCTGATGAAGCGTGGAGACTGAGGAATGGGCGTGTTGTTGTTGTAGTAGTAGAAGAGGAGGAGGAGGTTTTCATACCCTGCCTTTCTCTACCTTTAAGCCATCTCAAAGCAGCTTACAGTCACCTTCCCCTACCCACAACAGGCACCTTGTGAGGTAGGAGAGGCTGAGAGAGTTCGGAGAGAACTGTGACTAGCCCAAGGTCACCCAGCTGGCTTCGTGTGTAGAAGTGGGGAATCCAACCTGGTTCTCCAGATTAGATTCTGCTGCTCATGCGGAGGAGAGGAGAATCAAACGCAGTTCTTCGGATTAGAGTCCACCTGTCTTAACCACTACACCACGTTGGCTCTTCCTGAACTGTCCCTAGAAGCTAAAATTACTAATCTGAGGCTATCATATTTTGGTCACATTATGAGAAGACAAGAGTCCCTGGAAAAGACAATCAAGCCAGGAAAGGTTGAAGGCAGCAGGAAAAGAGGAAGACCCAGCAAGAAATAGATGGACTCTATAAAGGAAGCCATGGCCCTTAGTTTGCAAGACCTGAGCAAGGCTGTTAAGGATAAGATGTTTTGGAGGACATTGATTCATAGGGTCGGAATGTCAACATTCATTGAAAGGCAAAGACACATTACTTGAGCTTGTCGCTCTCCTGATCAGGCAATTTGCATTCGCTGCCCTTTCCCTTTATCCATACAACCAACCTGATTCTGTACAGTAGTTAAACCTAGGGTTGTGGGAAAGAAATTCAGTAAATGTCAGGTTTATTGGGCCCGATTTTGGAGTGTGAGGAGGAAACCTGAAATAAGCCAAATATCCATACCAGTAAATATGGGCATTTGGCTGATTTTGGTTTTCCTGAAAAAAATTGGCCCTGGGGAGGTCATTTTTTGAGGCAGGGCCCCCAAATACGCAGCGTAGCTTGAAGAGACTCTCCTTGCACGAACCCCAAAGTTTGGTGAAGATTGGGTCAGGGGGTCTGATTTTATGGGGTCTGGAAGGGGTTGCCCCCCTCCATAGAGAATCATTCTAAACTTCTCAGTGTTTCTCTATGGAGGAGGGGGTGACCCCTTCCAAACCCCATAAAATTGGACGCCCTGACCCAATCTTCACCAAAATTTGGGGGTTGTGCAAGGGGAGTCTCTTCAATCTACGCTGTGAATTTGGGGGCTCTACCTTGAAAAATGCCCCCCTATTTGGCTTTAGCTTTCTCCCCATGTTTGTGCATTTGGTAAACCTGAACTGGAAATTTACCAGAATGGCTCATTTCAGGTTTATTTTCGGTTCCGGTTTATCTAAATGTACAAGCCTAGTAAAACCTTGCACAGGGATCGCCATATAATTCCTTCTCGTTAGTTCTTCTGTCCATTGAGATGGGGCTCTGCTAGTGCAGGCCTCTTTCTGTTTTTAGAGGCAAGACTGGAGAATGACAGTTCTTGGCATTCTGCTGAACAGAAATGATGACGCTTGGATTGTCAGGCTGGCTGCAAGGAAATCGGAACACCTCCCCTCACTGATTTCGAGCCAGGCAATACAGGAATTATTTATTATTAGTATTAAGATGGAGACAGACAGGTGTGCTTCCTCCCCTCCGGGAATAGAAAGTGGTTTCAAACAAAGATTGTGGTCTGTCTCCATTTATCCCACTTTTGCCTCCTGTAAGTGAGTTGTGTGTGTGTGGGTTCCTTCCAAACCTGCAAAACCTGTTAATCCCCCCCCAATAAATAAATAAAAATTAAAAATGTATGGGAGCCAGCATGTATAATGGTTAGAGTGCTGGGGGAAGAGCCGCCTGTCTATCTTTCACGTGTGACTTTACTCTGCCTTTCCTTTTGTGTCCTCACAACAGCCCTGGGAGGTAGGTGAAGTTGAGAGCGAGAGCAAGCGAGATCATAGTGAACTTTATGGCAAAGTATGGATGGATTTGAACCTGGGTCTCTCCATTTCTAGTCCAATACCCTGGATACTACTCCATGCTGCAGCTCAACTGTAGCATTTGAAAGCTTAGAAATAAGATTTTATTTATTTTTTTGCACCATTTCTAGACAGAAGGGGAGTGGCTAAATTTTAGTTTAGTGGCTAGACAGTTTTAATTTTCGTTTTAGTGGCTAGACAGAAGGGGAGTGGCTAAATGTTAGGACCCAAAGCGACTTGCATTGTTTTCCTTTCCTGTATTTTATCTTCACAACAACCCTGTAAGGTTAGGCAGAAAGTATATCTGACCCAAAGTCACAAAGCAAGCTTCAACGTGGCAGAGTGGGGATTTGAATCCAGGTCTCCCAGATCCTTGTCTGATGCTCTGACCTCTACACCACACTGGCTCTTGCCAGTCTGGAAGGGACTGAATGGTCTTCTTAGTTTGTATGTATTGATTGTTCATTCCCCGTTTCCCCGTGGAAACGGAGAATCCTTTACACTCTCAGGTGTACAAAGGGCTGCTTCAAAAGGGTTTGGAATATGAAGGAATTTCCCAGAGCCAGGATGCAACACGGGAGGATCCAAGGCATGTTCCATTTTGACATGTCTGCATTGTCAGGTCTAAGAACGAAGAAGAGGAAGAAGAGTAGTAGTTGGTTTTTATATGCTGACTTTCTCTTACCACTTAAGGAAGAGTCAAACCGGCTTACATTCACCTTCCCCTCTCCACAACAGACTGAGAGAGCTCTAAGACAGCTGTGACTAGGCCAAGGTCACCCAGCTGGCTTCATGTGGAGGTGTGGGGAAACCAACCCGGTTCACCAGGTTAATGTCCACCGCTCATGTGTAGGAGTGGGGAATCAAACCCAGTTCTGCAGATTAGAGTCCACCACTCCAAACCACCGCTCTTAACCACTACACTACGCTGGCTACACCACACTGCCAGATTGTCTTCTATTTAGCTAGTAGGTGCGTAAGGCCCAAGAGCAAACGTTGCATTAAATCCTCTCAGAGTGTGCACTAGGGTCTTCATTTATTATTTACAGCTTTTGCAAGAACATAGTATACAACTACAATCTTTAAAAGGATTTTAAAAGGGCAGGTATCAAATCAAACGTATCTCCATAGCTTAACACATTAAAATGCTAAAATAGTTGCAATAAATATATTATACTAAAATTTACCTAAAAGTTAGTTATGACCAATATTGACATTACCATTAGTGGTCTCTCTCAAATGGACCTTAGTAGCCACTGAGCAAAATTTAGCAACTTGGGAAAGACAAAAGGTGTCCCCTTCCCACAGCAGAAATTTCATTTCCCCTTCTTAACACTAGGGTCATATAAAATTGGCTACTGCTGACTCAGGCCGCTGGTGCTGTCCATTTTGACTGACGGCAGCTCTCCCGCATCTCAGGCAATTCTGATTCCTACTCCTTCCACTGGAAAATTTTTAAACTGGAGATGCAATATTGCATCTAGGTCCTGACGTGCAAAAATATGCTCTTCCGTTAGACTGTGGCCCATCCTCCAACTGTGCTTCTTCGGCACCTCCACAGGTATCACCTCCCCAGACTGCATTTCCGGTTTCCTTCTTCCATCTACGTAAGTCTGCAAGATGAGTGCAGACTTAGGGAAAACGACAGCAGCTTGGTGTGTGGGCAGGTGGGTCTCTTTCTCCCTCTTGCATTGCTCAGTTTTAATTTGGAGAACCCATGTAATCTTTTAGCAACATCTGGCTTAGCTGGTGGTTGGACTTGATGGTCTTACAATGCACTTTCAAAATCCAGAAATAAAATCCATGCGTTATATGGCAGTACATGGGCTTTGGGGGGGGGGGGGGTTTGGATTTTGCAATGGACCAGCATGGTTACCCGCCTTTTTTAATAATAATAAATTTTATTTGCGGCTAATATGCCAGATAAAACAGAAACTGACCGTACAGAGTAGATGTTTACAACCAAGGCCAACAAAATCAGGAATCACCGAATTTTACACACCCGCCTTTGTAAATGCATTTGCAATTCTACAGTTTAATTAGCCCAAGCTGTAGAATGTTTGAAAACATCTACTGATACCAGAAAACATTATTTCCTTCTTACAGTCCATATGGTTGGCTATCACTGAGGTCAAAGAATAAGCCCCGTGGCTCAGAGTGTTAAGCTGCAGTACTGCAGTCAAAAGCTCTGCTCACAACCTGAGTTCGATCCCAACGGAAGTCGGTTTCAGGTAGCTGGCTCAAGGTTGACTCCGCCTTCCATCCTTCTGAGGTCAGTAAAATTGAGTACCCAGCTTGCTGGGGGGAGATGACTGGGGAGATGACTGGGGAAGGCACTGGCAAACAAAGTCTGCCTAGGAAACGTCGGGATGTGACGTCACCCCATGTGTCAGGAATGACCCAGTGCTTGCACAGGGGACCTGTACCTTTTTGGGACAAATCTCTTTTAGTTTTTATTAGTTGCAATAGCTTTAATCTGGAGAACCGGATTTCAGTCCCCACTCCTCCACATGAGCAGCGGAGGCTAATCTGGTGAACCGGGTTGGTTTCCCCACTCCTCCACATGAAGCCAGCTGGGTGACCTTGGGCTAGTAACAGCTCTCTCTGAACTCTCTCAGCCCCACCTACCTCACAGGGTACCTGCTGTGGGGAGGGGAAGGTGATTGTAAGCTGGTTTGGTTCTTCCTTAAGTGGTAGAGTCGGCACATAAAAACCAACTCTTCTTCTTTTCTGGAACTGTCTCACCTGCTTCGATGCAGAGACTTGCATCGATCACGGTATTATGTAAGAATATAATTTTGCTCTGGGCGTTTGCCATTATTCACTTTCCATGCGTTAAGCGTTGTGGCAAAAGAAGATGATGTTAGAATTATAGGTTTAATATTCCAAACATTGAGGCTGTAAGAAGGGGAATAAAGAGATTTAGTGATCAGCAGTACAGCTTGCAGCGAGGGGGCGTAACTGGATAAAAAAAACATAAATAAGGTTTCCGCTGTGCTGGGTTCTGCAGTGAGAGTGTTGCCTTGGCCATTCCTGACGTGTGAGCACAAAGTTCTGTCAAGTCACAGTTGACTTACGGTGACCCCTGGAGGGGTTTTCAAGGCAAGAGACCAACAGAGGTGGTTTGCCATTGCCTTCCTCTGCATAGCAACCCTGGTATTCCCATCCAAGATCTAGCCAGGACCGACCCTGCTTAGCTTCTGAGATCTGATGCTATCGGGCTAGCCTGGGCCATCCAGGTTGGGGCATTCCTGACACGTAGCTCTCCATTTAATGCAGGGAAGTGCTTTTCCCCCACATGGAGTATTAAAAACTCCCCCCATCTGCACTCCAAAGTGGTTGTCCAAACTTCTAGCACTCATGCAATATAATATGCAAATAATTTCTGAGTCACCCCAGGGACGGCTGGGGATCACCTCTTGTGAGAGTAGAGCGGCTCTCTACGTGTGAGGAAGTGGACCATGGCCGAGGCTCAATGATAGAGCATCTGCTTGGCATGCAGAAGGTCCCAGGTTCAGTCCCCGGCATCTCCAGTTAAAGGGACTAGGCAAGTAGGTGATGTGAAAGACCCCTGCCAGAGACCCTGGAGAGCTGCTGCTGGTCTGAGTAGACAATACTGACTTTGATGGACCGAGGGTCTGATTCAGTATAAGGCAGCTTCATGTGTTCATGGACGGATCGTGCCATAAATACTTTTTAACATTGTATGTCTTTTCCTTCTGTGTTTTCCATCTTTTTTTAAAAAAACAACCTGCTTCTCAGCCTGCAAAGTAGGTTGAGATAATCTAAACAGAATAGCTGTTCTTCTGGGTTTTCGGCCCTCGCTCTGCGTAACAAAATGCACACTGCACAACTTATCGTTTCCCACTGCCAGGAGAGAAAAATGGGGCTTCTTGCAATGAAGACTAATTGGAAATGAATCAACTCGGTCCCTAATATCTTCAATCTGTACATCCTTCGCTGTTGATAATGCGTTAAGGGAAAAGGAGGCTTTTGTCAATGATGCTCATATTGGATTTGTGGGGTGGCGTAATAAATGGTGTGCTTTTTCAAACCTTGGCAATAAAGCAATAAATGAAACTATGAGAAAAATAACCACGTCTCTCCCTGCTCTTACAATACTCTTTTTTTTTTGCATGAGGAGGCAAAAGCTGAATAGCCAAAAAGCAATCAATAGCTGCTAGTAAATTGGGATACACCAAGATGCTGCAGCTTTCTATTTGTGAACGAAAGCAAACAGGGAGGGTGTAGGTCATCTTAGCGTTTAGAAATTATGGGAAGTGTAAATGCTTGGTGTTTTTTACAAAATCCATACTTTATTTCCCCCAGGATTTTGAGATTCTGAACTAGTTCACATGAACACATGAAGCTGCCTTATACTGAATCAGACCCCTGTTCCATCAAAGTCAGTATTGTCTACTCAGACCGGCAGTGGCTCTCCAGGGCCTCAGGCAGAGGTCTTTCATATCACCTACTTACATAGTCCCTTTAACTGGAAATGCCAGGGATTGAACCTGGGACCTTCTTCACGCCAAGCAGTTGCTGTACCACTGAGCCACAGCCCCTCCCCTAAATGAACACATGAATGCCTTATAATGAATCAGACCTTTGGTCCATCAAAGTCAGTATTGTCTACTCAGACCAGCAGGGGCTATCCAGGGTCTCAGGTAGAGGTCTTTTCACATCACCTACTTGCCTAGTCCCTTTTAACTGGAGATGCTGGTGATTGAATCTGGGACCTTCTGCATGCCAAGTAGATGCTCTACCACTGAGCCACAGCCCCTCCTCAAAAGAAGCACGCTATGGCCACACATGAAGCTGCCTTATACTGAATCTGACCACTGGACCATCAAGGTCACTATTGTCTATTCAGATCGGCAGCAGCTCTCCAGGGTCTCAGGCAGAGGACTTTCACATCACCTACTTGTCTGGTCCCTTTAACCGGAGATGCCGGGGATTGAACCTGAGACCTTCTGCATGCCAAGAAAGATGCTCTACCAGTGAGCCACATACCCTCCCCCCAGAAAGGTTTTCCAGAACAGAACTCATCATGTTAGAGTTACCTTCCAGATTTGGGGACCCCACTTGTGAACCAGCGTGGCTCCCCAAACCATTTACTATTTGCATCTGCAACCACACACAATTCAACCTTGAAACAACCTACTGATCCCTTTCTGTGTTGGAGTAGTGCAATACTGAACCTTTGCCTGTATTAGAGAGACAGTCTCCTCCAGCAGCTGATGCTTTCAAAGAGAGAAAGGATGGCACCTTTGTCCTCTTTCCAGACTCCGTCCTTTCCCCAGCTCCCCTGTTGACCCGGCTGCTTCATCCGCCAGATGTTGACATTGGGGAAGGGCTGGCCAAGCTGTCGGCCGGTAGCTCTGTCTCTCTCTCCTCTCTGGTCCTTCTCCTTCCTGATAACAGCAATGAGAGTTGGAGGAGGCTGCTGCTATGTCATTGTGTTGAGCCCAGACCATGTAAGGCTGTGAATGAATGAATGAATATTTATTAATACAGCACAAGCCAGACAACAATATATATAAACTCTTATAAAATACAAAATTAAAGGACGCCTGGGATACTTATAAAATTTCGACCTTATTATAACAATATAAAATTCCGTGCATGGCAAGAGGTTAAAAGATTAGCGTTCATTTAAGTTTCCAAGTCCCACTCTTAAGTGGGACTTACGGTAAGTTTTGCAAATAAATGCACAAAATCTAGCGACCTGCTTTATGGCTAGGGCAACCCCCTCCCAAAGTAAGTACTTGGTTTTTCCCTCTTTGGAGCTAGCAGTAGTTTTTTTGAGTAAGGGAACTATGAACTCTAGTCTGGCTTCCTCATTAAAGGGACACTTAAGGAAAGCATGTTCAACTGTTTTTATTTCTCCCGACTTGCAGGGGCAGAGTCTCTCTGATCTTGGTACCTTCTGTATCGCTGTGAACGAACAGGCTGGATGGCTCCTTGGGCTGTGATAGTAGAATTCACTTCCTAATTTGCTGCCTAATTAACTGCCAAATGAAGATTTGTTCGCTGGTTCAGTGGCATGTTTTTTCCAGCATCTGTTTCTCACCTGGCTGCTTGCATAATCTAGGAAACTTTTTTTGCCGTCAAGTCACAGCTGACTCATGGCGACCCCGTAGGGTTTTCAAGGCAAGAGACATTCATGGGTGGTTTGCTGTTGCCTGCCACCATGTCAGGACCCTGGTATTCCTTGGACCCTGGTATTCCCATCCAAATACTTGCCAGGGTCGACCCTGAATGGGCAAGGGTCCCCAACCTTGATGAGCCTTTGGTCACTTCTGCAATGTTGAGCACATGTTGTGGGGGTCAACAACAAATGATTGCCTTGGGGAATAGGTGGTAGAAAGTGCTGTCTACCTGAGACCTTGGAGAGCCGCTGCCGGTCTGAGTAGACAATATTGACTTTGATGTACCAAGGGTCTGATTCAGTATAAGGCAGCTTCATGTGTTCATGTGCGCTAGTTCAGAAACTCAAAATCCTGGGGGAAATGGAGTGTGGATTTTGTAAACAACACCAAACTCTGACACTTCCCATAATTTCTAAATGCTGAGATGACCTACACATTCCCTGTTTGCTTTCGTTCACAAATAGAAAGCTGTGGCGTATCCCAATTTACTAGCAGCTATTGATTGCTTTTTGGCTATTCAGCTTTTGCCTCCTCATGCAAAAAAGGAAAGTATTGTAAGAGCAGGGAGAGACGTGGTTATTTTCCTCATAGCTTCATTTATTGCTTTATTGCCAGGGTTTGAAAAAGCGCACCATTTATTACAGCCAGCTTATGGCCGATTCTGTAGGGTCAAGAGATGAATGGAGGTGGTTTGCCATGGCTTGCCCCTGCATCTCAACAGTGATCGTTCCTGGTGGTCTCCTATCCAAGTACTAACCAGGGCCAACCCTGCTAAGCTTCCGAGATCGGACCAGATGGAATTAGACTGGGCCATCCAAGTCAGGGGTGGCTCTTTTCTCAGCCATTCTGGCCTTCCCCGAGTCTGGGGAGCCAGCGTGGTGTACTGATTAAGAGCGGTGGTTTGGAGCGGTGGAGTCTGATCTGGAGAATCGGGTTTGATTCCCTTCTTTTCCACACGAGCAGCGGAGGCTAATCTGGTGAACTGGATTTGTTTCCCCAGTTCTACACACGAAGCGAGCTGGGTGACCTTGGGCAAGTTACAGCTCTGTTAGAGCTCTCTCAGCCCCACCTACCTCATAGGGTGTCTGTTGTGGGGCTGAGAAGGGAAGGTGATTTTAAGCCGGTTTGATTCCTCCTTAAGTGGTAGAGAAAGTCGGCAAATAAAAACTAACTCTTCTTCTTCTTCTTCTTCTCAACCTTGCCTTCCGACCACACCCATTCCTGCCATTGCCTGGGGCCCAGCCTTGTTCTTGGTGGTGGAGCAATCTGCCTGGGTCCCCGCCTGGCTCCTGCCCTCTCCTGGCCTTCCTCACATGGGTGGGTCAGGCCGAGTCGGGGCTGGGCATCGGTGCCCGCCAACCTGCTTAGGCTTGCTCTGTCGATCGTGGCTCTTGTGTGTTTTACTCCCTCCTGATTCATCCTCCTAAGTGGATATGTGCTGTGAAATTGGCATTCCACTGCTTTCTCTCTCCTTTTTAAAGGGAAAAATAACCCCTCGGTTTTAGTGGAGGAAAAATCTCTGCCCCCCTAATTCCTTCTCCTTTATTATTTTGATGTGGTGTCTTCCCTTTCAAGTAGCAAGTTATCTTGTCATTCACTTTTAACCACCCCCTCACTTCCACAGCGAGGTTTCGTATCTGGCCCATCAAAGGCGGCTTCTCTCCGCGGTTCCTCGTAGTACTTTATAGACTGTACGTCCCACCCATGCTGCTTACCACAGACCTCTGTCTACATGGAGCCTTCCAATAGGAATCTAGTACCAAGTTCTAAGTTATGTTTTTTTTATGAATGAGGACTGGGTTCCATGAATCCAGTTTGCTTCCCTCACAGCAGCTGCAGGTAGAGGTGTTTGTAAAGTCGATTGGGCTTAGGGCAGTGGCGTGGTGGAAGGGGGGTGAGCCCATACCCAGTTTGTCAAAAAATGTAACATGTAGTTTGGCCTTAAATGTCCATCACAGCAACTTGATGTCTTCAGTGCCACGGGACAGTTTTCCAGGGAACATTAGAAGATCTGTATCCGGGCAGGGGGATGGATGGCTGAACTTCAGCCTTTCCTCACAGGGCTTGGTCTCCAGGCCTTTCATATATTGCTTTTATCGTTTCAAAATAACAACCGTGTGATAATTTTTTTGTGGGACCAGCCAAAATGACACAAAGTAGTGTACAAGCTGTCATGTTCCCCCAGAACTCTTCATCACACTAGCTGTTTTTTTTAAAAAATGGAGAGGTGGAGAAAAAATTGGTATCTGAAGCCATGCAATACTTACAAAATCTCAAGTGGAAATAAATGTTCTTATTCTTTAAGGTGCCACTGAACTTCTGTTTTGTTTTGCTACAATACCGCAATCCCCTTTGCAATCATGATCTTAAGACCTCGTGTTTGTTATTGTTGCTGCTTACTTTGGGTCTTAAGTTTTCCGGGACAAAGGCAGGCCTGTACACGTGGCAAATAAAAGAAATAATAATCAGCAGAATGCCTGAATCGGTCGCTGGAGCTGACCCGACTCAGAAAAGATTATTCAGAGCTCCCAGCGATAAGGGATTTGTGGTGTTCTATTGTGCTCAACTGAGTCAATTTTACAAGGATTAAATCCGGTGGTCTAAGAGGGAGCTATTGTGCTAAGATGTCACTGATTCTATCGGCACGCAGTGTCCATGCTCAAACCACGAGGAGTGTGCCTTTAGGGACGGAAGAATTTGGAGCAAAAACTCAGGCAACATTTTTAAGAAGGACTGGTACTCCCATAATCTTCTTTGTCCCCTTTCCACATGGCGACTGTCCCATTGGGGCTGATCATACAGCATCTCTGAGAGCCAGTGTGGTGTAGGAGAGCCAGCCCGCTATAGTGGTTAAGAGCGGTGGTTTGGAGAGGTGGAGTCTGATCTGGAGAACCGGGTTTGATTCCCCACTCCTCCACATGAGCGGCGGATGCTGATAAACACAGGATAATGTGCAGCATGGCGGAGCATCTCCTAGGTCCAACTGCAGCAACTAATTTGTAATCCATCTCCCCTCCCCAATCCCTTCCAGTAATACAATTTCATAAATCTAAAAACAAAAATTTCCATTCTATTTCTAAAATGTCATAAAAACTATTTCATGGTAATGGGGCCTGGATCAGACCCCTCTGGTCCTGGTCAAGTTCAAGAGCCAGTGTGGTGTAGTGGTTAAGAGCGGTGGTTTGGAGCGGAGGACGCTGATCTGGAGAACCAGGTTTGATTCCCCACTCCTCCTCATGAGCAGTGGACGCTAATCTGGTGAACTGGATTTGTTTCCCCACTCCTACACACGAAGCCTTGGGCAAGTCACGCTGTCTCAGCCCCACCTCCCTCACAGGGTGTCTGTTGTGGGGAGGGGAAGGGAAGGTGATTGTAACCCGGTTTGATTCTGCCTTAAGTGGTAGAGAAAGTCAGCATATAAAAACCAACTCTTCTTCTTCTTCTTCTTCCCTCATCAGGGGATGAAATCCCTATGATGTGACGTGCGTCTGCAACATTTCTGGTTGCCCCCTGGAAGGGAATTTTCCAGTGTTATATGAAGTTTCCATATAGCAGAGCTAGTGGTGCTTTTCACAAGTAGGAATGGAGTAGAAAAGGTGGTCTGCCCCCAGCTGTTAGTTCAAGGTTGGGGTAGTGGAGAGGATGGATATGTAAAAGGGTTGAAGTGTTAAAATCTGGGATGGGAAATGAGAAGAACGTAGGCAAAGGGAAGCGGCTTTGGTTTCCGATCTAGAGACAATCTTGCCTGAGAAGTAACAAACCCAGTTGTGTTGGTAAAATCTCCGGTTCCCTCTGACATCTCTACACAGCAAAGCATCACAAGGGAATAAGAAGAGAAGGAAGGCTGAATGGAAGGGAGGAGGAGGAGGAGGAGGAGGATTTTCTCTACCTTTAAGGAGTCTCAAAGTGGCTAACTCTCATCTCTTTCTCTCTCTGAAACTGCAAAATCATCACGTTCCCAGAGAGAAGCTTCTGTGACTTTACTAGGCTCAAAGCCTGAACCAAAGTATGAAAACTAAAACTGAAAGCCCAAAAAATGGCTAGGAAGGCTAGTTACTTGACAGCTCCACCTCTAGCGGCAGCCATATTGTGGCGACACCCCCCATGGCGTGTTGGGATTCTGAAGGTGCCTGCAGGCTCAAAAGGTTGGGGACCCCTGTGTTAAATGTTTATGATGCATATATTATTCATGCATGTAGGTCAAGGCCAGTTTTCCTTCTTTTAATGGAAGCCTTTTGTCACTGTAGTGATTTCTTCATATAGACCCGGATCCTTGGCACCATTAATCTTGGACCATGTCAAAGATGATGGCATTGGGATCACTGTAAGCCGACAGACCGATCTGAGATCATTAGGCCTGGTTCTGGAGTGTGCTCTTTTGCATATTAATCAAAGTGACAGAAGACTTGAAGAGCAGAAGATTAGACTGAAGGAGCGATGAACAGCAATTAAAGAAGTCATTGAGGACAATACCTGTATTTCATAGACAAAGGAGCAGTATCCATCTGAAAATAAATGGGATAACTACCGTGTTGCTTGTGGAAAATAAAGAGATGCAGAGCAGAACGTTGTGATGCTAGCTTGGTGTCAAACCAATTTATTTTGGAAAAAGTGTTGGATTCAAATCTCCACTTACCTATGAAGCTCACTGGGCGACCTTGGGCCAGTAATCTTTTCTTGGACCCATCTACCTTACAGAGTCGCTGAGAGAACAAGATGGGAACATTTTACACTACCCTTGTCACCTTGCAAGAAGAGGTAGAATAAAAAAGGATGGATGGACAGATAGGTACGAGAATGGAACCAGAAAGTGAGAACTGATGTAACTCCTTCTCCCTTCAGGCACTTGGTTTCGGACAGTAAATGGGGCTCTGTGATGACCAGGGACTTCAGCTGTTGAGGCCTAGATAGTCTCTCTAGGAGGACTCATCTCCGAGCTTGCAAAACTGGACCTTAAACAGAATTTGGTCTATGGAGCTTGATGTACTCTTGCTTCCGGCAGGTGAAGTTCTGCAGAACACAGCTGTAACTTGAAACAGAATAATACAGTTATATCTCAGGCTTGTAACAAGGATCTTGGCAGAGAACCACAGGCCTGAAAGCAAGCAGGGGTTTAGGCCTTTGGGGTTCAATTCCTCAACCTGAAAATATTAAGCAAGTTACTAGCCCTTAAGGCTGTATGGATAGGCTTTTTCGGCATGAACAGAAGTAGAAGATGGCTGGTGTGATCACAGAAGTTGGAGGAAGGTCTGAGTAGAATTTGTGATAGTTGAGAAAAGGTCTGGATTGCTCTTTGCTCATCCACATGTTACATAAAGCTGAATGAAGGGTGGAAAATTATACCCCACAAAAAAGAGAGGCCATTGTCTTCAATAGAAGAAGAAGAAGAGAAGGAGGAGGAGGAGTTGGTTTTTATACCCCGATTTTCTCTACATTTAAGGAGTCTCAAAGCGGTTTACAATCACTTTTCCCTCCCCTCCCCACAACAGACACCTTGTGAGGTAGGTGGGGCTGAGAGAGTTTGGAGAGAACTGTGACTGGCCCAAGGTCACCCAGCAGGCTTCATGGGGAGGAGTGGGGAAACAAACCCAGTTCTCCAGATTAGAGTCCACCACTATTAACCACTACACCATGCTGGCACTTCAGTAAAAAGTTTAAATATTAAATTTTGGCAATGGGGAGGAGAGAGAAGAATGGCTTAGAATTATTACTTGTATCTTCTCCCCCAACACAAAGTCTAAAGGGCTAGTCGCAATTTAAGAAGGATGTAGACAAGCTGGAACGTGTCCAGAGGAGGGCAACAAAGATGGTGGGGGTCTGGAGACCAAGTCCTATGAGCAAAGGTGGAAGGAGCTGGGTATGTTTAGCCTGGAGAGGACTGACAGGGGGTATGATTATCATCTTCGAGTACTTGAAGGGCTGACATACAGAGGATGGTGTCAAGTTGATTTCTGTTGCCCCAGAAGGTTGGACCAGAACCAACAGGTTGAAATTAAATCAAAAGAGTTTCCATGTAGACATTAGGAAGAATTTTCTAACAGAGTGGTTCCTCAGTGGAACGGACTTCCTCGGTACGTAGTAAGCTCTCCTTCCCTGGAGGTTTTTAAGCAGAGGCTAGATGGCCGTCTGCCAGCAATGCTGATTCTATGACCTTAGGCAGTTCATGAAAGGGAGGGCACCTTGGCCATCTTCTGGGCATGGAGTAGGGGTCACTGGGTGTGTGTGGGGAGGTAGTTGTGAATTTCCTGCATTGTGCAGGAGGTTGGACTAGATGTCCCTGGTGGTCCCTTCCAACTCTATGATTCTACTTCGAAATGAGCACATTTCACTTACTTGGCATAATTTATGTGGGCCTCCAGTTTTTTGAGCATCCCTGTCTGCATGCCTCTAGGCAGCTAGTGGCGCAGGGCCATCAAGAGCATGGGAGAATGGAGAGCAATGGTAATTAAAACTTGGCAGCTTGCTTTGCGCCTCTTTGAACTTCTTGAGACCAAAAGACAACGTCTTCCTTTCAAAAAGGGGACCATCACTTCATTTGCATCGTGGAGACAACTGACAAGGAAATCAGCGGGCTGTTTCGGCGGCTGCTTTGAAATGAAAAATAAGTGACAAAATCCAACTGGTGGCTGCTTTGAAATGAAAAATAAGTGACAAAATCCAAGACTTCCCTCCTCATCCTCTCCACTTTTGCTATTGCGTTAAGAAAAAAGAGTCCTTTGAAAGTCACCAGCGTAAGGAAGATGAGAACAAATCGAATGGGAAATCCTTTCCCAGCTTTTCAAAGAATTGCGCAGCTAGTTCTGTGCAAAGGGTGCCACAGTTGCGTATGCCAGGTGCACAAAAACCCTGATCCCACAACTTTTGCGTGTTGTATTGTATTGTGCATAGCAAAATCCAAACTTTGAAAGGCTCGTTGGTTATGTATAAGCTGTATTTATAGGGCATGGCCCTCGTAACATGTAGCAATTCCTACTGATTGGATTCAGACATACTTAATTTTATCCCTACGAGTGGTTTGCTTCTGTGATTTGCTTTATAGGGTCCCCTGTGAGAGTCGATTCCAAACAGTTTGCAGCAGATATTTTCAGAACCGATTCCGATCTCGCCTGTTTGTTTCTGTCAAGGAAGTATGATTTGATTTTCCTTTGCAAAGAAAACTTCTTTGCTGCAGCATAGAAAGATTTGCCATCTCTGCAAATCTGAAATGGCCCAGGAAAAGTCAGGTGTTAGCAAGGTATTAAGGCCTTTCCGATGGAAAGCATGGATTCCCAGGTGGCCCTCTGCCCCGAACACCTGAGCTTCCTTTAAAAAGCACCTGCAGCATTGATAATAAGCAGGAAGGCAGCGGAGCCCATACCGAGCGGGGCGCCAAGAGACCCAATTAGTTGCCAAAGCAGCTTAAGAACAGGAAGGAGCCAGAGATAACCTTGGAAAAAACCGTGAAAGTGCTTGTCTGACGCTTTAAAAATATACCTGTATTGTACCTCCATTATGAACTCTAATCTCTGTTAAGGAGCTTGTGTCCGAACAAAGAACGGAACCAATATACCACCGAGAGAATCTGCACAATGTAGGCCAGTGTGAATGACCCTTGACCGGATTATCTTCCTGATACTTCTTTCTAGTTCTATATAAAGAGCCAAAGCAGTGACATGGCCTTGAGAAATGGAAACCAATGGAAGATGAGGAATCCCTTTTAGCCACATGCATCCAATTCTTAGGCATATTCCCTTTGTGTCATGCTGGTAAGAGAATCCAGATTGATGTTGTGTAGCGTGGTGTAGTGGTTAGACTGTCAGACTAGGACCCAGGAAAAGGAGAGCCAGACTCAAATCTGCCATCTGGTATGAAGTTTACCAGATTGTCTAGGGTTAAGTTATTCTCCCAACATGCCCCATAGGGCTGTTGAGAGGATAATATGGGGACTGGAGAAACATGTATGCTGCCCCAGATTACTGAGGGAGATATAGGAGGATAAAAATGTACTAGGTAGACAGATAAGCACCTGGAAGACAGACAATTGGAAAATGTAGTTCCTTGACACAGAAGTCTTCTTCATACCTGTGTCAGATAATCAGAGCTAATAGGGGTTGCTACGCAGAGACCTGGATGCCCTGACCTGGATGGCCCAGGCTAGCCTGATCTCGTCAGATCTCAGAAGTTAAGCAGGGTCAGCCATGATTAGTATTTGGATGGGAGACCACCAAGGAAGACCAGGGTTGCTGTGCAGAAGAAGGCACTGGCAAACCACCTCTGTTAGTCTCTTGCCATGAAAACCCCAAAAAGGGGTCGCCATAAGTCGGCTGTGACTTGACGGCACTTCGCGCACACACACACACACGCAGAGAAAGTAGAGAACCAGTGTGGTGTAGAGGTTAAGGTGTCAGACTAGGACCTGGGAAACCCAGGTTCAGCCCACTCTCTCCATGGAAGCTTGCTGGGTGACCCTGGCCCAGTCATACACTCTCAGCTTTGACCATGGCTAGTATTTGGATAGGAGACCTCCAAGGAATACCAGGGTCATGACGCAGAGGCAGGCAATGGTAAACCACCTTGAAAACCCTACAGGGTCACTGTAAGTCAGCTGTGACTTGATGGCAAATAACAACAAACCAGAGAGAAAGTACATATGGACCTGCCTTATACTGAATCAAACCACTGGCCTATTAAGGTCTATATTTTCTACTCTGGCTGGCAGCATCTCTCCAGGGCCTTAGGCAAGAGGTCTTTCACGTCACCTACTACCTGATCCTTTTACCTGGAGATGCCGGAGATTGAACCTGAGGCCTTCTGTCAAAATGCTAGTCAAATGCTAGTCAAAATGGATACTAGTCATGATGCATACCTAGTCTCTCCAGGATCAGAGGAGCATGCCTGTTCTATTAGGTGCTGTGGAACACAGGCAGGATGGTGCTGCTGAAGTTATCTTGTTTGTGGGGCTTCCTAGAGGCACATGGTTGGCCACTGTGTGAACAGACTGCTGGACTGGATGGGCCTCGGTCTGACCCAGCATGGCCTTTCTTATGTTCTTATTCAAACTCTACCAAGCAAAGGCATTTCCCCCTCTGTTTAAAAGCAGTATTCCCACCCCCTTTATTTACACGAAGTGGTAGGCAGTAACTGAGTGTTATAAATCAAATGGACTCTGTAATGAGGAGGACTGCTTTGCTCTGCAGAAACCTTTCTGTCAATGAGTCCTTGTGGGTATATTTTGGGGAAAACGCACAACAAAAGAATGTTTAGGAAAAGCAAAGCAGTCGCAGCTGACTAGAAGCAGAGGAGGCTTGTACTTTTTATTAGTAGTATAAGAGAGCAGGGTATGAAAAGTGCTAGTTTCATGGAATGTGTTGGTTTTGTTCTGCTGCAGTTATATATTCTTTTTTTTTAATGAAATTTGTTGCTGGAGGATTTAACTGCAGTTTAAAAAGCCATGTTACAGAAGGCAAACCAGTCATTTGTTAACATTATAATGTTTTGGGATAATGCTTCTTAAGCTGTACAAAGAGGGTGCACGCACAAAAGGAAAAAAAATATATATGTGCAGATGGGATGGGCAACATGAGATGTTCCGGCAAGAACAGCTGGAGGAAATGAAGCCTGACTGGCTATAGTTTAAAATTCCCTTTAGTATTGATCAGGGCAGGAGGGATCCTTTAAACTCACTACTAGCTGTGTTTACTGTTGTTCACAAAAATCCGTTGCCGAGTACAAAATGCAGAGTTGTGTTCTTAGCTGCAGGTTTGAAATGCACAGCACTGTAGCAAATTACCTTGCTGGATCAGACCAGGGTCTATCTAGTGAAGCGTGCTGCTCCCATCCACCAGGCAGATGCTCTGGGTGATCAGGAGGGAGGATGAAGGTGAAATGCCCCAGTAAACAGTATCTTGAGGTATATTACTCCTGGCTGAGGAAGTTCCACTGAGCTAGCCTGTGACGGATGGGTAAGGTTCCACCTCTCCCTAAGAGCAACCAATAGGAGCTGACTGAATATTAGGGAGACAGCTGGAAAAGAGCAGTGGGGAGGGGGGGAGTATAACTGGCTGAGTGAAGCTGTGGCTAAGATCAGTTTAAATCTAGCTGACTGAAAAGAGTCAGTCTTTAACCCAAGATCCCAACTGCTGGAATTGGGAAACAGTTCAAAAATTCAATAGAAAAGAAACTTTGCAATCTCTACCTTAGTTTCTGCAGTGTTACGTTCAAACCATACATAGAAGTCAACACCTTTGTTTAATAGCCCTGTGGGCTGGTTATCGCAGGGGGAAACACACAAACAGGCTAACGTCTTGGTCTAAACATATGTGTTTGGGGGTATGAATAAATAATGGCAGCGTGTGAGTGGAACCATGTTTGAGTCCCCAACCCCAATAACTCTGTGGTGTTTGATGAAGGGAAGAGTATTTACGAGTCACTGGAAAAGACAGTCATGCTAGGAAAAGTTGAGGGCAGCAGGAAAAGAGGAAGACCCAACAAGAGATGGATTGACTCAGTAAAGGAAGCCACGGCCTTCAATTTGCAGGATCTGAGCAGGGCTGTCAAAGATAGGACATTTTGAAGAACTTTCATTCATAGGGTCGCCATGAGTCGGAAGCGACTTGACAGCACTTAACACACACACACACACACTATTAAAGGGGGCAGAGCTACCCTATCTGCTGATGTCTCTGTGAGTGAGAGAGAGGACCTGAGAGGTGAAATGACCATGGCTTTCTCTCTATTTTAAAAGAGGCAAGAAGGGTAGCAACACGGGATGGCCAAAAGTACTAGTAACCATGAACCTGGGAGATAAAGGTTGTGGAGGGTGGTAGGCCCTCTGTACGAGTGAGAAAGGACCATCATTATAGCCATTTCAGATAAAACTACAAGGCTGATAGAACAGCTGTATTCACCCGTAAACATACTCTGGTTTCTCACTGCAGCAATGAGGTTTGGAAATCCTCAGGCCTGAGTGGTTCCTTTGCCTCCGAATCAGAATTACAAGGCTGGATTTAACCATGGCTTGAGTTCCTGCTTTGGGAGCCAGTGAACAAAGCATACTTTGTGATTGGGACAAAATGGGAAATGGTGGTTTGTCATTAAGGGCATAGGATTGTAGTTTGTCGCTCTGTTTTTTGGGGGTTTTAAAGATATTTTTTAATAAAATACAACATACATGATCAGAACCAGTATACAAAGCAAACAGCGCATCTGGTTCACAAATTAAAAACAGATGAAGGGAGAGTTATTCCTTGCTTATCCATTCATTCCTAACAACCAGGGTGGATTCAATTTAAATCAAATCAATTTAATCCACGATTTAAATCACTAGTCAGTAAGACTTGATTTAGATCATGGTTTTAATTGATTTTAATCATGGGTTGCTTCTGTGTACATAGATTTGAAAAGGAACAATGGGATTAAGGTTTCTTCCTCAACTCTGTATGTTTATTTTATAACATTTTTGCTGTGAAGAAGAGGAATGTTATCTCTGCAGACACAAATTCAGTTTTGAGAACTGAAAAACTATCTGTGATAATATCTTCTTGATGGAAAAACTGCCCAAAATAATCTTACAGAAACCTCTGGAAGAGCATGTGAATGGTTTAATGGAATTCATTTACCAAAAAAATGTAAACATTATATGAATATACAGTCTCATGCTACATAATTAAAAACTAATCCTTCTTTCATGCTGAATAACCTTTGGACTATAATATATCTTAAACAGAAAACTATTTAAACTCTCTTTAGATAGAGTTTTCCTCAAAAAGCATTTTATTTAAAAAATCCAATTTAAATCCTATTGCTTGTGAGCTTCTTAGAGGCACCTGGTTGGCCACTGTGTGAACAGACTGCTGGACTTGATGGGCCTTGGTCTGATCCAGCAGGGCCTTTCTAATGTTCTTATGTTCTCTTTATTCTCAAGAGCTACTGAGCACTGGAAGTGCATTTCGACATACAAACGGACCCTGTTATAAACTGCCAAGCTAAATATTAATATTTTGTGCTCTATAAATTATCAGAAAGTTTATCTAAGAGTTTATACCTATGTTCAATGATTTTCCTCTCTCCTTTATGTCCCCTTTTCTTGTTTCATGGCATATAGTATCTTGTATGTGTTAGTTTTAATAGACTGCCTTGAATGCCTTGGCAGGAAGGTGGTATATAAATGTAGCCAAAGAGGTAAATATAATAAAGTAAATATAGTGACGTTTGTGCATTACACAGTTATAGAGCATTTGTACAGAGGCACAATTACTGTTGTATGTAGATGCACAGAACATACATGTCACATGCGAAATCCAAAAGAGAGGCATGTCATTAACGTTCACCTTTGCCAGTGAAAATGTGGGTGATCTTCGGTCTGTACCTTGATGAAAATGTGGTAGGGTTTCCGGGTTTGGTGACCTGGGGAAGGGACGAAGGTTGAAAAGAGCTCCCCACCACCACCATGTGTCTGCATGGGCGGGAATGTTCAGTATGCCATCCACAAATGTTTTAACTTAACCAGATGGTTGTAGTACCTCTGTAATTTTATTCAGTACCATGGACAGATACCTGCCTGGATTCTGAGATGACGGGGAGGAGAAGAAACCCTTAGGCTGATTATGCATGCTTACTTTACCCTTCTTTATTCCCCGTTATTTTATTTTTATTCCCCAAAAAAACAAATCAGTGGGTTATAGATCAAATCAAGCCTGAACTGCAAGAACAAAACAGGCAATTCAGATCTACAGAAGCAAGAGAGAAAACATAAAAGAATAATCATACGCTTACTCAATACATCTCGCTAGTCACTCTAAGATAACTTATTTCCAGTTAGGAATGGGGGTGCAGCCTTCTACATTCCTCCAGCAATAGTTAGGAACGGGGGGTGGGGGGGAATCTCGGTGCCGAGCTGGTGCTGAACCACTGTGTACTTCTAATAAAATAAATAAATATAGTGGGAAACTGGGGCTCATCCCCATCTATCTGCTCCCATGGGGTTTCCTAGGCCAGTCAAAAGGTGTGGGGCCAACTTTTCATAGATCATTCTTCCACTATAAGAACTTACAAACTTGTGGGGTCACCCAAATTCATCCCCGTGTCTGGGTTGTCATGTGAAGAGCATCCCCAACACTTGAAGAACCAAAGCATGAGTCCCAGGGTAAAAAGGGGCCATTTGAGAGCCAGCGTGGTATAGTGGTTAAGAGTGGTGGTCTCTAATCTGGAGAACTGGGTTTGACTCCCCACTCTTTCACATGAGTTGGAGACTAATCTGGTGAGAGCCAGCATGGTGGCAAACTCTAATCTGGAGAACTGGGTTTGATTCCCCACTCCCACACATGAATCCTGCTGGGCTAGTCACAGTTCTCTCAGAACTCTCTCAGCCCCACCTACCTCACAAGGTGACTGTTGTGGGGAGGGGAAGGGAAGGCCTTAATCGAGAGACCATGCCTTGATGTCAAAATGGATGGATTAATTCATAATTTTAGAAGGCCGGAGGTGGTGGTGGAAAGTGTCATCGAGTCACAGCCAACTTGTGACGACCCTGTAGGGTTTCCAAAAACAAGAGTTGCTCAGAGGTGGATTTGCCATTGCCTGCCTGTGCACAGTGACCATGGACTTCCTTGGTGGTCTCCCATCCAAGTTCTAACCAGGACCGACCCTGCTTAGCTTCTGAGATCTGACAAGATCAGGCTAGCCTGGGTCATCCAGGTCAGGGCAGAGGATCTTGAGGTCCAAATAAAATGGATCTCAGTGTCAGTGGGTATTTGGGGGCAACAGGGGGTGACTGTGGCAATCTTTCCAGGTTGTGAAATCCACCCCCTCCCCACTGTGAAGCCTTCCTATCAGTTTAAGCATTTCCTCACTTGGCGATACAGAAATGCCATTTCAGCAGATACAGTGGAGAGTTTCGGTACAGTGTTGGTCTGGGGATAATTTAAATTATTTCAGGGACTTCTTGTGGCCCAAAGACAGCCAGTTGATCATCCCTGGGCTAAATGTTCATCCTGCTTTTAAACTGTTTTCAACCTCTCCATCCCATTGTAAAAATCTGGCCCAACAATAGAGACCCCCAAAGTTATTCTAGTAATCCTCTTGTCTAGCATCACAAAGGAATTAAAAGACTTCATCTGTCTTTTCTTTTTAAAAAGACACAACCTTTGTTTGCTGAAGTTCTTTCCTCTTTTCTTCTGTCAACACACTGAAGATATTCAGCATCCCAATCAGCTGTGGCATCTGGATGAACTAGAGAAACACATGAATACATGAAGCTGCCTTCTACTGAATCAGACCCTTGGCCCATCAAAGTCAGCATTGTCTACTCAGACTGGCAGCGGCTCTCCAGGGTCTCAGGCAGGGGTCTTTCCCATCACCTCCTTGCCTAGTCCCTTTAACTGGAGATGCCAGGGATTGAACCTGGGACCTTCTGCATGCCAAGGAAATGCTCTACCACTGAGCAATCTGCTCTTAGCATGAGTTTAAGAGCAGATTAACACCATTGGTCAGGCACTGTCCATAAACAGAACATTATGTTTAGCGCTTCAAATTTAGGTGGTGGACCGACTAGAATAGAAAAGCGTAATTGGATCGGTGGACTTACTGGATTTAGACTCGCTGTATCATTTGAGGCCAATCCTGCATTATAAGATGTAGGTCTTAACTTTTGCTTTTAGATCACATACCTTTGAATAGAGCACAGTGTATGGAAGTAAATTGGGCTCTGCAGTGTGCACATTCCACGTGTGAGTTGGTCAGGTTTGCACACACAAACAATACACTGTTGTACCGGCAACTGTTCTTTATTGGTACATTTAAATAGCAGCTAAGCAGCTGCTGAGCAGCTAAGGGAAGAGTTACTGTCAACATTTGCAGTTCTGTGGAAGTGGAATAGTATTTCAAAGCAGGTGGCAGGTTGACCCCAAATGCACACTTACCCATCAATATGTTCATAGAATCAAAGTTGGAAGGAACCACCAGGGTCATCTAGTCCAACCCCCTGCACAATGCAGGAAATTCCAAATTACCTTCCCGCCCACACACACCCAGTGTCCCCCTACTCCATGCCCAGAAGATGGCCAAGGTCCCTCTCATGACCTGCCTAAGGTCATAGAATCAGCATTACTGACAGATGGCCATCTAGCCTGTGCTTAGAAACCTCCAGTGAAGGAGAGCTCACCACCTCCCGAGGAAGCCTGTTCCACTGAGGAACCGCTCTAGCTGTTAGACCAGTAGGGATTTATGGACCAGTAGGGATTTGAACCTGGGTCTCCCAGATCGTAATCCCACACTTTAACCAGTGCACCAAGCTGGCTCTCAGTTATTCAATAATTGAAACTGCTGCGTCGCCTCTGTGCTTCCTTAGCCTAGTTGTGCTGTGATAGAAACCCTTCCCCAAACCCTTGCCGCTCCCTGCCCCCGCTGCCGCCACTGTCTTGCTCAGCTGTCTTGTCGTCACCATCACAGTGACAATATCACTTGAGATGTTTGCTTCAGGGTGTTGTGCCTGACCTGGCATCTGCTGGATCTTAAAGCTGTTGCTGTCCCTTGGAGCCGGCCGGAGTTGCAGTTTGCTGACTTCTGATTTTTCTTGATTTGTGGCCATCAGGGCATGCTGTCTACTGACTCTTTCTCAGCAGGTCAGCAGTGCCTTGGATGCCACCCAGGGGGAGCCAGCGTGGTGTAGTGGTCAAGAGGGGTGGACTCTAATATGGAGAGCTGTGTTTGATTCCCCACTCCTCCACGTGAGCGGTGGACTCTGATCTGGTGAACTGGATTGGTTTCCCCACTCCTACACATGAAGCCTGCTGGGTTACCTTGGGCTAGTCACAGTTCTCTCAGAACTCTCAGCCCCACCTACCTCACAAGGTGCCTGTTGTGGGGAGAGGAAGAGAAGGCGATTGTAAGCTAGTTTGATTCTCCTTAAAAGGCACAGAAAATCGGCACTTTTTCTTCTTCTTCTTCTTCTTTTGTTTCAAGGTGCTGTCAATTATTATTTCCCCCAAATATTGTCCTCAGAAGAGGAGAAGGGTAATGTTTTTAGCAGGGGTGCTTGCAAAATCTGATTCGATCAGAGGTGGCTGTTGAAACAGGGTCCCTTTTCCTTTGGACTTCTCCTGTTCCGAGAGACTTCTGAAGAACACTCCAACTGAGATCTAATCCAGGCAGGCCCTTTTAATTGCCTGTCTCCTCTTCTCGAAGACCTGAAGTGCACACTTCTAGACTCACAGAAGCAATCCAGCCACTTGAAAGGACCATTTCCAAGTGCCTAACTCACTTCTGGAAGATTGGAGGTATGCATTTCTGGGCTTGGAGACGTGAGTCGAGCCCTCTGAGACCCATCTCTAGCTGTGTAATCCTAAACAGAGCTACTCCCTTTTAAGCTTATTGACTTCAGTGAACTTAGAAGGGAGTAACTCTGGTTAAAATTACACTGTAAGTACCTGGATTGCAAACTGCTTCCCCGCCCCCCCGCAAGCGTCTATCTTCTCTGCAGGCCGCAGGAGAGAAAGTAGGTCAGAAGAAGAAGAAGAGTTGGTTTTTATATTCTGACTTTCTCTACCAGTTAAGGGAGAATCAAACTAGCTTACAATCACTTTCCCTTCCCCTCCCCACAACAGACACCCTGTGAGGTAGGTGGGGCAGAGAGAGCTGTGACTAGTCTAAGGTCGCCCAGCTGGCTTCATGTGTAGGAGTGGGGAAACAAATCCAGTTCACCAGATTAGAGTTTACCGGTCATGTGGAGGAGTGGGGAATCAATCCTGGTTCTCCAGATCAGGGTCCACTGCTCCAAACCACTGCTCTTAACCACTACACCACGCTGGCTCTCTGGTTAGCAATGAGTGGGGGACCGTTTCTCCTCACTCTTATGCTTCTGCTCAGTGGAAGTTTGCAAATGGAAGTTTTTCAGACTGAATTCGCAGGACTGGAAAACGACCAAACCCTTATTTATTTGTTTTAGAATCATTCAAGCCTGCCTCTCTCTTGCCCAAGGTGGCTATCAACAAATAAAACAATGTGGTTCATTTAAAACTATTAAAATAGTAAATAAAAATCCAGCAACAATTTTCTCAGCAACCCTAATCTGGACGAAGCTGTGCATATTCGCTCGTCCCTAGCTGCTAGCTGTCATGCTGAATTGGAGCCGCTGTTCTGAAATCGGACCACATGCTAAATAGCTGACCTCTTTTTATCAAGCCTATGGGGCCCATAAAGCATGAATCAGGTGTATTTTATGCAGACAGCTTCCATTTTTTATCCCCAGTCTAGATCTCTAGCAGACAATACTCAACACCCCACAACATCCAGAACTGACAAATGAACACGTGAAGCTGCCTTATACAGAATCAGACCCTTGGTCCATCAAAGTTAGTATTGTCTACTCAGACTGGCAGTGGCTGTCCAGGGTCTCACGTAGAGGTCTTTCACATCACCTGCTACCTGGTTCTTTTAACTGGAGATGCCGGGGATTGAACCTGGGACCTTCCGCCTGCCAAGCAGATGCTTGACCATTGAGCCACAGCCCCTCTTTGAGGGGAAGCCATGGAAGATTTATGTATTTTTGTTAAGTATTTACAACCTGTACTCTCTGCAAAAAACAAACGCTCAAGGCAGCGCACAGTGACTTATTTAAAATAATAAAAACACCCCCCAAAAAAGCAAAGTAATAAATATTCAGCATAAAAATTAAAAGAGTTTGAACAGCAGGACGTTAAACATTAAAACACAACAGGAAAGATCTAAACCAAATCAGTTGCCTTGTTCAGTAACAAAAACTATTTTTAGCATGAATGCTGGGAGCAGATCTGTACACAGCATCTGCTAGGACGTGTACTTTTCTATCCCCTGTCTAGGGATGTGACCAGATTTAGAAAACAGTCCAGTTACCAGCTTCTAGGTGGGGCCTGGAATTACTACCTAGATTACAACTGATCTCCAGACTACAAAAATCAGTTGCCCTAGAGGAAATGGCAGCTTCAGAGGCATACCATAGAGTCTAGGAGACACACAAGTCCTAGAGTGACATCACACGGCCACTGAGCTACCTACCTTCCCCCTACTCCGCCCGTCCCAGGCACTGTCCTCAAATCTCCAGGAAGTTTCCAAGCCAGAGTTGGCAACTGTAGGATTGAGCTGAATATCTCCCATTCAGTTTTGTTTCTCCTTTTTTGAGAAAAGAATGCTTGAGTGGACAGGGAGAAGCTTTTCTCCCTCTCTCGGGATCATCTGCTGAAGCTGGAGGGTGAGAGATTCAAAACTGATAAAAGGAAATATTTCTTTATACAACGCATAGTTAAATTGTGGAACTCGCTGCCCCAGGATGTGGTGATGGCTGCCAACTTGGAAGGCTTTAAGAGGGAAGTGGACATGTTCATGGGAGAGAGGAGTATTCATGGCTACTAGTAGAGATGGATGCTGGTCATGATGCATGCCTGTTCTCTCCAGGATCAGAGGAGCAGGCCGAATATATTAGGTGCTGTGGAACACAGGCAGGATGGTGCTGCTGCAGCCGTCTTGTTTGTGGGGCTTCCTAGAGGCACCTGGTTGGCCACTGTGTGAACAGACTGCTGGACTTGATGGGCCTTGGTCTGATCCAGCGTGGCTTTTCTTATGTTCTTATCTTGGCAGCAGCTTTTCTTTCTTAATGCTGAATTTCCCCCCTTAAAATTAACACAATGGGAGTGGCTGCGGCTCAGTTGGCTGCCATGTATTCTGAGTCTCCCAGGTTCGTTCCCCGGCATCCCAGGTAGCAGGGCAGGGAAAGACCTGTCTCTTTCTGAAATCCCAGGAGAGGGATTGTAGCTTAGTAGCTGAGCATCTGCTTTGTATGCAGAAGGTCCCAGGTTCAATCCCCGGTGTGACAGGCAGAGCACAGATATGTACTGCAGAGACAGACTAGTACTCTGAATCAGCCAATAAGATCTGTAGTTGGGAAAGTTAAGATTTGACAGTGAGGTTGTTAGAGGAAGGTAAGTTTTGAAGGTTGAGACAGGTTGAGTATTGAGGGTTACTCTAACAGGACTGGGAATTAGAGATCCAAGAATATATTAGAACTTTGGGTTAAATTTTCTTGTTGAGAAAACAGAGTGAACTCTGGAGAAACGGCGTCAGACTCAACCTCCCGTTCTATTTCTGCGTGACAAAGATATCCTACTTCCTGCAATGATTAAGAAAACCCTTTATTTCCCTGCATCCCTGATATTTCTATGGCCCTTGCCACCTGCTTAGAAAACGCTGGTGACGATGAGCAATGCGAAAAAAAAGATGTGCTTTGAACTCTCCTTTCCACAAACTTCATCCCACTGGTAACCATCCTTTCTTGATAAACACATCTCTGATGCTGGGGAAGTCTGTGCATCAGTGCATCAGGAAAGAGGGCAGAAAAATCTGCATAGCCGCATACTCCCTATCAAAGCTGTCTGGGCCATATATGGTTTGCTGGGTGTCCTAAGGACAGTATAGGACTGGGTGGATATACTTCCAAAGGTGGTAGCCTATTTGCGTCTGAATTAAGCTGTATTGTCAGCATAAAATAGTCCAAGTGCTGGCATGCACTCTGATGTGCTAAACCGGATAGGAAGTGGCATGGCTCTGGGGTTTCTCCAGATGCCAGTGTGGTGTAGTTGTTAGGAGCGGTGGACTCTAATCTGGAGAACCAGGTTTGATTCCCCACTCCTCCACATGAGCGGTGGACTTTAATCTGGTGAACCAGGTTGGTTTCCCCACCCCTCCACACGAAGCCAGCTGGGTGACCTTGGGTTACTTACAGTTCTCCCAGAAGTCTCTCAGTCCCACCTACCTCACAAGGTGTCTGTTATGGGGAAGGGAAGGAAATTGTGTTTAAGACTCCTTAAAGGTAGAGGAAATCGGTGTATATAAACCAACTCTTCTTCTTCTGTGTGGGCCAGTCACAGTTCTCTCTGAACTCTCTCAACTCACACAGAGGCAGGCAATGGCAAACCACCTCCAAAGAATGTCTCTTGCCTTGTAGTTGCCACAACTCAGCTGTGGCTTCTTGGCACTTTCCCCCAACACAGAAGCAGCTGGTGAGGCAGAGGGGTAGGAAAAAGTGTGTAAACCCTCTTCATGCTGCAGTGATCAATCCATTTAGCCGCCCCTCCCGCATCTTCCACGGCTACAGTTTAGAGTCAAAGACCTTGTCTTGAGTTCCAGTTGCGGAACTCCAATGTTGAGTGTGGTTTGACCCTGAGCTTCTTCCGCTGTGTGCATGTAGCAGCCTCAGGCCCGGCAGTCTTTTCTTCACAAGGTTCTTGATGGCCAAGGGCTTTACAGTTCATAGAACAAAACATCAGCTATACAAAACAAATGAAAATTTGAGTGATATACATGATTTGTGCAGTCACGGGATTCCAGTTCCCTTGATACAGAATTTGGGAGTTGTCTTAGCGCATAATAATAATAATAATTATTATTATTATTATTATTATTATTATTACCCCATACAGCTCTGTTTCCTTATGTATGCCTTCATTTGCTTGTGTGAAGCTGGGCGATATTTCTGTTGATTCCCCATTTACTCCAGCATCCAAAATCAGATTTTCAGCCGCCTTTTAAAACCTGCGATTCATTAGCCTGACCTCCACAGGCAAATGGAAAAGGTGTTGTGCTTAGAATCTCAACAAGTGCTAAGGCGAAGGAGAGGAAGTGCAAAAATCAGCAGCAATCGGCTGCACTTTCAGAAGGCACAGACAGACGCTCTCCTCTGTTTCTGCTAGTGCTGGAACGTCCAAGAACAGGAGTTCTTCTCCATCATTTTCAGGCTGCCGACTTGAAAGGAGCATTGTGTGATGGGCGAGGGGCCGTCTTGAAAGGAGCATTGTGTGATGGGCGAGGGGCCGTCTTGAAAGGAGCATTGTGTGATGGGCGAGGGGCATGAGAAGAAGCACTGGAACAGTCTCTGATTGCTTTCCTAGCAACGGAGGGGGCCTATTTTAGCTCAGGAAATGAGCAGTGTTTCCTACGTGTGGATCTTTTGACTACCAACCTTGTGTTTCCTAGATGTGGATCTTGTGACTACCAGCCCTTCCCCTCCCCACAGCAGACACCATGTGAGGTAGGTGGGGCTGAGAGAGTTCAGAGAGAACTGTGACTAGTGGGAGTGGGGAATCAAACCCAGTTCTCCAGATTAGAGTCCACCACTCTTAACTATTACACCATGCTGGAAATCTTGCAAGTTTAGACATACATTCTGTATGTCTAAATATGTATCTGAAAAAGTGAGCTGTGGCTCACGAAAGCTCATACCCTGCCAGAAAATATTTTTGTTAGTCTTTAAGGTGCTACTGGACTCTTGCTCTTTTCTTCTACTGCAGACAGACTAACACTGCTACCCACTGTGAATTATCTAACAGGTTAGTGAGACAGGACCAACCCTTACAGAAGCCATGTTGGGTTTTGCCCAGCAGACCTTGCCCTTCGATATGCTTGACAATTCTATCTTTAATAATGCTTTCCACCAATTTATCCGGAACAGATATTAAGCTAACTGGCCTGTAATTTCCTGGGTCCCCCCTGGAAACTTTTTTATAAATGAGTGTTACATTGGCCATTCTCCAGTCCTCTGGTACAGAGGCTGATCGAAGGGACATATTACATATCTTTGTTAGAAGTTCAGCAATTTCCCATTTGAGTTCTTGAAAAACTCCAGGATGAATACCGTCTGGTCCCTGTGACTTGTTAGTTTGCAGTTTGTCTAGACGTTCTAGGACTTCCTGCCTTGTTACCACTATTTGCCTCAGTTCCTCATTCTCCCCTCTCCAAAATCTCTGTTCAGGAGAAGGAATCTGCCCTGTATCTTCAACAGTGAAGACAGAGGAGAAGAATTCATTTAGTTTTTCAGCAATCGCTTTATCCTCCCTTAGAGTTCCTTTATTCCCATTGTCATCCAGTGGTCCAACCGCTTCCCGAGCTGGTTTCCTACTCCTAATATACTTAAAGAATTTCTTATTGTTTGTTTTGATGGGTTTAGCAATATGCCCCTCAAAATCTTTTTTTGCATCTCTAATTATTTGCTTGCATTTCCTTTGTGCAAGTTTGTGTTTGCTTCTGTTCGCCTCATTTGGGCAAGCAGTTCAGAGAGAACTGTGACTAGCCCAAGGTCACCCAGCTGGCTTCATGTGGAGGAGTGGGGAAATCAACCCGGTTCACCAGATTAAAGTCTGTCGCTCATGTGGAGGAGTGGGGAATCAAACCCAGTTCTCCAGATTAGAGTCCACCGCTCTTAACCACAACACCATGCTGGAAATCTTGCAAGTTTAGACATACATTCTGTGACAATACAAACACTGAACAATTCATTGGAAAATGGCCCTCTTTGTGTAGAGGATATCATTTCTTTGATTCGTTCATGTTTGTGTTGTTGGTTAATAGTTTGAGAAGTTATTGGTGAAGAGCATTTGCTTGCACACTTCTGAGATCTGAAAAGATAGTGTTTTGTTAGCACCCTGTCAACTGAAGCCAAGATAACAGAGAAATTTATTATACAGCCTTCCCAACTTGAAACAAACTAATTCTGTTCAGGTGGTATTTGGACCCTGCCTTAAAATGTTATGCCAGCAGGCTCAATATCCGTGCTACTTGCCTCTCGGCATCATGTTTGTCTCCAGAGACCTAATCTAGCATCAACTCATTAGATATCCAGTTATCTTTCCTAACAAGGAAGCAATTTGTTCTTGCCTACGGTTGGTAGTTTGACTACAACCGCCCAGCCTCCTTTGACCGAAATTGATTTTGATGGATGAGAACAATGCTTCCTGGACAAACCTGCTCTTGCAGAAAGACGCACAAGCAGAGTGTGCAGAACACAACTACCGAGTGTTTTGAAGAGAAGCTGGTTTGACAACCGCTGTCACTCAGTTTAACCTCCCACGCTACAGATGATAATGCCTTAAACTCTGGACAGGATTCAAGTTTGCTCTTAACCGCACCGGACAAGTCATCGCCAGATTTGCTATCCTTGCTGCTGATTCTCCTAATTAGAGCTACAGTTCATGCGAGGGATTTTCCATGTACTGTAATCCAATTTGGAAACA
Organism: Euleptes europaea; assembly: GCF_029931775.1. Taxonomy (NCBI): domain Eukaryota; kingdom Metazoa; phylum Chordata; class Lepidosauria; order Squamata; family Sphaerodactylidae; genus Euleptes; species Euleptes europaea. The sequence continues at coordinate 14,340,071 of NC_079316.1, forward strand.
CAAGTAGTATCACTTACATTCCCAGAAAGCAAAGCTCTGAAGACCCTTCCGGGCAGGTTTAATTGCTGCTGTAACAAACTTATGAGCCTCAGATAAATGTAGTCAGAATGAACATTCAAGGGCTATTACCAAGGGCTACTACTGACATAATGTGCTTATACTGGAAATCCATTTTTCTAGGGCATGGATTTCTAGCCAACATCTTCTGTTCATTCATTGGTGCTCAGAGTCATAATGGGTTTCCCCAAGGGATTGGATCAAGTATGTTGGGAGGGCTCGTGTACTTAGGGATAACCAGATTTTTAAAATCATGGACTAGATTAAAGTGGGAGTTCAGGCACCTTTAGAGGAGGGTGCCGAGTTATTTTCTGTTGCCCCAGAAGGTTGGACCAGAACCAGCGGGTTGAAATTAAAAGAGTTTCCATCTAGACATTAGGAAGAATTTTCTAAAATTTAGAGTGGTTCCTCAGTGGAACAGGCTTCCTTGGGAGGTGGCAAGCTCTCCTTCCCTGGAGGTTTTTAAGAAGAGGCTAGATGGCCATCTGTCAGCAATGCTGATTCTATGGCCTTAAGCAGATGATGAGAGGGAGGGCATCTTGGCCATCTTCTGGGCATGGAGTAGGGGTCACGGGGGGGGGGGAGGTAGTTGTGAATTTCCTCCATTGTACAGGGGGTTGGACTAGATGTCCCTGGTGGTCCCTTCCAACTCTGTGATTCTATTCTAACATGCTTTCCTATCAAACTTTTTGCTTTGATACCTTTAAAGGTAGGTAGTTACCGCATTGATTTGCAACATTAACAATCAACACAATTTATTGTACTCCGCCCATAGGGAAGTGTCTTTCATCTTTTGTGAATCACTGCTCAAGTGCCTAGCAACGTTTTTATGTTAGAAACAAATTCCCACAATAAATTGTGGCAGTTTTTGGATCCAGATAACAAAATACGCCAATGTTTGGTCAGCATCCTTTATTTTTTAATATGTTCCTCTGGATTTGAAGAGCTACATAAGAATACTATGAGGATATAACTTCTCCTTAGTCTTGTATTATTATGGCTCTTGTTGTGTTTGTCCCACGTGCATGAACTATCAAGAGGTTATTGTTTTCTTCGACTGGTTGATTGTATGGACGTGGTCCGTATTCTTCATTCAAGCTGAAGAAGATGTCAGAAAGATACTGAAACAATTTTGTCCCCAGGATCTCTTCATATTATCTGTTATATATATTATCTTGTATATTTCATAATACGTGTTCATATATATTATGGATCCAGGTTACCCTACTGCAAGTAGTTCTGGTAAAATTATGCCTCAGTTTTGGCTCATACTTCATTATATTCTTCCATCTGGGATTTATACTTTCCAGATAATTTTGCTTGATAATTCCGGCCTTTTGGATGTTCTAGATGATCCTGGCTCTGCTCTAGACTTGGTTTTCTGGAGACCTCTTCTTCCTCTTTTGCTCATGGTATGGATATAGGTGCTTGAGATATGTCTCAACTGAGGTGGCTCTGTTTGCGACACAACACTCACATCATGAAAAACACATTAAGCTTCCTTATATAGAGTCAGCCCATTGGTCCATCTAATATTGTATTTTGTACTGTGATTGGCAGAGTCTCTCCAGTGTCTCAGACACACCAAGTTCTTTCCCAAGTGTCCTACCTGAGGTCCTTTGAACTGGAGTTCCCTGGGGATGAACCTCCATGTTCTACATGAGAAACATGTTCTATCACTGAGGCATAACCTCTATGCAAAAGAAGTATTATGCACCTATTTCAGATGGAAGGTTAAGGCAAAAATAGAATAATTTTCCTAAGGACCAGGAATCCAATCATAATTCAGTCTCGTATCCACTAGACTACACCATCTTCTGATGTTGCTGACTAACGAAACTTGAACTGCTGCTTGGATCTTATCTGTGGAATTCCGCTCACTTAAGAGCAAAGCTGGCCCTGGACAAGAAGAAGAAGAGGAAGAGGAAGAGTTGGTTTTTATATGCCGACTTTCTCTACCCTTTAAAGGAGAATCAAACCGGCTTACAATCTCCTTCCCTTCCTCTCCCCACAACAGACGCCTTGTGAGGTAGGTGGGGCTGAGAGAGTTTGAAGAGAATTGTGACTAGCCCAAGGTCACCCAGCAGGCTTCATGTGCAGGAGTGGGAAACCAACCCGGTTCACCACATTCGAGTCCACCGCTCATGTGGAGGAGTGGGAGTCAAACCTGGTTCTCCAGATTAGAGTCCACCGCTCCAAACCACGCTGGGCCAAGGGGTTTGGACTTGATAACTTCCTGGTACCTAGAGCTTTGTTTTCAAATAGCTGAACCTGCTTCAACCCTAAAAACAGGACAACCTAAAAATCAAAAGAAATTAACTTCCTTTTGTGTGTGGCAAAACACAGTTCTACTTTCAGACATGCCATTCAGGATTCTGTTCAGACACACCCAAGAAAAAAGATAACCACCGTGATCAGGCCTCAGATTGCAAACGTAATATCAGTGGAGTTCTCATCATGTGTGCAAAAACTAGGGCTGTTATCATCATGCAGGTTGTTTCCTGTCTAATTTTGTGCCACTAAGACGAGAAGAATATCATTGAGTTGGATCTAACTGAGCAGCATGCGGCTTTATTGAACAACATCACGAATCCAAACTTCTAAAGCTGACTGGCTTCCTGCTTGGTGTCTCAGGACTGTGACTTCCTCGTCCTGATTTAATTACCATGATGGAATCGCCAGAGATTTCGGCGCCTCTGAGGTTTTCTCTGATAAGTTAAAATGATGTGGTGGAAACCTACGGGTGACAGCACAAAAAGAAACACCGAGACAGCGGGAACAGGATGACAGCCTTTTTACTGACATTTGGTTGCAAGCAATTCATTAGGAAGGGTAGTGTTCATGCGACTATGACAAGTGATTGCATTCCTGGGCTACCTGTCGCTTATCCCAGCAATGGGATGTCTTCTGTTTTCACTGATGCCAGACCACTTGAGCTCACTGTGCCATTGTGGCTTGTCTTTCCTTGACCCATGTTGGATTTGGCTATTGCATCTCTCCTTGCCTAGTGTCAATAGGTTATAGTTCCACAGTGCTTTCCCCCTCACATGAAGCTGTCTTATACTGAGTCAGATCATTGGTCTGTCAAGATCAGTGTTGTCCACTCTGATCGGCAGGGGCTTCCAGAGTCTCCGGTGGAAATTCTTTTCACAATGCTGGTTAGCTGGTCCTTTTAACTGCACACATAAAGCTGCCTTATACTGAATCAGACCATGGGTTCATCAAGTTCAGTAATGTCTACTCAGAATTGTAGTACATTCCAGGGTCTCTGGCTGAGGTCTTTCACATCACCTACTATCTGATCCTTTTAACTGGAGATGCTGGGGATTGAACCTGGTATCTTCTGCGTGCCAAGCAGCTGCTCTGCCGCTGAGCCATGGCCTCTCACCATGGCTGGAGGGGCTGGGGATTGAACCTGGGACCTGCATGCAGAGCAGGTGTTCTAGCACTGAGCCATAGTCTGCCCACTTAAAGGACAGGGAGCATACTAACACATGTTGAAAAGCATTGGTCTAGTGGTCAGAAAGCAGATAGAAGCCAGCTTATAGAAGCTAAGAGTGGAAGCTGTGTTTTAGAGGTATCTCCCTGGACATGCTTAGTTTTGTTCATGGAAATTAGCCTGTGAGATGTCACTGATTCCATCCTGTAAACCATAGTTAAAATCTCTATGAAGATACTGGGTGAGTTCTTTCATAGAATCATGGAATCATAGAGTTGGGACCACCAGGGTCATCTAGTTCAACCCCCTGCACAATGCAGAAAATTCACAACTACCTCCCACACACACACCTCCAGTGACCCCTACTCCATGCCCAGAAGATGGCCAAGATGCCCTCCCTCTCATGATCTGCTTAAGGTCATAGAATCAGCATTGCTGACAGATGGCCATCTAACCTCTTCTTAAAAAATAATTTCTGTTTTGAAGAGAATAAAAATAATTTACAGTTCAATATATAAAAATTAAAACTTATCCAAGACTCTGGAAGGTTAAAGTATACATGTGGTTGTGGGAGGAATGTGTTACATCTTACAACACTTGCAAATAAGTTTTTAATTGGCTAAGTTCAGGAGTCATGTGAAGTCATGGTTTGTTTTAACTATAGTTAGCTTGTAAAATGAGAAATTGGCTAACAGATGATCACTCAGATTCTGGCTTGCTGGATTTGGAGTACATGGAGCTTGAAGGGTGCTTCTCACAGAATATCTTCATTTGTTTTATTTAAAATATTTATGTGCCACCTTTCCACCCCAATAGTGGAAGGTGGCGTATCTTAATATGTCACTCATCAGCTGAAACGTGCAGTACAAACAAGATGTTCAAAGGCTCTCACCAAGTGTAACACTATTTTAACATTCAAGGCAGGAGCACAGGTGAATTTCCTGATGTTGGTATGTTTTGGTTATTCTTAAAATTAAAAAGCTTCCACGGGGGACAAATGTAATAAAAGCAAGGTATTCAAAAGCTAGAGCCCCATGGCGCAGAGTGGTAAGCTGCGAAACTGCAGTCAAAAGCTCTGCTCACGACTTGAGTTCGATCCCAACGGAACTTGGTTTCAGGTAGCCGGCTCAATGTTGGCTCAGCCTTGCATCCGTCGAGGTCGGTAAAATAAGACCAAGTCCTATGAGGAAAGGTTGAAGGAGCTGGATATGTTTAGCCTGAAGAGGAGAAGTGATATGATAACCTTCTTCAGGTACTTGAAGGGCTGTCCTGTAGAAGATGGTGCCGAGTTGTTTTCTGTTGCCCCAGAAGGTCGGACCAGAACTAACGGGTTGCAATTGAATCCAAAGAGTTTTCGTCTAGACATTAGAGCAGTTCCTCAGTGGAACAGGCTTCCTCGGGAGGTGGTAAGCTCTCCTTCCCTGGAGGTTTTTAAGCAGAGGCTAGATGGCCATCTGTAAGTAATGCTGATTCTATTACCGTAGGCAGATGATGAGAGGGAGGGCATCTTGGCCATCTTCTGGGCATGCAGTAGGGGTCACTGGGGGTGTGCGGGGGAGGTAGTTGTGAATTTCCTGCATTGTGCAGGGGGTTGGACTAGATGACCCTGGTGGTACCTTTCCAACTCTATGATTCTATGAAATGAGTACCCAACTTGCTGGGAGTAAAGTGTAGATGATTGAGGAGGGCAATGACAAACCACCCTGTAAACATAGTCTGCCTAGTAAACGTCGGGATGTGACGTCACCCCATGGGTCAGGAATGACCCGGTGCTTGTACAGAGGACTACCTTTACCTTTACCTATTCAAAAGCTAAACAAATGCAAGAGGAACATCAAAGATGTCCTCTGCCTAGGGTACCATTTGGACCAGGGCCCTGACAGTAGCAGAGGTTAATTGTTGCTGTTATCTATCAAGGTAGACAACACCTTGTCTGAAGGTTTATACACAATCCAGGTTAAAAACATTCTTAAATGTAAGCTGGACCTCTGCTTTGCAAAGAACACGAGGAAGCCTCGGCCAGAGAAAGAAACCAGACCTATCCAATACATGCTAATAACTCTCGCAACCTGTCTCTTAATGTTTTTGAAAGAGACGGGGCCTTTAAAAGAGAGTTAACACACCAAAGAAGAAGCGCCTTAAGGAGACGTGTTATAGAAAAGAGGAGAGCAAGGAAAATTTCCTAAGAGATTTAACCGTGACTACAGGTATCCAACTTAGAAAACGCCATATGACTATTCTGTTCTCTTTACAATTCATCAGCTGCATGCGCACCTTTTAAGAAGGCGGGCACTGAGAATTTGTTTTGGTGTTGTACCACAGAGAAGCAAGAATCCCACTCTCGTCGTGAACGAACTTAGCCAGTTGTGAGCAGCACAATGCCCGGTTTTATGAATTATGAATGGCAGACTTTGCATATGACAGACAAAGGCCTTTACGAAAAAGCCAAGCATGGAATACCTCCTGAAATGTTCCGCATTGCCTTTGTCGCTGTGATGAGAGATTCGGTTTGGAATGCCTCCATCTGGGGATAGGTCTGCTGAATTCAGTATTAAGTTTAGGACAGCTGAAAAGGAATACCAAATCCTCTGATATTGCCACATCTTTTCCTTTCCCCCCCATTTTTCTCTTCTGGTTAGAAAACAACCCAGTCTGTTGCGTGTGCAGCGCTAGAGCTGTGTTACCGAAACAGAAACGCTTTGACACGTCCTGTCACTTTTGTTCCCGAAGGACACCACATATAAACGGCTAGTTGTGCACAAATCTGTCCTGAATGGCCTGCTTATTCGGAACAGTAGGTAATATTTCAGCCGTTCTGAGGATCTGAACTGCTGCCAGGCGGGCGACAGGTAGGGCAAAAAGACCTCGGCCTGTTTCTCACTATAAAAGTGTGTTAGAAAGAATTTGTTGTTATTTTACCTGTTGAACACATGAAGCTGCCTTATACTGAATGAGACCCTTGGTCCATCAAAGTCAGTATTGTCTACTCAGACTGGCAGCAGCTCTCCAGGGTCTCAGGCAGGGGTCTTTCACATCACCTACCTGCCTAGTCCCTTTAACGGGACATGCCGGGGGATTGAACCTGTGGCCTTCTGCATGCCAAGCAGATGCTCTACCACTGAGCCACAGCCCCTCTCCACTGTTGCACAGTTTTTAGACAATAATTGTAAGTACGGCATATATGTGTGTAATAATATATATACCTAATGGCCAAGGGCTGACCGCTGTGAGCCAAACTAAACATGACAGCAGTCTATCTAGTGGGCGCCAGTGCCATTTTAGAAGCAGTTATACTACTTTAAAAATTGCCGCGAGGCCCCAATCCATATCGAGTGCACGGCACAGCAGCACCATGCGCCTTTTCAAGAGCCAAAAGCTGTTTATTTTGTCACATTTAGTTTGGCCCTGAGTGGATCAAAATGTCTGCAAAACGGGACCGGCTCTGTACTATAGTGTAGGATTCTGCAAACTTAACATAAAAACCAGGTTTGCAGTAAAACATGACATTCAATAAAAACTGAAAGTCCTTTGCCTGCAACAGTCTTGCAAGTAAACCTCACAAGATCTCAGTTCCCAAGTGGAGTTGCCAAGGCAACCCTCCACAACACCTCTGTCTTATCCTATGTTGCAGGGAATTGACTTCAGGGTTTAGTGCCCCATCCCAACATTGGATGCCGGGTGAGTCGCAGGGTCAGTTTTGATGCTCGCTCAAAGCTTTTTTTAAAAAATGTGACCTTAAAATGCCTATTCACGGTCCTGACGCAAAAGGAGAAATTCCACCACCCTCCACTCGCCTGCTCCTTCGTTCCTTCCATTAGCAACCGCCGTTTGCATAGCTAACGTGCAGCTGTGACTTTGCATGCTTCCTCGAGGGGATTCTTCAAGGCGGGGGCGGAGCAAACACAAAAGGCCGCGTTAGAGGGGCTCTTAAGATAATGTGAAGCAGGTATGCACCAGCTTCGCAGTCACTTCCTGAATGATGGTTCAGCGTGAATATATATATATATATATATATATATATATATATATATATATGCGTGGCACTTCAGCCTGGAACGCGCTGCTAACTACCAAGCATAAATGGCCACAGAGTGCTGAAGCTGATTCCCTGAAACACAGTGTAAGGGGGAGGGGCTCGAACTGATCACCGGTGGGGAGATGGGTGCTGATACCACTGCAGGTACAAGGGGTTGGTGGGGGAAAATGTGTTTTTCTTTCCTCCATGTGTCCTCATGAGTCCATCTTATACAGATTGGTTTGTGTGCTAGGAGCAAGCGTGGTGTAGAGTGGTGGTTTGGAGTGGTGGAGTCTGATCTGGAGAACCGGGTTAGATTCCCCTCTCCTCCGCATGAGCGGTGGAGGCTAATCTGGTGGACTTGATTTGTTTCCCTGCTCCTACACATGAAGCCAGCTGGGTGACCTTGGGCTAGTCACAGCTTTCTCAGCCCCACCTCCCTCACAGGGTATCTGTTGTGGAGAGGGGAAGGGAAGGTGATTGTAAGCCGGTTCGAGTCTCCCTTAAGTGGCAGAGAAAGTCGGCGTATAAAAACCAACTCTTCTTCAAACCATGTTGGAAAATGCCTACATTTTACAGCCAATTTTCAGTGGACTGGAAAAGAAAAGGGGGAGAGAAGAAAGAAGCGAATTTGAAATTGATTGGGGGGTAGAAACACCAGGGATGAGTAGTTTGAAAAGATCTCTAATGAGCAGTACTTTAAGAAGAAGGGTTGTATTGGAGGACAAAAGCCTATGAAAGATAGCTTGCCCACCACAAATTGTCTTTCCCTGAAATCTGTGTCCCCAGGGAGCATTGAGTGTGTTCTCAGTGCCGTCTGTGTTCGTGTCCTGGAAGACATCTCTCACGAACTCTGTACCACCTAGAACACTCCCAAAGAACCCTCTGGAATTTAAAGGGCTTCCTTCCTTGGCAATCCTTGGATTATGGGCTACCGTATATACCCGTGTATAAGCCGACCCGCGTATAAGCTGAGGTGCCTAATTTCTCCCAAAAAATGGGGAAAAATTAGGCACCCGCGTATAAGCCGAGGGTCGGCTTATAACCCCTCCCCCTCCTCCCCCCCCCGCAAACTTACCTGGGCTCCCAGCAGCATGCGGCGCGGGTCTGGCGGTGGCGGCGGCGGCGGCGCGGCCCGGCGGGGGCAGCCTCCCTGCAGTTGCAGGGGACCTCCCCGGCTGGCGAGAAGCAGCAGCGCGGCGCGGCCGGGGGCAGCCTCCCTGCAGTTGCAGGGGACCTCCCCGGCTGGCGAGAAGCAGCAGCGCGGCGCGGCCGGGGGCAGCCTCCCTGCAGCCGCAGGGGGCCTCCCCGGCCGGCGAGAAGCGGCGGCGCGGCCCAGCGCGGCCCAGGGCAGCCCTGCAGTTGCAGGGGGCCGCCCAAGGCCTCCCCGGCCAACGAGAAGCGGCGGCGCGGCCCGGCGGGGGCCGGGGCAGCCTCCCTGCAGCTGCAGGAGGCCGCCCCAGGCCGGTCTCAGCAACAGGAAGCGGCGCGGGCCCAGCAGCGGCGGCGACAGTAAGTTCCCCCCTCCCTCCTCCCTCCTCCCCCTCCCCTCCCCTACCGTATTGACCCGCGTATAAGCCGAGTTGGCTTTTTTCAGCCCTTTTTTTGGGCTGAAAAACTCGGCTTATACGCGAGTATGTACGGTATATCAACAGAAGTATAGTGTCCAGATCATGTGAAGTGATGGTGTCGCTTTACTCTGCTCTGGTTAGGCCTCATTTAGAGTAATGTGTTCAGTTCTGGGCATCACAATTTAAGAAAGATGTAGACAAGCTGGAACGTGTCCAGAGAAGGGCAACAAAGATGGTGAGGGGTCTAGAGACCACGTCCTATGAGGAAAGGTGGAAGGAGCTGGATATGTTTAGCCTGAAGAGGAGACGACTTAGAGGGGATATGAAAACCATCTTCAAGTACTTGAAGGGTTGCCATATAGAGGATGATGCCGAGTTGTTTTCTGTTGCTCCAGAAAGTTGGACCAGAACCAACGGGTTGAAATTAAATCAAAAGAATTTCCATCTAGACATTAGGAAGAATTTTTTAATAGTTAGAGCAGTTCCTCAGTGGAACAGGCTTCCTTGGGAGGTGGTAAGCTCTCCTTTTTCCTGGAAGTTTTTAGGAAGAGATTAGATGGCCATCTGTCAGCAGTGCTGATTCTATGACCTTAAGCAGATGATGAGAGGGAGGGCATCTTGGCCATCTTCTAGGCATGGAGTAGGGGTCACTGGGGTTGTGGGGGTGGAGGTAGTTGTGAATTTTCTGCATTGTGCAGGGGGTTGGACTAGATGACCCTGGTGATCCCTTCCAACTCTATGATTCTATGAAACAAGGGAAGATGGGAAGGGTTCCTTTTGGGTGGAAAGTTTAAAAAGCATTGACCCAACTTTCCAAGTTGTCAACACTTTCTCAGTAAACAGCGTTAACTTCCTGTGCCAAAAAACTCATTAAAGTCGGGGGAAAGTATGCCTGCTCTCCGAGAACTGGATAAGAGAAGAAAGCATTTTTTTTTTAAAGACGGGCCAAGAGTATGAAATTTCTCACTGCAAAAGTTCCGCTTTCTTGAATAGCTTTCCAGATTAAAGACCTTCTGAGATCAAAGAAAGAGAGCCAGATACATATCTTACGGTTAGACAGACACGAATTTGTTGACTACCCGGGGGGTCACAGGACTAATCAATCTTTCGCCTGGAATCGGTATCAATTTAAGCCTATCTGGTGGAATGTCGGTATCATGTTGTTGCCTTAGTATCTTAGCAGTTAAAAGGATACAATACATTATTGAACAGGCTTATTTGAGCTCAGTTTCTTTTTAAATGTTAATGTAATCCATACTAATGCATTTTGGAAGATTATGAAAATAGAAGCAAGAGGGGTTAATGCTGCCTGTTTCTCGTTTTGCTGTTGTGACATCTTTTCATGGAACTGTGTTTTCCTCAATGTGTTTGGTATTTAGATCATAGAGGCGAGCGATATTACAGAGAACTCTTTTTGCAATATGCAAATTTCCTGTACATTTGAATAATTAAACCGTTAATTGTTGACAGACCTGATGATTCATAAATTTTAAAAGTAATTAACAAGAAACAACCTTTCATCGATTTGCAGTCCTATTGATGACATTTCAGGGGTTTTTTAAGCACCTTCTAGGGGATTCGTTCCTCCCCAAATCTTGTGAAAATGTTACTAGAACATGGCTGAATCTGTTCCAGTATTGCCATTAAAGGCCAGATATATATTTGGTGGTTCAGAACTTGAGACCAGATATTTCAGCCAGAGTGGTGCGTGACCCACTTAGCCGCACTGTGGGTGTCGAGAAACTTCCCGGTATCCAGATCGATCGAGCTGTCGCATGCACAGCTGTGAGTACTCTGCTTTAAAAAAAAAACACAAAAAAAAAAACAGCTTCACCGAGGAAATTTAGATTCTTCCCTCAAATATAGATGCGCAAAATGCTAGTTCGGTGGTTTTCAAACGTGGCCGATACAATCAAGAGCCCGGAGTAAACTGAAGAAATGGCTCTGTGTTTGAGCTAGAGTCAAGTCCAGTAGCGCCATAGAGACCAATGAGATTTGGGGGGCTTTCAGGAGTCAAAGCTCCCTTCGTCAGAACTGAAAACTAAATTTTGCCTGGTGGAGGGAACTACTTCTCATAGAACCCCCTGGGAGCCAGTGTGATATAGGGCTACCAACTTCAAGATGGGGCCTGCAGGTCTCCTGAAGCTACAACGAATCCCCAAACTACAAAGATTAGTTCCCCTAGAGAAGAAACGGCGGGTTTGGAGGGAGGACTCAGTGGAGAAATAGAGCTTACAGAGTGACATCGCATACCTGCTGAGCTGCCTCCCTTCCCCAAACTCTGCCCTTCTCAGGCACACACACCCCAAATCTCCAGGAATTTCCCAAACTAGCTTTTCAACCCTAGTGTTGTGTAGTGGTTGGAGTGTCGGACTAGGATCTGGGAGAGCCAGGTTTGAATCCCCACTCTCCCCCGGAAGCTCACTGGGTAACATTCAGCCAGTCATTCTCTTTCAGCCTAGTCTACTTCTCAGGGAGAGGGGCTGCGGCTCAGTGGGAGAGCGTCTGCTTGGCAGGCAGAAGGTGCCAGGTTCAATCCCCGGCATCTCCAGTTAAAGGGACTAGGTAAATAGGTATTGTGAAAGACCTCTACCTGAGACCCCGGAGAGCTGCTGCTGGTCTGAGTACACAATACTGACTTTGATGGACCAAGGGTCTGATTCAGTATACGGCAACTTCATGTGTTCATGTATTCATGTGGTTGTTGTGAAGAGGAAATGTAGGAGGGAAGAAGTAGAAGTAGAGAAGAGCATGCCATTGAGTTGCAACCGCTCCAGGCAAGAGACAAGCAGAGGTGGTTTGCCATTGCCTGCCTCTGCGTAGCCACCCCGGTCTTTCTTGAGGGTCTCCCATCCAAGTGCTAACTCTGGCTGATCCTGCTTAGCTTCCAAGCTCTGACGAGCTCAGCCTAAGCTGGGGTATCTGAGGCTGCCTTGAATCCCCACTGGGGAGAAAAGCAGGAGATAAATGTCCAAATGAATAAATACGTAACATTTTAAAGAAAAGAAGTTGTGGAGGGGAAAAGATGTGCTGATGGGAGGTCTCACTCCCCCCACCTTGCCCAACTATGCTGAGTTTGAAAGTGTTTGAAAGATTTGGCAGTGACCCAATCACGACACAATCCAGGAAAGAGAGCTCTACAGAACACCTGCTAACTACTTCCTTGATATATAGACCATAATGCAATAAGGATTTCAGGGTTTTTACTTGCAAATCAGATCTCTGTATGCCAGAATGCTTTAGGCTTGTTGGGGATATAAGCAACCAATTCTAGCTCCTAGGTAACCTAGGAACTGCCTTCTCCTCCTCCTTTTTCTTCATCTTCTTCTGGAAGCATTGACCCCCCCTCCACCCGGTCTCAAATCTCAAAAGCAAGCAAGCTCAGGAGTCTGAACTCTAGATAGTTAATTTTATATCTTGCAACTGAGTGCCAGGTTATTTTTTGCTGAGCGAGACAAGCGGTCTTATTGTCTCCAACTTCAAATTAATATTCGGTTGCGGTAGCTTAATTAAACTCTCATTAAGTAGCACCATATTTCTTGCAAGTACCAAGTCTTGGCCTGAATCTAATTGCGAACGGCTCGGTACAAACACCAGCTGCTAAAAAAAGCGCACACCATTTCCCCCCACCCACCCGTGGCTGAATCCTGCAGTAATGATTGACATCAGGAACTGGCAGAAGGTAAATGGGGGACCGATTGGTGGATAATTTCTGGTGGGGTACCTAGTTTCTGTTTGCTGCTCTGATTCTCTCCCCCACCCCCAGCTGTACAAGTAGGGCTGCCATCTCTGGGTTGGGAAATACCTGGACATTTTGGGGGTGGAGCCTGAGGAGGATGGGGTTTGGGAGGGACTTTAAAGAGGTAGCATGCCATAGAGTCCACCTTACAAAGCGGCCATTTTCTCCAGGTGAGCTGACCTCTGACAACTGGAGATCAGTTGTAATAGCAGGAGATCTCCAGCCACCACCTGGAAGTTGGCAACCCTAAGTACAGGCAGATCTTATTGCCTGCCTCAAGTTCCTAACTACCCATACACGTTTGTTATGTGCTGTTAAATTCCTTCTGACTTATAGTGATCCTAAGAATATCTTCCAAAAGGTTCTATCATTGACCAGCTTGCTCAGGTTTTGCAAACAGAAGACCTTGCCTTCCTCAGTTGAGTCAATCCATCACATGTTGAGTCTTCCTCTTTTCCTGCTGCCTTCAACTTTTCCTAGTGTTATTGTCTTTTCCAGTGTGTCTTGTATTTTTGTCTTTCAAGCATACGTACTTGGCTGCATTTAACTCAGATGAGTTAAACTTATACTGCAACTATAAAGAGATCCCATTTAGCTTTGGAAATTTAAAAGACACACGGGATTATGACATGGATAGAAAAAGGGTCGACTCTGAAAGATTGAAGTCAATCAATTCTTGGTTTCCCTAATCTGTGGGAAATATCTGTTTTGCTTGGCCCACAGATGGTCCTGTCTAATTAGGCTTTCAGCTTATGTTACCTACAGTTAGGGTTGCCAACCTCCAGGTACTAGCTGGAAATCTCCTGCTATTACAACTGATCTCGAGCTGATAGAGATCAGTTCACCTGGAGAAAATGGCTGCTTTGGCAATTGGACTCTATGGCATTGAAGTCCCTCCCCTCCCCAAACCCCGCTCTACTCAGGCTCTGCCCCAAAAAGCCTCCCCCCTGTGACAAAGAGGGGCCTGGCAACCCTAGCCTCGAGAACTGCCCAAATTACAACTGTTCTCCTGACTACAGAGATCCGTTCCCCTGGAGAAAATGACTGCTTTGGAGGGTGGACTCTATGGTGTTATACCTTGCTAAGGTCTCTCCCCTCCCCAAACCCTGCAATCCCCAGGCTGAACCCCCAAATCTCTATGAATTTCCCAACTGGAATTGGCTGCAACCTTAGATAGAAGTAGTGCAAGATTTTGCAGTGGAAATCTATGAGAGTTGCTTCTAGAGAAAAGTGTTCTGGAACCTAAAGGGTTATACATTTGCTCTCCCTATAAAATATCAGGTAATGCTTCCAATCTCACTTTTTACCTTCTTTTGCTCTGTGTGATACTCCCCAGCGCACAGAGAGGTGTCCCAGTGATGCAGAATATTGTGCCTGTTGCTTTATATCTGTCAGTGGATGTGCAATAATGATAGTATTTAGTCTTGATACAGCATTTTCAGTCCTCAAATAACATCGCATACATTATCTTATTGTAATCCTTAAAAGCGCCCTCAAGGCTCTCAAGGACTGTATTCTTATTTCCATATTGTAGGTGGGGGGCTGTGAGAAAGGATAGCAGCTTCCCTAAGGCCACCTAGTGAATTTTGTGACAAAAGGAAGGTTTGGGGACCTCCCTCATCACCGCTCATTTGCTCAGCCTCTTCAAAACACTCACAAAGTGGCTTTCAGTTAGCTAAAAACCACAAAATGGCAATGTCAAAAGGAACTGCCAGCTCCAGGTTGGGAAATACCTGGAGATTTTTGGGGGGCGGAGCCTGAGGTGAGCGGGGTTTGGAGAGGGGAGGGACTTCAATGCCAGAGAGTCCAATTGCCAAAGCAGCCAATTTCTCCAGGGGAACTGATCTCTGTCGCCTGGAGGTCAGTTGTAATAGGAGGAGATCTCTAGCCGCCACCTGGAGGTTGGCAACCTTAGTCCCCAAGCATTTGGTAAATAAATCAATAGGAAAATACTAGCCAATTTCAGGGGGGTGGGAGCGAGAAACATCACACAATCCAAGTTCAAATACTGGCAATGAAGTCAATTAATAGCAAAAGTCCTCTAGAACAAGGGTTGCCAGGACCCTCTTCGCCACCAGTGGGAGATTTTTGGGGTGGAGCCTGAGGAGGGCGGGGTTTGGGGAGGGGAGGGACTTCAATGCCATAGAGTCCAATTGCCAAAGCAGCCATTTTCTCCAGGGGAACTGATCTCTATTGGCTGGAGAGCAGTTGTAAAAGCAGGAGATCTCCAGCTAGTACCTGGAGGTTGGCAACCCTCTCTGTGAGGTAGGTTAGTCTTTGGATGGGAGGCTACCGAGGAGGACTAAAGATGCTTCGCGGAGGAAGGCACCGGCACCGGCAAACCACCTCTGCTCATCTCTTGCCTTGAAAGTCCCATTGTCCTGGGATCCTCAAGAGTTGGTGCCAACTTGACAGCTCACAATTGTCATGCTATTATAACCATTTATAACGACTGCACCTGTACCATTCCCATCCCTTTTTTGAAGCTGGCGGTGGGTGGGCCACAATTCCACAGCCCATCTGTGCTTTAACTAGTTTGGAGAAGGTGCAAATAGCTTTGGAGATGTCATGACGAAGAGCATAATTGCCCTGGGGCGAGGAGCATTATCTCTTCTTATAACCACAGCCGCTTCATACTTTATTTTCAAGCGGCTTTTACTCCCTTGCAGTGCTATTCTAGAATAATCGTTCAGTGGAGAGAAGGCCCTGTGTGTCTAAAGTTTTGTTCAGCTCTCCGGTGAAATCTGAGTTCTAAACAGGACCATTTTATTCCCGCTGTTTTTTTGTCTGTGTAAAGCGCCATCAAGTCGCAACCAACTTAAGGCAATCCCATAGGGTTTTGGAGGCAAGAGACAAACAGAGGTGGTTTGCCATTGCCTGCCTCTGCATAGTAACCCTGGTATTCCTTGGTGGTCTCCCATCCAAATACTAACCAGAGCCAACCCTGCTTAGCTTCCGAGATCTGATAAGATCTGGCTACCTTGGTCAGGTTGTCTTTATATCTACCTGGAGTAATTTTATCCTGTCCATCCTCCAATGCGGTACATGGTTCTTCCTTGATCTGTTTTATCCTCATAGCACTGTTGTGAGGTAGGTTAAGTTGAAGGAGTCTGTTAGGTTTTCTTTATCCTGTCCTTTCTCCAGGGAGCTCAGAATTATACTTGCGGTGCTTTCTTCTTCCATTTTATCCTCACAACAACCCTGCAAGGTAGCTTAAACTATCTATCTAGTACATTTTCATGGAACTCAGCACAGCATACATGGATTTCTCCTCTCCTTCATTTCATCCTACCAGCAGGCTCAGAGAGCATTACTGGCTCTCAGACAGCATGGCTGTCCTAAAATCACCCACTGATCTTTGGGGCTGAGTGAGGATTTGAACTCGGATCTTCCACATCCTAGTATGCATCTGTCTGCTACATTGTACTGTCTCTCAGGTATGCTGATGCTGTCGCTAAGGACTTTTGCATCATACAGGAGAAATTTTAAAACATCCTTTATGTAAGGGCTAATTTGGGCATCACAGTTTTAATTGGCAGTTGTCACACGCATAGCAAAAAATCATCCCATTCTAAAGGTCTTTTACCTGTATCTTCTTGTAAATACAACACTGGTATGCCCTGATGTTGCTGGGATTTTTCCAACATTATAACTTAGTCACAGCAGTGATGTTTGTGGTGTGCTCCAGCCGACGAAAACTGGAATATCAGAAACTGCTCTCTGTGTGAAGATCTGTTCTCTGAAAGCAAGTCTAAGCTTTGCCCCGCTTCTGTGTACAAGAAAACCCAGCCCATCCTTTATAGCTCAGTTTGTGTGTCCTGCATGTCGGTTTTAAAATTTGCACGTTGCAGACAAGATTTGCATTTGTCAACCTCATGCACCGAGTCCTCCGAGGTGCGGCATTTATGAAAAAAAATTATTTCCCTTGCTTCTCCAAGCGGTGCTGATCTATTCATTACGAGAAGCTAGCAAGTGTAAAATGAGCCGATCCAGAGCAAAATGCATCCTTTCTGGATTGCTAAGCTACAGAAAGAGATAGCAAGAAACCTTCAGAAAAAACCCCGAACACAGATGAAGAAATAAACAGAGACAAAAAACCTACTTTTCACTATTATTAATATGGAAATGCATGATAGTATCATTAAAAAAACTTACGTATTATCAGTTGTGTTACATTTTCCAAATAATGATAAACTCATCCCGGATTTGGGGAGCTAAGTATAGAGGCACTGTGGCTCAGTTCAGACAAACTATGGTTTATTTAAACTTATTTTGTGAAGCCCAAGAGTTGGTTGGCAGACAGCCGTTCGAATCCTGCTTTGCCTTGACCCAATGCTACTTCGTCGTCTTTTCTGTTGCCTCTTCTGCAGAGATCTAGCTTGTATCCTGGCTTGCTTTGTAGCACAGGGCAGTGCCGGAGAACAATGTAGAATTAAACTAGGAAGTCTAATAATGAACACAGGCAGGACAATGCTGCTGCAGTCGTCTTGTTTGTGGGCTTCCTAGAGGCATCTGGTTGGCTAGTGTGTGAACAGACTGCTGGACTTGATGGGCCTCGGTCTGATCCAGCAGGGCCTTTCATAGGTTCTTATATTCTTATAGTGCCTGCTGTCACCTTTCCTGGTGCCCACTAAGTATTCTTAGAAAGTGGGTGGGCCAGGTGGGACTTTTGCCCAGCAGGACATCTGATTGGCCACTGGAGATCGAATTCGTTGTATGGATTTTAAAAAACATTTCAGTGGCAGAGGCCACTAGTGTTGGTTTTATTCTCTCACTACTTTTTTTAAAAAAGTTACACCTCTTCCCCCCTTGCACCAGGGGAGAATACACTCCCCTGTGTAATATGTGCTTGTGTGTCTATGTTTGTATGTGGCTCTGCCTCCTGCAGCAGCCATTTTTGTTGTTGTTGCCACCTCCCATGGCAGCCATTCTGTGGTTGCGCCCACCACTCTGTGTCACAGTTCCAAAGGTGCCCATGCACTCAATAAGGTTGAGATCCCTGACATAGGGATTAGGGGAGTGTTGAGGAACTGCACTGAGGGGAGTGTTGAGGAACTGAGGGGAGTGTTGAGGAACTGAGGGGAGTGTTGAGGAACTGTACTGCAGTGCTTACATGTTTTTAGTATCATGGCCAGGGAGCCTGGAGGGTTGTTGTTTTTTGGCCATGTTCTGGGCATGAAGTAGGGGTCACTGGAGTATAGGGGGAAGTTAGTTGTGAATTTCCTGCATTGTGCATGGGCTTGGACTAGATGACCCTGGTGGTCCCTGCCAACTCTATGATTCTATGATTGCAAGGGAGAAAGATAAGAACAAAACCAGAATTAGTAGACTTTTGGCACCGCCTATCTTGCCCTTCACAAGACCCAACAGGTACCAGCGGCCACTGCAAGCATGAATATGTCCACTTCTTTCTTGTAAATATACAGTTACTTAAATAACAAAGAAGTATACTCATTTGGCACTGTTCTATTGAATGTTACAACAAATTCCAAATTATAAGGTACCTTGGGTAATTGAAAGCCTGAAGTGGTGGCAGTTTTCTGTTGACAACCCTTTTGTCGCAGTGACAATCACCCGATCTCATGGTTGTGAATTCCGTAACTTGGTTCTGTATTGCTTTTGTCTATTCAGAACCTACTACCAAACAGTTTCAGTGGCCCACACCAAGTTCTAATGCTGTGAGAAAGGGAGAATTGCAACCCTCTCCCTCCCCAGCGTTATGACCCTAGAGAAATCTTCATCATGTCCCCTACTCTTAGTTGTCTTCTTCGGAAACCCCCAAATCCAAATTATTTAGCTCTGACTCTTTTTGGCTTTCCTTGGTGTAGCGTGGTGTAGTGGTTAAGAGTGGTGGTTTGGAGCGGTGGACTCTGATCTGGAGAACCGGGTTTGATTCCCCACTCCTACACATGAATGGCGGAGGCTAATCTGGTGAACTGGATTTGTTTCCCCACCCCTACACATGACCTTGGGCTAGTCACAGCTCTCATAGAGCTCTCTCAGCCTCACCTACCTCACAGGGTATCTGTTGTGGGGAGTGCAAGGGAAGGATATTGTAAGCCGGTTTGATTCTTCCTTAAGTGATAAAGTCGGCATATAAAAATCAACTCTTCTTCTTTTCTTATGCCCTTCTCTAGGGCTGTGATCTTCTAGTTCTGCTGCATAGACCTGTCAACCTATCCAAGGAACAAGGGTAGGTTGGGCCATTAAAATAGGTCACAGGGCCTGTTTGGCTCAGGCACAGCCGGTGGTGATAAAAGGTCATCACCATGGGCCAGGTCCAAATTGAGTGACCCCTGTGGGGTAGCCAGCAGCAGTGGGGCTGGTTGGCTTGCTCCTCAGCTGCTTGTGGCCCTCCCGGGTAGCAGCCCAACAGGATATCTCCCAGTAAATGAAAGCCCCAACAACCCATGCTCAGGATAATTGATTGAGAGCATTATTTATGCTAGAAAACATGGTGAAGAATAAATTACAAGAGAGCAGCTGAGCTGAAATTAACTTATGTTAGAGCTGATTTAGTAGGAATCACTCATTAATACCTCTTTTCCTGAGCCATCTACATCTTCTCGCAGTAAATGTCTGATCTGCTCAGAATGTTGCATTGGGATTTGATAGGTCTCCACCTATTGTCATTGTCTCAGTTGCTCTATTGTAACGTGGGGTGTAGCTTAGGAATAGACATCAGAACTCTATCAAGCGCTTTTAATTGGCACCTTGTCGGTACAAATTACTTGAATTACTTGGAGTCTTTCAGTGGTCTATAAAATTATGTATGGTATGGAGAAAGTGGACAGGAAGAAGCTTTTCTCCCTCTTTCATAATACCAGATTGCGGGGTCATCTGCTGAAGCCAAAGGATGAGAGATTCAAAACCGTTAAAGGAACTTATTGTCGAAGGCTTTCATGATCAGAGTTTATCGGTTCTTGTAGGTTATCCGGGCTGTGTGACTGTGTTCTTGGTATTTTCTTTCCTGACGTTTCGCCAGCAGCTGTGGCAGGCATCTCCAGAGGAGTAACACTGAAGGACAGTGTCTCTCAGTGTCAAGTGTGTAGGAAGAGTAATATATAGCCACACCCTCATTAGCACATTATCTTGATACTTACAGGACAATAATTAGCACATTACCTTTAATACTTTGCAGGACAATGACTCAGCTCAAACCCAACCCCCTTCTGACTGTATATTACTCTTCCTACACACTTGACACTGAGAGACACTGTCCTTCAGTGTTACTCCTCTGAAGATGCCTGCCACAGCTACTGGCGAAACGTCAGGAAAGAAAATACCAAGACCACGGTCACACAGCCCGGATAACCTACAAGAACCGTTAAAGGAACTATTTCTTCACACAACGCATAGTTAAATTGTGGAACTCCCTGCCCCAGGATGTGGTGATGGCTGCCAACTTGGAAGGCTTTAAGAGGGGAGTGGACATGTCCATTGAGGATAGGGCTATCCATGGCTTCTAGTCCAAATGGATACTAGTCATGATGCATACCTATTCTTTCCAGGATCAGAGGAGCATACCTATTACATTATATACAAGCAGGATAATGTTGCTGCAGCCATCTCGCTTGTGGGCTTCCTAGAGGCACCTGGTTGGCCACTGTGTGAACAGACTGCTGGACGTGATGGGCCTTGGTCTAATCCAGCATGGCTCTTCTTATGTTCTTAGTGGGGGGGGGGGCATTGATTGCAGACAGACAGCAGCACATACTGCTTATGGCCTGCAATATACCAGCTGCCAGTGCTATGTGTGCCTATACAGTGGGGATTTCTACAAGGACAGCCATCAGTTTGGTACCATCTAGGATAAAATACTCCAGTGCTTTTAAAGGTGTTTGTCTGTGGAGCTGTAAAGTTAACAGTCACCCAAGGTCATTTTCTGGCGGAGTTGCTCATAAAATGCAAAGCAAACGTGATATGGAAGTCACCTTGATGGGAACATAACAGAATGCTGTCATGCTATTAGAATATTCCCAGCCTGATCTTCAAACTCAGGTTGAAGCAAAACATTCAGCAGATGTTTTAACCTTGTACAAGCCAATTCTTTAAGTATTGCCCCCATTCCCAAGTTACTGGCAGCTGTTTTTAAGCTGCTAGAGGGGCTATACCTGTGTACAAAGAGGGATGAAAGATTGCTAAAACTCTGTGCTGTAGTGCTGCCTATTCCCTAGCTCCCAAATACTAGTCAGATTGGTAGCCGTTTTAGTCAGTCTGTAGCAGTAGAAAAGAGAAAGAGTCCAGTAGCACCGTAAAGACTAACACAATTTCTGGTAGGGTATGAGCTTTTGTGAGTCACAGCTCACTTACTCACGAAAGCTCATACCCTACCAGAACTTTTGTTAATCTTTCAGGAGCTGCTAGACTTGCTCTTTTCTACTAGTCAGATTGGGAAGAGGTTTATGAAATCTATTTGTGTAGTGTGTTTGTGTGTGTGTAGTGTATGTTTCCTCCAAGGAGCTTGAGGAAGCGTACATGGTTCTGTCCTCCAAATACCCTCACAATAGCCATGTGAGGGAGGCGATGCTGAGAGGGAGATTGAGCAGAGCAAAATTCAGTGAACTTCATGGCAGAGAGGGGGTTGGAACTTGGGTTTCCCCGAACCAAAGGCCAACACACTTAGGGCGCTTTCACACATGCCGAATAATGTGATTTCAATCCACTTTTCAATGCACTTTGAAGCTGGATTTTACTGTGGCCATTTATGCAGGGTCAATTTTGATGCTCCCTCAAAGCAGCTTGTTTAAATCCTCCCTTTAAAATGACTATTCACAGTCCTACGCAAGAGGAGAAAGTCAAACAAATTCCACCCCCCACTCGCCTGCTCCTTCGTTCCTTCGTTTAAATAGCCATTAGCAATGGTCGTTTGCATAGCTATGCCATGGCTGTGATTTTTCATGGTTCCTTCAGTAAATGCTTTGATGCAGGGGCGGAGCAAATACATTAAAGGGGCTCTTAAGAAATGCGAAGCAGGTTTGCGCCGGTTTCGCAGTGATAGCTGGAATGACGGTTCAGCGTGAAGAAATCAATCAGATATGCGGGGCACTTCAGCCTAGAATGCGCTACTAATTACCAAGCATAAACGGCCAGAGTAAAATGGCAAAATCCACTTGCAAACTATCGTTAAAGTCCATTGGAAGTGGATTGAAAGTCCATTATTCAGTATGTTTGAAAGCGCCCTTGCTACTACGCCATACTGTCCTTCCAGTGAATGGTTGCACCATCTTTCCCCTACCTACTTTGTGCAAAACTAAAGCAGAGCTCTTGACATCAGGGTTGGTTCATGGGTGATGTTCATAAAAGCAGTGGATCTTTTATGTGACGACCAGGGCGATCCAATTGATTTATCGTTTAGGAACCTGATCTCGAGCACTAATGTGAGTATCATCATGACTCTTTTCAGGCAGTAGGTGAGACATTGAAGAGAAAATGGCTCTGGCTTCAAAAATGTGAGCTGATCTTTTCCTTGGTGGGTTTTCCCTCCCTCCTGTGCAAGAAGTTAAAAAGCGCTGCATGCCTTCCAATGCATCCTTTCCAACGGACAGAACATGCTTCCCTCCGCCATTTAACACAACAGGGCTAACTTCTTTTGCCCAAAGCCGCATGACATGTCCTGCTAGCGCAAGGGTAGATCCACATGGCACATCCGAGGATATCATAAATGTTTGGGCTTTTTTAATTAACACGGGGCCCGAATCACAAAGGGAAGAGTGCTGCCTTGGCCTCTTTCTTCCGCTTTGCAAGCAGAATGTGCTTCTCATCATCTGAATCGCCACACCCTAATTTGTCACGCCATTCACCAAATTGCATTTTGCAGTTCTTTGGATGTTTTGAGAAATCGAAAAACTGAGCATGCGTACATTTTATGACTCTTGATACGAGCATGCACTGTCGGATAACCGCAGGGGCAGGGCATTGAATGAATTTTGTTGAACTATTGCTATGATTGCAAGCATCCGGTCAGAAATTAACAGCATTATAAATGTGTTTTGGGTTTCAGGAATAAAATGTCGTAATACAGGTTGAGCATCCCTTATCCGGACTGCTTGGGACCAGAAGTGGTCCGTATTTCGGATCTTTCCGTATACTGGAATATTTTGGAATTTTTGCATATACATAATGAGATAGCTTGAGGATGGGACCCAAATTCATTTATGTTTTATATACACTTTGTACACATCAACTGGATGTAATTTTAAACAATATTTTAATAATTTTGTGTACATTGAACCATCAGAAAGAAAAGTTGTAACTTTCTCACCAGAATACCTGTATCATCTGTTAAACAAGAGCAACAACAAACTAACAATGGCAGGCTTTCAGTCTCCACCTACGATGCAGTGTACACTGTATTATTATTATTTTTAGTTGAGAGGAAACATTGAAAGCAGGCGGCACGGATCTGCCTGCATGCTGGCTTGAAGGGTCCAGATATGGGATGTCCAGATAAGGGATACTCTACCTGCAGCATCACAGGATGTATCTTGCACCTGGCAGAAAGAAACAGGACAACATCATGAACTGGGCCAGAAAGATATTTCAGATATGTAGGTGCCTACATCAAACTTTTAGATGCTACATGTACCAATATCAAGTTGTCAGGCCCGCAAAGTGAACCATGGGATTTTCCCAACTCTGATTAATTGCACTACCGTACCATAGCTACAGGGGAAATGGTCTATTGAAAAGAGTCTTCATGAATAAAATAATGGAAAATAAGGGCCAGATTCTGCTCATGTGGCCAGTTTTTACACATATGTAAGTTCAGCTCTTGTACAGCACAGCAGAAGTAAATCCTTGTGTTACCCCAGTGAGGGAGACTCGCCTCTCCATTGGGCAGGCCCATGTACCATAGTAATTAGATCTAGAGCTGTTAGACTTGACTTCTGGACTATCAATGTGTGCTCCTGCTCTAGGGTTGCCAACCTCCAGGTACTAGCTGGAGATCTGCTATTACAACTGATCTCCAGCCTATAGAGATCAGTTCACCGGGAGAAAATGGCCACTTTGGCCATTGGACTCTATGGAATTACAGCTCATCTCCAAACTACAGAGTGTTTGGGAGGGAAAGGAAATTACGGTAATCCAATCCCTTCTTGTGGGGTAATATCCCAGCACTGACTAGATGCAGGATATTCCACCTCTTTAACAGCAAAGTCCTTAAACAGCCAATTCTATGAATGTGGAGGAATTTTGAATAGCACATGTACCAAATGTTTAAGAAAAAGTTTTAATAAATGTTCACAAAGTCTTTCAAAACAAACAGCATTTTCTTTAAGAAGTTCTGTAACTTTTACCTCTTCTTGACTAAAACAGTATAACATCTTGAGAGAGAGTGTGAGGCTGATAGAGACAGGCAGTTGTCAGTGGCAGTTAGCAGCGTCAGTTAGTTACAATAACTGTCAAGAGAAGGGAGGGGCTGATTCCGGAGGAGGAAAGAGACCTCTGTCACTCAAATCAGGCTCCAGAGATTTTTCCAACAGAGATCAGTTCCCCAGGTGAAAATGGATCCTTACCCCCCCATCCCCCTCCGATGGCCAGAGGGAACTTGCCAACCCTACTTCCGGCACACACTGCAAGTGGTGTCATTGTATGAAGCTTATCTCTGATCAGAAAAACCCTAATTATAGCACTAAATCTGGGGCCACATGAGCGTAAACTGGCAGAGTTCCATAGGTATACACTGGAATGTACGGTACTAAAATACAAAGTAAAATTGTCTGCAGTGATACGGCAGAATTGAGCCATAGCTATGATCCATAATTCTGTTCAGAAATTACTCTGAATGAGCAGGCAGCAAAATGACCAAGTTTCAACTCTGTTTATCTCAGAATTCAACATTCTTTTGTAGTTTTTAAAGAGAAACTATACATTCTTTAAAAGAAATGCTTTTAGAAACCTACATTCTTACAATCAATGGGACCAAGTCCAGCTTCCACTGAGATATCATATCCAGTGGGAATTAAAAGAAGCTTTTTACTCATGAAAACTTGGAACATTTTCTTTCCAAATGCAATCCAGTGACCCTTATTTTAAAATGCCATTCATTTTATAATTGCTTTTTCTTATAAGGCAATGAATATTTTTGTGTGTGCTCTGTTTATGTATGTAAAGAAGAATTCATTACGCTCTCTAGAGAGCGTAAACCTCTCTTCAAACAAATTTGGGTGCTATATTTTATTTGGTTTTCTTTTGCTTTTAATTGCCCGTTTTGACATTTATAATTTCCACTCAACAATTAACCAAAACTTTATGCCTCATTTTATCAATTCACGTTCAGAGAAATATTTTCTTGATATAGTGTCATATCCCAGTGGGCCAGTTCTATCTCCGTGGGAAATTATTTAAGGACATTTTTAGCTTATGGTACTATTTGCTTGACGGTTGCAATTATCACATGATAGCCTGGCTGAAGCTTGTTTTGTCACATGGTGACTTGACATGAGATTGATGTTTTGTCTCCCACGGACAGGAGCCATCATTGAGAATACCTGACGAGATTATCAACTGGTTAATGGGTTGTTACAGACTGTCTGAATGAACTTTAGGACTACCAACAATGGAAGAGTTTGTCATGATGTTTGATTTCATAAATGAAAGCAATACAAATTGTTTGTGCCAGTTGCTTCTGTTATAAACGATATCATACCCGGTGCCCAATCCTACAGCTTTAACTTCAAGGTAGTTTTGTCCCAATGGCAAGGTGTCGACATTTAATTCATAATAGTAACACTTATCATTTACACATTTGAGCACATTGTGTTATATTCTTTACAAAAATATTGTACGGTAGACCGCTATTCTTCTCATCCCCAGATTGCTGGTTGGGGGAAGAGCTAGGGCATATCACCTAAGGGGAAACCAGAGGGGTTGAGCGAAACACTATCTAGTGTAATAACCAATAAATATACTTTTGTTGCATAGTGTGCACAACTATATTTAAAAACACAGGGGCTAAAATACAGGCTTCCTAAAAAACACAAAGAATAAATGGTCACAAATATTACAAACGCCTACACAGTTGATGCTAATAAAATGACCAAAATCTGACCAGACACATTTCGGCCTTTCAGAGGTCTTCCTCAGTGGTCATGCATAATTTCACAATACACATCCTGACATATACACAAACATTGTTCAAGATAAGAAAAAATTAAAAGCTTTTTATCCTTTGGGGCTTTGTGTAAAACACAGTTACTCCATGTGCCTTATAACATGGCTTTCGTCTCACACCTGGTATATAATGTGTATTACATCAACTAATGTGAAGATAAGAATGGCATCAATAAAAGTATGTTTATTTGTTGTTACACTAGATAGTGTTTAGCTCAACCCCTCTGGTTTCCCCTCACGTTCAGGTTGAGTTTCTTTTTTTGCCCCTTTTTCTTTAGTTGCATCCCACCTAAGGGCATCTAGAAAATTCCTTAGGGAAGCACCATCTGAACGAGGGACCTCTTGATGCATTAGTTTGTCCCTTAGCCACTGTGCTGTGCCACGTAGACAGGGGCCATCTCAACAGCATCATAGGCCCCCGGGCAAAGCAATGCAATGGGGCCCCTACCTACACAACCACGCACAGGAATAAAAATGTAAATGGCCGATACAATTAAAGATATATTTATTGGTGCTTCCATAATGAACAAATTAACATTGATATTGTTCATTATCTTTAGTAAAACATATTCTAAAGATGCATTTTCCAGTAACAAATATTTATAGTTTAGTATAGTATTTATTTATTTATTTATTTATTTATTTATTTATTATTAATTATCAAGTCACAACATACATAGGTTAGCATGGGGCCCCTATGCTCGTGGGGCAACTGCCCAGCATGCCCATGCATTAAGATGGCCCTGCATGTAAACATTCAGTTCAGTGGGCTTAGACTGGAGTAACTCTCCTTAGGAATGCACTGTTAGAAACAAAGCACATATATTGGGGTTTTAAAGCTGTGGCTGTAGACAGTATGTGGATAAACCAGTCCTAATCTGCTGGATCTTATGAAGGATCCTGACCGAAACATCCTTCCTACAGGAGAGGGGGGGAAATAACATGGCAAGGAGATTTCCTCAAAAGGTTATCATGTAGTATTGGGCACCAACTATATTCTCTGTTGTTCTTAACAAATTCAGATTTATTTCTCTCTTTTTTTTTGCCTCAACTGAATTAGTAACTTTGTTTTCAACGACCTATGACTTAACACCTTGATTTAATTTCTGGACTTTTTTTGGGGGGGGATCAGTATTAATGATAAGATATTGATATATCTGTAACAGGTGACTGAAGTTTCCTCCTGACGCAAGTCATTGTTGATTTCACTGTTATAGGGGAAAGGCTCTAGGGCGGCAGATAAGGCTGTTGCAATGGTGATGAAGGAGATACCGAGGGAGGAGTCTGCCGAGGAAAAGCCCCTCCTTACTATGAAATCACAGGTGGGCAGAATGGTAGGATCCCAAGGAGGAAGCT
This sequence comes from Euleptes europaea, assembly GCF_029931775.1. Taxonomy (NCBI): domain Eukaryota; kingdom Metazoa; phylum Chordata; class Lepidosauria; order Squamata; family Sphaerodactylidae; genus Euleptes; species Euleptes europaea. The sequence continues at coordinate 14,367,364 of NC_079316.1, forward strand.
GACATATGGCGGTTTTCATGGAGGCCACAATTCGCCGAGAACCTTTACTGTCCTCGGAGCCGACCCCTCTCCCCAAGGGAGCTTTTTTCACGCCTGGCTACTCAGAATCCCAAATTACGTTGGGAGTGTGTTGGCCAACACAAAACAATGGTCAACGTTTCGTTATCGCACCTGTTGCGGTCTTAGCTTTAGCTAATCTACTGCAGCTTGGCCCCTTAGAAAATTTCTATTTAAATATACAAAAAAAACGCATCGTACATAAAGTTATACATACCCCCCCCCAAAAAATCACCCGCACTTCACAAATGCACTGATTGTGCATTCAAGTTTGGGAAGTTTTTTTTAAAAAAATGTCAGATGTTTTGAGGGAAATGATTTACAGAGCCACGGTGTACATATGTCAGTTACCAGCTGAGTATCTAAAACTGATTGAAATTGTCAACTGTGATTCATGCTGTCCATAGTTTCATGATACCGTATATATAAATGCGCATAACAAAAGAGATATTGTACGCACCGCACCATACATAACAGCACTTCTAGAGAAGTGTTGTTCTTGCACAGTCCATTGTGTTCCTTTTCAATATGTCTCTCTCATTTGACTTGGGTTTCCGCTCTCTTCACCATACTTGTGTGCTTCTCTGTATTGTGATCCCTCGTGGCTGTGTGTGAGTGATGATTGTGGCAACATGGGTGAGGCTGGCTATGCGGATGCATCCTATCAGACTGGAAATCAGAGCATCAGAGTTTGAGGAAGCAACTTTCATGCTATTGCAGCTACACGCGAAAGGGGTCTTCTGGTGACACCAACACTGATCTTTTGTAAACTTAGTAATTGCCATGGTACAAGCCCATTACATGAAATTAGAGGGTAGTGGTTAGAGGCAGCGTGGTATAGTGGTTAAAAGCGGTGGTTAAGAGAGGTGGAGTCTGATCTGGAGAACTGGGTTTGATTCCCTCCACTCCTCCACATGAGCGGTGGAGGCTAATCTGGTGAACTGGATTTGTTTCCCCACTCCTCACACAATGCCAGTTGGGTGACCTTGGGCAGGCGGAGAGCTAGGAGACCTCTGACAGTCGAAAACAGCATGCATAATCAAAACAAAGACCCGTAGTCGTCGGAGGGGTGACGGCGAGGGAAACGTCCATGCATAAAAGGCCTAGGCCTATTGTTCGTTCAGTATGGTGCCCCTGGCACTTTACACAATACAATGGTACAGGTCCCTGCCCCAAAGCACTTATGATCTAAATTTAACATAATAAACTCCAGTTTATTTTATTTGAAACTATGTATATTTGTTCTTGTTCTGGCCAGATTGGAAGATTTTGTTTTTAATGGAACTGTTGTGCTGTGAATAGTGAAAGTCATGCTACTGTACATTCACTGGATAAGATTACCTAGATTTAATTCCAGTAACACCCTAGAGACCAAGAAGATTTTCGGGGTGTTAGCTTTCGAGAGCCAAAGTTCCCTTTGTCCGATACGAACATTATGACAATTTTGATTGAGTCTCTGACTCTGGACATGTGACTCCAACTTATATTGTGCCAGGCCGTTGGTCTCCCCATGCTTTTGGCTGCTCTCCAGGGCTTCAAGCCCATCCCCTCTACCTGAGATTCTTTTAACGAGGGATTGAATTTGGGACATTCTGCATTCAGAGCATGTGCTCTACCACTGAACGGTGTCCTTTCCCTCACTTCTGTGGGAACAAAATCTATCGAAATCCCCACTTTAAAAAATGAACGGGAAGGAACCCGTTATATTACACAACCGTTCTGTGATCCTAGGCACATTTCCTTGGCGGAAAGCTGCTCTGAAACAGCGTGACTTGCTTCCTGGTAAATAATGTCAGCCTAGTGATATTTATCATTTACAGGAATAAACTCTGATCTGGATGGCCCAGGCTATCCTGATCTTGTCAGATCTCGGAAACTGAGCAGGGTCGGCCCTGGTTAGTACTTGGATAGGAGACCAGCAGGGAAATCTAGGGTTGCTACGCAGAGGCAGGCAATGGCAAACCTCTCCTGAATGTCTCTTGCCTTGAAAACCCTATGGGATCGCCTGAAGTCGGCTGCGACTTGACGGCAGTTTCCACCACAAGGACAGATTCAGGCTCACTCTAAACGAGATGCCAACTTAGAGCATATCGTTGTAAAAATTAAGATCTATTAACTTTATTTATAGCCCTCCTTTCTCGCTGATGCTCAAGGCGGATATTAAGATTGTTAGGTCCGTCACAGTACAATCCTAAGCAAAGTTAAACCAATCTTAAGTGTTATTGAGCAGAATCGCTCCAGTCTAAGCCCATCGAGTTCAACACATCTTCATTAAAATTCCAAGTTTATTTCCATCTTTTTCCAGAAATCTCACTGTTCTGTAAGTATTAATTGATTTATTTGAAACAGTTTTATGGTCTTATACAAAAGGCCAGCGCATGCTTTGCCCAACGACTCCCCGGTTTACACATCAGCACTAAAATTAACTAGTCTTATGATTAACAGCTGTCAATACTATCCTTACGCTTTCCAAGTCATTTTCTCTGGATTGCCTCTTAAAGGTTTGTAATGCTGCATTATATATACAACTGCTCAAAATGTGTTAGTATTGCTTCACACAAGACAATTTTCCCAAATGGGATTTCTTGGAATGTTTATATGCTCAGATGCACCGTATATGAGATGGTGTCTGTTTTTGTCCATGTGTACATACGCCTTGGGAATTGAGTCTGATTGCTGCTTCCCAGCACATGGTAAAGCAACACTGAACATTTATACGCAAAGTGGTTCGCATATATTATCCCTGTTACAATTTTTACAATAATCTTGTAATGCAGATCAATATTATTGTTTTCCATATGGGAGGTGGTGCTGAGGCTGAGAATACCTCGCCTGGGAAGTTCATGGCAGAGACAAGATTTGAACCTAGGACTTCTTGATTTGTCTCTCAGTCATGATATTGTTATTGTTTTTTAAATTTATTTATTAGAAACATTTAATCTTACAATAAAAGAAAAAAAGGGGGAAAACCCTAGATATAACGTTACTTATAAAAAATCAAATTCTGGTGGTACAAATTATTTTAAAAAACACAAAACTAAAACAGCACTAATATAACTAAAATACCCATAGCACTTAATCAAATAATACTCTATTTGTCTATTTAACTAAAATCCGCATTATTATTACATTACTCCCTCTCTACAATGTACACTCTCAGTCATGATATTGTGTCCAGACTCAGATTTTTTGTACACATGGCAAAATGGACACGTGTGGCCTTTGCACATGAACTTTAACAGAGGGAAGACGTAATGCGTGAACCAGCCTTCTCCTGAGACATGATTGGATGATGCAATAGGATGTTTTCTTTGATGCATCCTATTCCGGACTGTTCGTAAACCCGTTTATGAACCATACATGTCGAGACACATGATTCATAATATGCTTTGTGCCCCCATTTGTATTGGCTATCCTGTAACATTCACCGGCCACCATTTGTGATCCAGCTTTTCAAAGCCAAATGTCTTGTGTGTGTTAGCCTGTGTACAGTTCTTTCCCTTACTGTGTACAAGTTGAACAGCGTCCCTGTTATGCACCAGTTGGTTGCACAAAGCCTACAGGAGGCAAAATCAAGTGGATGAGTGAGTATTTTCAATCACCGTCTCCTGCATTCGTGGTGTGTCTTGTTTGCCGTCTTTGGGTTCCTCTGTCACTTGCATATCTGTCGCACAAAAGTCACTTGCTGCTTTATGACGCCTTTGTCCTTCAGCCTGTGTGTGAGTGTGCCTTTGGTTAAGAACATTTGTCTGGAGGAAGTAATGAAAGGACTTGGGGCCCCATTTATGCACCCCCTCTATGGCCTGGTAGACACCCAACCTACAGACTGTCCTGTGGTCGAACTCCCATATTGCATCGATAACGTGCGTACACTTTGATCCGGATTATGGTATTGCCTGGATTTGGTGGCCATTCCGTGGTGGTGTACCTCTGTCAGAGACTGCTGATGCCACCCATAAATACCACCATGTGATCTGGGTGACAGACGGAGCCAGCATTTTACCATTGTAACGAGGGAGTCTGACCACAGGAAATGGGTACAGCGCCAGAGAGCTGTTGTTTGAACTGAGGCTTATAGCACTGGGAGGAAGGCCATTCAGAGACCCACCCATGAACACATGAAGCTGCCTTATACTGAATCAGGCTCTTGGTCCATCAAAGTCAGTATTGTCTACTCATACCGGCAGTGGCTCTCCAGGGTCTCAGGCAGAGGTCTTTCGCATCACCTAGTTGCTTAGTCCCTTTAACTGGAGATGCTGGGGATCGAACCTGGGACCTTCTACATGCCAAGCAGTTGCTTTACCACTGAGCCACGACCCAGTGCAGAACCATTCATCTTTCAGCCACAGTTACTGCCTTTATTCTGATCTTTGTCCGTGAATGATGAGGCTGGATGAGACCTGTGAAGAGTAAGGAAGCAATAGAATCTCCAAGGCACATTTCTGCCATTTGTAGGCAAACCGCTGAATTAATTTCCCAGATCAGATCAAATCCGAAAAAGGAGGTTTTTCAGTAGTCTAGTACAGAGTTTGCTCTTGCTTTTTTGGGGTGTGTGTGTGGGTGTGTGTGTGTGTGTGTGTGTGTGTGTGTGTGTGTGTGTGTGTGAAGCACCCAAAGTACCATTTATCATGAATTTCCTTGTATCGGGGACTTTGTGATAACCAAAAATGCTTTGGGGCAGACTGGGAGATCGCAGAGAGCCAGGCACATGCTGAGCTGAGCATCCCCTGCAACTCGGGCACCACGGCAGAGGCTGCTCTTGCTCAGACTCGACCAGCAGTGGTGGCAGTTGGCATCACTGTTGTTGGCTGAGTTGAGCCAAAACTGCCACCACCCAGCACCCCTGGAATCGCCTCAGTTCGCTCCTGGCTGCCAGCAACCTCCATGGCAAGGACACACTGGAATCTCTCCCGGCATGTTAAAAGGCCAACCTGCCCCAGAAAGCATTTGTACTATTGTGTGCTGTTTACACTGGGATATACTGGCAACTTGTCAGCGTTGCGGGCTTTAAAGTGAATTGGCTCTCGAATGTGTGTTTTCGCTTCATACATATGGCACAAAGCGACCGACAAAAACACCTCTGCAAAAGGGCTGTTGTATATATAACACCTCAGTATGGTGTAGTGGTTAAGAGCAGCGGACAAGTAGGTAATGTGAAAGGCCTCTGCCTGAGACCCTGGAGAGCCATGGAGAGGGGTTGTAGCTCAGCGGTAGAGCATCTGCTTGGCAAGCAGAAGGTCCCAGGTTAATTCCTCGGCATCTCCAGTTCAAGGGACTAGGCAAGTAGGTGATGTGAAAGACCTCAACCTGAGACCCTGGAGAGCCACTGTCGGTCTGTGTAGACAATACTGACTTCGATGGACCAAGGGTCCGATTCAGTATAAGGCAGCTTCATGTGTTCAATATTGTCTACTCAGACTGGCAGCGGCTCTCCAGGGTCTCGGGCAGAATTCTTTCACATCACCTACTACCTGGTCCTTTTAACTGGAGATGCTGGGGGTTGAACCTGGGACCTTCTGCATGCCAAGCAGATGCTCTACCACTAAGCCACAGCCCCTGCCCAAAGCTCTGCTACCTCGAGTCTTTTTTGCAAGAAATGCCAGGGGTTAGACTTTCGCTGTGTAAAGAATGAGCTCTGCTACTGAGCTAAAACGAGAAAGTCAGTTGTAGTGGGGTCTGATTAACTAACGGGGGGAAGGCCAGATTCACAGTTCAGCAGACTCCAGCATGACAGAGAAGATGAATGAGCTGGCAGAAACACTGTCATGGGCTTTGTACAGCTGAACAGCGTTTAAGTCGCTGGCAAAAATAATAATAATCTCCAAGCAACCAGCCACAAGCATTTATGAGGCCATAAAAAGTATTAGGCTGTGAGTGTTATTAGATAAACGGAAATAATTAGTGAGTTAAGTATTGTTAACTCTGATGTTTGTTTTTAGCAGAAGGCATCTGATTTCTTGCCGGAGTATCCCCATGAGAATGCTGAATTTTAATTGCCTTGATGAAACAGGCCTCCGAAATTGGCTGCTGGCCTGAACGTTAAACTAACTTCCCTTTGTATAAATAAAACAGATTATTGCCTCGCCGAACCGAATTTGTCATAAATTACAAGAAAACAATGATAGGGTCATAATTGTTTTAAAAGTAAGCCTCATTCAGTACAGCCTACCCAAAGAAGGGGAGGGAAAAAAACCTGAACAGGAATGTAATGCTCTTCTGTCTTTAACAATGACATCCTTCTCTATTTCGGGCATCCACAAAAGGCTTCTGATTCGCCACTGGAGATTTGATTGGCTGGGGTGATGTTTAAAACGTTGCTTTGGCAGCAGCTGTCAACGCAGCACAAGGATCTCCAACGTGTGGCTGAAAGTAAGCCGCCATTTTGTGGCTAGCTTCGCCTCCTGTAGCCACCATGTTGTGGCTGCGCCTGCCCCGCCGTATCAGAATTCCAAATGTGCTCGCAGCCTCAAAAAGGTCGGAGACTTGGGTCCAGCAGCTTTCCATGGTGGGGTTTTTAGTTTTTATTTATTTGTTTGTTTTGTTGCCCGAACAGGAACTCTCAAATGTGAGAGCCTCCTGGAAAAGCGGCATCCCACAATCCTGCTGTGTGCGTTGTTGGGCTCTGAGGGTTTGGTCAGGCCATCAGATCGTGGGCCAATCCTTTGCTGATGCCCTCATTAATCAAGACTTCTGAACATAAACATCCCATCACAATCAGCCTGGAGCCCTGGACATACCTTGAATTCTTGGCAAGAGAAGGATTTGGATACACACCACCACAGACGTCTATACACAGCAGCAAAGAGAGGCCTGCCAGGTTAAATTAGTTTGTGTGTGTGCGAAGTGCTTTCAAGTCGCAGCCGACTTATGGCAACCCCTTTCGGGGTTTTCAAGGCAAGAGACTAACAGAGGTGGTTTGCCAGCGCCTTCCTCTGCACAGCAACCCTGGTCTTCCTTGGTGGTCTCCCATCCAAATGCTAACCACGGCTGACCCTGCTTAGCTTCAGAGATCTGACGAGATCAGGCTAGCCTGGGCCATCCAGGTCAGAGCTAAGTGAGTTTACACGCTAGTTTAATTTACTCTGCATGTGAGTGCAAATGATGTAGGGTAGTCTGGCCTATAAGGCACGATGACCCACCCAAGATCTTATGCCCTGTTTTTTTCCTGGAAAAACAACAACACAAGAGGGAGGGCACACTTCTCCAGGGAAATCTCACGGCCCATACACTTTCAGCCAGCCTGGTGTGTATTTTGGACAACTTCCCCTCCCCATGGGACACTGGTTAGTTCTTGACGAACCACAAGATCTGCTTTTGGGGTTACTGTTGGTTTACTGATGGACTGGTCTCTTGCCTTGAAAACCCCATGGTACTGTGGTCACCATGAATCAACTGTGACTTGATGGCACATAATCATTAGAATGCATAATCATTACAAGCTGGAGGGTGAGAGATTCAAAACAGATAAAAGGAACTATTTCTTCACACAACGCATCGTTAAATTGTGGAACTCCCTGCCCCAGGATGTGGTGATGGCTGCCAACATGGAAGGCATTAAGAGGGGAGTGGACATGTTCATGGAGGATAGGGTTATTCATGGCTAGTAGTCAAAATGAATGCTAGTCATGCTGCATACCTATTCTCTCCAGGATCAGAGGAGCATGCCTATTCTATAAGAACACAGGTAGGATAATGCTGCTGCAGTTGTCTTGTTTGTGGGCTTCTTAGAGGCCACTGTGTGAACAGGCTGCTGGACTTGATGGGCCTTGGTCTGATCCAGCATGGCTTTTCTTATGTACTTTAGCGTTCAGTTCCTGCAGCCCTCTCCCAGTCCATCTGACTAAAATTGGTAGGTCTGGAATAGTGCCCTGCAGCTCTTCCAAGGCAAATAGGGAGGCCGGCTTAGCCAGAGAAGTAAAACTCACACCATCGACTCATTCTTGGAGAAAGGATTCAAGATCACCTCTTCAGCTCCCTAACAGAAGTTATCCTTATAGCTAGAGGCCACATTGGGAATCACATTTTTAAAAATTGCATTCTGCATTCTGCAATTGGGTTAAATTAGTAAAAGGTAAAGGTAGTCCCCTGTGCAAGCACCGGGTCATTACTGACCCATGGGGTGACGTCACATCCCGACGTTTACTAGGCAGACTATGTTTACAGGGTGGTTTGCCATTGCCTTCCCCAGTCATCTACACTTTCCCCCCAGCAAGCTGGCTATTCATTTTACCGACCTCGGAAGGATGGAAGGCTGAGTCAACCTTGAGCCAAATACCTGAAACCGACTTCCGCTGGGATCGAACTCAGGTCAGGAGCAGAGCTTTTGACTGCAGTACTGCAGCTTAACACTCTGCACCAGGGGACTCTACATACATTCAGTTAATATGCAGAATTTAGATAATGTTTTTGTTACAGACAGGCAAGGAGGATTGGAATAGAAAAAGCCCACAGAATTATGTGGGTGGAAGCAGAAGTTTTAACAGCGTCCTCTGGTTTCTAAGCATTTAGCAGAAACGGCTCATACTTGTTTTTTTCTGAAAGCGTGAGAACTAGAAACTTGCTGTTTTCAAAGTCTAACCATGGATTCCCCAACTCCCTTGATAATTTTTTGCAAAATCCATAAAATGCAAAATGCCGTTCATGCAGCCTGGATTTAACTTGGGGCTGTACAGGAAAGAGAGAGAGAAAGCTCGAGCAAGTGCCCCTCAGTCTCATCAAAAGCAGCTCCCTCCCAGCACTCTCCCATTAGCATTTTAAAGGGGGAAAGTCATCATTTTTAAGGGCATGTCTTTCTTTCTTTAAAATGCTAATGGAAGAGTAGTGGGGGGGGGGGAGCCCATTTCGAATAGCAAAACCAAGTGGAGGTGGAAAACGGCCCAACTTCCCAGCACAGCCCCAAGGCAAATTGAGGATACAAGAACCTGCAATTTGCATTCTCTGGGAAGTCCAAGGCCTGCGATCTTTTATCTCATACTGTCCAAGGCCTCAGAAAGGAATATTTCTCCCCAGAAAGAAATATTTCTAGACATCCTTGGCACCTTCTACCAGCAGTTTCTCCCACAGAAAACCCGTTGAGATGCTGTCAACTCGGAGCGCTGCGGTGCGTTTCGTACATCTCCCTTTCAGGTCAGTAGTGCTTGAACAGGAGAACTTCACGATGGATGGTGCCGACTGTCTCCATTACCTTCTGTACAATCAGGAAGAGAACAAATGTGCTGTTTTGATAAAGATCAAAGAACAAAAAAAGAGAGCCAAACATTTCAAAGCAAGCTCAGGATTAATGTCATCCAGTGGTCAGGGTTGCTTTCAGATGCGACACAGATCTAACTTGGCAATCAGAGCAAATAAGCTAGACCAGAGGGTGCTTAGGTGGAATGGTTTTTATTCTCAACTCTGCCGTACTGATTACTGTTCAGAAACTAATAGTTTCCCTCTTGGACTGCAACTTGAAATCAGATTGGTTGGGTGTTTGTTTTTTTCCAAAACCCGCCTAGTAAAAAGTTTTTAAAACTTCTTTAAAACGCTGTAAGCTACAATAAGGCTTTTATAGATATATTTTCTCTCCTGGCATGAGCTACTAGGAAGCTGTGTTTTTTAAAAAATTACACCAGCAAGCAAACTTCATTTCTGGTGGTGCGACGTCACAGCTAGATCGGTTGCCTTTATGCATAAATGCAATTCCAAGTCACAGTCCTGTTACTTTGGGGGAAACAGGCTGTTTTTGCAGGTGGAGAAGATTCTGTTTTCAAGGAAGCAAAAGGCTACATGAATAGTATTTTAAAAAAGGATAGAGCACTTTCCAGCCGTGCGTGACACCTCTTCAGTATATCGCAAGTCATGGATTTGCCACTCTGAATTCCTTAACAATGTAAATGCCATTCCCTCAGGATAGTGTGGAGAGAAAGCAGGCGAGAAATAAAGGGTTCTTCCCCCCCAAAAAAGATATTCATCCTGACCTTCTCTAGAGACATCTGGGCAGAGTACTTTGGGTCCCCGTTAGGGATAAAGGGGGTATAAAGTAAATAAATAAGCTTCCCCTGTTTGTTTGGATGAAGGACCCAAGCATCCACGAGGCTTAGGGTAGCCAGTTCTGGGTTGGAAAATACCTGGAGATTTTGGGGGTGGAGCCTGAGGAGGGCGGGGTTTGGAGAGGGGAGGGACTTCAATGCCATAGAGTCCAATTGCCAAAGCGACCATTTCCTTTTCTCCAAGGGAACTGATCTCTGTCTTCTGGAGATCAGTGGTAATAGCAGGAGGTCTCCAGCCGCCACCTGGAGGTTGGCAACCCTAACAAGGTTGTCCCTGCCATTGAAATGAATGGGGAAGCCCCTGTGGATGGAAGTGGATATTGGCATATCTGTGTCATGCATTCACACGCACACTCTGGATTTGGGCATCATTTTTGCGCTTCATTGCGAGGGATGTCTCTTCAGCCCAAGATCGTTTTGTCGCAATGTGCTGTTGAAAGAGTGTGTCAGGGGTCTCCATGGGCACCATGATGCCTGCTGACACCTTTCCTGGCACCCACTGAGTGTTTTTAGGAAGTGGGTGGGCCTCTTACCTAGCAGGGCTTCTGGTTGGCCCTTGGAGATCCGATTGGCTGCGCACATTAAAACCACACTGTTTCGGTGGCAGCTGCTGCCACCACAGTGTTGGTTTTATTCTCTGTCACTTCTCTTTCCCTTTTGCATTTTTAAAAATTACGACAATTCTCCCCTGCACTGGGGTTTCCTCTGTGTGGTTGGCTTAGCCTCCAGCGGCAGCCGTTTTGCAGTTATGTGCACCCACCCTGTGTCAGAATCCCAAAGGTGCCCACAGGCTCAAAAAGGTTGGGGACCCCTGGAGTAGATACCCCTTTTCCTTTTTTCACTACTGAGCTTAGTCTTAGGGACTATTCTCTCAAGGCCACTCCCTTCCCCATCAGGGCGTTGTCCCCATCATTCTATTTTTATTTTATTTTTTAATTTTAAAAAATGATGTGTTCCAAAACTCTCAAGCCTAGTGGTATCCAAGGTGGTAAAGCGTGGCGAGATTCTCAAGCACACACATGGAGAAAATGATATATACCAGAACAGTCGCCGCTGAGAAAATGCCTGAAATGCCACTGTGCAGTTCCCAGTTGAACTGTCATGACTTTTCTTCCGTACTTCCTGCTTTAGTGAGGATGCTAAGAAGTCTCTTTTGGGGTTCCCTTCGTAGAAGTTCCTGGGGTCCCATGGGGAGAAGGACCGTTGAATCTCTTTCTGACCATGACGATGCAACCAAAAAGAAACAGACGTAAAACAAGGGCTGGTACAGCACTTGTATTCCCAGCGATGTATTAAGAGTTTGAAAATGTTATAAAAAATACTGTTCGCACTTTCTGTGTATTCCAAACCGATGTATTAAGAGTTTGAAAATGTTATAAAAAATACTGTTCGCACTTTGTTTGGCCCCTTTAGATGTGAAGACGTCTTCCAACCATTTATAATTTTAAAGCGATGTTTTTTACAACATTTTCAAACTCTTAATATATCGCTGGGAATACAAAGTGCGGTAATTACAGATCTTCCCCACACCTTGAATATCATGTGCCTTTGAAGAATCCGTGCCCTCAGTCTGACAAAATTTGAGGTTACCGTCGGAATATAATCTCATTGCTGTTATCTTGGTGACTATCTTTCCAAGATGGATGGATTAGCAAGTATGTTTTTATATATTGACCGATTGACATCATTTTGAGGCCAGGCACTTGAGGAGAGAAAGCTTAGGGCTGGGGGAAGAGAGGAAAGAGAAGAAGCAAGATGAGAAGAGCAAGCAACTTGTTGAAAGGAAATATTTAGTAATGGCATTATTGGGCTGGTGTGGTACAGTGGTTAGAGCGTTAGACTAGGACCTGGGATGACCGGATTCGAATCCCCCACTCACCCTTGGAAGCCTGCCAGGTGACCTTGGGCCCGTCAGAATCTCTAAGCCTAGTCTACCCTCAAAAGGTTGTTTTTGTGAGGATTAAATGGTGGAGGGGAGAACAATGTGAAAAGAAAATTTGGGTCCCTGGTCAGGGAGAAAAGTGGGATATCAATTTTAAAAATAAGTAATAAGTATGTATACAGGATAAGCCGGTTGTTGCCGGCTGGTTTGCATATGGACCCAGCATGTAGGATTTAAATGACACAAATCACAGAATTGAGCCTTGGCCCATTCATGCATGGCTGTTTCCCTCGCGGTCACCCCGCCGACTGCTTTGGGGTTTTGCTTTGATTATGCATGCATTTTACAACCGTCAGAGGTCGCCGCGCTCTCCCCCCATGTTTCTGTGCATTTTGCCCGGGTTTTCTGTGTTCGTTTTTAGCCAGCATCCAGAAAACGCAGGCAAAATGCGCGGAAAGGTGCGGGGAGAGCGAGGCGACCTCTGATGGTCGGAAAAGGCAAGCATAATCAAAGCAAAGTCCCGAAGTAGTCGGTGGGGTGACCGCGAGGAAACAGCTGTGCATAAATGGTCTTGGCCATGGAAACGTGCTGGGCGACCTTGGGCCAGTCACACACTCTCAGCCTCGACCCTGGCAAGTGTTTGGTTGGGAGACTTCGAAGGAATACCAGGGGCGTGTGGCGGAGGCAGGCAGTGTCAAACAACCTCCCAACGTCGCTTGCCTTGAAAACCCTCTGGGTGGTTGGCGTGAGTCAGCTGTGAATTGACAGTTGGGGAGGGGAGCAAAGTGCACCCATCATCTCCTGAGCCTGCCCTGCCAATGACCATGTCCAAGTCTTTGGAGATGCTACAGGTCACTTCCTGCGTTGTTGATGGCCAGGGATAAGCTGAACTCCTGCAGAGCGTCGGCTCCCTCATTGTTCTGTGGTTATTTGCGTTGCTTGGTCCGAGAACCTGTCCTGCGAGTGAGTGTGGGAGGGGCCCTTATGCTGGATAGTGGGGTGGTCCCTCCCCACTGACCAAAGGTGGAACCTTCCTCCAAATTAAGGGGCTTTTCCATGGGAGGACGAGCGGCTTAAGCTCCTTCGGCTGGAGGAAGGCTCCGTGGAGCATGGCTGGATCCGCCCTGCTATATGACAACCCGTGAGCAGATTACGTGGCTAGGATTCCCTCTTCTGTTTGTGGAGGCCAGCTTGCTCCCTGTTCTTCCTCTAGTTCTGGTTAGGTTTTGCCCTACCCAGGGCTGGCATCAGAGTACCCTGAGGTGGGGCGCAGCTGCCGGGGCCCATGGCGTCTGGTGGGGCCCACTGCCTCTGACCCTGTGCCTAGACACCTCCACTACTACCTGTCTGCATACCTTTCCCCTTTGTTTGCTTTAATTGTTTCACCATCTGTGCTCCCAGCTGTTCAACATCATCGGGGAAGGGCATGTAGGTGGTATACACGTGGTATCCTGCATACACACATGAAGCTGCCTGATACTGAATCAGAGCCTTGGTCTATCGAAGTCAGTGTTGGCTACTCAGACCAGCAGCGGCTCTCCAGGGTCTCAGGCAGAGGTCTTTCCTATCACCTACTTGCCTAGTCCCTTTAACTGGAGATGCTGGGGATTGAACCTGGGACCTTCTGCATGCCAAGCAGAGGCTCTACCAGTGAGCCAAGGCACCTGGGCCTGTGCTGGTTGGGGAAAGGGTACACAAGTGGTACAGGCAATGGAGCATAGGCCACAGGTAGGCTTGCAAGCGGACGCACAGGCAAGTGAGGGCATGCATTTGAAGGTGGAAAGGGGGAGGCATGAGGGGGCACATAGTGGCAGGCAGACGGGCACTGTTTGCAAAGGGTCCTCCAACACCTGGAACAAGCCTTGAATCACTGGATCAGTGCCGGTTAGTTGGACTTCCCCAAGAGATCTCAAATTCCAAAGTGGGGTGCTTTGACTTAGGCAGCTATGCAGCCTCATCCTGCTGGTGCCGGGGGGTGGGGGGTGGGGAGGGAAGGGACTGGAAACGCATCTGATAGCATCTCTTGCCTTTTGAGCCAGAGCTGGATCTCTCGGTGCTTTTCCACCTAAACCCCAGGGCATGTTTCAGATAATAATGGTAGGTCGAAAAGGCAAATGCCCCTACTGGCTACAGAGATGTTAAACCAGCCATGGTTTTAACACTCTCCCCAGTCATGTTCAATGCATCTTCAGAAACCTACATGTAATTTTTTAGCCTCAGAAGAAGGAAAATACAATTCCGCACAAAAAGCGTAAACTCCTCTGTATTGCTTCCGCTTTTTATCGCCTGCCTTCCACCCGGTTGCTATATCCATTTTGTTATGTGCTTAAAAAAAACAAACATTTCGTGCCCGTTTCAGGAATTTGACCCCCTTCTCTTTTCTCCACCCCGCCCCCAACCCTAGCTGGTGAATGAGCAGCAAGAAAGCAGACCCCTCCTGAGCCCTTCGATCGATGACTTTCTCTGCGAAACCAAATCGGAAGCTATCGTGAGACCCGTGACGTCGAACACAGCAGGTATCAGCATTCATTCATTCTGATCCCGTTACCAAATTCTGTGTTGTCATATGTTCGTCCTCCCCCTGCCCCACCCCATCTTTCTGAAGCCTATTTACTTATTTATTGAAACATTTATATCCCACCTTTCCTCGTGGTTCAAGGCGGCTTACAATAATAGCGGAAAATATTTTCAGTTAAAACCAAAATAAAATTGCAAACCCCAAATCTCAGATTTGTATGTTGTGCCCAGCTCTCCAGTTCAATCCTAGCAGGAAGAGAGAAGAAGGGGGGAGGGGAGCATGGCAAAGGAACTGGCAAGTATAAAATAGCTTTAAATCATTGGACAACCATTGCCTCAACAAAGGCGGAGAGGATTCCCCTCTTCCTTGCTCCTCACTAGAAGAAGAAGAGGAGGAGAAGGAATAGGAGTTGGTTTTTATATACCGACTTTCTCTACCACTTAAGGAAGAATCAACCTGGCTTACAGTCACCTTCCCCTCCCCACAACAGATGCCCTGTGAGGTAGGTGGGGCCGAGAACTGTGATTAGCCCAAGATCACGCAGCTGGCTTCATGTGTAGGAGTGGGGAAACGAATCCAGTTCACCATATTAGCCTCCACCACTCATGTTGAGGAGCGGGGAATCAAACCTGGTTCTCCAGATTAGAATCCGCCACACTTAATCACTACACCACACTGGTTTTCATTTTGAATGAAAACAAAGGAGTCTGAAAAGCTGGGTTTGAAAAATCTATACCATTTCCCCTTTAAAATCTACACCATTTCCCCTTTAAAATCTACACCATTTCCCCTTCAGTAAAAGCACTGGGAGGCTGTTTCAGTTAACAAAAATGAATAGGGGTTGAAATATCCTCTTTGCTTCCCACATGGCCCAAATGCAGATCTCAGCTTTATGCAAGCAAAATTTACCTTTAGCTGACTGGGAGACCATTGTTTTTTTTACCTCTGCTACAACGAAGAAGCAGAAGAAGAAGAGGAAGCTGAAGAAGAAGAAGAGATGGTTTTTATATGCCAACTTTCTCTCCCTTTTAAAGAGAATCAAACCGGCTTACAATATCCTTCCCTTCCCCTCCCCATAACAGACACACATGTCTTCTGAAGTTGCCTGTGCAAAACATCACTCACATAAAGATGCCAGTTTTACTGAATAAGGCCATTGGTCTGTCAAGGACAGTATTCTTTCCTCTGGCTGGTCCTGGCTCCCCAGGTTCTTGGGCAGAAGACATTCACATCACCGGCTACTTGATCCTTTTAGCTGGAGATGCGGGGGGATTGAACCTGTGACTTTTTGTATACAACGCAGGTGCTCTGCCGCTAAGCCACAGCCCCTCTCCAAGGTGCCACATGGCGGCTGTTTGGTTCATGCTGTGACAGACTTACGCTGGCTATTCCTCTGGAATTAGAGTCCTCTCTAGTGTACTTAAGCTGATTAACACCTAGAGCAGGTGAGAAATAACTGATCGATAATTTCCCAAGTGTGCCTGCTGTTGCCATAGCAGCTTGTTTTGCTGCCCTCCCCTTTGATTCCTCGAGCTCTTTGCTTCCCAAACCACTTAGCTATTATTCTCTCCCCTCAAGTCTCCTGGTGGAAAAAAACACTTCCAAATTACAAATATGTTCCTGTTTTCAAACCAGGATTCATCACCAAGAGCCCATTGGTACGTGATTGAATAGGGCTTGAAAAGACTGGCTATAGCAGCCAGGTATTTCAGTGGCTTTTAGCAATCATGGTGGAGTTGCATCAAATGCAGGAGGTGTCGCCGTTCTCAAAATGCCTATAAACTTTAGAGGACTGCTGCATACTATTGCACATTTCTCCTGGAAGAGCTTTTTATCAGAAACAAGATTCTGGGTTGAATGTGTTATTTGTCCAACGTACTCAGAGGGTTCTTATGCTAAGAGCCAGCGTGGTGTAGTGGTTAAGAGCGGTGGACTCTAATCTGGAGAATCATAGAGTTGGAAGGGACCACCAGGGCCATCAAGTCCAACCCCCTGCACAAAGCAGGAAATTCACAACTACCTCCCACTCCACACCCCTAGTGACCAGAAGATGGCCAAGATGCCCTCCCTCTCATCATCTGCCTAAGGTCACAGAATCAGCATTGCTGACAGATGGCCATCTAACCTCTTCTTAAAACCCTCCAGGGAAGGAGAGCTTACCACCTCCCGAGGAAGCCTGTTCCACTGAGGAACCACTCTAACTGTTAGAAAATTCTTCCTAATGTCTAGATGGAAACTCTAGACGGAACTGGGTTGGTTTCCCTACTCCTACACATGAAGCCAGCTGGGAGACCTTGGGCTAGTCACTGTTCTTTCCGAACTCTCAGCCTCACCTACCTCACAAGGTGTCTGCTGTTGGGAGAGGAAGGGAAGGAGATTGTAAGCCAGTTTGATTCTCAAAGTCGGCATATAAAAACCAACTCTTCTTCTTCTTCTAAGTTGAATTTGCTTCTGTGTAATAAAACTTAAAATGGGAATCGAAGGGCACAATCCGAACAGCCATAACCTCAAAGACTATGCAGAAGTAGGAGTGCTTTGTCCTGATCGCACATATTATATCAAGGCCTGGCTGGAAAAAAGACATCCTCATGTTCCGCTCAGCACAAGCAACTTTCAGAAGACTGATAAAACCTTTGATTCTCATTTAGCCCCATTTGGGAAATATTTACTCATCTGAGCAAGCCAGAATATTGTAGCTACTTCACATATGGAAGCTTCTTTGCCTGAAGTTGGGACATGGATAATTAATTGTCTTTTCTGTCACTAGAGAAACAGACATTTATACTTTTGATCCACCGCCAGTAGCAAAATCACCATGAAATTTAGGATTTCCTCCATCAAAACTACTGAGCCATCCAATGTGTTTGTTTTTTTGGCCCTGGAAGATAGCAGGTATCCCGTGCTCTTGAGAAAAGGACACATTATAATCCCATCTTTCCTCTGTCAGTCCTTCCCAGTTTCCAGGAGTCCCAAAGGTCTGGCAACATCTTGACTGTGTACCTTCTGCTCAAGTCCTTCATGGACTTGTTGAAATCCTCTTGTGCCAAGTTGGCTAAGCCGTGCTGACCCAGATGTTCAAACATTTGAAAATTGAGTGATCAGAAATCTGTGGCTTCAGCAAAGCTGGTTGAGAGGCAGCATCAGGACGCACTTGAGAGAAATTCTGTGTCCAAATGATACTGGGGTGAAGGAAGGGGTGAAGTGACAGCCACTGTCTGGATACTGGAGGTCGCACTTCCAGCGTTCCTTTTTGTATTGACGCAGCTCTTAAAGCCTGTGCCGGTACTTAGAATCGTAGAATCATAGAGTTGGAAGGGGCCATAGAGGCCATCTAGTCCAACCCCCTGCTTAATGCAGGATCAGCCTAGAGCATCCCTGACAAGGGCTTGTCCAGCCTCCGTTTAAAGTCTGCCAGGGAGGGGGAGCTCACCACCTCCCTAGCTAGCTGATTCCACTGTCGAACAGCTCTTCCTGTAAACAATTTTTTCCTAATATCCAGCCAGTACCTTTCCTCCCGCAGTTAGATCCCATTATTGCGAGTCCTATCCTCTGCTGCCAACAGCAACAGCTCCCTGCCCTCCTCTAAGTGACAGCCCTTCAAATACTTAAAGAGAGCAATCATGTCCCCCCTCAACCTCCTCTTCTTCTTTGAGAAAGGTGACGTACAGGTCGAGATCGTTTCCTGCAACCTTCTGGGCCAAACTATCATTCAGGGTTTCTTGTCCCCTGAATTTAGTGAGATCGAAATGATATTTGCCCATAATCCCTTCAAAGTCCTTAAAATTCACACTCGGGAATAAAGCGCTGTAATCATTTTTAAGAGTTTTGGATAAATCACTGTTCTGTTTACTTCAGATCAGACAGATGTGACCCTAAGGTCTTAGCTATATGATACATTCTTCCCAGGATTGTCCCTGTGTCCACCTTGGGGGCTGTAAAGCAGATGTGCTCTGGGAGTTCCTGGGTACAATTTGGATTAGGCTATGTGTATAAAAGATTAGGCATTTCAGATTTGGGTTGTGGCGCACAGAGAAAGAGGGCATAATCATTTCCTCCTGCATCTTTTTAAAAACCTGAAACAGCCCTGGGGGAGACACTGTTTGCCTTATTACTGGCCCATGTAGCAACAGGCTACGTATAAGTTCGCCCAACAGGGCAAAAAACAGCTCCCTGGGGCCATTTCAGCTCCCTGGGGCTCTACCACAGAGCCACAGCCCCTTCCCAGTAGAAGTCCCACTGCATTCAGTAGGGTTAATTGTAGCTAGGATTGCAGCCTTTGGTGTTTTCTTTCATAACCCCCTACGCCTTGTGCATGAAGTACCCTGTTTACAGCACTCCTTCTGCTATAACCATGCTGTTCCTTAATTTCATTTTAATTTCATGTGTTTTTTATATATATAAAAAGAACACTCCTAATATGCATGCAAACAGATGTGCGCTGCTTATGCATTATTTATTTTTTCTTGGAGAATACAAAATCTGGGGAAAGAAAGTGAAAGGAAGTACTAGAAAAGGCATCTATGTTTTGAAGGGACTGCAGATGGGTGGGTGTTTTTGGAAACAAGAAAGCAATGTTGAAAAGATGCTCGCAAATAGTAAAGATTGGTGGATAGGCTGACAGTCCAGTCCAGATATCGATGCAAGTGGCAACTTCCATACTACTAGAATCAGTAGCTGGGAATATACATTCCCTTTGCATGGTAGTACAGGTGGAAATGCGCATCCGTGGCTGGCAGTGTGAATCAGGACCTCAATGGATTACGCAAATTCAGATTTGCCCCAGAGGCTCCAGGATCTCTCCATGGTTTGAGATCCAGCAAGGCTCCACATAGGAAAACTACTTCTGCATGCAGATCTAGATAAAAGAAGAAGAAGAAGAAGAAGAAGACGAAGAAGAAGAAGAAGAAGAAGAAGAAGAAGAAGAAGAAGAAGAAGAAGAGTTGTTTTTTATATGCCGACTTTCTCTACCACTTAAGGAAGAATCAAACTGGTTTACAATCACCTTACCTTCCCCTACCCACAAGTATAAAACCATCCCAAACCAGCCATTAAGGAAAGTTGCACACCATTCACGATATCTGATTGCTGTGAGGTAGGTGGGGCTAAGAGAGCTCTAAGAGAGCTGTGAGTAGCCCAGGATCATCCAGCTGGCTTCACGTGTAGGAGTGGGGAAACAAACCTGGTTCACCAGATTAGCATCCTCCACTTGTGAGGAGGAGTGGGGAATCAAACCCGGTTCTCCAGATCAGACTCCACTGCTCCAAACCACCGCTCTTAACCACTACATCACGCCGTCTCTCTTAAAAATAAACAACATTTTGAGTACAAATAAATAAAATTGGATAAAACCATCCCAAACTAGCCATTAAGGAAAGCTGCACACCATTCACAATATCTGATTGCTAACTGTAAGAACCTCGCAACTGATTCAGTTATTTTTGGGTTTTGTGTGGTCATACGATAGGATGTCCTGATTTCATCAGAAAGCCATTCCCTGTTTACAAACAGCAGGTCAACGAATTGGAATCAGCTAAAAGCATAAAAGGAACAATTAAAAAGGACACGTACAAGTGATTCAATTTCACCATTCCCGCAAGGGCAAACTCTATCCGCAAATGGGCTTTAAAAATTGTGATTTAAAAAATGACCCACTTTTAAGGTCTCCAAATTAGGATGGATAGCCTATAAGATTAGGAAAACTTGGGTAAGCCATATATAGGCTTCTTAGTAATAATTTTAGCCGACAAGACTAGGAAACTTGGGTAAGCCATATACAGGCTTTTTAAGATAATGTATAATTCTGTGAATTTATAATTTTAAATGTTTCTTTACTCAGGAGTTATTTGATATTCTGGAAGTTTGAATTATTGTATTGATTCTATATATTTTTTTGGTCTTGGACCCAATAAAAATTATTAACATGGCAGTTTGGCAGTGGCCAGAACAGAAGGAGTTGCAAAGATTGGTCTGAATTATTGAGCAAGGCCCCGATCCAGTATGCATTTACTAGGAAATGAGGCTTAACTGTGCAGTACTATGCAGGGTTACACCAGTCTAAATCCATTGAGGAATTGTAGGAACTCTGCTTAGGATTGCGCTGTCAGTAGGGTTGCCAGGTCCCTCTTCACCACCGGCGGGAGATTTTTTGGGTGGAGCCTGAGGAGGGTGGGGTTTGGGGAGGGGAGGGACTTCAGTGCCATAGAGTTCAATTGCCAAAGCAGCCGTTTTTCTCCAGATGATCTGATCTCTATCGGCTGGAGATCAGTTGAATTAGCAGGAGATCTCCTGCTACTACCTGGCAGTGGGCAACCCTAGCTGCCAGTCACCTTACATGTTCATTGTCGGCCATGTGTATCAGCTCCCTGTGGATTTCTCTGATGTGGTTGGTTGTTTAGATGTCTCTACTCTGCCATTTCTCCTTACCCTGTGGGCTGCCTTGTTCCAGTCTGTCCTCTTCTCCTGTCAATCTCAGTCCGTTCAGCCCTCCTCTGTAAGTTTTAACCCTTTCCCCAATTCACACAATCTCCTTTCTTCCCCTCTCTGGTTTTTAAGGAGCTCTGTGCCACCTTAAGGGCAGGGAACAGAGGGAAGCAGTTTTCCCACACTTCATCAGAAACCGTGGTAGGTAAAGAATCCACAGTGATAATAATGCAAATTTTAAAAACTTCCTGCCGATCCAGTCTGTTTCACCCAACCCATCCCAGATGGAGGGTTCTCTGAGGAGAAGCGGAGACCCATGGATATTTCAGCTGAGTGTGTGTTAAGTGCCGTCAAGTCGCTTCCGACTCATGGCAACCCTATGAATGAATGTCCTCCAAAATGTCCTGTCTTTGACAGCCCTGCTCAGATCCTGCAAATTGAAGGTAGTGGCTTCCTTTATTGAGTCAATCCATCTCTTGTTGGGTCTTCCTCTTTTCCTGCTGCCCTCAACTTTTCCTAGCATGACTGTCTTTTCCAGTGACTCTTGTCGTCTCATGACGTGACCAAAATACGACAGCCTCAATTTAGTCATTTTAGCTTCTAGGATCAGTTCAGGCTTGATTTGATCTATAACCCACTGATTAGTTTTTTTGGTAGTCCACGGAATCCGTAACGCTCTCCTCCAACACCACACTTCAAAGGAATCTATTTTCTTCCTATAGGCTTTCTTCACTGTCCAGCTTTCACACCCATACATAGTAATAGGGAATACGATGGCATGAATTAATCTAGTCTTGGTGGCCAGTGACACATCCTTACACTTCAAAATATTTTCTAGCTCCTTCATGGCTGTCCTTCCCAGTCTCAATTTCCTTCTGATTTCTTGGCTGCAGTCTCCCTTTTGGTTGATGGTGGAGCCAAGGAATAGAAAGTCTTGAACAATTTCAATTTCCTCATTGTCATCCTTAAAGTTGTGTAATTCTCCTGTAGTCATTACTTTTGTTTTCTTGATGTTCAGCTGTAGTCCTGCTTTGGCACTTTCTATTTTAACTTTTAGCAGTAGTCGTTTCAAATCTTCACTATTTTCTGCCAATAATGTAGTGTCATCAGCATATCTCAAATTATTAATGTTCCTCCCTCCAATTTTCACTCCACCTTCATCTAAATCTAATCCAGCTTTCCTAATTATATGTTCTGCATATAGATTGAAGAGCTAGGGAGATAAAATACATCCTTGTCTGACACCTTTGCCAATTGGAAACCATTCTGTTTCTCCACATTCTGTTTTAACTGTGGCCTCTTGTCCAGAGTACAGGTTGCGCATTAAAACGATCAGATGTAGTGGCACACCCATTTCCTTTAAAACCAGCCATAGCTTTTCATGATCCACACAGACAAAAGCTTTCCTGTAATCTATGAAACACAAGCTGATTTTCTTCTGAAATTCTCTCGTATGCTTCAGTAACCAGCGTATATTTGCAATATGATCTCTAGTGCCTCTTCCTTTTCTGAAACCAGCTTGAACATCAGGCATTTCTCGTTCCGTATATGGTAACAGCCTTTGCTGTAAGATTTTGAGCATCACTTTACTTGCATGAGAAATTAATGCGTTGGTCCGATAGTTGCTGCAATCTTTGATGTCTCCTTTCTTGGGAATTGGAATGTAAATGGATCGTTTCCAGTCTGTGGGCCATTGTTTTGTTTTCCATATCTGTTGGCATATTCTTGTCAAGATTTTGATGGACTTCGTTTCTGTGGCTTGGAATAGCTCTAATGATATCCTATCTGCTCCTGGTGATTTGTTTCTCCCAATTGCTCTCAATGCAGCTTTCACTTCACTTTCTAAAACTGTAGGTTCTTCTTCAAAAGATTCTTCTTGGAAAGAATCTTTTATCCTTTTATCTCTTCTATATAGTTCTTCAGTGTATTGTTCCCACCTTTTCTTTATTTTGTCCTGTTCAGTTAATGTATTTCCATGCTGATCTTTCAGCATGCCTAACCGTGGTTTAAATTTCCCTTGGATTTCTTGGATCTTGTGGAACAGATCTCTTGTTCTTCCTTTTTTGTTGTTCTCTTCTATTTCTTTACACTGGTTATTATAATAGGTCTCTTTGTCTCTACGTGCGAGTCGCTGGAACGTTGCACTTAGACTTTTGATTCTATTTCTATCACCTTCTACTTTTGCTTCTCGTCTATCTCTGGCAATTTTAAGAGTTTCGTCAGACATCCATCGAGGTTTTTCTTTTCTTTTGGCTACAGGAATAGTCTTTGCACATTCTTCCTTGATAATATCTCTAGTTACCACCCATAGTTCTTCAGGTTTATATTCACTTGAACTCAGTAATGCAAATCTGTTCCTTCCATGGTCTTTAAACTCTTCCGGAATATTGCTTAGATTGTATTTTGGTGCTATGAATGTTTTAGTATTTTTCTTAAGCTTTATCTTGATTTTAGATATTAACAATTCATGATCTGTACTGCAGTCGGCTCCTGGTCTTGTTTTGGCTGAGAGAATAGAGCTTCTCCATCTTCTGCTTCCAATTATATAATCTATTTGATTTCTATACTGGCCGTCTGGTGATGTCCATGTATACAATCGTCTATTTGGTTGCCTGAAACATGTGTTTGCAATGAACAGATTGTTGTCTTCACAGAATTCTACAAGGCGTTCTCCTGCTTCATTCTGTTCTCCTAGCCCAAATCTGCCAACAACATTTGATTCTGCTTTGTTTCCTACTTTTGCGTTCCAATCACCTATGATTATCAGCATATCTTGTTTAGGTGTGTGATGAATTTCTTCCTGAACACTGGCATAAAAACTTTCAATTTCTTCCTCATCAGCATCTGTAGTTGGGGCATAAACTTGAATGATGCTTATGTTGATAGGCTTTCCCTGAAGTCTGATTGATATTATTCGGTCAGACTTTGCATTATAGCTCCTGACTGCCTTTGCTACATCTTGCCTCACTATTAAAGCAACTCCGTTTCTTCTCTTTTTGTCATTCCCTGAATAAAACACTTTGTAATTTTCTGATTGAAAATGTCCTAATCCAGTCCACTTTAATTCACTTACTCCCAGGACTGAAATGTCCATACGTTCCATTTCTTGTTTAACAATTTCAAGCTTACCCTGATTCATGCTCCTCACATTCCATGTTCCTATTATATGCGTCGAACAGCTTCGGATTTTCCTTTTGCATCTATTCATGTCAACCACTGAACATCCTTTCGGCTTTAGTCCAATTGCATCGTTAAGAACAGCGCTACTCGTACTTGTCCTCTGCTCTATCCCAGTAGCAGATTGAGTGCCATCTGACCTGGGGGTCCCATCTTCCAGCACTATATCTTTTTTCATTTTGGATTGTCTCATCATAGGGTTTTCAAGGTAAAGGTTGGTCAGAAGTGGTTTACCAGTGCCTTCTTCTGCGCAGTACTAACCAGGGTTAGCCGTAGTGGCACTGCCGTTGTCTATGAAAGATCTTCCACCAGTGTCACCTTCCACTACTGCTGCTGCCCAGTAGCTAACCTTCAGGGATTCCTCTACCCCCATCCCCATTGGAACTGCCTGTTCTCTTCTGCGGATGTGGCCATTGATCCCTTAAGGGGGTAGATGCATCTTCGTCTGGTGTCTCAGCTGTGACCATCCCGTCTTGAGTGACTCTGCTAGGAGTTTAGTCTCTTGATAGAGTCTAGACCCCTTACGGTATTTCTCTCAGCTTCCCTGACACACACAAACCCCCTCACCACGTTAAGGTGTGCATCCAGAAGGGGGTATTTCAGCTAGAGTTTTTTTTTAAAAAAAAAACCATAAATAAACTAGCATTTATCCAATCACCATTACCACACAAAAATGAGCTGATCCACAGATTTGTCTGAACATGTAAAAGGGGTTCTTGCTTCCCAGGAAGTGTGTTTAGGGTTGGCAATCTGAGGCCCTGATCCAACTTTAGTTCTGTGCCGTTCTGTGGTTGTAATACAAAAGACACATAGAGTGTGTTGAATGGGGTCCAGTTGAGTTTCACAATGCAAACCGCCTCTTGGTGCATAGATTCCCCCATTACCGACTGGGCTGTTAATAGCAGACAAAAAAGATGGGGGAGAATGATGAACTGTAGCATTTATTAGCAGCATAAGAACATAAGAAAGGCCATACTGGATCAGACTAAGGCCCATCAAGTCCAGCAGTCTGTTCACACAGTGGCCAACCAGGTGCCTCTAGGAAGCCCGCAAACAAGACGACTGCTGCAGCATTGTCCCGCCTGTGTTCCGCAGCACCTAATATAATAGGCATGCTCCTCTGATGCTGCAGAGAATAGGTATGCATCATGACTAGTATCAATTTTGAAGTAGCCATGGATAGCCCTCTCCTCCATGAACATGTCCACTCCCCTCTTAAAGCCTTCCAAGTTGGCAGCCATCACCACATCCTGAGGCAGGGAGTTCCACAATTTAATCATGTGTATATATAGCAAATAACATAAGAATCGCCTTAAACTGAAATAGCAGAGTAGACCCAAAGGAAAAGATCCAGCCAGAGTTAAGCACTTCCAGGCCTCGTTGGTTTGGTCATTGGTTTGGAACCCCTGACACTGTTCCTCTTACATTTCTAGGCATTGTGGTGCCAACTCCCCTTGCCACTAGCACTTCTACTTGCGCAAGAGCTGCTCGAAAAACATTGGTCTTGCACAAGCAAACACTGAAGCAAACTTTCCTGCCCTCCCTCTCATGATCTGCCTAAGGTCATAGAATCAGCGTGGCTGACAGATGGCCTTTGCTTAAAAACCTCCAGGGAAGGAGAGCCCACCACCTCTCAAGGAAGTTGGATTAAAAAATGTATGTCGACTCAAACTTCAATACTCACGAATTTTACCATTATTGCTGGCTGATTAACTATGTCTGCATCGTTAATCAGTGAACATGCCAAAACAATATGCAGAAATGGAAGATTTAATTAAGAGTTCACAATAGGATATAATAAATGTCTCTTGATAAACCCTGGAGGCTCATTTGCAATGTAATTTTTTTAACAATGGTATTTTCTAGTTCGTTGCTAGGTTCTTTCTTTTTCCTGCTACTTTGAAATAAAGCTGCAAGAGGACTAGATTAGACATGACAGTGGGTGGGAAATTGAATGTCCACTCCCTACATGTAGAAATCTAGCAGATCAGGAGGAATTTTTTGCTAAAATCATAAGACTGGCTCTCAGTTTGCAGAGAGGTTTTTTGTTCTTTTTTTAAAAAATACAGGCGATGGCTTTTAACTACACTGGAGCCTTTATCCTTGAAGTTTTAATTTCCTATACAAAGAATTTTCTACACACGTAAAGTTTTTTTAGAAAGGGAATGAAATATGTTTCTCCGCTGCACTTTGAGCTAGCATGGCCTCTGGAGGGCTATCTTATTTATTGATTACTATTTTATCGTATAAGATTTTATGGCCACTCTTCCAGACTAGGTCTGGCTCAGGTGTAGCCCAGTCTGTGGATATCTCAATCTATGGATTGGGGCCACACTGACATTAAACAGCTTCTCCTTCAAAATTGGGGGACCCCCCAGGTCTGCAGAAAAATCTGAAAGATCTTTTAAAAATGCATTGAGGGGAGGACTTAAATCTGCAAGGGCAGAGAACGCTGCCTACCTTCGGCATCATATGTTAAGAGTCAGATAGCAGCTCCGGGCCTTTGGTGGCTGCGGAAAAGCCTGGAAGCTGGGCCCAACAGCAATGGCCACAGAGCTCAGGAGCTTCTCCGGGTCTGGTGGCGGCTGCAGTGGAATGCTGGGAGCTGCACCAGGTCTAGTAAGCATGTAGGGGGAAGATGGGATCCCCCCGGTGAGTCTCGCAGGCCTCCACTTGTTGCCTCCAAAACCGGTAGCTTGGCTTTTTGTTACACTAAAACTCTTACTTTTTCCCAGGAGACTTAAGTTAAATTGCATAGTTAAATTGTGGAACTCCCTGCCCCAGGAAGTGGTGACAGCTGCCAACTTGGAAGGCTTTAAGAGGGGAGTGGACATGTTCATGGAGGAGAGGGCTATCCATGGCTACTAGTCCAAATGGCTACTAGTCATGATGCATACCTATTCTCTCCAGGATCAGAGGAGCATGCCTGTTATCTTAGGTGCTGCTACCATAGTCTTTCTTGTGGCATTCCTAGAGGCACCTGTTTGGCCACTGTGTGAACCGTCTGCTGAACATGATGGGCCTTGGTCTGATCCAGCATGGCTTTTCTTATGTTCTTATAAGACTAAGAAAGTTTAGGAGTTGAATCTGCGTTAAAATACAGCACGAATTCACCTGGGTGCATTGTAAAAAATTGAAAATATTGCAGAGCGGCCATCATATTTGAGTGAAAACAGACCTTTGATGCTGAGTCTGCTATGATAGTTTTGTCCACAGGGCTGGATCTCTTGGACTTGAGCGAGCCTGTCTCGAAAAACCAAAGCAAAGCTAAGAAGTCGGAGAATTCCTCCAGAGGGGAAGGTTTAAAGGCTTTGACCCACCGAAAGAAGGCAGACAATCCGGACCTTATCAGCGTGGATGCTGAGCAGAAAAGCCAGTCCGCCAGAGCTCCTGAAAACTCCTCATTGGATTTAGGTATCTTTGATCTTGGGCTGAGCGGATTTTTTTATACTTGTTTAGGTTTTTGTCAGTGGTTTGGGGGGGGGGTCATCTTTTTATCCCTGGCTTTGTAGATTTGTCTGTGTCATGTCCATATACTGTCTACTGTCTGAGAGCCAGCATGGTGCAGTGATTAAGAGCTGTGGTTTGGAGCAGTGGACTCTGATCTGGAGAACCAGGTTTGATTCCCCACTCCTCCACATGAGCGGCGGAGGCTAATCTGGTGAACTGGATTTGTTTCCCCACTCCTTGTTGTGGTGCAGGCAAGGAGCGAGGGCTGGAAGCGTAGTCTGGGGAACAGTCCAAGGTCATTCACACTTCAGGCAGAGTCCAAGATCTCAGTACAGGCAAGGGAAGTCCGAGGCGTTAGTCAAAGTCAGTCCAAGAAGTCAGGATACCAGGAATCCAAAGGATAGCAGGGAAACAAGGCTGGTACACAAGGAGGTTGGTGACAAGTTGCTTGCACAACAGCCAAGCCTAACTGATGGCTTAAATCCCTTCTCCTGCTGCTGTAGCAGAGCCAGCTGATGCTGAGTAGGCTGAGTTCACAGGTGGTGCTTCAGCCGTGCTCTTCCTCATCATTGCTACTGAGGAGGTTCCTCTGTAAAGCCTTCAGTCTAGCACTCTGCCATCTCTGCTGCATTGCCAGACGGACCTGTTTTCTTATCTGCTCCAGTGGCCTTGGTGAGGCCTCTGGAGACACTGCATGTTGCAAGGTGTCAGGTCCAACTGGAGTCCTTGAACTGGCAGGCTGCAGGCATGGTGAGTCATCTCCTGACTTTGGCTGATCCTCTATTCTGGCAGGCTGTAGTCCCTGTGGTTGTTCCTGTGGGACTTCTGCCTGAGGATGTCCCTCTGTTCTGGCTTCTATTTCCCCTTCGTCAGAGGAGGTCACTGCAGGCTGACTCATGACACACCTACACACGAAGCCAGCTGGGTGACCTTGGGCAAGTTACAGTTCTATTAAGAGCTCTCTCAGCCCCACCTACCTCACAGGGTGTCTGTTGTGGGGAGGGGAAGGGAAGGTGACTGTAAGCTGGTTTGAGTCTCCCTTAAGTGGTAGAGAAAGTTGGCATAGAAAAACCAACTCTTCTGCTGCTGCTTTTAACATGCCATTTATACATCAGATGATGAAGATCTGTTCTGCTAGTGGAAATGCTTTCCTCCGATGGAAGGAGCCTTTGAGCATCTTGCATCGGGCAAAGTGCCTCTGCTTGTAGGGGCCAACTCGTATAATCTCTGTAAAATTGTGATACCAAGAGCCAGATCCAAGTCTAGTAGCACCTTAGAGACCAACAAGTTTTTCAGGATATAAGCTTTCAAGAGCCAAAGCTTCTTCCATCAGATACCTTCATCAAAGCTTTGACTCATCAAAGCGTATGTCCCAAAAATCTTGTTGGTCTCTAAGGTCCTGCTGCACTGGAATCTGGCTCTTCTACTGCAGACGAACACAGTTCCCTTCTGAAACTGTGGAATACCAATTTATTGATGCCATTTTCTCCAGGGGAACTGGTCTCTGTCGGCTGGAGATCAGTAGTAATAGCAGGAGATCTCCAGCTAGTACCTGGAGGTTGGCAACCCTAATCCTAAAGTTAGTTGCAAGTATGAAGTCTGGGTTGGCTAGGCCTGGTATAAGAACCTGGGTTTTGCCTAGTCAGTGGGGTTATACTATTTGGTTGCTGGTCCATCTTCTAGCTCAGATCCATTAGGTCTAGAGTTGGGTACAACTGCCCACAACTCCAGCTTAGCCCTGATACATTTTTCCTCATCTCCCTCCATTCCCTTATATGCTCAGAACACAGCTTCTGCTAATGTATCTGCCAGCCTCCCTCAGTGCCATCTTATCACAAGCTCAGTCCTTCATGGTGTTGGGGATGGCTCCTGAAGCCACATTTTATCTGAACACATGAACATATGAAGCTGCCTTATACTGAATCAGATCCTTGGTCCATCAAAATCAGTATTGTCTACTCAGACCGGCATCAGGTCTCCAGGGTCTCAGGCTGAGGTCTTCCACATCACCTACTTGCCTAGTCCCTTTAACTGGAGATGCTGGGGATTGAACCCGGGACCTTCTGCATGTCAAGCAGATGCCCTACCATTGAGCCAGGTGTCAGGATGGCTGAAAGGAGCAGCTTCTGCAGTTTTGAGTGTGGACAAAAAGACACTTAAAGTTTTGAAGCTAGGTGAAAAGGTTTGTGACACGTTTTCCGCTTGGCCTTTTAGGATCTTGGGTTTTGGCACTGATGCTGCTTTGAGGCCATCGCAGCCTGTGTCTATGCCTACTTGCTTCCTGTCTACCCAACCTGTATACTTTGGGCCAAACTATACATTGCACTCATTGGGTTGTGTCTAAATTCCCCAACCTGATCAGTACTTGTGAAGCCTCCCAGTGATGCCGATTGCACCCCCCAGGGCTGCTTCAGGTTTGGTAGATGATGCAGGGGGGAAGGCTGAAGCACCCCACACGCTGTGGTCCTGGTCCAGATTGGGCCCCACACACTTGGGAATTGAGAAACACTTGGGAAATCCACTGTTGCTCTGACAAGTTTGCATTGCTTGAGCAGAAAATGCAGTCTGGATCCAACCCAATGTCCTTCCCAGCCTTTCTAGGATCTGGAGGCAAAGAAATGTATCTCTGAGCTGTGGTTCCCTCACGAGATCTCATTTTTCTCTTATCTTTCTCAGTCAATATTCAGGCGCAGCTAGAGAAATGGGATGAAGTGAAGTTTCACGGAGACAGGGCCAGAAAAGGCTTCCCGCCACCTGAGAGAAAACCTTCATCTTCTAGAGCTCCGTCGAAAGAATTGATCTGGTAAAACACATTTGTTGGCCTTCACTCAGGGGTGGGCCCTTCTGCTAGGCTAGGGGAAGCAGTCCTCCTCAGGCAGCATCAGTTGAGTTATCATTCAAAGGGCAGCTGATTTGTCAGTTATTTACGTTGGAGGGGGCCAACTGATAGCCAAGGCCTTCTGCCATCCTAAGAGGGAGAGGCCAGTGCAGTAACTGGGCTCCCGTTCTCAGGCTATTCACCACAGAAGTTGACTAGAAAGAAGGTGATGTTGGTAAGCAAGGAGACCTCCAAGACAAACACTGCTGCCATGAGGATGATCGGGGCCTCCCATGAATAAATGGTCTCCCAGTCCTGCTGCCCTTTGAACAAGAGATTGAACCCTGGACCTTTTGCACACGGCACTCTGACTTACGGCCTCTCTGATTGGCTTTCTCTAAGATTGAGGTCCCAGTTGCCACGCTCTGGCTGCATTTGGTTGGATCAACCCAGGTTACTGGGCATTTGTTCTCCTGTCTGCTGTGCTGATGTTGCGACGGCCTGTGCCAATATGTTCTTTGTAGGTCCGCAGAGAACAAATCCCCATCAGAAGCAGCTGGCGTCAAGGCTACGGTGGAGCCTGATTCAGCCTCGGATTTAGAGTTAGCACCTGCACCAAAGGTAAGAGGAGAGCATGACCCAGCCTTGTGTAGAAGAACACTGATAATTCAGAGGAGGTGGAAAGAAGTGTGGCTTCGGTGGGAAATTTGGGGTGCAATATTGGGGTACAAATGGCCCAGGCCAGCCCAATCCCATCACGTTTCAGAAGCTAAGCAGGGTTGACCCTGGTTAGTATTTGGACGGGAGACCACCATGGAAGTCCAGGGTCACGATGCAAAGGCAGGCAATGGCAAACCGCTTTTGTTAGTTTCTTGCCTTGAAAACCCTACGGGTTCGCCATAAGTCAGCTGTCACGGCACTTTCCATTGGAGCGTAGTTGTTCTTGAAGATCTTTCCCCCAAGAATTGGAATTCATACGTAGTGACGGCCCTACAAATGCTGTTCCGTAAGCCAGTTGTGACTTCGTTATGAATGGTTGTTCAGCCTTTCATAGCTCAGTTTCAGTTTATAGCTCAGAGAGCCAGCATGGTGTAGTGGTTAAGAGCGGTGGTTTGGGGCAGCGGACTGTGATCTGAAGAACCGGGTCTGATTCCCCCACTCCTCCACATGAGCGGCAGACACTAATCTGGTGAACTGAATTTGTTTCCCCACTCCTCCACATGACGCCAGCTGGGTGGCCTTGGGCTAGTCACAGCTCTCTTAGAGCTCTCTCAGCCCCACCTACCTCACAGTGTGTCTGTCGTGAGGAGGGGAAGGGAAGGTGATTATAAGCCGGTTTGATTCTTCCTTATATGTTAGAGAAAGTCGGCACATAAAAACCAACTCTTCTTCTTTTTCTTTATTTATTTACGGTCATTTGACCAGCAGAGCCATTCATAGCTCAAATTGAAGGTAACACATCTCTTTACGGTTACTATATAAGACGTGAGTTGATTAAAAACCAGCCTTACCGGCTGTAAGACATCATAAATACATTAGAACTTACACATACCAAGCAGGTGTGGTCTCCCACAGGGCAAGAAAGAAATGTCCTTCAAACCTCTCTTGACTGTGGTTGGAGGAAGCAGACAGTGGTAATCCATCAAAATGACAGTGGAGAATGTGACTTTACTGAATTTTACCCCATTTCCTGATAACTCTGGTTCAGTCTAAGTTCAGTTTCTTTTATGGTCTTCTCCACACACAGGACAGAGCCAAAGATGTCCCTTTTTGTGACTGTGCTAACAAAATTGGGCAGAGATATTGCAGTTAAAATTGCCACCTGCTTTTGCATCAGCTGTGAATAAATGATGTAAAAATTCAGCTAGAGATAGGACATTTCCGGAAACTTTGAAGCTTGGGTGGGGGGTATTTTGAGAGGGGTGGAAAGCCAGACATTTTGAGAAAAATTGAAATATACACAATACTTTTTAATCATTTATTTTACTGTACTTACTTTACTGCTTTATGCTGATGACACTACATTATTGGCAGAAAATAGTGAAGATTTGAAACTACTGCTGAAAGTTAAAAGAGAAAGTGCCAAAGCAGGACTACAGCTGAACATCAAGAAAACAAAAGTAATGACTACAGGAGAATTACACAACTTTAAGGTTGACAATGAGGAAATTGAAATTGTTCAAGACTTTCTATTCCTTGGCTCCACCATCAACCAAAAGGGAGACTACAGCCAAGAAATCAGAAAGAGATTGAGACTGGGAAGGGCAGCCATGAAGGAGCTAGAAAATATTTTGAAGTGTAAGGATGTGTCACTGGCCACCAAGACTAGATTAATTCATGCCATCGTATTCCCTATTACTATGTATAGGTGTGAAAGCTGGACAGTGAAGAAAGCTGATAGGAAGAAAATCGATTCCTTTGAAATGTGGTGTTGGAGGAGAGTGTTACGGATTCCGTGGACTGCCAAAAAAACAAATCAGTGGGTTATAGATCAAATCAAGCCTGAACTGACCCTAGAAGCTAAAATGACTAAATTGAGGCTGTCGTATTTTGGTCACGTCATGAGACGACAAGAGTCACTGGAAAAGACAGTCATGCTAGGAAAAGTTGAGGGCAGCAGGAAAAGAGGAAGACCCAACAAGAGATGGATTGTCTCAATAAAGGAAGCCATGGCCTTCAATTTGCAAGATCTGAGCAAGGCTGTCAAAGATAGGACATTTTGGAGGACTTTCATTCATAGGGTCGCCATGAGTCAGAAGCGACTTGATGGCACTTAACACACACACACATTCCTTGGTGGTCTCCCATCCAAGTACTAACCAGGGCTGACCCTGCTTAGCTTTTGAGACCTGATGAGATCAAGCTAGGCTGGGCCATCCAGTTCAGGGGCGGGATCTATGAACACTACCCTGATCCCTTTGGATGAAGGTAAAAGGTAAAGGTCCCCTGTGCAAGCACCGGGTCATTCCTGACCCATGGGGTGATGTCATATCCCGACGTTTTCTAGGCAGATTTTGTTTACTGGGTGGTTTGCCAGTGCCTTCCCCAGTCATCTTCCCTTTACCCCCAGCAAGCTGGGTACTCATTTTACCCACCTCGGAAGGATGGAAGGCTGAGTCAACCTTGAGCCAGATACCTGAAACCAACTTCCGCTGGGATCGAACTCAGGTCATGAGCAGAGCTTGGACTGCAGTACTGCAGCTTACCACTCTGCGCCACAGGGCTCCTTGACTAAAAATATACAGCTAGGAAGGACTTAACTAAAAATATACAGCTAGGCAGAAAGATGTCCTTAAACAGCCTGAGCCTGCAGCCAACAGTGATCTCTAACATGCCAGGAGTGGTCTCACAGGGCTCCTAGTCTGAGATGTAAGACAGCTGATGTCTTTAAACAGGGATTCCAGGTGTCTGTCGGTCTGGGTGTGGGATCGATGTGGTTATTCCCAATAGCAGCATTGCCTCCTCCTCATAGCTGATGCAGTGGGGATGTGATCGCACAGGAATGGCCACTGTGCTGCTCAGGTAGTCTGATGATGATGATGATGATGATGATGATGATGATAAAGTGCCATCAAGTCACAGCCAACTCATTATGACCCCTCATGGTGTTCTCAAGGCAAGCAATGAACAGAGGTGGTTTGCCATTGCCTGCCTCTGCATAGCAACCCTGGTCTTCCTTGGTGGCCTCCCATCCATGGCTAACCTTGCTTAGCTTCTATCCAGGCTGTTAGTCCAAAAGTACCAGTCTAATGCCATTGAAGGCTGCTCCCCCCAAAATATTCTCTGGGCCTACTGCAGATCTTCTCCTTTGGAGAGTGCAGGTGTTAGAAGGATACTTTGGAATGGTCCCCGGCCACACAAGTAGTCCAGTCTGTTATTGTTCTTATAATTTGTGTGTTTCAAGTTTGCCTCTTGAAGGCTATTCGAAGAAATCACTGGCCTGTCAAGCGGGAAAAAAGAGAAACAGCCCTTAGGTTCTTGGAAGAACTCAAGTTATTTTGACACAACACTTTCTCACCCATAAATACTCTCCAGTCCATAAATCAGGGCAAGCTCTGCTAAGCTTTTAGATACGGACTCCAAGAAGATCGATATCGCAATAAAACGGCGACGTGGGAAAGACAGCCCAACCAAACATTGGCACATTTCCTAAGTGGCCATCTGGCGCTTAAATTTAATTTTCGATGGGAGCGAGCCTAGAATTCTACTTGCCTCTCACAGTTGTATAGATTTTTATTCTAGACTTTGAAGTCTAAAAACATCTATATACAAATATTGTATTATAAAAATATAACAAAGGTGTTTTTAAAATACCTTTGGTCACATGACAGGATTGCCAAGAACCATGCCGCAGAACATGTGTGGGTGATTAGTTAAATGGTGGAACTCCCTGCCCCAGGATGTGGTGATGGCTGCCAACATGGAAGGCTTTAAGAGGGGAGTGGACATGTTCATGGAGGAGAGGGCTATTCTCGGCTACTAGTAAAAATGGATACTAGTCATGATGAATACCTATTCTCTACAGTATCCAAGGAGCATGGCTATTCTATTAGGTGCTGTGGAACACAGGCAGGATAATGCTGCTGCAGATGTCTTGTTTGGGGGCTTCCTAGAGGCACCTGGTTGGCCACTGTGTGAACGGACTGTTGGACTTGATGGGCCTTGGTCTAATCCTGCATGGCCTTTCTTATGGGTTGTCATTCCGTCATACATGAGATGCTGAAATCCACACACATGAAGCTGTTTTATATAACGAGCGTTCTTCTCATTAATATAGTGGTAAGTGTCCCCGCCTGTCATGTGGGAGAAGGAGGTTCGATTCCCCGATGGGGAGGCTACATTTGGGAAGGGTCCGTGGCTCAGTGGTAGAGCATCTGCTTGGCATGCAGAAGGTCCCAGGTTCAATCCCCAGCATCTCCAGTTAAAGGGACTAGGCAAGTAGGTTGATGTGAAAGACCTCTGCCTGAGACCCTGGAGAGCCGATGCCGGTCTGAGTAGACAATACTGACTTTGATGGACTGAGGGTCTGATTCAGTATAAGGCAGCTTCATGTGTTCATGTGTACTGAATCAGACCATTCCCATCAGTGTCATTATTATCTACTCAGACTGGCAGCGGCTCTCCGGGGTCTCAGGTAGAGGTCTTTCACATTGCGTACTACCTGAAATCCCATTGTGGTATTTAAGCAGCTCTAACTGGGAACAGGATCACAGTCTTTTAAAGACAGGATCTGCTACACCCAATACCCAACATCATGCATTGCCATCAGGAGTCCAACCTGTTCACTTCCTATGGCCCTTGTTTTTCAAGTGGCTTCGTAACCTTATCACCCCCCACACAAACGCTGCATAAAAGCCAACCCCTCTCTGACCTCTTCCATCCCTTCTTTCACAGAAGCCTTTAAAACAATGCTCTAATGAGCCGCCTCTTTTTGTCCTGATTGCTCATTTGCATCTCTAAGGCAGCGCTGTGCCCTTCACATTTAGCTGCAAACCTATTGCATATGGATCATCATCTGGCTGAGCTTGTCAGGATGACTGCGGTGCACCATCTGCTATTCCTTAGTGATCATTTTTTGCTCTTTTTTTCCCCCCCAGTGCTGAGCTATTGTGCCTTTGTTAGACTCCTGGAACAAGGAGATCCTAAACAAGTGTGTCATCTTTCTGTTTTATCTTCTAAGCAATAGTGCACGTGGAGGACCCTGGAAGAAATTAGGTGCAAACAGTGGACCTCTTTTCCTGTCCAGATAGGGTTGCCAGCTCCATGTTGGGAAATACCTGGAGATTTTGGGGGGTGGCGCCTGAGGAGGGCGGGGTTTGGAGAGGGGAGGGACTTCAATGCCATAGAGTCCAATTGCCAAAGCAGCCATTTTCTCCAGGCGAACTGATCTCTTTCTCCTGGAGATCAGTTGTAATAGCGGGAGATCTCCATCCACCTCCTGGAGGTTGGCAACCTTACTGGAGATTTTGGGGATGGAGCCTAGGAAGGGTGGGGTTTGGGGAGAGGAGGGACCTCAGCAGAGTATAATGAACATAAGAAAGGCCCTGCTGGATCAGACTAAGGTCCATGAAGTCCAGCAGTCTGTTCATACAGTGGCCAACCAGGTGCCTTTAGGAAGCCCACAAACAAGACAACTGCAGCAGTGTTCTGCCTGTGTTCCACAGCACCTAATAATAATGCCATAGAGTATGAACACATGAAGCTGCCTTATACTGAATCAGACCCTTGGTCCATCAAAGTCAGCATTGTCTACTAAGACCGGCAGCAGCTCTCCAGTGTCTCAGGTAGAGGTCTTTCACCTCACCTACTGAGCCATGGACCCTCCCCATAATGCCATAGAGTCCACCCTCCAAAGTAGCCATTTTCTTCAGGTGAACTGATCTTGGTTGTCTGGAGAACTGTAATAGCAGGAGATCTCCAGGTACTACCTGGAGGGGGGCAACCTTCACTCCAGAGGGGAGCCCCATTGAGTCCTGTGGAGACTTTTCTGCCCCTTTCCTTACTGGTCCTCAGTCTGGCATGAACACATGGCACTGCGCATGGCTACCACATGTTTTGGATTGCCAGTACGTGCCTCTCCCATGTAGATCCACACAGCTTACATGTACTTCGAGCAGGAACATGAGAACATAAAGAATAAAGCTTTGCTGGATCAGATAGAAGGTTCATCAGGTTCAGAATCCACTTCCTACTGTGGTTGAGCAGATACTCTGAAAACTCCCCCAAATGAGGCACAAAGGCAAGAGCGCTGCTTTTGCCCCAGGCAACGGATGGTCAGTGGTACATGTGCCTCTGAATCTGCAGGCGCCATTCAGCTATCGAGGCTGATAGTGACAGACTTCTGTTTGGATTTGCTTCACCCCCTTTTAAAGCCCTGTAAAACGAACAGCCGTCACTCCATCTTGTGTCCGAGAATTCCATGAATGAATGATGAGTGGCATGAAGAACTGTATTGTGTGCAGTTCTGGAGGCCTCCATTCAAAAAAGATGTGGACAGAATCGAGCGGGTGCAGAGGAGAGCGACGAGGACGATCAGGGGCCTGGAGACCAAGCCCTACAAGGGAAGGCTAAGGGACTTGGGACTGTTTAGTCTGGAGAAGAGGAGGTTGAGGGGCGACAGGATTGCTCTCTTGAAGTATTTGAAGGGCTGTCATTTAGAGGAGGGCAGGAAGCTGTTCCTGTTGGCAGCAGAGGATAGGACTCACAATAATGGGTTTACATTGAGGGTGGAAAGGTACCAGCTGGACATTAGGAATATATTTTTTACAGTAAGAGTTGTTCGACAGTGGAATCGGCTACCTAGGGTGGTGGTGAGCTCCCCCTCACTGGCAGTCTTTAAGCAGAGGCTGGACAAGCACTTGTCAGGGATGCTCTAGGCTGATTCTGCATTGAGCAGGGGTTGGACTAGATAGCCTGTACAGCCCCTTCCAACTCTATGATTCTAAGAAGCATATGACCTCCAACAAGGAGTGGGCCATTTGGATGTGCTGTAGCCATGGGAGGAAAGAACGTGCCCTCTGTGTAAAAAAGGTGAAAATGCCACTTCTGTTTGGATTCTCAGTTTTTAATACCATACAGATTTTACGTGCCACAGATTTCCAGATAGTCTGCCTTCAGTTTTAAATCCCAGGATTAACAATTATGAATGTTAGCCTTGTACGTCCGAAAGACCACATGCTTATGCTCTCATGCTTCATCTGACAAACTCTAAAGCGCTCCTGTTATAGTCCAGTTCATTGTAATGGGATTTCAGCGGTGCGTAGGTTGAAAACTGCAGCGCGCCCTTACCCTAGCACTCAGATACAGAAAATAAATAAATAATCCCTTGTCTGGATTCAGTCTTGATTTCTGATGCAACAGAAACTAGACCCAGCATGAAAAGCGCTTACTGTAACTGAATATCCCCAAGGTTCGTAATAATCAAAAATATAATAATGTAAGTAGGTGCAGTTGGGATCCGCTGTAGGCCAGATTTGTGGCTAATGAGTTTAACCTCAGACAACTGTGAGGTCAGGAGCTTAGCCGACTCAACATTTTTAGGTCACCGCATTGCTTTCCCTTGCCGTGATAGGGGACCATTCTTTTTGTGGCATTCATGGGTTTAGAAGTTTTGGATAAAAAGGTTGCTCATAAACTCAGATTGGATTTTCCTCCGGGGGCGAACAAAGGATGGAGCCAGGTACAGGGGAGAGCTGACAGACCACTTTCTGTGTAGTGAAAGTTGCAAGGGACAGCAAATCTGTGCTTTCAATCCATGTTCCGTTAAAGAAGAAGAAGAGTTGGTTTTTATTTGCCGACTTTCTCTACCACTTAAGGAAGAATCAAACTGGCTTACAATCACCTTCCCTTCCCCTCCCCACAACAGGCACCCTGTGAGGTAGGTGGGACTGAGAGAGCTGTGACTACCCCAAGGTGACCCAGCTGGCTTCATGTGTGTAGGAGTGGGGAAACCAACCCAGTTCACCAGATTAGCCTCCGCCGTTCATGTGGAGGAGTGGGGGAATCAAGCCCGGTTCTCCAGATCAGAGTCCACCACTCCAAAACACCGCTCTTAACCACTACACCATGCTGGCTCTGAACCAGTTCAGAATATCCGCCTCTGTTCGTGCTGCCGTTTTGGAAAAAGGTGCTGAGTGGTAACAATTGGACAAATACAAGGGATTTAAATAAGATATCCTTCCCCTCGAAACAAAACTCCCAAGATGGGATCAAAATGCTTTATTCTTGCGAAAGACCCGCCCGGGCCTAGCAGACATTTACCAGCATGAAGTGCAGCATGCCTTCCCATAGGCCTTGAACTGAGAGGGGAGGGAATTTCATCCCCCCTGGTCCTCCGCCTCCCACCTGACCCTGCTCCGTTCAGCCTAAGGAGCAAGAACCAGCATTTCCTCCTTGGCCAATCTCCTTCTGAATTGCCTAGCCTGGCCCTTTGGTGGTCCTGCCCCTCTGAACAGAACAGAATAATTTATTACGGTCAAAGACCAGCAAAAATAGACAAGCTAACAAAAGAATTTTAAATATATATTTATATACACAATAAAAAGTACAATACAGAGTGTAGTAAAAGTATACAAAATATAAAAGTATACACTAAGTCAGCACTATACCTTGGTAGACTATGGAGCCTGCACAGAATCTTGCGACTGTGTCTGAGGTTTAGGGTGTGAAAGATGGTCGTGGGCTCAGTGAGCTTTACGGTTACTTGAATCTAGGTCTCTTGGTTTAACCACTGCACACCCCCGCCACCCTCAATTAACACGGAACCCTGCTTACTGCATATATTATTTTCCTTTCAGGCACGATCTACCAAAGAGAAACGCTGGGGGAGCACCCTTCTCTCACGAAACCATTCCATGGAAGAGGAATTTGAAAGAGCCAAAGCAGCAGTTGAGGTATCGGTTTATGTTTTGGTAAAAGCTCAGAGCTCGTCTTTTCAACCCGTTTTCTGGTGCCAGGGGGTTTCCTATCAACAGAGAAATTAAAAACACATCCTGGCATTGTGTGTGTGTAAAGTGTGTAAAGTGCTATCAAGTCGAAGCCGTCTTATGGCGACCCCTTTTGGGGTTTTCATGGCAAGAGACGAACAGAGGTGGTTTTGCCAGTGCCTTCCTCTGCACAGCAACCCTGGTATTCCTTGGTGGTCTCCCATCCAAATACTAACCAGGGCTGACCCTGCTTAGCTTCTGAGATCTGACGAGATCAGGCTAGCCTGGGCCACCCAGGTCAGGGCCCATCCTGGCATTAGGTAGCCTAATATAAAGAAGGTAAAGGTAGTCCCCAGTGCAAGCACCGGCTCATTACTGACCCATGAGGTGACATCACATCCCGACATTTACTAGACAGACTATATTTACAGGGTGATTTGCCATTGCCTTCTTCAGTCGTCTACACTTTACTCCTTGCAAGCTGGTACTCATTTTACCGACCTCAGAAGGATGGAAGGGCTGAGTCAATCTTGAGCCAGCGACCTGAAACCGACTTCTGTCAGGATCGAACTCAGGTTGTGAGCCATCCAAGAGAGCAGCCGTCAGCACATTCCACGTCTTTCACTGCTACCGTGATTGAGGATCCTAGGGATACTCCCTCCCACTCTCATAATGCTATAACACGGAGTCATCTGCTGAAGCTGGAGGGTGAGAGATTCAAGACAGAGAAAAGGAACTATTTCTTCACACAACACATCATTAAAATGTGGAACTCCCTGCCCCAGGATGTGGTGATGGCTGCCAACTTGGAAGGCTTTAAGAGGGGAGTGGACATATTCATGGAGGAGAGGGCTATTCATGTCTACTAGTCAAAATAGATACTAGTCATGATGCATACCTATTCTCTCCAGGATCAGAGGAGCATGCCTGTTATATTAGGTGCTGTGGCACACAGGCAGGACAATGCTGCTGCAGTCGTCTTGCTTGTGGGCTTCCTAGAGGCACCTGGTTGGCCACCGTGTGAACTGACTGCTGGACTTGATGGACCTTGGTCTGATCCAGCATGGCCTTTCTTATGTTCTTATGAGTGGACCTCGTTTCCCCAGCCCTCCCCATAGGACAACAGATTCCATTAGAACACCAAATCCAGCCTGGAAATGGACTGGAAATGGACTTAGGCTTATACACACATGACATAACATGATGTTGGGAGCTCAGTTTAGAAGTGGCTTGTATCTAAGGTTGCTGAGTTTCAGCTGGCACCTGGGGATCTCCCTCTATTACAACTGATCTCCAGGCAATCATGATCGGTTCCCCTGGAGAAAACGGCTGCTTTGGAGGGTGGACTCTATGGCATTATACCCTGCTGAGGCCCCTCCCCTCCCAAACCCCTCCCTCTCCAGGCTCCACCCCCAAAATCTCCCAACTCATAGCTGGAAACCCTACTTGTATCAGCAACAGTCACGGAAGCAATCGCATCAATGACCGCAAATCAAAATGAGGCAGCATTTTTTCCCTTCTCTCATTTTTATGCAGTCATGCTTGCTTGCATATGCCTGGCTGGAATCCAAGAGAGAGAAGGCTGATTGAGTGGCTGTCTGGGCTGTCTTTTTCTGCTATCTCGAAACCTTCCATCTAAAATTTGTGTCACCCCATGCGCATTTCTCTTGATATCCTTGATATGCCACTCCTGGGCTTTCTTTAGCTCAATGAGAAAATGATTTATCAGCCTATATGAAGCTTGAGATGAATCCCATGTTCAGATTTTTGCAAATTGCTGTAAGGCCAGTCTGCCCACCCACAAAGAGGTCCAGCATAGCACAGTGTTTCGGGAAAGAGTAAGGCTGAATCGGAGTCTTGCTGCTTTTGGTTTAGACTACAATTCCCAGCAGTCTTCATGGCTTTAAGGGCTGATCTCTACCTGTATCCAAGAGAATCACATGATAGCGTGGTATAGTGGTTAAGAGCAGTGGTTTGGAGTGGTGGACTCTAATGTGGAGAGCTGGGTTTGATTCCCCACTCCTCCACATGAGCGGCAGACGCTAATCTGATGAACTGGGTTGGTTTCCCCACTCCTACACATGAAGCCAGCTGGGTGATCTTGGGCTAGTCACAGTTCTCTTAGATCTCCCTCAGCCCCACCTGCCTCACAGGGTGTCTGATGAGGGGAGGGGAAGGGAAGGCGATTGTAAGCCGGTTTGATTCTTCCTTAAGTGGTAGAGAAAGTCAGCATGTAAAACCCAACTCTTCTTCTTCTTCATAACAGCCTTCTCGGACCAAGAGGGATGGGAAGAATCATGTGATTCTTAATTTTTCCTAAGGCAAAAACTACCCACCTGTAGAAAGCTGGCCTGTCAATGGAAGGGTTCTAGTAAGCATTCTCTCTGACATGCTAGTTTTCTATATGCAAGGAATTTTTTGCAAGTGCCAAGAGAATAAGGATTAAACATCTTGCAAAGCAGGATAATGTGTGACAGGATGTGCATTTAGGAATGCATGCTGGCCACTGTGAAGCTCAGGCATCAGGGAGAACTATGGGCCACCCTGCATTTCCAGTGGTCTCCTCAGAGATGTGATGGGACCTTGAAGAGCTTGGGTGCTTCTCCCTGGCACTGATCAGTCCCCTCCTGCCTCCAAGGGGGCAGGGGAAGTGGGGAGGGCCTGATCTATCCCAGGAAAGGTGTGGCAAGCTCTCAGTGCTGTTTGTGCTCCAGCTAGGTTTGCCAGCCTCCAGGTGGGACCTGGAGATATCTTGGAATTACAGACTACCAAGATCAGTTCCCCTGAAGAAACAGTTGCTGTAGAGGGTAAGCTTTGAGGAATGATACCGTGCTGAGGTCCCTCCCCCAAACCCTGCCCTCCCTAGTTTCCACCCCCAAATCTCCAGGAATTTCACAATCCAGGGTTAGCAACTCTAGCTCCAGCTGACACATGTAGGACTGGAAGCCTTCTGGTCCTTTATCAATCTACACCCATAGCCAACGTGGTATAGTGGTTAAGAATGGTGGTTTGGAGCAGTGGACCCTAATCTGCAGAACCGGGTTTGATTCCCCACTCCTCCACATGAAGCCAGCTGGGTGACCTTAGAGCTCTCTCAGTCCCACCTACTTCACAGGGTGTCTGTTGTAGGGAGAGGAAGGGAAGGTGATTGTAAGCCAGTTTGATTTTTCCTTAAGTGGTAGAGAAAGTCGGCATATAAAAACCAACTTTTCTTCTTCCAAAATTTGGTGCAAAATCTTGGAAATCCTCCTATCTGGTCGGCAAACCCAGATCCCTTCTGGATCCACCACCTTCACTAAAAATAATAATGTGTGTGTAAAGTGCCTTCAAGTCGCAGCCAACTTATGGCAACCCCTTTTGGGGTTTTCATGGCAAGAGACTAACAGAGGTGGTTTGACAGTGCCTTCCTCTGCACAGCAACCCTGGTATTCCTTGGTGGTCTCCCATCCAAATACTAACCAGGGCTGACCCTGCTTAGCTTCTGAGATCTGACGAGATCAGGCTAGCCTGGGCCATCCCATACTGCTCTGCTATTGTGTGTGTGTGTGTGTTTTAAGTGCCGTCAAGTCGCTTCTGACTCATAGCGATCCTATGAATCAATGTCCTCCAAAATGTCCTATCTTTGACAGCCTTGCTCAGATCTTGCAAATTGACAGCTGTGGCTTCCTTTATTGAGTCAATCCATCTCTTGTTGGGTCTTCCTCTTTTCCTGCCCTCAACTTTTCCTAGCAGGATTGTCTTTTCCAGTGACTCGTGTCTTCTCATATTTCTATCGTACAGATTATTTATACCGTAACCTCCTTGGGGGCGAGAACTTTTCTTTTCCTTGCCTTACCTGTACAGCTTCCTGAATTATTAGCAGTACATGAATAGTAAGTATTACTGAGGTAAATTCCAGTGACTTGCTTTACATTCTTGTAGTGAGCTATATAGGGAGACCTTGGTTGTTGTTGTTGTTTTTTTCAAGCACAAATTTTGTGCTAATGGCGTATTTTAAGTTTTTTTCTGGTGATTTAGAGCTAGGGGGAGGCTTTTTTTCCTGGTATGAACGGAAGCTGAGCTTCAGTTATATATAAAATGCTTGCCGCTCTGCTGTTCAATTATGAAACATTCAGCCGATGCTAAGGAGACCCTCCTAAAGAGAGCATCCCTGCTCTCAAACGTTTCCCCTGGAGAGATAATTAAAACAAGTTTATATTGGGAAGGGGGTGCAGCTGTTAGCAAGGAATGTAATTTAAAGACCACTTTGCTAGAAGTAACTGCATTTCTTTCTACTTCATAGAGAAATTTGCACTGAGGTAAAAACAAAAGAAGAAGAACCTGTTGCAGTTGATTGTGGGTATTTTTCCAGAACATTTTTCTACCCAACTGGAGAAAGAAAATGTGTTAAATTGTTACTGCAGGCAAAGAGGCTGGGAAGGTTGATAAGCAAAGGAAGACAGAAGTGAAAGGATTCCAGTACTATCAATGAGGATTTATCTCTTGTAAGGATCTCCTTGTGAGACAGATTTACAATTTAACAATTAAAAGAGCCAATCTGAATTAAGCTTTGTGTGCCTTCATACACCACCGGGCTGGTGTAGTTGTTAAGAGCGGCAAACTCTAATCTGAAAAACTGGGTTTGCTTCCCTGCTTTCCCACATGGGTGGCAGACTCTAATCTGGAGAACCGGGTTGGATTCCCCATTCCTCCACATGAAGCTTGCTGGGTGAACTGGGGCTAGTCACAGTTCTCTCAGAACTCTCTCAGTCCCACCTACCTCACAATGCCCCGATTGTGGAGGGAGGGGGAATGGAAGGTGACTGTAAGCCCCTTTGAGACTTCTTAAAGGTAGAGAAAAGTGGGGTATAAAAATCAGCTCTTCTTCATTTTGCCTGTATGGCCCCTTCCAACTCTATGATTCTAATTCTGTGCACACTGGAAGGGGTAGGTGCTACATTTATCTGAAGGCAGGTGTTCCTTGAGCATGTGATACAGACATGTGCAGTCTAGACCTGTCAAGGTTTAAATCACAGGGTCAGGGTGAGCCCATGGTTGAATAAATCTAATATTTCCCCGTTCATTGGTTCATTGGTGCTATGTGCAGTAAAGGGATATGTGTGCAAAGCTGAGATCTACCCGAGATCTCATTGCATACTGTGGTGTGAGAATCTGCAGGA
The DNA here is from genome assembly GCF_029931775.1 of Euleptes europaea. NCBI lineage: Eukaryota > Metazoa > Chordata > Lepidosauria > Squamata > Sphaerodactylidae > Euleptes > Euleptes europaea. The sequence continues at coordinate 14,412,298 of NC_079316.1, forward strand.
TTTTTTAGTTTGGATCCAACTTTCCTCAATCAAAATAGCCTTTGGAGAATCTGACCTCCACTGTTAGGTATGAACACATGTTGGAGATATCTGCTGACTTTAGTGAACACATGAAGCCGCCTTCTACTGAATCAGACCCTTGGTCCATCAAAGTCAGTATTGTCTACTCAGACCGGCAGCGGCTCTCCAGGGTCTCAGGCAGAGAGATTTTTCACATCACCTCCTTGCCTAGTCCCTTTAACTGGAGATGCCGGGGACTGAACCTGGGACCTTCTACATGCCAAGCAGATGCTCTACCACTGAGCTATGGCCCTTCCCCTGCATGGCTGCATGCTTGCAGAATGGTGGTCCTTTTGTGATACACACAACTTTGAGGCTGTCTCTATAGCTGTTGGCTTTCATTGCCCACAAAATACAGTTGAGCTACAGTGAACCTTGCATCACTAAGAACAGGTGCTGCCTTTGAGATAAAGGACTTCTTGGGTAATGAAACCCATTTTGGCATGCGAGACAAAATCTTAATTATGGAAGCCTCCAACTGGTTGGCGGAGGAGTCATTTCAATCAGCAGGTTTCTTCCTTGTACAAACAACTGAAACAGAATTCAGCTGTAATGGAATAGGGCAGATTGAATGTCCCTGAAAGTAAATTAAAGGGCCCGGAAAATGAGCATGGATGGGAATATACAGATCTAAGGCTTATCTGATCTAAGACTTGAGTGTGGAATTGAATGGAACGGAAAGGTTGCCTGTATATTATACTCACCATGTGAAAAGCAGTCAGACTCCCTGATGGTTTACAATTCTGAAAATTTTAGCATGGCAGGGAAAATAAAGGAGAAATTTGATTTATGAAGTGCCATGCGTATAAAGGTCGGCTGTGGTTAGTACTGGGATGGGAGACCGCCAAGGAATACCAGGGTCTCTATGCAGAGGAAGGCAATGGCAAACCATTTCTGTTAGCCTCTTGCCTTGAACACCCAACTGCAGGGGTGTTGAACTCAATTGTTATGAGGGCCGGATATGATATAAATTTCACTTGATCGGGTCATGCCTCGCCAGCCCAGATCGAGAGTAGGGGGAGGGTGGCTGCCTTGGCTGTCTCATGGGCTGGATAAGAGCTCTCAAAAGGCCGGTTCCTGCCCGTAGGCATTATGTTTGACACCCCTGCCCTACTGGGATGCCATAAGTCAGTTGCGACTTATGTACATAATATAACATGTACATAATATGCGTGTGTGTGTGTTAAGTGCCGTCAAGTTGCTTTCGACTCATGGCGACCCTCTGAATCAATGTCCTCCAAAATGTCCTATCTTTGACAGCCTTGCTCAGGTCTTGCAAATTGAGGGCTGTGGCTTCCTTTATTGAGTCAATCCATCTCTGTACATAATATAACATCTCTATATATGTCTATCTAGTAAAATGTCCGATCCCTTTAATAGAGATATAATTGGATGTTATTTACCAGGTGATGTCATTTACCAGGTGTTATCCATGCCATGAAAAGCTTCAGCTGTTCATTTGCAAATTTTTAGTCTCTATTAGAGGGCCAGGATATTTTTTTCTCCTGGCCACCTAGCAACTCCATATTTATCTTTATATTACACTGCATGTAATGTATTTAAATTATCTCAGACTATCCTTCCCTTGATCTGGACAGCCCCATCATTCATATTCCAACCTTATTCTTTTTACTCATTTTTTATTAAAAATTGTGCTGTCCGTGTGTGTGATTGGATTGTCGTCATTCATTTCTCCATTTGGGCTGCTGGCTAAATTGTAGCAAGTCATTCCTACATTACTAGGAACATTTTTTGATTTCCAACATTTTGTCAACATATTTGCTAATCCCAACAAACTCATAACAGAGTTGACCATGTAAGCTATTTCGATTGCTCCTACTCCCCGTGTATTTCCAGGATTAATTCAAGGTGTTGGTTTTGAACTTCTAAATCTCTAAACCGCTCAGGTTTGGAGCGACTGAAGGTGAAAATTCATAACAGCCTGCCTGAGCTCTAAGAACCTTCCAGCGTGCTTTTAGGCAGGAACCAGTCATAACTGGGGTTAGGCTGACTGTATTGGAACCCCGTAGGACCCAGTTAGCCTATGACTAGTTTGTGTGTGTGTGGGGGGGCTTTTCTGCCACCTCCCCCCGATCTGTGGAATTCCCTTCTGCTGGAAGAGAGGTTGGCACCATCCCTATTGAGATTCCAGATAAGTCTCTTCCAGAAGGTAATTGAATTGGATTGAAATTGGGACTGCGAGTTTTTAAATTGGGTCTACCCCCTGCCACCTACCCCCCCCCACCTTGCCACTGTCTCCACCTCTTCTTCTCCCTTCCCCACAGTCTTGCTCCGTTCTCCCCCATCCTCCTGTAGTCGCTGTTGCCTGCTGACTTTAGTTGCTCCTTATTTTTTTAATGCCCAGTTGTAAAGTCCACTGTGATCTTGCTAGATTCTCAGTGACAAATTTCTGTTTGAGTTGGATTGTCTGCACAAGTGCAGAAATTGTTTGTCCTGTTTGGGTTTTAAAAACTTTATAAAAACTTTCTAGATTTTTTCTGCAAGCACAAGGGCTCCCACAGGTTGGCAGAAAAATCTTCCCTTTCTGTACCTGGCCACATTATGTGGATTTGGCGATCCACATTCTAGGGCAAAGTTCAGAATTAGGTATATGGGTAAAAATGAGGAGAATTCTTTAACTGCCCTTCCAAAAAGATATAATCCAAGTGATTAAAGTATGCTGATCGGGAAGGACTTTGCATGAATGACCTGGAGTATGTGGACCTTTAAGGGCCTGTGGAAGACAAGCCTCAAATCAACCCCCGCACATAGTATGACGGCTGTTGGAGGATTTCTGGATCTTTGTTGAATCAGCAAAGTACTTCTGTTGTCAATGCAGGGAATGCCAAGCTTTAATTAGCCGGATCTAATTTTAAGACCCCACAGTGCTGATGGATTATTCCTGGAGCTTCAGTAGAAGATTTAGTACAATCCTGTTTATGATTCAGCTTTTTAAAAAACCTGCAAACAGGAGAGGGAGAGCACAGCAGCAGACAAGAGTCAGTAACCTCACATTGCTCCCAAATGTTCCCACGTAAAACTGTATTGCTTGGTCCTTATTTGCAGGGAAGCACATAGAGCAGGGACTGGTTTCACTTTGCCAGTTCCGACAAATTCCTGAGAGCGCTGTTACGCAACTGTAGATTCAAATAGAACAATGTTAGCTATTGCATAAGATAAAATCGAGAGGAAGCCTATTATTGTCTGACACCTGGATCTTAACGGTCCCTGAGTTCTAAGTTCTTGCTGTTAGGTGTAAAGTCCGCCTTGCATAAGACTGGAACATGAGGAAGAACCCTGCTGGATCTTCTACAGTGTCCTGTTTGCACAGTGGGCAACCAATTGCCCTGGAGGGCAAACCTAACACTGCTTATAGGTAGGGTTGCCAACCTCAACGTACTAGCTGGAGAGCTCCCGCTATTACAACTGATCTCTAGCCAATAGAGATCAGTTCCCCTGGAGAAAGTGGCCGCTTTGGCCATTGGACTCTATGGCTAGGGTTGCCAACTGCCAGGTAGTTGAAATTACAAAAACAGCATGTAGACTCAATTTCTATGCAGTGAATTTACTATACACAATCACAATGGATTCTTAAAGACAAATACTTATTTCTAATACAAAAAACTACTGCCTATAGACAATTACACAGACAATACAGTGATACAAAAATATGTACAAATTTCTCACAGAGCGAGAGGCTAGTCGCTTCCCTCATAGGGGCACTTAATCACAATGCGTGGAGTCTGCAAAGTCCTCTATCATTAACTTAATAACAGGGCAAGTCTTGCCCATTCCTATGCAGTGAATTTACTATACACAATCACAATGGATTCTTAAAGACAAATACTTATTTCTAATACAAAAAACTACAGCCTATAGACAATTACACAGACAATTCAGTGATACAAAAATATGTACAAATCTCTCACAGAGCGAGAGGCTAGTCGCTTCCCTCGTAGGGGCACTTAATCACAATGTATGGAGGCTGCAAAGTCCCCTTCATTAACTTAATAACAGGGCAAGTCTTGCCCAAAGTCCATCATTTCTCATAAGTGAAAGAAAGAAGATCTTGGCAAAAGAGGCGTAGCGGTCAAAACGCTTAGGGCTGTTTAGCTTAGAAAGAAGATGGTTAAGGGGAGATATGATAGAGGTCTATAAAATTATGCATGGTAAGGAGAGAGTGGACAGGGAGACATTTTTCTCCCTTATAATACCCGAATGTGGGGTCATCTGCTGAAGCTGGAGAGCAACAGATTCAAAACAGATAAAAGGACATATTTCTTCACAAAACACATAGTTAAATTGTGGAACTCCCTGCCCCAGGATGTGGTGATGACCTAGTAACTCTAATTCTGAAAACACAGCTAAATACTATAGTGTTCCTAAAGTGTCCACATCTCAAATTACATTCACAGAAAATGACTTTTTCACCTCTTGAGTTGCAATATTGGGCTTTGCTAACCCAGGACTAACAAGGCTTGTGCAATGACTTGGGATGTCCATTCTCTGCCCTCCCTTCTGAAGGCTTGGGATTCAGAACAGCCATCCAAAGTAGGGTTGCCAGCTCCAGGATGGGAAATACCTGGAGATTTGGGGGTGGAGCCTGGGGAGGGTAGAGTTTGTGGAGGGGAGGAATCGCAGCCCGGTACATGCGGCCATAGAGCCCACTGCCCAAAGCTGCATTTTCTCCAGGGAACTGATCTCTGTAGTCTGGAGTGATAATTCTGGGAGAACTCCAGCCCCCACCTGGAGATTGGCAACCTTAATCCAAAGGAAGGAAGGCGTTATTGACAGCTGAGATTGGTAGTGTTATTTTGACCTCCACTGCTTTGCAAGTTGCTGGCCTTGAGGCACGCACCCTTCCCCTCCTGGTTTTTAAGCTTGCTGCGGCGTGTGTTTTTTCTTCCGCTAAGATGCTGGGAGTGAGAAATGGTGGTCCATTTGGTTAGAGCATCGTTCCCTGGTGAGACTCTGCAGGCGTTCATGTTTGATAAAGCTCTGTGTATTATCTACATAAAGAAATAGTCTGTTAAGCCCAAATGGCTCAAAATGGAAATCAATCAACAGGGAGTGATTATGAGCGGCAAATGATCCAGTGAAAGAGGAGTGAAAAAATATATCGTGTTTGTTTCAAGTCTTTCTATGCTGCTTTTCTCTGTAAGAAAACCTCTCTAAAGCGACTCCCTTAAAATGCAAAATCCAAAGCAAGTAAAACCAATGAAAAGATGACTCAGATTTAAAACGGGAGATAAAAGAAATAAACCCACAGAACAAAAGACAGTAAAACAGCAATAAGTTCAACAGCAGAAGAGCATTTACCTTGGCAAGGTACGCGGCACTTCCTTCTGCCATTCTGGTAGGGAGATTCAAAAAGATCCCATACTCAGAAAGGTTATGTTTATGCTCAATGGGGGAGGTGGAAACTACAGAGCACATGCTTCTGAGATGTCCACATCACAAGGAGGCCAGATCAAAATATCTCCAGCCAGTGTTAGTTGGATTTCTTGATGAATCTGACGTGGCTAAACTGGAATATCTGTTGTCTGATAGAAACGACTGGGTATCCAGACAAGTAGCTAAATTCTGTCTTGGGATATATAAGACACGGGGAAATGATATTAAAGCTGATGCAGAGTTTTAAACCTATTTGACTAACTCAAATGTTCATGTAGCTATTTTTGTTGTTGTATTGAACTATTGTTGTTTTAATGATGTTTTAACTTTGTAATACGGGTCAAGGACCTCAATAAATTATACTACAACGGGAAATTATACTACAACAACAGTAAGTTGATTGGATAAAAAAACAGAAGAAGCGCAACTTAACCATTGCCGTTGGTGGATAAGGAAGTTTTAACCAGGTGCCAGATTGTTAAAAAATAAATAAATGGGTGTATTGCAGATGTATATGGAGAGGGTATTCCATAGAGTGTATTCCCTAGTAGGTTGCCATGAGCTGGCTGCAACCTGATGGCACTTTCCACCACCATTCCATAGTCAAGAAACCTCCTTTTTGAGGAGTGGCCACGGTTGGATAAAAAGAGCCCCGTGGCACAGAGTGGTAAGCTGCAGTACTGCAGTCAGAAGCTCTGCTCACGACCTGAGTTTGATCCCAACGGAAGGCGGTTTCAGGTCGCTGGCTCAAGGTTGATTCAGCCTCCCATCCTTCTGAGGTCGGTAAAATGAGTGCCCAGCTTGCTAGGGTTAAAGTGTAGATGACTGGGGAAGGCAATGGCAAACCACCCTGTAAACATAGACTGCCTAGTAAATGTTGGGATGTGACGTCACCCCATGGGTCAGGCATGACCTGGTGCTTGCACAGGGGACTATCTTTACCACGGTTGAGTGGTGGAATGCATGCAGAAGCTCCAACATTCATTTCTTGGCATCTCCAGTTTATGGATCTTGAGTGGTAGGGCAGATTAAGTGCCACCTCTGCCTGAGGTTCAACTTCTGGACACCTGTTAGGTTAGACAACCCAGTGATCTGACTCAGTATTAGGCAGCTTCAGATGTTCCTATAATAAAAAACTGCCCAGCACCAGAAGGTTGATACCCAAAGCACCTGGGGAAGAGATCCTAAAAGTGTGATAAGCTGGTGTGGAAGAAAGAAGTCCTTCACATAGCCTGCTCCCAAAGCTGCTTTGGCCTTTATTTATCAAAACCTGCACCGTAAATGGCCTAGCCTAGACTAGCCTGAGCTTGTCAGAGCTTGGAAGCTAAGCAGGGTCGGCCCTGGTTAGTACTTGGATGGGAGACCACCAAGGAAGATCAGGCCTGCTAAGCAGAGGAAGGCAATAGCAAACCACCCTTGCCCATCTCTTTCCTTGAAGACCCCATGAGGGGCCACCATAAGTCGTTTGCAACTGGACAGCACTTAATTATTATTACACTTGGAATTGTGTCTGGAAGTGAAAGATCTGCATTGACAATTGGTTGAGTATGGTGAGGGGTTTTACATTGAAATGTCTCAATTAGCAATCTAACTGCTGTACTCTAAACCAGTTGAAGTTGTTGAACACTCTTCAAGCCCTGCTCCTCATGCATTACAGTAATCTAACTTGGATGTTACAAGACCAAGGACAGCAAAGTAAGAATTACTTTCCATCTTCACATGCAAGTCAGAAGAGATCTTGCAGTCCAGACCAGCTACGTACAGTGATCAGCAGGAGCAATTTGAAACTTGGCCTTGTTCATTCATCCATTTTATTTCTTTCTTGCTCATTCTTTCTTCCGTTTTCTTCTCTGTTTTATCTTCTCCCTAGTCAGACACAGAGTTTTGGGATAAGATGCAAGCAGAGTGGGAAGAAATGGCTCGCAGGAACTGGATTACAGATGGCCAAGAAGCACCTGGCCAGATAGCCATCTCCATCAATGAGAAGGTAAGGCTGGTGATGGATGTTCAGGAGAAGGAAAGAGGGCTATGTAGGTGATGAGCTTGACAAGAGTGTTGGGAGCTGAGAAGTTCAGTATGTGGTCGTTAGGAAACAAATGGGTCAATGCAAGAATCTGACCCACATGCGATTATGAAGACAATCTTGAACTTGTGAGGCAATGTTTGGTGACCTCTCTGATGTCAGAGAGCTGCAGTGGCTCTCACTGCAAATAATTTTAAAAATATACCCACCTTTCTCGGGACTTTAAGGCAGGTAGCAACAGTCTAAAACAATTGAATAAAACAATAAACATTAAAACAACAGTTATGAAATACATTAAAACCACAGTGTGTATTTTAATTTGTTAGCCGCCTTGGTGCTCCTTGTGATGACAAAAAGATGGGATATAAATTTTGTAAAATAAAATAAAATGAATAAAATATTTATAAAGCAGTCTGCAAATACTTGCTGCCCCACATTGTTCTGACCACCGTCTGTGTGTGTGTGTGTGTGTGTGTGTGTGTGTGTGTGTGCCATCACTGACTTATGGAGACCCTGTAGGGTTTCAAGGCAAGAGATGTTCAAAGGTGGTTTGCCATTGCCTGCCTCTGCATTGGCTGAGAAAGTTCTGGGAGAACTGTGACTGGCCCAAAGTCACCCAGTGGGATCATGTGGAGGAGGGGGGAATCGAACCCGGCTCTCCAGATTAGGGTTCACCACTCTTAACCATTATGCCACACGGGCTCTCTTGACCATCGTCTAAATAGAGTGAATTCAAAGCACTGCCAACGAAGTAAAGCTGGTAGAGGGATTTCCCCGCCCTCTTTCTCTGGCTACAAGCCCACATTAGCCCAAAAATTTTGTTCTTGGGGGTCAAGAGACCCCCAGGATCAGAACAGGGGAAAGTTGGGGGTCCATGGTAGAAGGGGGGAATAATTGAAAATTATCCTCTCTTCCTTTGCCGACGGAAATGGTATTCCACCAGCATAATAGTAGTTACGTGCGGCATAATGATGCTTCTGTTGGCAGAGGGACAACCCTTTTGGATCTATTCCAGTGTGTATAGTAAATGAATATATGTAAACTATACATTTTTCAGAGGAAGCCAACCTATCTGTCTCCAGCACTGCTGTTGGAAAGTGCCATCAAGTCACAGCCGACTGATGGCGACTCCGTAGGGAAGAGGCATTCAGAGGTGGTTTGCCATTGCCTGGCTTTGTGTAGTGTCCCTGGACTTCTTTGGTGGTCTCCCATCTAAATACAAACTAGGGCTGACCCACCTCAGCTTCTGAGATCTGACGAGATCGGGCAAGCCTGGGCCATCCAGGTTAGGGCTGCTGTTGGAAATAGTCGTCACAATTTTCAAAATAGTAATAATCATCTTCTGTGTTCATGTTTATGGCAAAAGAAGAGGAAGTCTTGCACCTAAACATTAGGAAGAACTTTCTGATGGTGAGGGCTGTTCGACGGTGGAATGCACTGCCTCGGAGGGTGGTGGAGTCCCAGCCTTTGGAGGTCTTTAAGGCAGAGGCTGGATGGCTATCTGTCAGAAGTGCTTTGATTGTGGGATCCTGCATGGCAGGGGGTTGGACTGGATGGCCCTTGTGGTCTCTTCCAACCTTGTGAACTTGTGAACCTGCAGGGGCAGTAATGAATAAGGTTTGATCGGCTCACCATCTCTGGAGCTGTTTTCTCACTGTCATCCTGTTCGTTATCTGTTCCAGGGCTATTATTTTCATACCGAAAACCCTTTCAAAGACTGGCCGGGCGCTTTTGAAGAAGGCCTGAAGAAGCTGAAAGAAGGGGACCTGCCACTCACCATTTTGTATCTGGAGGCGGCCATTTTGCAAGACCCTCATGACGCCGAGGTATCCTTGCCTGTTGTCTTCTGGAACTGCTTGAGCTTGTGGGTCTATATATAAAAAACGGTGAAGGATCAGCATCTTGGGTTGGATCTACCAGTGCATTCCTATGAATTTCCACCCATGGAAAGTGACTTTCTCATCTCCACCCTCATGTCGCAGCCCCAGATTCTGCCCTAATGTTGTCCTCGGAAGTTTCTTGTGCCCCGTAAGCGAAATTTTGGGAGGGGATTTTGGATGGTAGCAGGAGGGGGAGGTGAGAAAGATGCACTTTGTGGGCAGATACACTTCTGACCATGGAAACGCTTTGTTGGATTCATGCTCTTGGGCACTGTGCTTGATAGAATGGGCATTAGACACCGTCAAGCCAAAGGGGAATTTACCCCTATAGGGAAAGGAAGGGTTCATCAATAAATACAACTAGGGATGCCAACCTCCAGGTGGGGCCTGGGGATCCCCTGGAATTACAGCTTATCTCCAAACTACATAGATCAGTTCCCCTGGAGAAAATGGATGCTTTGGAGGGGGGACTCTAGGGATTGTCCCCCACTGAGGTCCCTGTCCTCCCCAGGCTCCATTCCCAAATCTCCAGGAGTTTCCCAACCTGGATCTGGTAACCTTACCCCCCGCATCTCCCATTGGTGGCTAAGGGGGACCTGGCAACCCTAAATACAACAAAATTAACCCTACCAATATCTTTGTTGCAGGCCTGGCAGTATCTTGGTATAACCCAAGCTGAGAACGAAAATGAGCAAGGAGCCATTGTAGCACTCCAGAGGTAGGTGGTGGTAATTGCAGGGGTCAGTTCGATGTTGGTTGCCATGTTGGTCCCAAAGAAAGGTTATCAGGAATTCAGAAGTTCCTCAGCTACGTTGCTTTTGACCACTGGGGTGGGTGAGGTCGAAACATTTCAAACTGCACAGGAGCAATTATAAATGAAAGATACTACAGTTGCTTCTTAGTGTCCAGCTCACAAAGTATGTTTGGGGTTACCAGCATCCCTTAATTCTCTAATGAATTTGACACTGAGCATAATATCCGGCTTCCTAGAAATCTCATTTTTAATGTTCTTAATTTAGAAAGCAGGTTTCTAGCCCTTATGGGTAAGAAAATAGACTGAAACAAGGTTGTGGCTTAGTGGGAAAACCGAAGGTCCCAGGTTCAATCCCTGTTATCTCCAGTTAAAAGGACCAGGCATTAGGTGATGTGAATGACCTCTACCTGAGACGTTGGAAAGCTGCTGCCAGTCTGAGTAAATACTGACCTTCATGGACTAGGGGTCTGATTCAGTAGAAGGCAGCTTCATGTGTTCAACGTCTGGATGGGCAACACTTGGTGTAACACTGGGGTGTCAAAGATAAGGCCCAGGGGCCAGATCTGACCCTTCAAGCGTTGTTATCCGGCCCGCAAGCTGAGGCAGCTGCCCACCCCACCCCCTGCTCTTCTCCCGCTCCCAATTCTGGGCTGCGGGAACTTCCAATCCACCCCTCTTGATGGTCCAAGCGCAGAGGCAGCGGGGATTGGAAGGCGGGGACTTCAGCCCAGCTCATAGATCGCACTTCTTCTCTGCCCCTGAAGTAGGGGGCTGCTGGGGAGGGCGATGTGCATGCTGGGCTCGCCAGCTGAGGAAGCCACCCCCCTACACACACTGCTGGTCTGGGCTGGCGAGCCTTCTGTGGGCTAGTACACATGGCCGATCTGGGCTGGTACACAGGGCCCAGCCCGATCAAATGATATTTGTGTCATATCAAATGATATTTGTGTGGATAACCGGGTTTGATTCCCCTCTCCTCCACATGAGCTGCAGAGGCTAATCTGATGAACTGGATTCGTTTCCCCACTCCTACACACGAAGCCAGCTGAATGACCTTGGGCAAGTTACAGCTCCGTTAGCCCCACCTACCTCACAGGGTGTCTGTTGTAGGGAGGGGAAGGGAAGGTGGTTGTAAGCCGGTTTGAGTCTCCCTTAAGTGGTAGAGAAAGTCGGCATATAAAACCAATTCTTCTTCTTGATATCTGGCCCTTGTAACAATTGAGTTTGACACCCCTGGTATAATAGAAACTGGGTTTCTATTGATTGGGATTGAGATTGAGATGGACTTTCAGGAGCCAGGTGGCATATTTTAGGTGCACCTTGTATCTCCTTACCCCTTCCCAGGACTAACAGTAGCCAAATAAATTATACAAAGTAAGGCCCTATGTAAATTATCTTTATTTGCATTACTGATAGAGGTCACCGCTCTTCTGGTGCAGAATTCAAGTTGACCTAGTATAAAAATTTGACTTTTTAAAAAAGGAGCTCGGGCTACTCCCAGATTTTTAAAACCCTGCATCCGTACAGTTACTTGCAGTACTTATCTAGTCCTTTACCAAACCAAACAAAAGGAAACATGAGTCAACGGAGCCCTGCGAACACCAGCTAGGAGCTATGCAAATAAAAGATCTCCTTGGCACACGTGGCACCCGTCCGCTTTCAAAAGGTTTATCTCTTCATTATAAGTGCTTCTTAATTGAGCCGAACAGCTGCATGCTAAGTACATGGAGATCTTTGCTGCCATCGCTGCTGTTCTCAGGCAGGCTATGTGCTTGTGTATCAGGAGCAATCGAGACAATAGATCACCTTCTACTACTCTGTGATCAACAGTCTGCACCCAGGGGCCTCTGGATTGCTCCTATCCTATCAAGACACCATCTTCCTGCTGACCCCTGGGTGGTTTAATTACTGATGGGACACATGGACCCAAGAATAACAAGAGGTGTCACCAAATATCTGGCAGTAGTCCTGGCTTTAAAGTCACGATCAAGTTTAACCGTGTGCTAAACAGAAATAGTATCTATGTACTGTCTATATTGCTCCCTATAAAGATATTTATTTATTCTTATATTTGAAATTTTAAAATAATTTATAAATCTCAAGATTTTAAAGCCATATTATCACTCTACGGTGTTGCACATTTTGTTTTTATCTTATGTATCTTTTTAATATTTTAACTTTCTATTATGTTGTAAATTTTGTATTTTGTCTTATGTATGTTGCACTCAAGATCTTTGGTCAGATGAGCTTGAAATAAAAGGAAAGGCTAGGCGGAAAACCATCATGCGGGGCCTTGCCCCGAAAAGATGGTTTCTATCAGCTGTGCCTTTACAGCAAAGAGGGGCCGTGGCTTAGAGGTAGAGCCTCTGCTTGGCATGCAGAAGGTCCCAGGATCAATCCCCGGCATCTCCAGTTAAAGAGACTATGCAAGTAGGTCATGTGAAAGACCTCTGCCTGGGACTCTGGAGAGCCGCTGCCGGTCTGAGTAGATAATACTGACTTTGATGGACCGAGGGTCTGATTCCATATAAGGCAACTTCATGTGTTGCCACTCACAGAATACAGACTCTCCAAACCTCAGTACATTGGTGGTTCCCAGGTCCATTTCAGGTTAGGAATATAGGGAACTTTAAAAAAATGCTAATGGTACTAGTTGGTTCCCTCCATGTGTGATTTGTAGAGAGGGGAGAAACCTGCTGGGAGATTCACAGAACTCCCAGCATTGTGCATAGGTGAGCCCTGTGCCCAGCCATGAAGAGGTACTTCCAGTTATTCACAACACTGAATGGGATGGACCTCTAATGTAGCCCCAGCTGTTTGTACATTTACAAATCGCTTCCCTATAAGTGCCCAAAGTGATGAAGAATTACGTAAAATCCACTGGGAATCCTCACATTTGAAACTGTGCTTTAAAGCCTTCACAGCAGCTGGTTCCCACCTTTGAGAGCGAGGCTGTGTCAAGGAACTGTTCACAGCCGTTGTCTCAGTCCCTCCTCGCATTCTGCTGAGCGGATCTTCTCTGCCCCTTTGAGAAGGCTTTCTCCTCTGCTCTGCTCAGGTGCTTAGAGCTTCAGCCGAACAACCTGAAAGCCCTCATGGCCTTGGCAGTGAGCTTCACCAACACGGGGCACCAGCAGGAAGCCTACGAAGCGCTTCGGAACTGGATCAAGCAGAACCCGAGGTACAAGTACTTGGCCAGGAGCAAGAAAGGGTCCCCAGCGCTGACCAGGAGAATGTCCAAGGCATCAGAGGAAAGGTAACCGCCGTGGTCGGAGCATTCTGATAACTGGGGCTGAGAACTGGGTGGTGGCAGTAGTGTTGCCAGCTTTGGATTGGGAAATACCTGGAGATGTTGGAGTGGTGGAGATTGAGGAGGGCTGGGTTTGGGGAAGGGAGGGACTGACTTCAGTGGGGTACAATACCACAGAGTCCACCCTCCGAAGCAGCCATTTTCTCCCGCTGAACTGATCTCTGTTACCTGGAGATCAGTTGTAATCCCAGGAGATCTCCAGCTACCACCTGGAGGTTGGCAACTTTTTTCCTTTCTGGACCCTTTACTGCAGATTATATACAGAGTGCCAGTCCTCTGGGTCATTCCAGTGTCGACTTCTTAAGGATTCACAAGAGGTTTTTCATTTGCATTGTGTGTGTGGCTTTACAGCTGGCCTGAAACACATGTGTATCAGCAAGTCGAACAAGGGTGAACCTTCAGATCTTGCCTCTTCCCTTGCATATCAGGCAGGGTGAGGCCTAATTACCTTTTAAAAGAGTTTCGTGGGTGTGTGTGCACACTCTTCATCCTACTCCCCAAAATAGGGTTACCAGCTCCATGTTGGGAAATACCTGGAGATTTTCGGGGCGAAGCCTGAGGAGGGCGGGGTCTGGGGAGGGTCCTCAACGCCATAGAGTCCAATTGCCAAAGTGGCCATTTTCTCCAGGGGAACTAATCTCTGTCACCTGGAGATCAGTTGTAATAGCAGGAGATCTCCAGCTAGTACCTGGAGGTTGGAATTCAAAATATAGCACTTAAACAAAATTATCCAATTCAGGAAAATTTACAATGCAAAACTTGCAGTGAGAATAATGTATTAGAACATTAGAAACAGAACCACTTCTAACACAACAATTATAACATTAGAACAAAGTTCCAAGACAAATACAAATTGTAGCTTATGCTGGCAGAGCTCAGCTAAATTCAGTTCGTAGTCTGTGGTATATTTTACAGTCACATCATACAGCACCAGGAACCATGAGTTGAGTGGCAATGGAAGTCCGGTAAAATTCCATTTCGTATAGACAAATCGTCCTAAGAAAAAGGAAAGGCACACTCCTTCAAACTTTGAATGAAAGTTGCACGGAACAATCTAAAGGCTTGAGAAAGTCTATACGAAATGGAATTTTACCGGACTTCCATTGCCACTCAACTCATGGTTCCTGGTGCTGTATGATGTGACTGTAAAATATACCACAGACTACGAACTGAATTTAGCTGAGCTCTGCCAGCATAAGCTACAATTTGTATTTGTCTTGGAACTTTGTTCTAATGTTATAATTGTTGTGTTAGAAGTGGTTCTGTTTCTAATGTTCTAATACATTATTCTCACTGCAAGTTTTGCATTGTAAATTTTCCTGAATTGGATAATTTTGTTTAAGTGCTATATTTTGAATTCCACACTCCTGCAAGCACTTATTAGCTGTTAAATTTTGAATAGTACCTGGAGGTTGGCAACCCTACCCCAAAATCACATAGCAGCTGCAAAATTACTTTGCATGGGAGGTGGGATTATATTAGTGACTTTATGGGAGCAAGCCAATAGGTGCTCACCACAGCTGACATGACCCTGGTCCAACCTAAAACCCCAAAGAGACACAGGACTGGTTTTGTCACGCTTCACTTCCTGGACAGAACATAGCACATTTTGTTTCGAAGACAGCAGTAACTTTTTCAGAGGGGTAGAGTTGGTGTGGAAGTGATCATCCCTTTCTTGGCCACCCCCTTTGTGGTGATTTCCCCTGCTAGTTCCTTGCTGGAAGAAGTGAAGGAACTGTACCTGGAAGCAGCTCACCAGAACGGCGAGATGATAGATGCCGACTTACAGACAGGCCTCGGAGTGCTCTTCCATCTGAGCGGGGAGTTTAACAGAGCCATAGACGCTTTTAGCGCGGCCCTCACTGTCCGGCCAGAGGTGCGTTTTATGCTTTTTACGGGAAAGTTTCACATGTTGCTGTTCTGTCCATTCTCATTCCTTGCAATACTGGCCAGCCTTAATGGGCTGCCGCTTCACCCATTAATCCTTTAATACCTGAAACAGAAATGTTAATTGCCCGAGCGTCTCAGTTTCAGGCAGATTTATTCTCGCCCCACATTTGGCCTGCCTGCTGATGAGGGAAATCAGTTTTATAGGAGTTGTCTATAACCGCAAGTCACAGTTCCGTGCGACTGCTTTTTGGGTGTGTAGCGGCCGTTAATTTGAACAGACAGGCGGACAAATGAAAAAGATGACCCGTGGGAGGATTGTGCCAATACTAGAAGATTGTCGTTGTGTTGTCAGGATTATTCATTGTGGAACCGTCTAGGTGCCACCCTAGCAAACGGGGATCGGAGCGAGGAAGCTGTGGAGGCCTACACGAGAGCTTTGGAAATCCAGCCTGGCTTCATCCGGTCCAGGTACAATTTAGGAATCAGCTGCATCAACCTAGGAGCCTACAGGTAAGGTTGGACAACTCAGCACCCGTGTGGAGAAAAGCTGGTGCTACACTTTTCCTGTCATGTTGTCATGTGACTGAGAGAAAGACGCCCCATTAGAGGGTGGTGTGGATAGAAGGTTTTCCCCTACTTGGGGTGCAGAGGAGAGCGACGAGGATGATCAGAGGTCTGGAGGCCAAGCCCTATGAGGAAAGGCTGAGGGAGTTGGGAATGTTTAGTCTGGAGAAGAGGAGGTTGAGGGGGGACAAGATTGCTCTCTTTAAGAATTTGAAGGGCTGTCACTTAGAGGGCAGGGAGCTGTTCCTGATGGTAGCAGAGGATAGGATGCTCAATAATGGGTTCAAATTGAGGACAGAGAGGTACCAGCTGAATATTAGGGAAAGGTTTTTACAGTAGGAGTTGTTCGACAGTGGAATCGGCTACCTAGGGAGGTGATGAGCTTCCTCTCACTGGCAATCTTTAAGCAGAGGCTGAACAAGCAGTTGTCAGGGTTGCTCTAGTCTAGGCTGATCCCGCATTGAGCAGGGGGTTAGACTAGATGGCCTGTATGGCCCCTTCCAACTCTATGATTCTATGATAAAGGGTGTCCTTGGAGAACACCAGTGGGGGAGTGACTATGGGCTCAACCACACATTATGATTTATTCTGTGTTTAAGTGATTTTTTAAAAGTTTAGCTATCAGGATTGCATTATCAGGGAGGAGAACAGTGTCCGGGGGGGGGGGGGAGACACGTTAACCCTCCATTCCCTGCCATTATCTTTCTGAAAAGCTACCCTCGAGCTGCTTTTACCCCCTTGAGGGAAATCTTCCCAGTATCCTGTTTTCATCCCCAGTGGGGTTAACAGCAGTTTGTGGGCCAGTGAGAAAACAGTCGTGGAGGAATTTTGGCTGGGAAATAACACCCAGATTTTGTGAGGTGCGCAAAATTTAAATGTGGACCATGGACAGTGTAAGGGCTTTACAACACTGCTTCCCAGTCTCTGGAAAGCAACTGCCCATCTTGTGGGACAGATCACCGTATCTGTCTGTTTCCGAGATCCTCAGCATTAAATCTCCGCCTCATGGACCAGCGTGGATTTAAAAAGAAAGGATACCAGTATCAGAAATAAGGGGATCTATTCCCACTGCAGGCTTCCATTCCCGAGTAAAAACATAACAAAGAGCCACAAATCTTTTTTTACTAATGTAATTTTTCTCCGTCTCATTTTCCCATAAAAGGTCTTTTTTTTAATTCAATCTGAACATCACCTGGTTCTCCCATAGACATTTCCACTCCCCCTCACGGCTAATGTTTCATTAGAATTCAATTCTAAGTGTTTTGAGCGGAGGATAATTAGTTTTCAGTGATGACTGCAGGATGGCGTAGAAGAAGATAAACAAACGGTAGGGCCAGGACAAGTTTTTATGTTTTGTTTCCGAAGAGCTGAAAGTGGTTTAATAGAGCCCATTGCGCACACAGCTGTTTCACTGTAATCTCTGGCTGGATCAGATATTTTTGGTCAGTCGTAACAACACCCCCCCACACACACACACACACATAATTTGATATAAAGTATACAGAATGTCAAGATTTATCCGATCAACAATAATTAAAACAATCCTTAGACATATAAACTTCATTTCTCAGTTACTTTTGTATCGCTGGTGGCTACTAGAAATCATCTCAAAGGTTTTCTAGCGCTTGAAAAACCTGCGGAGCCTGTTTGACCAGAGACAGGAGCAGTGTTGGGAAAAGGCTTGGTTGTCCCCATTCTGTCTAGACACATGTGGTGGTGGTGGAAAGGGCCGTCAAGTTGCAGATGACATAGCAACTTGTTGGGTTTTCAAGGCAAGGGACAGGCAGAGGTGGTTTGCCATTGCCTGCATCTGCGTAGCAACCCTGGATTTCCTTGGTGGTTGGTCTCCCATCTGAGTACTAACCAGGGCTGACCCTGCTTAGCTTCTGAGATCTGACGAGATCAGGCTAGTCTGGGCCATCCAGGTCAGGGCAATGTGTGCATGTAAGGTGCTGTTAAGTCACAGCTGACTCATGGAGATGAACAGAGGTGGTTTGCCATTGCCTGCCTTGATGTAGCAACCCTAGACTTCCTTGGTGGTCTCCCATCCAAATACTAACCAGGGTTGACCTTGCTTAGCTTCAAGATTGGGCTAGCCTGGGCCATCCAGGAGAGCACCCAGACACGTATAGTGGTATTCTTATGATCTAGGGTAGTGTTCTTCAACCTTTCCAGACCCAGGACTCACTGAGGAGCACACATATGAGAGGAAAGTTGTCACCTGACAGGAAGAGGGGGAGCCACAATTATGACACCAGTGTGGTCAAGGCCAGGACCAAGGCAACAGACCAGTGACAAGCCAAGCAGCAAGAGATGTAGCATAAGGATGAACAAGCCAAGGGTCAGACGCTGGAGGAATCCTTCCCACCATCGAGTGGCCTTGCGTTGTCATCCTGCTATGGGAAACGTGGCTCTCTGTACATGTAAGCCAGCTGCAGGTCCTTGCAGAAGGCAGCCTCCCCCAAGATGGCGGCTCTGAAGGGGCTTGCACTGAACAGATAGGACTGTGTGGTCCACCTCAAGGGCCCAACCCACGGGTTGAAGACCACTGGTCTAGGGCGTGGGACTGTCCAGTAGTAGCAACTGGAGTAGTAGCAATGGAGATATTCATGGAGGAGAGGGCTATCCGTGGTTACTAGTCAAAATGGATACTAGTCATGATGCATGCCTATTCTCTCTAGGATCCGAGGAGCATGGCTATTATATTAGGTGCTGTGAAACACAGGCAGGATGGTGCTGCTGCAGTCGTCTTGTTTGTGGGGCTTCCTAGAAGCACCTGGTTGGCCACTGTGTGAACAGACTGCTGGACTAGATGGGCCTTGGTCTGGTCCAGCAGGGCCTTTCTTATGTTCTTATGATTTCCTCCCGATGGAAGATCAGACAGACAAGAGAAATACTCTAGAGGCTGTAAGTAAAGCTTGGTCAGCTTTATTCATAGGATTTCATCTAGAGACCGGGACACGAAATGAAAGTCAGAGGTGTCAGTTTTTCATGTTACAGAATGGTTTGGGTCAGGTCGTAAAATTGGTAGCGACTGTCTTCAGGTCACACAAAACAGTAATCGCCACCTGTTTACTTGTCTGGAGTGTCAGCCCGGTGACTCCTGCTCTGAAACCCGACATTCAGGATTCTTGATTTGTATTGGGCAGTGATAGCAACCTGTCATTGCCTTTTTGACAAAGTAAGGGCTTATGTCCAACGGAGCCTTTCTACAGGTGGAAGGATTTCCGTCCACAGAGTGTGACTCCCTCGCCTCTTCCTTTCCGCCATAGCCCCCTCTTGCCGAAATACTGTCCCCCATTTTTCAGCAAGAGGAGAGAAAGAACGTCACATTCCACAGATGGACATCCTGCCCTCAGAAAAGCTTCATTGGATCCAAGCCAACATCATGTTGCCAACAGGACTGCTTTATATTATACAGATGGGTATTAAACGCAGACCTGCAGGTGACAAGCAAGAGAAACAATTGTATACGCTGCAGGCTACATGAATTCTTATATATCAAACCACCATCAGCTCTCTCTTAAGAAACCTAGCCCCTGTCTCCAGCATAAGAGATCATCCAATTGTCCATTGGGAAAGAGAGCTGTCATCAACTTGAAACGTATCAGGTTGTGTTTCCATGGATTATGAGGGAAAGCAGATTTATAGGCAGTTGTCTCTAAATAGGTTACGGGAAGATGGAATATTTGTAAGCAGTTGGGTGACATTTCAAGTGGATGGCCTTAGGCGAGGAGATTCTGGAAAGGAATATAGTGAAGAGAATATAGAAAAGGGGGTTAGACAGATTCATGGAGGAGAGATCCATCAATAGATACAAACTGGGGTGACTTAAGGGAACTTCCACGTTCAGGGGCAGTCAGCCTAATCCCAGTGGTAGGAGGCAACGTCAGTGGAAGGACTTGGGCCATACGCCTCGTTGGCCCTCAGGGGCAAATGTTTGGCCATGTTGTGAGACAGGATGCTGGACTAGAGGGACCTCTGGTCTGATCCAGCAGGACACCTCGTATGTACTTGAGAGACATTACTCATAACCACGTGTTACAGATTGCCACCTGGGATCCTGATCTTGTAGAGAAGTTGACCTGTGTTTTTGTGTGTTGCTCCCCTCTTCCGCACCACAGAGAGGCCGTCAGCAATTTTCTCACAGCCCTCAATTTGCAACGAAAGAGCCGGAATCAGCAGCAAGTCCCTCACCCTGCAATTTCAGGTAATATCTGGGCAGCTTTGCGAATCGCTTTGTCTATGATGGACCAGCCGGAACTTTTTCAAGCTGCTAACCTGGGCGACCTGGATGTTCTATTAAGAGCTTTCAGTATCGATCCCTAACAGACACACACTTATACAACCGAGCCATCCAAAAATAAAAAACTATTCAACTACATACAGAAATGTAAATGTCTTTCGATTCCCAGTTTGACCAAAAAGACAGACGCACAGACGTTCTCTAGCAGAAGACGGTTCTGCGGGATTTCTCCAGGTCTCCAGATAGGAAGTTTAAAAAGCACAAAACATTGTAAATACCACCTTGCCCGAATTTTTGTGGTGGAGTCAAGTGAATGAGAGCTTTCGTGACATTGATGGGACTCAGGGGAAACATTACTGGAATAAACTGCATTCCTTGTGACATATACCTGTACAAAGAAAGTATTTCTCTTAAAAAGTCGTGCTATATCTTCGGAAGAGCACCCAAGAATGTATTTAGGTAATATTTCCTAAGGATCCATACAGGTCCATTGGATATGCAGTTTTGGAAATGTACGTCTGCAGTTGGGGGATGCCTCATCAGCTTCCCTCTTCCAGATCCTTTCCCCACAGAGGCAACCATCGATGTATGTCCGGAGCATTGCGCCCCTTCTCGTCAGTGTATTCAGTTGTTTACCCACCAGGGCTTAAAATTAACTTCGCTGAATTTTCTTCCTTCTGGAGTCTGATCACGTGAAGCCTTCCGAGGTGGAAATGGAGAATTTGCCGGTCAAATGACATTTTTGTAGAGCTGTGTTGTGCAAGCTTAGAGAGCAGTTTGCACTAGTGGTTGGGGTCTGTAGGAGTAGGGCTGGCCCTAACAGGTTGGGCCCCCTGGGCCCACCCACACCCTTTTCCCCTTCCTGAATCCACACCTCATCTCTCCAAGCCCTCCCTCCTCCCTTCGAATGATAGCCTGCTGCTGGTCTTTAGCGGTCAGCCATTCGGTTTTGACTGTTCCAGAGGCACGTCACCATGGGAGCAATTTGGTATTGCCTAGCGATACCATAATGTACATGTGGCCACTTCTAAGTTGACCCTAAGTGCAGAGTTGTTTTCTGTTGCCCCAGAATGCAGACATGCCCCAGAGAGCTGCGGACATGCCCCAGAAGGTCGGGCCAGAACCAGCAGGCTGAAATTAAATCAAAAAGTTTTCCAGCTAAACATCAGGAAGAAATTCCTGGCTGTTAGAGCGATTTCTCAGGGGAACAGGCTTCCTTGGGAGGGGGTGGGCTTTCCTTCACTGGAGGCTTTTAAGCAGAGGCTAGATGGCCATCTGTCTGCAATGCTGATTCTGTGACCTTAGGGGGATCATGAGCGGTAGGGCAGGAAGGGTGGCATCAGTGTTTGGCTCTCATGGCCCTTTCTTGCATGCCCAGGGTAGTGCCGATTGCCACTTTGGAGTCAAGAAGCAATTTTCCTCCAGGCCAGATTGGCCAGAGATCCTGGTGGGTTTTTTTGTCATCTCTGGGCATGGAGTTGGAGTCACTGGGGGTGTGTGAAGGGAGGTAGTTGTGAATTTCCCGCATTGTGCAGGGGGTTGGACTAGATGACCCTGGTGGTCTCTTCCAACTCTATGATTCTGTGACCCCCTAGGGTGGTCAGGGAGTGTTTTAGGCAACTGCCCCAGGCTTCCTCCCCCTCCTTCGAAGAGGCAAACACCTCTGGCCACAGGCGCTGTGGCAGCTGGTCCACCAGCTTGGGCACCAACTGGTGGACCAGCGTCCCAGAAGTCCATGCACACCGCTGAAGACCTGTTTTGAGCAGAGCTCACAACAGAATCAGGATCTACGAACGTAATGCACTTTAATCTAGATTTCTTGTTTTTCTTTTTGGGCAGGGGTGGGAAGATACCACTCTTTCTGCACTTTGACTGTAGGAGCAAAAGGTACGGATGCCGCCTGCATTGACATCACGGACCTTTTGATCCAAGGCGGAGCTTCCTTCTAGCTGAGACGGTTTAAAAAATGCAAGGAGCGATAACCAGGTCACAGCTTGGAATGGAGAAGGTATCATTGCTAGTCCTGCTACTGTGGAATAGCAATAGGGGATGTACGTCAGCCGTGAAAGGACAAACGTCTGTTCCTGCAGCCTCCTGCAAGGAACTGGAAACAGAACTTACCAAAAAGCATTCCAGATCGAGGCTGGATTGCAGCATCCTCTTAAGATCCTGGATGCAAAGGACCCTCAGTCCTTTGGGACTCAAAACACTAACTCAAGAGTTCAGCCTTCCCCCCCGCCCTGCCCCCGAGACGTTCTCTTGCACAAGCCCTGTTGAAGCGAAACGGGGCCAGGCAGGGGCACAGAACTCTGCTCCAGTGTGGTGTTGTGGTTAAGAGCGGCAAACTCTAATCAAGAGAAACGGGTTTGATTCCCCGCTCCTCCCCATGCAGCCTGCTGGGTGACCTTGAGCCAGTCACAGTTCTCTCTGAATTCTCAGCCCCACCTACCTCACAAGGTGTCCGTTGTGGGGAGGGCAAGGGAAGGTGATTAGAAGCCACTTTGAGACTCCTTAAAAGGTAGAGAAAAGTGGGGCATAAAAAGCCAACTCTTCTTCTTCTTCCTTTCAGCAGGGCCTCCACAAGAGTTCTCTTAAGCCCCGAGATAACAAGTGCCTCAAGCAAAATCCCCTTAAATACTATCGATTTCCGAGAGCATGAACAAAACTGGGACACGCGCGCTACATTTTTAGCTGGAGTTTGATAGTTCCATGGAACATCATTCTTCAAGAATTTGGGGGCAAGGTTAACAAAAATGGGCAGGGGGGCTCCTTCATCCAAACGGGATGTTTCGAAAAATAAACAGGGATCTTGTAGCACCTTAAAACATTTCCAGTATAACTTTCCATAGATGTCTTCAAATGTGATGAGCGTATTCTCATTATGCTGTCCTTTTATGTAGCAGGTATTATTATTATTATTTTAAAAAATGTTATCGAGAATCTCATTTTTCATTGTCAGTACTTTTCATTTTTTTTAATTGATCTTGAACAAAAGTAGTTATATAAAAATGACAAGTAGCAAACAGTGCTCTGTACTGTCAAACTTCGGTGGCCGTTTTTGAATCATGGTTTTGCTCCTCATCAGCAGGTTTTAACAGGGCGTCGTAGGGATATTTATTGGCGCCGCAAATTGTAGGACCTGTCAACCGAAGCAGAGAACGTTTCCTAAATGTGATTTCTTTGTAGTAATCCCCCCCCCCAAAATGGCACCCAGAAATGTTACCTTGTGGCAAAAGCTTCCAATAAAACAAACCTTTGCTTGGTGATTTCCCTCTGAACTCGAGGCAATGTAGGAATTGCAAGAGACCAAAAATTCACATCGACTGCAGAGATCGTCTTCAGCAGCAGTTAGTCCAAGGCCCCTCCGGGAAGCTGTATAAGCTGGGCGTGAAGGGGACATCCCACCCCTATAGTCAGCAGGAGCTGAAAGATATACTGCCTCTGAACATGGAGGTTCCGTTCAACTATCCTTGCTAACAGACCTTGATAGGCCTACCTACGAGATCATCTTCTGCTGTGCCCAAGACAGAGCACTGAGGCCACTGAATTCCAGAAAAGGCAGCTATTGAGTAGTAATAGAGACCTTACACAGCCGGCAATAATAAAAAATTACATTTTTGTAGAGCTGTGTTGTGCAAGCTTACAGAGCAGTTTGCACTAGCGGTTGGGGTCTGTAGGAGTAGGGCTGGCCCTAACAGGTAGGCCCCCTGGCCCCACCTGCACCCCCTTCTCCCTTTCTGAATCCACACCTAGTCTCTCCGAGCCCTCCCCCCTCTTGAATGATAGCCTGCTGCTGGTCTTTAGTGGTCAGCCATCCGGTTTTGGCTGTTCCAGAGGAACATCGCCAAGGGAACAATTTGGTATTGCTCTCCAAGCTTTCAAAGTTCTCCCAGCTCTAACTGGACATGCTAGGGATGAACCAGAGACCTTCTGAATGTTCTAAGCCACACATTCTCCATGGTCTCAGGCGGAGCTCTTTCACATCACCTACTTGCCTAGTTCCTTTAACTGGAGATGCCGGGGATTGAACCTGGGACCTTCTGCATGCCAAGCAGATGCTCTACCATTGAGACACGGCCCCTCCCCAAAACCCCTTTTGCCCTGGGAACCAGACATTTTGCAGGCGTCCACCTGCAAAATAGCTGGTGCAGCCCCGTGGAACGCAAGGGGCGTGTTTCACAGGGATGTATTTTAAATGCTTTTTAAATTTTATTTTTCTGGCAAGGGAAGCCTCTCAGGAGGTGGTTCAGTTGTGCCATTCCTGGCCATACCCAACTACCCCCCCTTCAGGAATGGGCTACCCAGGTAGATCTGCAGCATCTAGCATCGTCTCTCACTTTCCATAGTCAATGCCCTCTTCGGGCAGAATTTCTTTTTCCTGTAATTTCAAAGGCTATTTTTAATTTTTCCTGACCGCAGTCCAATTTCTGCTCTCTTTCTTCCCATTCAAGAGACTATTTTTATGGCTAGCCAGGGAAAACATATATATATATATAAAGCAATGTTTAAAATTAGGAAATGTAATCTCTCTATATTTTTAAGGATGCTTTTTTTCTAAGAGTAGAGCGAATTTGTAAAACAATTCCTTTTGAAGAAACACATAGCCTCAGGTATCGGTGCATTGCATGCGAGCGTGACTGTCTTGGTTGCCTAAAAATTCGCACATGCATGCAAAACAAACCGTCCTCTAAATGCAAGTTTGTGCTCTGCATGGCGAATGCTTCAACCTGTCTTTTAACGAAATCCGCATGCCAAAAGCATCCATTGCTTTTAATAGACATCCAGGGTGCGATTTGGAAAGAGACACCTGGTGAGTTTAAAATGAGAGGTGGGCCACTTTGGTTGCTGCATGAAAAATCGCACAAAACTGTGAACGATACCAATCATTTTTAGTGAGCTGCAAGAATCTGGCTCAGGGCTGGCCCTAACAGTCCAATGGGGCTTGCTCCAGGACCCACACACTCTCTATAAGCTCAAAAAGCCACATTATGATATGCCCTATGCGTGCATACACACACACACCAAACACACACATCTACTAGTTACATATTAAATGTAACTAGTAGAAGAGCCAGCGTGGTGTAGTGGTTAAGAGCGGTGGTTCGGAGCGGTGGACTCTAATCTGGCAAACCAGGTTTGATTCCTCCTCCCCATGAGCGGTGGACTCTAATCTGGTGAACCGAGTTAGTTTCCCCACTCCTACACATGAAGCCAGCTGGGTGGCCTTGGGCTAGTCACAGCTCTCTTAGAGCTTTCTCAGCCCCACCTACCTCACAGGGTGTCTGTTGTGGGGAGGGGAAGGTGATTGTAAGCCGGTTTGGTTCTCCCTTAAGTGGTAGAGAAAGTCGGCATATAAAAACCAACTCCTCCTCCTTCGCCCTGACCTGGATGGCCCAGGCTGGCCTGATCTTGTCAGATCTCAGAAGCTAAGCAGGGTTGACCCTGGCAATATTTGGATGGGAGACCACCAAGGAATTCCGGGGTCGCTACGCAGAGGCAGGCAGTGGCAAACCTTCGCAGGGCAAGAAAATGTGCCCCTTTCTCTGAAGGTGGCACGATCACACGTTTGGAGTGAGCCATTTCAAAAAAGGCCAGAATGAAGAGGGTTTCGGAAAGAGCATGTTGATGATGGGGAAAAGGTTGATTTTGTGTGGATGTTCAGTTAAGCCAAAGCAGAGATAAACCTCGGTGTGGAGGCAGCCCAAAGCGGGTGCCTAGGCATGCCACTAGTTTCTCGGGCCGGTGCGTCAGCAAGTTTTGATGTCAAAGGACATCGTAGTATACTGACAGGCACTTTGGGGAAGTGGTGTGTGGTCATATCAATGGGAAGAGGGAAAATGCAGGACTGTTGTCTTAACGGAGGTATTCAGTGACACCCTCGGAAGAATGTGTGTAGCTGTTTCTATAGGTGGCCCGTGTGGTTGCTGAAGAGGCATCGCAACATGGAAGGAATGGACGAGTGCATATGAAAATAAGGGTTCCATTAATGAGCCTCAGCATTTAACCAGATGTGTTTGCACAGTGGAGTGGTGAAGGCAGAGGGTCATGGTGATGCAGGAACCACCCCATCTTCAAACTTGCCCTAGCGCCCCTTTCCCTTGGTTCTTAATCCGTCTTTCCCCCCATCCTTAAGCTGATTTCAGCACAGGAGCAAAACAACCAAAAGGTACTGAATGCCAGTTCAGACATGTGTGTTTGTTTCTCAGTGTTTGCAAACTTGCATGGGGAACAGAGCCATCGCAGGTTACATGGCACTTTCAGTGCAGTTTAGCGATTGTTTGCAAGCGGAATTTGCTGTTCCACGCAGTAAAATCCAGATGCAAAGTGTGCGTGAAAGTGCCCGGTGTGCTGGATCTATCCTCAAATGAAATACTTCTTCCAAAGGAGGCATTCAGATATTGAGCTGCGAGCCACAGCCTGAAGAATTACTGGCAGGTTATGTGCATGTGCGAATCAGTCCCAAGTATCAGATCTGCAAACACACAAATGTGGTTCAGCCTCTTTGATGCATTTGCAAAACAGCCTTAACGTGTGCTTTCTGTCCCTCCAATCGTACTTCATAATGGCCATCGCAGATGGACTAAAAATTGTATTTTTAGGTTAGCAGCTTTTTAATTACTATATATATAAATAACTGTAATCTTGAAAACTGTAAATTTAGGAAAGAAATGTTTATAAATATATATTTTATATATCGGGTGCAATATATCTAGATGAAACTAAGAGTCTATATAGTTTTTGAAAGGAATCATGTGCTGCCTCTGCTGTGAGATGATGAACATTTGAAATTGTGTTTGGGGCTTTTAACACTCAAGTAGGGTCAGGACAACCTTGAGATCGGCCCTCATTTACATCTCAAAAGTCCCCTTTGTTTCTCTGGGCACCAATCCTGCAATGACTTTCAACCTAGTTGGACCAATTATTACATCTAGTGGAGGGTTGAGAAGGGTATTGAG
Organism: Euleptes europaea; assembly: GCF_029931775.1. NCBI lineage: Eukaryota > Metazoa > Chordata > Lepidosauria > Squamata > Sphaerodactylidae > Euleptes > Euleptes europaea. Next base: position 14,439,375 of record NC_079316.1, read on the forward strand.
AGCCAGCGTGGTGTAGTGGTTAAGAGCGGTGGTTTGGAGTTGTGTACTCTGATCTGGAGAACCGGGTTGGATTCCCCACTCCTCCACATGAGCAGCGGAGGCTAATCTGGTGAACTGGGTTGGTTTCCCCACTCCTACACATGAAGCCAGCTGGGTGACCTTGGGCTAGTCACAGCTTTCTCAGCCCCACCTACCTCACAGAGTGTCTTTTGTGGGGAGGGAAGGTGATTGTAAGTTGGTTTGATTCTTCCTTAAGTGGTAGAGAAAGTCGGCATATAAAAACCAACTCCTCTTCTTCTTCTTCACACAACCTCCAGCACCAGAATGGAACTTTCTGATCAAGTGTTTCATCCATCAAATAGGGTTGCGGCTTATCTTGCCTGGCTGTAGGGTTGCCAACCTCCAGGTGGTGGCTGGAGATCTGCTATTACAGCCAATAGAGATCAGTTCACCTAGAGAAAATAGCTGCTTTGGCAATTGGACTCTATGGCATTGAAGTCCCGCCCTCCCCAAACCCCGTCCTCCTCAGGCTTCGCCCCAAAACCTCCCACTGGTGGTGAAGAGGGACCTGGCAACCCTACCTGGCTGGCTAGTTCATCTTTTGCCAAGTGACCACAGGGCTGCCAGCCTCTTTTGTTCCCTAGTTGGAGGAAAACGTCACCATCCTGCTTAACACAGCCATCCCCGGTCGAGCTGAGAGATGTGGGCAGGTCCATGGACAGCCAATGGCTGATGTGAGATCTTCTGCAGATTGGCTAGTTTCTTTTCCTGACAGTTCTTTGCAACTGACTAAATTGCTCTACTGTGCATGTAATCTGCCTTGAGTCCCAATGAGAAAGGCGGACTACAAATGCAAATTAAAAAAAAATACATTTACAAAGCAGAGGTTGGGCAATCCCTTTTTTTAAAGTAAATTTTTAATGTTTTCCATATCATATAGTCCAACATAACAATAGCCAAAAGAAATTATCATTTAAAAAACAAATATTGTTGCTGATGATAGTCTTTAATTTGTAATAAAAACAAAAACTGTTGACTTCCCCTTCACCCCCTCCATCTAAAAAATAAATTGAATATTCTTTTGCATATGTTTACTAATCCCAATATTATATTAAATGATAAAATATTACTATTTCATTCATTATTAAGAGGTTACCTAAAAGTAATAGTAAAAATTTATAAAAAGGGATCAGATCAATGAGTAACCCTTAAACATCCCCATTTGAAATTCATTTTCACAATAGCTTCTCCAAGTCTTCCATTCCCCCATAAGAGGTTAGGCAATCACTTGGCAGGGATGCTCTAGGTGGACCCTGCATTGAACAGGGGTATTGGACTGGATGGCCTGGATGGCCCCTTCCAACTCTATGACTCTAGGGTCCGCTCTACACAATGATTTCACCGATGCCACTTGGAATGCTGGACTACCGTGCCCTGGGGGGTCACCACCTATCTTTTTCCTTAACATGTTTTGATATCAAAGCATAAACTACCACAAATTCTTTATCAGCTCCAAGGTTCATCAAGAGATACATCACACAAGCAGGTCTTTGCAGGATCAGAACCCCAGAATACAAAGAATATGAGTGTGAGCAGAATAAAGCCCCATGCTTGAATGTTTACATTCAGTTTCAAAGGTTCAAAACTAACCCAGACTGGGTTAATCTCTAATATGGGGTTTAAGGTTAGTTTCCAAATAACGGTAACTTTGCCTCTATATACCTAGTGCATTATTAGCTGCATTTAATATTTAAACATGGATCTAATCATTGACTGAAGCTTGAAAGTGATGTCGCCATGCTCTGCTCTTTTAACGTATAATTTACGTTCTTGAAACTATATGGCTATTTGGTGTGTTTCTTAGGCTGATTAAAAAAGGTAACATTTGCAGAGCGCCACAGTAAATGTATTTTTGTATGGTAACGGCAGCATGCCTTCTTGTGATTCATTTCCCACTTATTAAATTGTATTTATTTTCCTGTATTTATAAAACCGTGCAATTTTTAAATATGTTTTAAAATAAACTTCTGTCTGTGGCTTCAAGTTATTTTGCCAATTGGAGAATCAACTGATTTATATCTGCCAGGGAGGAAGGAAATTGGTTTGGATCCTGCCAGCTTCTCCCGTTATGAACCCATGAAGCTGCCTTACACTGAATCAGACCCTTGGTCCATCAAGGTCAGTACTGTCTACTATTGGCAGTGGCTCTTCAGGATCTCAGGGGGAGGTCTTTCACATCCCCTACTACCTGATTCTTTTAAACTGGAAGGATTGCCAGCCTTCAGGTACTAGCTGGAGATCTCTTATCAGCTGGAGATCAGTTGTAATAGCAGATCAGTTCACCTGGAGAAAATGGCCGCTTGGGCCATTGGACTCTGTGGCGTTGAAGTCCCTCCCCTCCCCAAACCCTGCCCTCCTCAGGCTCCTGGTGTTGTGGGCCAACCCTATAAACCGGAGATGCTGGGGATTGAACCGGGGACTTTCTACATGCCAAGCAGATGCTCTACCACTGAGCTAATGCCCCTCCCCAGTTCCACTCCTCACTGTAGCCATTGTTCCGTGTAACCTTTCTCCTTGTGGGTTCCACATTCTCTGCATAACTTTTGTGGTGGTTAAGTCTTATTCCTCCCTCTTTTCCAAGTGTAATGACTAGTACGGGAACCTGCTTCATGGTGTCCCAAATATCTACTTATTTGAAGAGGCTGCTTTTAGGAACAGGAGAGGTACTTCGGTTTCAATTCGTTGCCCTACATACGGTGCCAGACAAGCCTTGCCAAATTGCTTGGAAACCGTGACCACAAAAAAAGACCCCTGGAATCAAAAGATATGAGAATTTCTTTTTTAATTCAAAACAGTTGCAACAATCATTCGTATGCCTTTATGTGGCAGGCAAATTCTCTCCAAAACTTGAACAGTGTTTCAAGCAAAACCACTCTGAATGGTGCAAAACACTCATCCGCTTTTGCAAACGCTTCCAGGATACAGTAGTCCATGTCAAGAGGTGGGACGGAGCTCATACAATGATTCTGATCCGATTTGGGGAGCGGGGAAGGGCAAGCGAGAAGAGGTGACATCAAAAAAGGCACATCCAGTTCCGCCCTAATTTTGCATAGTCATTCAATGCCTCGGCAGTCGAACTTCACAGAAAACAGTGGAATTGCCACAAAGGTGGAAGACAAAAGGCCATATGCAGGAGACCCCATTTTTTAATATAACTGGCATCTAAAATATCCACCTTACATGTTTGTAAAGTAACGGGCCAGTCCAGATTTCTTAAAATCCTCCCTGTGACCACCAATCTGTACGGAAGATCGCAGAGGTGCCAACATGAGTTGTGGTGCTGCGTTTTTCTAACCAGTGCACTTCGGTGGGGAAGCAGTGCCTGTATCTGCCACCATGTGCTTCTTCCACAGAGCTACTCTGTATGGAAGATGTTGTGGCCCTGTGTTGACTCAATAGCTTGAGTTCCTAAACAGTTATCTCATCAGCGTGCACATGAAAAGTTACTCGGAAGCAGATATTCTAGGGAATGGCACTGGATAATTGTCCAGTAAGGAGATATGCTCATGACCCATTCAGCTGCAGGTTATATGTATGCACTTGTCACTTTAAAAAAAATACTTGCCTCAAAAGATATCATGGAATAAACCATTACTGTTAATGGGATTAAATGCTTCTATAATGATCAAGATGTCACAAGTGACCCCTGCTTGGACCACCGGCAGAGAACAAACCGGAAAAGCCCAGGTCCCAGAAAGCTTTACCTTTGATTCCTTTCCCATTCAGAAGCTACCCACATTTCTAACTCTGATCCTGCATCAGCCTATGTGATTACAACCCTGATCCTTATGGCTTAATGAAAACAAATAGAAAATATTTAGAAAACTTTTGACTTTTTTCCTTCCTGAGTTTGCATACGTCAAACAAAGAGCCAACCAAACTCTGAGTTTTTTTAAAAAAGATATTCTCAAACACCCCCAATTTTGCAAAAACTGTGTATGTTCAAAAAGAGAGCCTTTGAATTGTTTTCATATTGAGTGGAAACTAAAAGAGGATCTTATTTTTCACCATTCATTGGTCCTTGGGTCTATAATTCACTACATGTATGTAAGCTTCGTGGAATGAATGGGAGATACTAGCTTTGCTGGTGCATGTCTCCCGTTTGTTTCAATAGAAGCATGCTTAGAAGACCATCCCAATGGCCTGCCTCCTTGTTTGAGAACTGCCAGTGTCAACAAGGAATCAACTAGTGGCTGCGGTGAGCACAAGATCTTTTTTTTTTCCTCCCGGTAGAGGCTGGGATTACTCAGTAAAACTCTGCTATTGGAAGGGAACAAGATTTCCTCGCACAATAAAATCTGGTCTTTGCAAAAACCACAGGAATGAGATGAACACTCTTGGCATTTTGCTTCAAGGAAATGAGGCCTGGCCACCCAAACCAATCCTCTGTGGCAAAAAAGATGCCTCTCTGACACCAATTTGGTTCCAGACTAAATCTTTCCTTTGCTCACTCTTCTTTCTTTTTTTCTAAGTAAAGACCTAAAGGAAGCCCCGGAGAGCTCCAAAATCCCTGACTCCGTCACCAAGGCGGGAAGATTAAGAGGGCAGGGTCTAATCTCCCAGGGCAAATCAGATACGGTCTGCCTTATAGTTCCCGGAGACAGGACGACAAAGGGAGAAGGGGCAAGCTGCAGAGCTTGCCGGTAACAGTTTTGTAACTGAAGCCATTCTCTAGTGAGCGACACACTCTCCCCGCACGTTTTGGATGGCGCCAGAAGCAGCAGATCAGCTGGCAAGGATCATACCGTGTGCGTGGAAGCCAGGAGGCAGAACCTCAAGGCAGCTCTAGAGGAGGGCGAGAGATGGCACGTCATTCTGACATGCCCACAGCAGTGCTGCAAGGGCAGTGGTAGAATAGGCCTTAGATGTATGCTCTGGAGTTTTGTATTCATGGTATTGCTGACTGGGCAGCAGAGTTCTGCCTTGTTTTGGCTCTTGAGCATCCAGGTCTTAAGCTCCAGCATCCCCCATCTGGTCCCTCCATCCTGGCTACAAACATGAACAGCCGCAACTGGAACCTATCCGCGTAAGAGTCCTTCTGGGGTTATGCGAATGCGTACTGTCGGGTTGGCACGCCCTGCTGCTCGGGACGTCTCCAAAACACCCTTTCCTCACTCACCAAGGGGCAAGACAGTGAGGAAAGGCAGCCGCCAGGAGACTGACAGGGGAAGGCCAGCCGAGAGACCAAGGCAGCAGGGAAGATGGCCGATGTGGCTGGGGGCACCAGGATTCGCTGAGATGGCCCTGTCACTGCCAAGGGGACAGACTGCCTGAAGCCCAGGGCAGCCTCGGGAAGGGGACTGTCCCCCGAGCCAATGGGAGAACAAGCAGGAAGCCTGACGGGATGAAATGGCAGGGGAGAACTCAACACCGGCCAGGAACCTGGAGAAGGCCTGCAAAAAGGGGGTGGCAACGGGACCCAGCTTGCTGGGGGTAAAGGGAAGATGACTGGGGAAGGCACTGGCAAACCACCATGTAAACAAAGTCTGCCTTGGAAACATCGGTATGTGACGTCACCCCATGGGTCAGGAATGACCCAGTGCTTGCACAGGGGACCTTTACCTTATTTTAACGGGACCCAGGGAAGGCGGAAGAGCACAGGAGCAGAGAAGGGAGAGGTGGCTAAGGAGCGAGACAGCACCACCACCTGAGAGGAATCATGGTTGGAGTAGAGAATTGGGAAGGTGGGTGGATAGAAGGAGGAAACGCCAGATGGCCAGGGAGAGGGAGGCAGGCTGAAGGGTCAGTCAGGAGCAGCGTATCCAGGGGAGCCAGGACCTCTTGTTGGCGAGGTCAGCCCCATTCTGAGGCCAGATGAAGTCAGAGAGAGTCAGAGGCAAGGGCAGACCAAGGAAGCGCCTCACATGTACCCACAAGACCAGCTCTACGTTAAGCCAAGAGGGGCTGGCAGTGTCAGGAAGAGGAGGTGACAACTGCTGCTGCCACAAGTATCACACGGCTGTCTCCTCAGCTCGCCCCCCCCCCGGTCTGGAAAAACTAGTGCCCCTGCCCCTGCTCCTCCAGGCTTCTGGTTGGCCACTGTGTAAACAGACTGATGGACTTGAGGGGCCTTGGTCTGATCCAGCATGGCTCCTCTTATGTTCTTTAAACACAATGCAGATAGCTGCACTATCCTTAAAGAGGCCAAGGCAGGACAGAGAATGAGGCTGGAAGGAGCACTGGATGCTCTGGGCTGAGGGACTGAGACAGCAGCCTCAAGCAGCTACGGCATACGCACGCAGAAGACTGCTCCTGAACTGCTGCAAAGAGCAATTCAGCATGCTGAAAGTTGAAAAAGGGACATAGATACAGCTGCCCTTTTTCATAGAACCGCCTGCTGTTTTTCAGGGCAAACTGGCAGACCGAATCATCTCAGGACTGTGCATCCAAATAAGCGGTTGAAAGCAAAATTAAAATCCTTACGAAAGTCAAAAGATACAATTAACCGGGGGGGGGGGTGAGGTGAGCAGAGGGGGGGCTTCTAGAAAGGATGCCCAAGAAACACAGGATAATTAGTTCCTGGGTAACCCGTGGATCGTTGTTTGAAAAATAAAAATCAATCCATCAGCAATTGCCCTGGCTGGGGAGAGGGCATTTTTGTAGCCTTCATTAGATGTGTTCCAATTTATTAGCAGTCATGCCTGAGGAGGAAAAAAACACACAGCCAAATTCTAGTTTGCTGATCCACAGCCCTACATGGAGGCCTGATGTGCGCATGCGCTTACATTCACACACACAAACACAGCTCTTGTGTTTGTCCTCAGCAGCAGATCCATGTCCAGACATGCCTCCAATGAAATGAATGGATCAGCACTTTCTCCTAAAGGAGCTTCTCCGCCATCTGCAGTGGCAAAGCTCAGGACAGAGAAGCTGAAGATATGTTTTCAAAAATCAACCGAAGTACTTTTTTAAAAAAAAACCGAATATCCAGATTTTCTATTTGGCGACACTGAATTTTCGTAGCACCGCTAGTTAAGCTGAAGTACTGTTTCTGGCAAACGAATCTGGGCCACAAGATTCTGAGGCATACCGACAGACCTGCTCAGTTCTTTTAAAACAAATAGCGAAGCTCATGATTTCGAGGCGTTTCTTGCCAGCTGATGGAGCCTCCGCTAAATTTGGAAAAGGCAACTTCGCCTCTACCCGGGAAAGCACCAGGCTCTCCAGTCGACGGCCGAGATGATTCCATCAAGTCTTGGAGGGCCAAAGGTCAGGTGGATATTTCAGAGTCCAGGAACTGCCTCCAGATACTTTGTTGCAAACTCCACTAGTGATCAGAACAGTCGTGTAGTGTCCACAGGAAAAAAAAAAGTATACAAATTTAAAAATCCTACACTGCACCATGACCTAAGATTTATTTTTTTCTGCTAATGTTTAAGAAGGCATCAAATGACTGATCCTGATTTAAGCTATAAATAGTAGCCCAAATGTGTGTTTTTTTCTTTTTCGGCAGTCCAAAGGCTTTGCTTCTTTGAAATATATATATATGTGTGTGTCTATATATATTTGGCAGAATAAAAAGGCTATGGCTTCCTAAGGCCTAGAGACACAACTGAGGCCTAACTTGGTATCCTGTGATAGAAGTAAATATAGCCCAGCTCTTTGGGTGGTCGCTCGGAGGCACAGACTTTCAGGTCATTGTAGATCACCCATCTGAAAAGAAAGACAGACAGTGAGCTTCCTGAACATGAACTTGCAGCCCAGTCCTAGAAAAATTTGAAATGGATTGATGCCACCTGCTGGTCAGTTTCCTTTACCCTTTCAAAACTATCCCTCAAAATTTAAAACTTTTCTTGACCTGGTCAGCCCCTCTCCAAAGTGTGTGTGACAAGCCACACATGCCCTGTGGGGGCCTCTGCCCTCTTGTGTCCTCAAAACAACAGTGAGAGCTTATCAACGACATTTCTGTGGTAAGCGTCTTAGGGACCCGTGAGGGCAACTCTCAAGGCAGTGCCTTAGGAGGGCCATATGCATTTTTTCTCACGCAGGGTTGGAGCCAACCAGCATTTCCGCTGGTGAAAAAGGGGTGGAGGAGGTTCCATTTGACCACCAAAAAAGGCTATGCTGGGGGACATGAGGCTTGCATGGGCAAGAGCCATGTGGGAATGGGGGCTGGGGTGAGGAGAATTTGGGGAGATTTTGAGGAAAAAGCTGGCTGGATCTCATCCACAGAGAAGCACTGGTTTTTGCCAAGATCCAAGGCACAAAACCACAGGACTGGCAACCAAGACAGGGCTGAAAGCGCTACAGGTTTGCCTTTAGCTGAACATCTGTTCTACTTGCTAACATTTTCAACAATTAATTGGGAGAAAGAACAGATGCAGCAGCGGCCAGTGGTGCTGTAGCGGACACTCGCCGGAAGGGCAGTACATGATGGTGAACAGAAGACAGCCACAGGGAGGAAATCGGAATCACAGAATACTAGTTGTTCAATGAAGAACTAAGGAGAAAAATAGCTGGGGGAGGGGGAACAGGACTCTTGACCATTAGAAATTTTATCTGGTTCGTAAAACAACCATAACTCAGAAAGCAGCCCCACTCATTTCAATAGGACTTCTTTCCAATTAAGCGTTTAGCCCTTCAGAAGCCTCAAGCTTCCGAATATTGGCTAACCCTTGCACGCATGTAGGATCAGTAAGTGACGAATCACGCAACTCTCACCTTCCCTCCTTTTTGACATGGCAAACGTAATGGCCGCTCATTGTTGATGTTCCCATGTGACTGATGAACCCAAAGAGCTCATATCCTGTGCAAGGAAATATCAAATATGGTAAGCAAGGATGGAATGGTGGTCCTTGACTAATCTTTGCAGTGGGTGGTGCAGAAGTCCCGCCCTGTTGACAGAAATCTCTTTCAACAGTGGCAGTTTCAGGGGGGCTCCAAGTCCCTTCTGATCTAAGGGGCTTTGGGAGACAAACGTCTGAAAAGCAGGGTATGGATAATATACATACGCACACATGTCCTGCACACCAGCCATTTTAAAACGCTTAAAGGCATGGCAGCTCTACCGAGACAGCCAGGTCAGCGATGAATCCGGCAGTCAGTAAACAGCATGAAATGTGCATGCAAATCAACATGGGTTTACATGCATATTTCATGCATGTACATCAACCAGGAACACATCAAGCTGTCTTATAGTGAATTAGATCATTGGTCCATCACGGTCAGAACCGCCCACTCAGACTGGCAGCGGCTCTCCAGGGTCTCGCGCAAAGATCTTTCACATCACCCACTACCTGATCCTTTTTTTAACCGGAGATGCCGGGGATTGATCCTGGGACCTTCTTCATGCCGAGCAGATGTTCTACCACAGAGTTACAACCCCTCCCCGAAGGAAGCTCCCTTTTTTTCACCACAAATGCCTGTTGTATAGACCAGACATGAAATACACTCATGTGCAATTGTCATGTGTGACGGATGATCTGGCCTGTGTTTCACACCATGTCCTAGACAGGTCCGCCATGTCTGAACGCATCCTGAAGCTCACCTGCTATGCATGATAAACCCTTTCACACATTACACTGCAGCGCACTCTGGTTTGCCACCACATGAGTACATGAAGCTGCCTTATACTGAATCAGACCCTTGGTCCTTCAAAGTCAGTATTGTCTACTCAGACCGGCAGCAGCTCTCCAGGGTCTAAGGCGGAGGTCTTTCAATTCACCTCCTTGCCTAGTCCTTTTAACTGGAGAGGCTGGGGATTGACCCTGGGACCTTCTGCATGCCAAACAGATGCTCTACCACTAAGCCACAGCCCCTCCCCTCACCAAGGAAGCCTACACTCAATACAAAGCCTACACAACACAATCAAGCCTGCCTCTTTGAGAAGCATACTGGCATGTTTGGTCCTATCCCAATGTTAGGGGTTCATTAAAACAAAACTTTGTGTACACCTAAAACAAATAACAATGTATGAACTATGTGCCACGGGCATGTGCTATTGGTGAGGCAGTAGCTGGAAGCAATTAGTTTCTGAACTGGCCTTCAGCAAACCCATGTTACACTCAAGCTGAAGATCTCCCTCTCTACCTCATCCCACTTATAGTTCTAAAGCTATATCTTCTGCTCTCCAAGTCCCACTGACATAAGATGAAGATGATTTCGGGGTACCAAACTAACTGGGCCTTGGCTGGGGAGAGAGGGGCAGAAGATTGATTAGATTGATAAAGGATAGATAGACAGACAGACAACACTCATGGCACCCTCTGTGGAAGACGGCAAAATCACCTAAATTGATGTGGATCCAACCTGAGGCTGGAGGAAGCTTAGGAAACCTTCCTCCAGCCTAAAGAGACTTCCAGCCCAAAGACTCTTCCTCCAACCAAGTGTCCCAAGAAAAACTCACGTCCGGACCCATCTTTGATCCTGGGCCCCTCCAGATCCGATTCTGCGAGGATGTTGGCATTCACATGGTTCTCCATGTCCAGAGCCTCAGAAGTGGTTTCGCTCCCTTCGGGATCCGGGTGATTGAAGATCCACTCTATGGCATGTTCCAAATTATTGTTCTGACAACCCAATAAAAAATAATATATCTATCAGCATTCTTGATTGTGGCTTGTATGCATCTGTCATTAAGCAGGACACACACCTGGGCACAAAGAACTGTTGCCATGTTCGCCAACAATTGCCGTGTTCCAGTTCACTCCAGTCATCTTCAAAAGCCCTGCTTCAGGTGCTCTTGCCATCAGAAGCTAGATAGATGGCAACCCAAGAAGTGCTTTCTCGGTCGTGGTACCAAAACCTTGCAACTCCCTCCCCAAGGTGATTCATTTGTCTCCCTCAATCGGTGTTTTTTTTTTCCCATTTGACGTACCTCCCCCAATAAGGGTTATTGGCCTGCTCTCCAGTTCTGGTGTTGTTTGTTATGGGTTTTTATTAAACTGTTTCATAATTTTAATGTTGCTATGTGTGTGTGCAAAGTGCCGTCAAGTTGAAGCCGACTTATGGCGACCCCTTTTTTGGGGTTTTCACAGCAACAGACTATCAGTGGTGGTTTGCCAGTGCCTTCCTCTGCACAGCAACCCTGGTATTCCTTGGTGGTCTCCCATCCAAATACTAACCAGGGCTGCCCCTGCTTAGCTTCTGAGATCTGATGAGATCAGGCTAGCCTGGGCCATCCAGGTCAGGGAATACTATACTATAAATAAATATATATACTATACTATAAATGCTGGCCTCCCTATCCTTCCCGCCGCTGCCGAACAACTACCTGCAAGCCATACTTTGGCTGTATATTGCAATTCCATGCGCCATTAGGAATTAGAATTTGAGATTTTGATCTGTTTAGGGCTGTTTTAATGTATTGTTTTATCTGATGTAATTATTGTATTGTATATTTCATAGATTATGTGAACCGCTCTGAGCCTGGCATGCTGGGGTAGAGCGGGTTACAAGTTTAACAAAATAAAGTAAAATAAATAAATATTCAAATGTTTCGATGTTTTATGCACACCTCCTTAGGGACCCTGAGAAGGCGGAAAGGCAGCATAAAAATAAATGGAAGAGGTGAGGGGCGCACACTGCTTCTGCTGGTATTTCAGTTGCGGCGGAGAAGCCGCTGACCAACAGGCATTTATTGTACCAGCTTTTGAAAGTCGTATTTGATGGCAAAGTGGGGGAGAATGGTTGGGGATTCAATGTGAGTTCCATTTCTGTCAAGGCAGTTAAAGGGTTAACTTTTTATATCAACAGTTTAGATAGTCTCAAGATGATGATGAAATAACAGATGCTAGTAGTCTATTGGCTAGCAAATAGCCATTGTAAACATGCAGAATGTCACGGAGTTAGAATTGTCTTTATTGCCCGGTTTCTTTGTAAAAGGTTGTAAAAGTTTAGGGCAGGATGGTCAGTTGCTTTTTGAATCTCACAGATGCAAAATGTTTGTTTCAGCTCTCTTGAGCTGGGACACAAACAAAGGGATTTAAGCCATAGTACCTGGTAGAATCTCTAGCAAGTTTTACAGGGAACTAGATAGAAAGATTGTTATTGGTTTCATCCCATGTAACCTACCCTGTTTAGGAAAGTAAAGGATTTTTGTTTGATTAAGAAAAAGTCTTTGACTCTGTTTTATTGTGTGCTCTGACCCGACACTTTCTAACCACAATCACGATCCATGGGCTCAATATCTAACAAGAATGCCTGGAATCTGGGCTCTAAACAAATGCAGGGTAACTGCTTGGCCACTCACCGTTGCCCGCAGTGCCTGGATAGCCACGTTCCGCTGGAAGCCCATAGAGGCAACGATGGCCACCATCTCTTCTGGAGGGTGGTTATCCAACCCCAGAGCTCCTGGCACACCTGCCCCTGGATAAGCGGCTGCTCCGTAGCTGGGAACGGCTAATGGCTCTGCAAAATCTAGCAGACAGAGAAAGGCAAATATTAAGATCCACGCAAAGTGACCAGCTAGGTCTTTCTACCCAAGGTGCTGCCTCATGAAATGTGAACAGTGCAGGGGGGAAAACTGACAATCTCGCATTAATTAGCATGACATAGCGAGGTAATGCTGATGGGAATGAAAGAGGTGGAGACTGCAGGGCAGCTGGTACTCCCACCAGCCAGCATGGCTTAGGGTAGGGTTGCCAGGTTCCCCCCTCTCCTCCTTGGGGCAGAGTTGGGGCGGGGATTGGGAGTGCAGCCGTGCCAACACAATTACGCCACTTCTGGTTTACACCTGGAGGGCGCGGCATCGCATTTTATCACTCAAACCCCCAAAATGTAAACCAAAAGTGACGTCATCGTGTTGGTGTGGCCACACATGCAATCCCCACTTTTGAGCCAGGCGATGGATTGGCAGGCAGTTGCCCACCAATCCAAGCGACCTGGCAACCCTACTTAGGGCTGAAGCAGATGTCCCATCAGCAGACTCATCTGCAGAAGGACCTGCCTGTCCATTAAAGACAACCAGTAGTAGTTAAGAGCGTTCAAATTCTTGCTCAGTCATGAAATCTTACTTAGGCCTCCAGCTTTCTCTTGACTTAAGCGACTTCACAGAGTTATTGTTGGGATAAAATGGGGGGGGGGCAACCTATGCCACCCTGAGCTCCCTGGAGGAGGAGGAGGAGGAAGAGGAGGAGGAGGAGAAGAATTGTTTTTTATATGCTGACTTTCTCTACTGCTTAAGGGAGAATTAAACCGACTTACAATCACCTTCCCTTCCCCTCAACAGACACCCTGTGAGGTAGGTGGGGCTGAGAGAGCTCTAAGACAGCTGAGACTTGCCCACGGTCACCCAGCTGGCTTCATGTTTAGGAGTGGAAAAACCAACCCGGTTCACCAGATTAAAGTCCGCCGCTCGTGTGGAGGAGTGGGGAATCAAACCCGGTTCTCTAGATCAGAGTCCACCACTCCAATCCACCGCTCTTAACCACTACACCATGCTGGAAAGGTGGGACAATAATGTATTAGAGATTTGTTAGCCAATTCTCCCCACTGTAGACCCTATATCACACCCCAAGGTGGCCACGGCAACCCTTAGCAGCCATTTTTGGGTGAGAATAGAGGGCAGTGAGAAGGTGGAAGTAGGAGAGATCCATTTCATGGGCAGAGTTCCTCTTGCTGCCCTTTGGAAGCTGCTGTCATGATAAATCTAATACATGAAAATGAAATGAAATGTCACCTGTGGTGCACAGATCTAAGGGAATGGGCAGGGGGAAATTCATAAACTGAAGGGGAGGGGAGTCTGATTCTCTTTCCTCCAAGCCATCAAATCACTAACATAGATATATGTGAGTGTACGAGCTGGTGCTGTAGTGTGCCAGACTAGGATCTGGGAGACCTGGGTTTGAATCCCCACTCTGCCATGCAAGTTTGCTGGGTGACCTCGGGCCAATCATGCAGTCTCAGCCTAACCTACCTCACAGGGTTGTTGTAAGGAAAAAAAGAGAGGAGTACAATGTAAGCAGCGCTGGGGTCCCCACTGGGGAGAAAGGCGGAGGGTATCAGTGAGGTGAAATAAGTTAAAAAAAATATTTGTGGACTTACAGCTTGAAGCCTTGAGGATTTATTTGCTGTAAACGGAAGCCTACACCCATTCTAGCTCTATGATTCTGTAAGAATAAGCCAATCCAGAAGGGGACTGTAGAGAATAATGAGATTTATCTCCAGGAAAACAGAAGCATGGAAAGCGCAGACCTGTCCTGCCAGCCATCATAAACAGATTTGTTTACATGCCCTCAATCCACTGAGATTACAGACCTGGTTCTTCCATGTGGGCAATGATCCAGTTGAAAGCCACCTCTGCACCCATGTTGCCAGTGTAGTACACAGCCTTCCGACACGCCTCGAGCGGAAAACCCATTTCTGCTAGCTGCATGACTGAGGATTCGTCAATGTCTGGGGCTAAGAAAGAGAAGATGTTTCATGCATCCAGACCATAAGCCGTTCCTTCATTCCTCAATGGGCAGGACTGTGTATATCAAATATGGCACTAAGCTGTGGAATTTACACAGAGTCTAAAATGTGGAACTAACCAATAGTTCTTCATTACTAAAATGACGTTTAGCCATTGTTCTCGGTAATTCCAAAATACACAAGGATTTAAAGCGTCACTCTCACATGTAGCTTGCTCGGCAACAACAAGTTGACCAATTGGGGTAAAGCAAAAGGGGGGGAGCAGAAGGCACTTCACTTGGGTATTCAAGCTCAGAGAGGTTTGCAGATGTAACTCATTACCTGAATTTCTAGAGATGCACAGAAGTGGACATTAGGTAAAGCACCCTGAGACCCTCTATGATTCTTTTTCCTTTAAGGACTGGAAGTTTGCATTTAATACAGGGGAGAAACCTGGCTCACACTCTTCCAAGGCTAACTAGATGTCCAAGTAAATTACACAGGTTTTGCCAAAAGCAACGGTTGAGTGTCTAGTCAAGAATGAGGGCGGGCTTTAAACTTAAATAAACAATAATGGAAGAAGAAAAGTTGGTTTTTATATGCCGACTTTCTCTATCAATTAAGGCATAATCAAACCGGCTTACAATCACCTTCCCTTCCTCTCTCCATTCAACAGATACCCTGTGAGGTAGGTGGGGCTGAGAGAGCTCTTAATATAACTGTGACTAGCCCAAGGTCACCCAGCTGGCTTCAGGTGTAGGAGTGGGGAAACCAACCCGATTCACCAGATTAGCCTCCGCCGCTCATTTGAAGGAGTGGGGAATCAAACCTGGTTCTCCAGATCAGAGTCCACCGCTCCAAATCACTGCTCTTAACCCCTACGCCACATTGGCTCTCCGTTGGGACCGATAGTCTGATTCAATGTAAGGCAGCTTCATGTGTGATCAGTGAAGGATTTATTTACTCAGTGACCTTGGATTAGTCACACTCTCTTAGCCCCACCTACCACACAGGGTGTTTGTTGTGGGGAGGGGAAGGGAAGGTGATTGTAAGCCGGTTTGATTCTCTTTTAAGTGGTAGAGAATGTCTCCCTACTAGTGAAATGCCTTCAAATATCCCGACAAATGTAAGAAAATGCTGGAATGCAATAGCAAAGTTAGAAGACCAAAAGGAACAGCTTCCATGCATCTTTTTCTACAGATGCAGAACCTCCCTCCCATGAGTGTCTCATTGCAAAAGCTCGTTTTAACAAACAAAACAAAAAAAAACAAAAAAACACCAGCACAATGAAATGAGATACATACGGTCCATGAAATGGTTCATCATGCCATCTGGAAATTAAGAAAGTAAAGTGAGGGATGTGGAATTTGAATAGGAATGGCCTGAGAGAGGAAATGGGCTGGGTCTGCAGCGAGTGAGCACACAGATAGTGCATTATGGATCTGCAGTCTTGCGCCATCATTTCAGAGGCGCTGTGTTGCACAGAATCAGAAGTCAAGTGGTTCTGGGTCTAGAGATGAAGCTGGTCGGGCCACTTGGCTGAAATGCCTCGCTGGTATAATGGCTAGGCATCTTGCAGGACACCTCTAGCCCTCGACTGGCTGCCAGGTTACCCCTTGGGTTGGCCCACAAGTCAAAGCTGTATTCCCCATGGTCCGAATCACATCAAATCCTAGGCCCGAAAATTCTGTTTTTCAGCACAGATAGAACACCAGAATGGCTACACAGTCATTGCTGGACTAGACTCACTCAATCCTGGCTCCCAATCCTCCCTTGCCAGCTCCTCATCTTACTTCTGGGCTCAGCTACAGCTCTTCAGTTCATGACCCACAGATCCCCAAAGGCTTCTGGAAACTGGATTCCTTATCTTACCCCAGCGAATCAGGCCGCTACACTATCACTGGCTTCTTCTCTTGCAGCACACCCTTAGTTTACAAACAAAAATGGCTGCTGTGCATGAGATGCATCATGGGTATGTTGAAGGACGCTATCCGAGGAAACGTTTCATGTGAATCAGTAGACCGCAAGAGTGATGAAGGAACCAACCAAGCAAATAAAAATAGAAGATCAACTAACAGTTGTGGTGGAGAATGGCGGGGAGGTAGAGTTCCTCGTAGTAGTTGCCAGTACCTTTGGGGTCATCGGGAATGATAATGGGCGGAGAGATGTCTGGAAGTTCCTCTTCTCCTGGTTGCAGGCCTGTGGCACGGAGGTGACTGATGTCCAAAAGATCTGGCATGTCTATGGAAACATCTGCAAAAACATAGCAGAGCAAGTAAGCCTATGAGCCTGCTAAAATATTAGAAAGTTACGTTGAAAGAGGCTTGCAAAACCCTTAGAATCATAGAGTTGGGACCACCAGGGTCATCTAGTCCAACCCCCTGCACAATGCAGGACATACACAACTACCTCCCTCCCACACCCCCAGTGACCCCTACTCCATTCCCAAAAGATGGCCAATATGCCCTCCCTCTCATGATCTGCCTAAGGTCATAGAATCAGCATTGTTGACTGATGGCCATCTAGCCACTTAACACACACAAAGAGATGGACTGACAAGGGAGCTCTTTTAAAACACTGTAGGAGGTTTCTTCACGAGAAGGTCAGTTGTGGTGAAGAAGCTTGTAGCACTGAAATGGGGGAGGAGGACAGCTCAAGTGGCTCAAAGTCCCCCACACAAAAAATTATCTTCATTGAAAACAAGATTGAGGAGGACCGGATTCCAGGCTAGATGCATTTCTATGTACTGTTATGTTTGTCTGCAGAATTACAACACACTAATACACTACACTCTGTGGTTCACACAGAAAGGAAGCATTGAAGAAACTCTGCAATCATTTTTGTTTGCCTAATTTGCACCCTGATTTTCTCCCCAACGGGGACACGAAGTGGCTTACAATATCCTCCCTTTCTCCATTTTATCCTCACAACCACCCTGTGAGGTAGGCTGAGCTGAGAGTCTGTGACTGGCCCAAGGTCACCCCACAACCTTTCATGGCAGAGGGCACATTTGAACCTAGCTCTCCCAGATCCTAATCCAACACTCTAACCCAGGGGTCCCCAATATATACTTTTCCTGGCACCCACCAAGTGTTTTTAGAAAGTGGGAGGGGCCAGGTGGGGCTTCTGCCCAGCAAAGGCTTCTGATTGGCTGTGAAGATTTAAAATATATTACTTTGGCAGCAGCTGCCACCACAGCACAAGGATTTTCACTGTGTGACTGAAGGAAAACAGCGACAGCCATTTTGTGACTGACTGGCTCTACCTCCTGGGGCAGCCATTTTGTGGCTGTGCCCACAGGCTCAAAAAGGTTGAGGACCCATGCTCTAACCATTACAGCACACTGGCTCTATAGTGCTCAAAAAAAATAAATATATGATTTAAATAAATCCCACATATTTTTCACTTTTGGTATTTGAGATAAAAGAATGTCAGGGGCAAGTGGGCAGCTCGAGCAGATTCTATTTTTTTAAAATAATTTTTTATTATTTTTTATAATAAAAAAGAAAAATTATAATATACATAAAACAAAACACAGGGGAAAAAAATACAAAAAAGAGCACTTATAAAACCATCACAGTTACATTGTATAGATTAAACTGCAAAATATACAGTGCTCTAATACCCCCCACCCCCTAAACAGTGTTCCCTCCACCACTGGACTTCCGGAGAAGTGTTTTGACAGTATCTAAGATTACTATTATTATCTCCATTGGATATAACAAAACAAAATATTAATCTATAATTCATTAACTATACTTGTAAAGTGCATTTTTGAGCATTTTCGAGCAGATTCTAGACAACACAACCACATCGGGAGGAGGATTTATAAATAGGATGGCCGTTTTTTAGTCCTGCTGTTACAGGAGGGGTGGGAGACGAAGAACACTCCATAGAGGAGAAGGGCATTTGTTTCGTCTGATCAGCAATAATGAGAAATGGAATATCACCGGGGTGGGTGGGTGGGGGGTACCTCCTGCCACCAACTTTCACGATTGATGAATGAGTTCTGACTGCGCTGCTGACGCTAAGCCCCCTCCTACGTTGACTGTGTTCCAATGGCTTGGCTAGCTAACTTTATAGCGCTGATGCTGTGAAGATTAGTTGCGCCCTTAACGCCTCAAAATATACGGAAGTATACTAGATTAAGACAGTGGTTCTCAACCTTTCTTTGCTCCATTCCCCCCTTTCACCATTGTTCAGAATATAATTCCCCCCCTTCCCAAGATAGTCTAACAGTTATTAAAAACAAACTACCATTTTACAGATTGTACATAATCTACAGGACATCACACTTTGCTGAATAGTGGTACCAGCTCCCCCCCTGGAACCCTAAAATTCCCCCCTGGGGGGGAGAATTCCCCCCTTGTTGAGAACCCATGGATTAAGAGGACAAAATGTTAGACACTTTGTGGAAACTTTCCACAATTTTGGGACAGCCTTTTCAGGTGCGGCCCCCTTTTGTTTTGTTTGTCATGAGTCCTAAACTCAAAAGTAGGCTAAGAGCCTGCTTACACTACCATTTCAATCCCTTTTTTCACCGTCACAAGGAAACTTGGGAAATGTAGTTCTTTGAAAAAGTCCAGGAAGAACTGTGCATTTTCTAAAACTGTAATTCCCAGAGATTTTTGGTTGCGAGGAGAGAGACACAGTAATTAAGCCAGTTTTAAAATGGTTTAGGATTATAATACAGACTAATATCCAGGAATGTTCACTGGCTATAGCTTGTGGAATCAAGAGTTTCCTTTTTTTTTTTTTTGCATAACCTTCATGGGATTCACAAAGCTGACAAGAGAATCAATTGTTCAAAGCACATACCGAGCTTTTTGGGTATCCAGTCAAGGCCAAAAGTGAATTTCTTTATCTGTACTACGAGGTACTCAGGAAATGATGCGAAGCGAGAAGTTCTAAGAAACACAAGCAGTTTTACAAAAAGGAAAGTGAGCAGCAACGATGCAAAACCAAACCATGTTCAAAATTTCAAGAGTCACATTATGTCAACATTACCGTACAAGAATAAGAACTGTCCCCAGGAAGCCCGCCTGCAAGCCATGAGGACAACCACCTTTTCCCACGAAAGCTCCTTATCTTATTGCAATTCGTATCTTAAAGCCATCTGGGAGCTGAACTTGGAACTCCTAGACCATTTATGCAGGGTCAATTTTGATGCTCGCTCAAAGCTCTTTTTTAAAAAATACAAGTTTTAAAATGCCTATTCACGGTCCCGATGCAAAAGGAGAAAATCCACCCACCCCCACTTGCCTGCTCCTTCGTTCCTTTGTTTCCATAGCCCTTAGAAATCGTTGTTCGCATAGCTAACATGAGGCTGTGATTTTGCATGCTTCCTTGAGGGGATTCTTCGAGGCGGGGTGGAGCAAACACAGAAAGTCGTGTTAAAGGGGCTCTTAAGAAATGCGAAGCCGGTATGCACCGGCTTCGCAGTCACTTCCTGAATGATGGTTCAGGAAGAAAACTTTTAAAAAATACGCGGGGCACTTCGACCTGGAACATGCTGCTAATTACCAAGCATAAATAGCCCTAGAGAACTAATCTAGACAAAACAGTAGCTATGCCACACCAACACTATAAACAAATCTCAAAATACAAAAGTATGTGGCTGAGGGACATAGACTCATAAATATAATTTATCATGTACAAACATTATGACTACCTATATATACTGACTTTTGGATGGGAGACCACCAAGGAATACCAGGGTTGCTGTGCAGAGGAAGGCACTGGCAAACCACCTCTGTTAGTCTCTCACCATGAAAACCCCAAAAGGGGTTGCCATAAATTGGCTGTGACTTGATGGCACTTTACATACACACACATACTGAGTAAAATACATCCAAGATTACAATCCACAATAATTCCGCTGGCATAGAATCCAGAGTCCTGCTGGAATCCTTTAATATATGATCCATTTAAATGGAATGAGGAGTTTGTCAGATCATATATTATTCTGGACAAATAAGACAAATGTGAAGTTCTGATGAAGATCTTTACGAAACGGGATTAGGAGCCGGCAACCCGTCGTATTTATCTAATAGAACTGAAGAAGATGATTTACTGCTATTTTTCTACCAATACTGAAGAGATGATTTACAGCTTCATTTAATAACGGATCTACCGGTGTTACATCGTTGAAGAAATAGCCACAACATATGGAAGAACAAAAGGATTGCAACAGGGCTCTTAATTCTATGCCAGTAGAATTATTGTGGATTGTAACCTTGGATGTATTTTAGTCAGTATATATAGGTAGCCATAATGTTTGTACATGATGAATTATATTTATGCGTATATGTCCCTCAGCCACATACTTTTGTACTTTGAGGTTTAACTCCTAGAGAACCCCGTGTGGCTCACAGCCACGGACAGGCTATACCACTTTGCTGTATCACATCTGCCCCATAACTTGCAACCACACCCCCATGCAAAAGCGCACACTCACTTAACTCCAGCAGACTTGGCTTGAAGGGCGCTGCTCCAGAAGTCGATTACATTCTCCGGTTCCAAAAAAGCCTGCAAACAGGCACTGAATGGGATCCGGGCACGGACGAGCTCTGGAGGGGGCCTCCTGGCCGTTTCCGCCTCTCTCCTCTTCAGTTCGTAGGCAATCAGTTCATCTAATCCGAAGACCAAGAGAAGGGCCACATTTGGAGAAGCGACACATGAGACACCTTGTCACATGAGCCCCCACGGCAAACCCCAGCTCTGTTCGCCACCATCTCTCTACTCGTGCTCAAATCCCTGCCCCCCGCCCTTCCCCTCTCCTCTAAACCACAGTTAATTTTGTCATAATCCAGGATTTGAAAGTGGTGGCAGAATCTTGAATTCCAAGCTTGCCCTGGTTAGAGTTTACTCCAACTAATATCTGTGAGGGCATCACCATTGATCAGGGTTAATGAGATCAAAGGGGCAAGGGAAGGACTTCTGTACCATCTCTAAAATATATATCGGTGCTTTCTCACACACAGTGAATAATGTACTTTCCACCCACTTTCGGTGCACTTTAGCAATCGTTTGCAAGCGGCCTTCCCCATTTCACATAGTAAAACCCAGTTGCAAAGTGCATTCAAAGTGCATTATTCAGCATGTGTGAAGAAGAAGAGTTGGTTTTCATATGCCAACTTTCTCTACCTTTTAAGGAGAATCAAACCGGCTTCCAAACTCCTTCCCTTCCTCTCCCCACAACAGACACCTTGTGAGGTAGGTGGGGCTGAGAGAGTTCGGAGAGAACGGTGACGGGCCCAAGGTCGCCCAGCTGGCTTCACATGGAGGAGTGGGGAAACCAACCTGGTTCACCAGATTAGAGTCTACCGCTCTTAACCACTATACCACACGCGCAAGATAATAAGGCACAGACTTTTTAAAAAAAAGAAAAAAAAGAACAGCTGCTACATCCTCCTTCAGTTTAAACAAAATGGAGGGGAAGGGAAGGGATTCCAAATTTAGAAAGCTTGACAAGACAAAAGGCACTAAGGACAGGCTCACGTCTCTCAGTGGCTGGCAGCTGGACATACAAACTGTCTCCATGGCAAAATATTGCATTCCAGGCGACATCAAGAAAAGCGGAAAGCTCTATATGTCCAGTTAGATCTAAGACAGCTTATTCGCACGTCCAAATCGCCACACAAGGTTGCAACCTGATGCTGTGAAGGATCCCCAGTGGCGAGGGACTTAACACGCGTTTCTGCTTGAATAGCGCAACGGACCTCGAGTGTGAGCGGGCGGTGTTCCTCGTCCCTCGTTTTACCTTTGTTTCTCGCGGCCTCCATCGGCACAGGCAGCTGCATGATATAATCGACCCTCTCCGTGTACCGGACTTTCCGGGACTGGCAGCACTGTGTGCGCTCTTCCACCAAAAACCGGAAGACGTCACTGGGGTTTTCGGAGCCGATGCGGTTCCTCTGCGGGGAACAGTGGAGTCGGACCGCTCAGGTGATAATGGCAACACTTTGTAAGGAGTTTGAAACATACAAGAGGAGCCCCCGAGGTGCAAAGTGTGGCAAATTTTCCCTTCTTGGCAGAAAGCCTGGTGGTGGGTTATATCTAAGGGCTTCTTCTGATGTAATCTTGGCTTTTTGGAACTATTTGGGACAATTCCTGGGGGTCACATCTATGGATTTCCCTGGAACGAGGAAGAGGCAGCAGGAAGCTAACACCCAGCTCACAGGAACCTTCTGAATGATAGCAGTTTCAGTAGAAGGTATTTTACATACATTAATTTCCTTCCAAACATTCCCCCACTGGAAGCAGTACTTGGAAACTTGCCCCCACCGTATCAGTTCTATCGCAGAATTCACCAGAATATTGCCCATGGCAAGGCCCATTGGAACAAAAACACTTGGGCGCAGGTTTTTTGCGACAGGCCACGAAGTGAACACTTTCCCCTTCTTTTACCCCTTGTCTTAGAGCTCAAACAAGCACACAAGGGACCCAATTCAGGTCCTGGCCACAGCGGGAAAGAAGGGGGGGGGTTAAGCCTTCCCACCTGCAGCACCAACATGGAACAGTCCCAGTAGGGTTGACAACCTCCAGGTACTAGCTGGAGAGCTCCTGCTATTACAACTGATCTCCAGCCAATAGAGATCAGTTCACCTGGAGAAAATGGCTGCTTTGGCAATTAGACTCCCTGCTGACAAAGATTGCACTGCTTAACAGTAAAACAGAACCAACGCTCTTTGGATCATGGGCAATGTTCCCCCCCCCCTACTATTTTACCCTGTGTGCATGAGAATGAAAAGTCTCTTTCGAGACACGCTTGTCAAATTGATCCAAGCTCTCTTAAACAAGCACAATCCCCACATCAATCTATGAAATTCAGCTTACAAGACATTTTTTATTGATTTACAGTCATTGTTTCCATGGCCCTCTTTGGATAAAACATTTCAAAGCGTTTCGTGTCAATTCACCAATTGATTTCTTTAGAAGGAAATGTATCGACTGAACTAAATTGGCCCCCTCAAGCAGATTCATCGGGTCAAGCAAGGCGTTCTTAGCAAAAGCTAGAAGAGTCAGCTTCCTTTCCTTGGCGGTCTCCCCCAAACTATAAGGCCGCAAGCCCTTCTGGGTGCAGCCTTGCCTTTTTTGGCTCATGTTTTTTTTCTTAAAAGTTCCATGCTCCCTGGCGGTACAACATCAACAAACCACCATTAGATAAGACTGGATATACCGTTCTTCCATTTTCCTAACGAGAAAAAAAAAAGCAGTAAACCTTGGCTCACCTCTATTAAATTTATAAGGTGCAGGAAAAACTCCTGTGCATCTTGTTGCCGACTGGAAGAGAATTCTGGGTGCCCTTTGCTTATAAACGCTTTGAACATGCGCGGGGAAATGCCATTGTGCTGAGGCTGAGAAGAGAAGGAAAATACAATGGGCCCAGTGCTCCATAATGAGTGTGCTATCCAAGAAGGGCGAAACTATACGACGTGTGCTGCACCATCATTATGACTGATCCTTAATGCACTACTTCTGCATTAAGAGCATGAGAAAAGCCCTGCTGGATCAGACCAAGGCCCATCAAGTCCAGCAGTCTGTTCACACAGTGGCCACCCAGGTGCCTCTAGGAAGCCCACAAACAAGATGACTGCAGCAGCATCCTGCCTGTGTTCCACAGCACCTAATAGGCATGCTCCTCTGATCCCGGAGAGAAGAGGTATGCATCATGACTAGTATTCACTTTGACTAGTAGCCATGGATAGCCCTATGAACATGTCCATCCCCTCTTAAAGCCTTAAGAACATAAGAAAAGCTATGCTGGATCAGACCAAGGTCCATCAAATCCAGCAGTCTGTTCACACAGTGACCAACCAGGTGACTCTTGGAAGCCCACAAACAAGATGACTGCAGCAGCATTATCCTGCCTGTGTTCCACAGCACCTAATATAATAGGCATGCTCATCTGATCCTGGAGAGAAAAGGTATGGATCATGACTAGTATTCATGTAGCCATGGATAGCCCTCTTCTCCATGAACATGTCCACTCCCCTCTTAAAGCTTTCCAGGTTGGCAGCCATCACCACATTTTGGGGCAGGGAGTTCCACAATTTAACTATGTGAAGTGTGAAGAAATACTTCCTTTGATCTGTTTTGAATCTCTCACCCTCCAGCTTCAGCAGATGACCCCTGCATTCTCTAAGTAACCCTTACCAGAAGTCTATTATTTCCATTTTAGTGGAGGGGGGAAGCAGACGATAAGGGTTAATAACTTGGCTAAAGATACACATAGCAAGACCAGAGTTGAACTGGGTCAGTTCACACTATCACCCGCTACACTTGTTGTACACATGAGCAAGAATAAGAGCAAGTCATGACTCCTTGATACACTGAATACAAGTACTTGAAAGGCTGTCATATAGAGGAGAGGGACGAGTTGTTTTCTGTTGCCCCAGAAGGTTGGACCAGAACCAAACGGCTTCCTCGGGAGGTGGTAAGTGCTCCTTCCCTGGAGGTTTTTAAGTAGAGGCTAGATGGCCATCTGTCAGCAATGCTGATTCTATGACCTTAGGCATTTTATGAGAGGGAGGGCATCTTGGCCATCTTCTGGGCATGGAGTAGGGGTCACTGGGTGTGTGTGGGGGAGATAGCTGTGAATTTCCTGCATTGTGCAGGGGGTTGGACTAGATGACCCTGGTGGTCCCTTCCAACTCTATGATTTGTCTATGAATGCCATTTGTGGGCTCCTTTTAGGTGCACATGAATGCATCAGTAATATGATTATGGGATTGATGTATTATTTTGGCTAAAAGCCTATGCAATATGGAGACTTCCTTGAACAAAAGAAAGATTGAATGATTATAGGACTATGTCTATGTCCTATGTCACAGGGGATGTTCTACATGTGATGCTTTACTTTCACAAGTAGAAGCTGTCAAGATGTTAAGCTATCTGCACTGCAAACAGACTCCGCGGTTGAATTACCCAACAGGCTACACTTGACATTAACACGACAGTTCAGAGGCACATCGAATTATTTCCAAAGTGGTGGGATTGGAGCAGGCCCTCTCTTAATGTTGCCCAGTGCTGTCATGAGCCCCAAACCTTTAAAAACAAAGGGGGGCGTTATCATCTTCCAGCGTCGGTCCCATCTACACTACCAATGTTTATATCAACTTACTTGTTGTGGCTTCCCTCAAGGAATCCTGCGAATTGCAGTTCAGTTCGGTGCTTGGCATGCCCTGTGAATGATCCCTGCCACCCCTGTAATTCCAGTTCCCAGGATGCCTTGGGGAAAAAGGAGCCGCTGTCCAGCAACATCTGGGTATGCTCAGTTTTGCCAGCGCTAGCTGCTCAAATTCTCCTCCAATAATTGTCTTACACATTTCCAGAAAGCCAATACAGTTTTAATCTAGGGCACCTTTCTTGGCGGTCACTATAGGGTTGCCAGGTCCCTCTTCTCCACTGGCAGGAGGTTTTTGGGGCGGAGCCTGAGGAGGACAGGGTTTAGAGAGGGGAGGGACTACAATGCCATAGCGTCCAATGGCCAAAGCGGCCCTTTTCTCCAGGTGAACTGATCTCTATCGGCTGGAGATCAGTTGTAATAGCAGGAAATCTCCAGCTAGTACCTGGAGGTTAAATAACACAAAACCTATGCTGAAACAACTGTGTTGAAATTACAAAAACAGCATGTAGTCTCAATTTCTATGCAGTAATAATTTTACTATATACAATCACAATGAATCCTAAAGACTAAATCCTAACTCTAATACAAAAACTCTCTTGTATCATTCCTCTCCCATAGTCCTATGCTCCTATGGGCTGGGGGGTGGGCTGGGAAAATTGGACAACCCTGTTTGCTTTAAAAAAAAACCCTCTATTCTAAGCGATTTCCTACTGTCCCCAAACTCATCTACTGTGTACACAAGCATACAAATCATGGTGCGCATTTCTACAGAGACACATTCTGGGCACGCTTTCCTCATCAACAGTTGCAAAACATTTTAGCTAAAAATAAGCCGGGCCGGATCATTCGATCTCTCACATGGATGCTTTCGGCAGGAGGTGCCTTGGTGACGTCTGACGGGCAGGCAGATGCCAAAGACACAAGGAGTCAGGGACACAATTGCTCTCTAAGAAATGCATTCAAATGCAAGCGGCGGTACAAAGTGCCCGTTATCCACAGGAATCGAAATGGATACGTTTGGGGGCAAATATTATTTAAATTAAATGGCCATAATTTGCTTGCAAGAAGGCAAGATAGGAAACAAAACGGCAGTTCTTATCGTATGCCATTATGACAATGCTGCTCGTATCTTTATCACATTCTCTCCACAGCCCTACAATGGTGATACTTTAAAAAGGGGGGGCAGTATCTCCTGTTTCTGTTACACGGTGACCTTTCCTTTCCTAACATGCCACCTGGGATGGAAGGGGGTCCCTGTGGCGGGTTTCCATGTTTTAGGATAACTAAAAAGTTGGCTTGGATTGTCTCATCATAGGGTTTTCAAGGTAACAGTTGGTCAGAAGTGGTTTACCAGTGCCTTCTTCTGCGCAGTGCTAATCAGGGTTAGCTGTAGTGGCACTGCCGTTGTCTACAAAAGGAAACGTTGAGGGCAGCAGGAAAAAAGGAAGACTCCACAAGAGATGGATTGACTCAATAAAGGAAGCCACGGCCCTCAGTTTGCAAGACCTGAGCAAGGCTGTCAAAGATAGGACATTTTGGAGGGCATTGATTCATAGGGTCACCATGAGTCGGAAGCGACTTGATGGCACTTAACACACACAAACACACACAAAAAGTTGGCTATGGAATGAATGTTAATTAGACACAAACTAAAGGTGGAAGTGATCGTCCTGTGAGTTACATGGCTGATCTGGGATTTGAACACAGATTTCCATGGGGTGCTCGAGAAGGTGGCAATCCAGGGCAGTGGCCAAAAGTCCCAAGGCCAACAGGGGCCAGGTGGGGCGGCACCAGGAAGTCTTTCAAAGCAAACCCATCACACTGTCTCTACGTTCCATTTTGCTTTAACTAGGTTTGCCAAGCCAGTTATTTTGGATTAATGCACAATGGGGGAAAGCGGGGTCTTCTGTAGATGGCACGAGAGATTGGACAGGTGCCATTCCGCTTCAGGGCAGGACTGGCATGCAGAAGGGGAATTTTAAAAAAAAGAATTTGGAATGTGGTTAATCTTGTACATAGAAGTCATCTGGACTGAGTTGCTTTCAATTGGTATACCCAACATTCGTCTCTAGTTAAGGAGGTCCACTAAAGGGGTCTTCTCCTGCCCACAATTCTCCCAAATCCTGAAACCAGACCAATAGATGTCACATGCCCACATCTCAGGCTCATCTTCTGAAGTGAGATTGGGGGCCACAAGAGACAGGACCCCCTGCACAGTAGCTCCTCACATATGGAACTCCCTCCATACAGAAATTCATCTGGCATCTATGCTTTAAAGTTCTTGGTGTCATAAGTACATAAGAAAGGCCATGCTGGATCAGACCAAGGTCCATCAAGTCCAGCAGTCTGTTCACACAGTGGCCAACCAGGGGCCTCTAGGAAGCCCACAAACAAGACGATGGCAGCAGCAGCATCCTTCCTGTGTTCCACAGCACCTAATATATTCGGCATGCTCCTCTGATCCTGGAGAGAATAGGTATGCATCATGACTAGTATCCATTTTTACTAGTAGCCATGAATAGCCCTCTCCTCCATGAACATGTCCACTCCCCGCTTAAAGCCTTCCAAGTTGGCAGCCATCACCACATCCTGGGGCAGGGAGTTCCACTGATGAAGATTCAGACAAAGATTCTTTTATTCTCCCAGGGGGGTTGTCAACATTGATTTTATGTTTGGCGGGGGCTGACTGATATTTTTGCTGGCCTGTTGCTGCTTTTAATTTATTTTAACTAATCTACTGCTTTAAAAAAACACACAACCCTGTTGGTTTGTAACTGAATTGTAACTGAGGGGTGGGTAAAGAGGGTACCCGTTAACTCTTGCCTTTACCAATTAAAACTGGCTTCTCCTCTTCAGTCAACTTGGAGTTGAACAGATTAACCTCCTGGTTAAAGCAAGTAGCAGCCCT